>NC_141307.1:13237631-14437631 GCF_037954325.1 Fistularia commersonii
ACGATCATCCAGACCTTTATCCTCCCGGAGTTAGCACGGTAAATCTTCGACGAGCGCCACTTGTAGCTTTGAAGGACAGGCTCTCGTTAGGAAGCACATTCATTAGGGTGCGTGAAGTTTTGATTTTGCTCCTGTAGTGAAGCAGACAGACCTGAGCCTGCGGGAGGACAAGTTATCAATTGTATTCCTTGATTATCTGCAGTGCAGCTTATCAGCGCTAGATAAGAGAATTAGGCCCGGAGTGATTTTCTCCGTAGCGACCCTGCATGCGGCCGCTTCTCCGCAGCTTCAGACGGTGATAATATTATTTCATTTACTTAAAATAGCACTA
This sequence comes from Fistularia commersonii, assembly GCF_037954325.1. Lineage (NCBI taxonomy): Eukaryota > Metazoa > Chordata > Actinopteri > Syngnathiformes > Fistulariidae > Fistularia > Fistularia commersonii. The sequence goes on from NC_141307.1 coordinate 13,237,963, forward strand.
GAGCTGCAGCGCTGCCAAAATGCTCCTTTTCAATTCTTTCTATGCATTAATTTATTATCTATGCTGTTTATCCTGCACTCAGGGTCGCAGGTGGGCTGTAACCGACGGCGGCAGCCATCGGGAGCAGTCCTTCATACGTCATCCAGAGACATTCACGTTCTCGTTCACACAACTACAGGATTCAGGGTTTGCGGTGATCCTCCTCCACGTCTTTGGACGGAGAGAAAATGGGGAGGAACCTCACGCAGACACAGCATGGAGACCAGTTTTTCACATGTATAAATTATAGATACATAAAGATAAAAGCAGCAACTTGGTCATATGTCTTAATTCACATCATTGTATTCTAAAAAAAAAAAAATGTAAAAACAATTTTAGCAATGGAGGGAAAAGGAAAGAGGAAAAAAGAGACTTTCAAAACGCCCCTGCCTTGCTGAGTGGAGGTCAGAATCAAGAATTCTATGTGAAAAGTTAACATCACAAGGGCATTTCCAGGTCTTAAAAAGACTGATATTCTATTCTCATTGATTGTGTCTTCACATTATCCATCTCTTTGTCCATCCAGCTTTCCTTTTGTTTGTAATTCTCTCCCTGTCACCATCACAAGCATCCTCTCAATCTCTTTTTCTCCTCCACATCACTCTCTGTATCACTCAGGGTGATTTATGGAGATCTTTTATCAACGTTGAAAGCAGGTCTCATCTTTTCCGAGCCCCTCAGCTCCCACACGTACCGTTCAATCCACTGTGTGTGTGTGTGTGTGTGTGTGTGTGTGTGTGTGTGTGTGTGTGTGTGTGTGTGTGTGTGTGTGTGTGTGTGTGTGTGTGTGTGTGTGTGTGTGTGTGTGTGTGTGTGTGATGGCAGATTTTTGCGTGTGACTGTGCCAAAGGTGTAGGAAGAAGTTAAAAGAGGGAGGCACCGATTGTCTCAGCCTTCTTTTGATTTAATCAAACTCGTCCATCACATCTGGATAATTAGACAGCAGCATGAATCACATGGCCAGAACCCATCACTTACACACACACACACACACACACACACACACACACACACACACTCTCTGTATCTCCGGATGTGCAGGACCACAGCAGCTTAAACATGTTGGCACAAAAATTCAGGCGTGTTCAGTCAGCATCGGGTGATTGGGAGCAGTTCAAGCCAGTCGCCCCGACTCTTCTCTCCGTCATCGGGGTTTCAACACTTGATGGCCAATTAAATGTGCAAAATTAGCGTTGGCAGTCGGAGAGCCGCGTGGAAATCCAGATAATAGCCCGAACAGGACATCGCTGCCGATAACGATAGCGAAAAGTCCGTCAGTGACAAGTGAAGCCCTAAAACTAATCTTAACTGAAGTGGGGTGAGTCTTGTGTTTGCATATTGCTATTATGTCTCCTTTACTGTCATTGTCATTGAAGTTAGTGTTTATATAACAGTTCGTAGCGTGTCTAATCCCTGGATTTGATGAGCCTGCAGTGATTTGATGAACCTGCACCTGCTCAATTTCCACCCCAACTAAAAAGCTAAGCGTCCTGTTGAAACAGAGAAGAATCTCTTCCCCGACCCAATGAGCAACTCCATCCTCCGTCACTTTCCATGCCTGTCCAGGAAACGCGCCGACCCCCCGTTCAAGGTTATTCTTTGTGAGATTGCCGCCGTCGCTTACGTCCACGACCTTAATTTCAACTTGTCCGCCAAAAACTCATTTTCTTACTCTTTTAATTTAATCGATTAAGAGCTACAGACTCGGAAAGAGCGGTACTGTAATCTGTGTGGCTTTTTTTTTCTCCTGCTGCTCTCATGTTCCCAAAGAATCAATAACGCCTGTTGAAAGAATTAATTGTTAAATGATTCTAACTTAATTGGACATTCTTTACATTTTCTTTTTTGTATGCGGTGCAGTGGTTATAGCTTCTGCCTTCATTTCTGACAGGGGGCCTTCTGGTGTGGACTTTGCATGTTCTCCCCGTCTATGTGTGCGCAAGAGGCTCATTGGTGGGACAGCCTTAATTATCATGATAATAATAATCATTTATCTGTTATTGATCCCCGTTGGGAAATTCGTTGTCTACAATGAACCCATCATGGACGAACTATGAGCAGTTAGGGGTTCAACACTTCAACACAGGAGGAACCCAACAGGAATGTTAGGTTCCTAACGTAACGCCGACCCCCTAAATTGCCAAAATGTGAAAATAAGAAATGAGTAAATAAGTTGTTTATGAGACAGTGAAGGTTTTCTTCTGTATATGACGGGGAATTGTAGAATTGCTGAATGTCTGAAACCCCACTTTTTGCCCAATGAACGGGTCATAGATAGTGTTTTATATATATATATATATATATATATATATATATATATATATGTGTGTGTGTATATATATATATATATGCGTGTGTATATATGTATATATTTATGTATAATTATCTAAATACACAGTAACAAATACGCTGAGGATAACGGTTTGGAATTCACCACAGGCTCTTCTCTGCTTGAACGTGGAGGATAATGGTTTGTAATTCAATATTCTCTGCCAGTCAGGAGGCCCACTTAGGTACAAGCAGAGAGACGTAGTGCATGCATGCGCGTGTGTGTGTGTGTGTGTGTGTGTGTGTGTGTGTGTGTGTGTGTGTATGTGTGTGTGTGTGTGTGTGTGTGTGTGTGTGTGTGTGTGTGTGTTTGCTCTTACGGGTAGACAGGGCTGTACAAACAGAAATGTGTAAAGGAGGGTGGATGGTGACGATGTGTTTTTATTAATCTATCTTCTTGGGTTCTTTCAAACAAGTACATTTTCATGAGTCTGTAAAACTATCCATGGATTCATGCTTAAATGGTGGCCGAATGCCTGACGCAACGCTGATATAAGGCCATATTTTGGTGGGACGACTCCAGAGCCTTCCTCTGTTGTCTATTATGAATCAATATCGCACAATATGAGGTCTGTGATGCTGCCAGGATCCAGCATCACGAGCACCCCATGCTGATTCACTCACTGAGCTCAAAGATGATGGAAAAAAAGAAAAGAAATATATATATATAAACGACTCTGTGAGATGTAAAACAACTATTGTGGTAATCAGGTTCCAAACCATGGTTGTTGCTACATCATTGCAGCATCATGGCTACAACGTTATCATTTCGTGTGAATTTTAAGGACTCCGTAATGATTCTGCCAATTACACGCACACGAGGATGATGTGTATTACTACCACAGATTAGCGGTAATCCTTCCGAGATGCATTTTTTTCCATTGTGTCGGCTTCTAATCAACTCACAATGACTAGCTTATTCTCGGCGTGATCCTGTTTTAATGGTGAATTTGTGTTTACATTGATTCGATGAGGGGGAGTGGAGTGGATCCAGCGGCTCCTTTAGGATTTGAAACAATATAGACTAATGAATGTGCCGGTGTTCTAATGAATATACACGAGCGGATATACCAAAAGGGTCAGTCCGGTGGGGGGAGGGTTCTCTATTTCTGCATCGGTGGCATGGCCGCTAAAGGAGAACGCTGCGGTCACTTGTCCTCGCCTCCGTTTCCAAGCCGTAACGGCGACGATGGTGTCAATCACTGACTCGAAAGCGGCATTGAAAGTGTTTACATCGAGGTGAGAACTTCCCGGTGCCTTTTCCTGGAGGCTCTGATTCATCGCCCGCGGTCGAACACACACAATAACACGTGCAGATGCACGCAGAAGCAAAGCACGTGGCTGTTCACCATTACCACCTTATCTGCTAAACAAACGCTGTCTTTCTTGTCGGTAAGAAGTTGGCTCGTTCCTAAACATTCACACGATTCGTTATTTATTCACCAGTTGAATTGAAATAAAGGTGCAGCGCCGAAACACATATCAGCCTATATTTGTGCGCGGGTGTGCATCTGTTCAAGTGTATTTTTTTCACCTGGTGAATAACGCGTGTCCGAAGGGAAATGAAAGCGGTTGAAAATTCATGTGGCGTGCTGCACGTGCGCTCCCACGGCGACATGCCCTCCCCGTCACAGCCGAAAAAACACGCGCAGAGCGCGACGTTGCACGTTCCACGCTCGTAATGCAAATGAACAAGTGATTTTATAAGAACTAACCAAAGTAGCAGGTAGTTTGGCTTGATAGATGATTTGCGACGTGCAGATAACCGAGTACTGAGGAGTCACTGAGCTCGCAGCTTCATGTGATTTGCAGTTTTTGGCAGAAGTGAAGCAGCGAGTCTGCAGTAAAATGTTGCGTGTGACTGAGTTTCCTCTGGTTCAGGAAAAGCCGCCACGTCCGTGTCAGTCCGTCCGCATGAAGACGCTGTGATTGGGATCCCGATCTGTGTGTTGTCTTCCAAATGTGTCGTCAGCTGACCAAAATAAAAGTCTCCGCACGCCGGAATGTGCAGCTATCACACAGCCTGACATTTGAAACTGGATTTTTGGAGCCAGAGAATTTTGTTTCAAATTAAAATGTCACATCTGTCAGACGTCCTTCTGACATTTCTGACAAATTTCTGATTTTATTTGAAGCGATGTGTGATGCTGCCGGCTGTCAAGGAGCGTTCAGCATTTGAATTTAGCCGAAATAGCGAGATGAACCATAAACGTCCGACGAATTCGAATTACGATTTCCCCCTATAGTATTGACAATGCTCGCCTTCATTTCTGACTGCGGTCACGCTCGGTGTCACTCCAAAAATACAAAGTTGGTTTGACTCCATTTTAATTGTCACAAGGTAGATAGCAGAGCAGATGGAGAGATGAAGATCTTTAAGACAGGACTCTGCTCTCGGGGAGAAAAGAAAGTCTCAGTCATACAAAATGCATCAGTGAGCTGCCTGCCTCAACAAAACTCCGCTTTTTCTCTCCCCTCTCACTTATTATACATTCTCTCCCTCTGCACCGCCAGTGGATTTCTTTCTCCTCCTGCGTCCCCCTTTTCTCTCCATCACTTTTTTTTTTTTTTATCTCGGTTCCCCCGACTGTGCCTTGACACTCCAAAGCTCTGCTTCCCTCATTAACTCTCTTTCACAGGGCTGCAGATGACAATAATTGGTTTGAAAACAGGAGACAATGGGATACAAGGATTATCTGCGGCTCAACCCCACCGTCGCCAACCTCACACACACCCAGCTAGGACGTCGCTGCTCTTGGTATCCCTGACCCCCCGCCCCTCACCACACACACACACACACTCTCACGCTTTCTGTTAAAAATTGTCTGTTGGTTTGTTGCCTCGGCCCTTACACTTCCCTTTACACCCGCCTGCCTTGATCACACCCGCATTCACATCTTCTGTTTCTTTACCCGGCGCTTTCTCTCCTTTCCTTTGCTTTTCTTTTTCCTTCTAAGAACGATGCAACGAGGCCCGAGAGGGTCGGATCTCCCGGTCCCGTCACCATCCGAAGCCACGTTACTGATGCACACGCACGGAGTTCTGTGAAATGATGATGACATTTGATTAGAATCCGTGACTAACGTGATGTCATCTTCCCGTGAAACCATGAACCTGTGACAGTGTGATGGAGGGAACGGGAAAAACAGGGAGGGCAAATGGCGAGTGAAAGAATAGCCGGGCGCAAAAAGAGATCCGTCGTTACCCGAGATCACGTCGAATCGTCCAAAGAGATCTCCTTCTTCCGGTCTCCATGTTTTTCCATGTCGCTCAACCACCTTCCCCTCCCATCTGCTGCTACTCCTTTCATTTTGTCCCGAAGTCCCTCCCTTCGCCGCTCAGCTTCATCCCCTCCACTCTCCATCTGCACTCCCTCCATCTCTTCCCTCCGGTGAGAGGCCTCTCGGGTTTCGGCTATAACTGCTTTAACGCCAAGGATAATGGTTTGTAATTCACTACCGGCTCTTCTCTGCTAGTCAGGAGGCCCACTTACCAACAAGCAGAGAGAAGTTGTGTGTGTGTGTGTGTGTGTGTGTGTGTGAGGTAATAGTGCTGTACATTTCACATCACCTGCTGGCTGTATCTCCTTTGAGTATCCCTTTCTTTCTGATTGATTCCATGCTAATGTGTGTGATTTTGCGTCAGTATTTTTAGATGTTTTTCTCCTTTCTGTCACAGAACGCATTTCATTTACATGGATCTATTCAAGACTTTTATTTTTGATTTTTCGTTTGGCAGTGTGTTGCATTACATAACCATCATCAAAAAAAAAAAAAAAAAAATGAAAAAAATAATGATATTATGGAAAATAAGAAGTAACCCCACCCCCCCCTTCTCAGTGTGGCACTATGGACTCCAATCCTCAGTCTCCCAGGAGGATGAATAATGGAGGGATCCCATATGTGTCGGCTTGTAAAACTAGATCACCAACTGTGAGCCCGAGGAAGCTCTTACTTGAAGCAGGGCTGCTTCAGGGCATCCGGGCTGGGATGCAGGGGGAAGCAGGGGGAAGCAGGGGGAAGCAGTCCCAGGCAGTCCCAGGCAGTCCCAGGCAGACTGTCCGCTGAGCGAGGACTCACCGAAGGGCCAGGCCAACACTGACAGGACCACAGTGCCTCCAATAAGCAGGCTTATATCAATATAATGTCATCTGGCCTTTTTCCTGTCGCACATATCATCTGTTTACATTCTATATGTGCACAAGTCTGCTATTTCTGGATTGCTGAAAAATCTGTCGCAACATTTCATGAAAGTTTGTGCTCATTGGATTGTGAAGCGAGACGCTTGAGTGCAGCTGTGTCTCCTAACCACGAATTTCCAGTCATCATTTCACGTCTACTTCTTCTTCACTCGGAATTTATAAAATCACCCTCGACCCGTCCATTTAATCTCAAAGTATGTTCCTGCCTACGAGCTTAGCACGTTGGCGCAGTGATTAGCCTCACCCTCACACCTCAGCACCCCTGCTGACAGTCCACCGTGTGGACGATCCATGTTCCTCCCATGTCTGTGCGAGGTTTCTTGTCTGGTTTCCTCTCGCAGTCTAAAAACACGCCGTAGGTTCACAGCAGACCCTAAATTGCATTTAGCGACTGGCTTTGTGTCCCTATGCAGCATGTGAAAAAGAGCAAACTGTTGTGTTTCTCTGTATGATGGGCGAGTGGTTGCAAAGTAGAACCCCGGACTACGAACGCCCCCGATCCCACAATTAGGCCGACGACAGTGTTCAATCAAATTTTAAATCGAGACGTAAACAGGCCTCGAAGCATGAACGCGCAAACAAACAAACTCACCGGCTTCACACGTTGTTGTGTAACGGCAGTCGTGCGTGATACAACGCGTTGTTTACATCGTTCATTGTTGTGTTCTAATGTTACAACGCTTTTTTGTGCTTTTTTTCAGTAATCAACCCCTTATTAGCACCCCAAAATTTAGTGTGCTTATGATACTGGTATTAAGAGGATAAGAATTACAGTTGCTCTGAAGAAAGGTAAACGCAATAGCGGTGTTTGACGTACAGATCTCGCCGAGCACCAGGAAATGCCAAAAACAACCATCTTGAAGAAGGAAGATACGATGAAGACGGCTGATGTGGCTAAAGGGGCGACTATGTTAAACAAGCAAAGGTCTGAAGTCTTGGAAGTAGGGAAGTTATTGTTAGTTTGGATTAACGGAAGACAGCTAGCTGGAGATGTGTTAGCCTCGTGTGCAAGAAGGCTTTACTTTGCTGATTTAGTGAAAGAAACACAGAGTACAAGTGCTGGCAGGAGGAGAAAGAACACCAGAAACAAAGCAATAATTAAGGTTATTTTTAATTACTCTCTACATTTTTGCCACAAATAAAGCCATGAGAACGTTTGAAAGGAGTGCGCTATATTTTGGGGGCTGGAAAACGGATCAATGGGATTTACATTTATTTCAATGGGAGACATTGATTCGGTTTGCAAACGTATCGGTTTTCAAACGGAGTCAAAGAATGAATGAATGAAATTCCCCAGCAAGGTTCTTCTGTATTTTCTGTGTGAATGGGAGGGAATGATTGTATGACCCTGTGTGATGTCGGAGGTGAATGGTTGTATCCAGGTGGATTTGTCGTGAAGCTAAACCCCCCCCAACAACTGACAACTTGGCCAACATGTTGTGTGATCGATACAATGTTTATCCTGTCTTTCCATTCATATATGCTGTGCCATATTTGCATGCAAATAGGTCATTTGTACTGTACCTTTTCTTTGACTTGAATGTATATATGTGTATGAACGGGTTCAAGCAGGTTGGAACGGTTGGAGAAAAGTGTCGGGGGGGGAAGTTTACTATCGAATACTAATAGCCAGAATGAAAGGAAAGGTGGACAAGACAGTGGTGAGAACGGCGATGATGTTTGGACGAGAAACTGTTCCAATGACCAAAAGACAGCAGGCAGAACTAGAGGTTGCAGAGATGAAGATGTTGAGGTTCTCTTTGGGAGTGACCAGGATGGAGAGGATCAGGAATGAGTCTATCAGAGGAACGGCACATGTTAGATGTTTTGGAGAGAAGGTCAGAGAAGTCAGACTGAGATGGTTGGGTCATGGACAGAGGAGGGATAGAGAATATATTGGTAGACGGATGCTGGAATTGGAGCTGCCAGGCAGGAGGTCTGGAGGAAGACCAGAGAGAAGATTTATGGACGTAGTGAGAGAAGATATGAAGGTCGTTGGTGTGAGAGAGGAGGATTCAGAGAATAGGGTTAGATGGAGACGATTCCTTCGCTGTGGCGACCCCTGAAGGGAAAAGCCCGAAGGAAAAGTAGTTTATATTTGCATGAATATAGGCCAATTGTAAGCGTGGGTAAGCGCCTACAAGATGTACTCGCTCACGACTCTGCTGCCATATTTTAATTTTGGCATAAAACCTGTCGTTACTCTGAGTTGTTGTTAACCCAGCACAAGTGGGGGCCACTTGCATTTATTTATCTATTTGACCTGTGAATGTGTACTGTGTCTGTGCACGTGGGCCTGCGATCGACTGCAGCCGATCCAGGTTGAACCCGCCTCGCCCGACGAGTGCGTGATAAGTGTTCTAGCCAATGAATGAATACATGAACTAAAAAAGATGTTGATATGGTGTCATATTTTGATTTACATTTCCGTGACAGCCACCGTTGTGCGCAGTAATGACCTGCATGTTCGCGGAGGTAGCTTTCTACTGACAAGCCCAAGACAGCCTCCGAACTTCATGCAGCTGAATGCTCTGTGGAGGGAGGATCTGCGCGCCTCAGAAAACAAAAAACCTCTGCTTTCTTCTTTTTTGTTTTGTTTTTGGAGGTATAGCTAATGGTCTAGAAAGACAGTCGTGAAAACATGGAGCAAGACAAACAAAACAGTGTTTTGTTTGAACGCCGGTGCCTGCAGAGCAAATTTCTTTTGTCCAGTGCTGGTTATTTCCAAATTGACGAGTCTCATTTGTGACTAGCAGCTGCCACGTGGGGCACACCTTCATCACATTACTGCATCCCCCGTCGATGCACCGCAGTCTGCGACGGCTTTGCAAAGCCACGAAAAATCGCAGATTTTCCGTCGCTTTCCGATTCGCAAACCGTTGTATTTCAGGCTTTCGGTAGCATCGAGTTATTTCCGTCATGGCTCTCTAAAACTGCGCTCTGCTGCCCCGGCTGTCAGCGACACACTCCGATACTCCCACTGAGATCACACCGAGGCCGCTGATACATGCGCGCACACACACACACACACACATATCTTGTCTGTGATGCTGTCAGACAGTGATAATAAAATTCTGAGCATGCAGCGGGGAAAATAAATATATAAAAAAACAAGCACTGAGAGGAATCAGAGTTTGTCATGTTAAAATGCCCCTCACTTTCACATAGCGGCACATTTAATGTCGCAAACACAGCGCTGTGGATCATCTCTGTCGATCCCAATTAAAGATGTAAACCTTTACACATCGGCTCGAAAAACCTTCCAGAATTCCCGTTTAACAGTTGATGACGAGTAAAAGTGTTTCTACTGAACCGATAATGACGACCGATCATTATCGCCCCGCTCGGCAGCTCTATTTGGAATTGCATTTGCGACATTGTTTGACGAAAAGGGCTTTTTTTTATCATAGAGCACATTTAATAAGATCTAAATATTTATGCGTTTATAGCAGATGACATTTTGATGTGCAGCGAGAGCAGGGAACAGGTTGAGGAGAGTCTAGCGGGGTGGAGGTTTGCTCTGGAAAGGAGAGGAATGAAGATGCGTCGCAGCAAGACAGAATATATGAGTGTGGATGAGAAGACCCAGGGTAGAACGGTGAGGCTACGGAGGGTGGAGATCAAGAAAAATGAGGATTTCAAGTACAACGGTCCAGAGCTTCGGAGAGTGTGGACAAGAGGTCGATGAATGGGCTCGAGCGGGTCGGAATGGGTAGAGAAAAGTGTCAGGGGTACCAAGAGATAGAAGAACATCAGCCAGAATGAAAGGAGTGCTGGACAAGACAGCGGTGAGACAGCGATGCTGCAAGCTCTACAAACAGTGACAACGATGAAAAGACAGGAGACGGAGCTGGAGGTCGACGAGATGAAGATGTTGATTTCTTCACTGTGGCGACCCCTGACGGGAAAAGCCCGAAGGAAAAGAAGAAGAAGAAGAAAAGTGTCGATAGCACAGCTCCAAGAAACAATAGATGGGCGTGACATGCATACCGTGTATTCATTGTGTGCGGTGAGAATGAATAAATCAATGGCCGTATTTTAGCAGCCACAACTTATTCAGAGGTTCAATCACGCTCAAGTCCAACTCAAAAGATCTACATCTGTGCACAAGCACCACTTCAAGCACTCGCAGTTTCCCAACGCAGGAAACGAACACCTCGCGCACCTCGCTCCTGATTCCAGTCTGCCGCTTCACTGCGCTTTTGATTTAAGCCCCGGTATTTGTTTTCTCTCCAACTGTTAGTCGACTTATCAGGCCTTGACACGGATGTACTGTTGCTGTCACGGTGCTGGTCCTCTCCCTCAATTGGCAACAAGGTGGAGAGTTGCTTTGTTTGTGGAGATGTGCTCGGCAATTCAATTTCACAGCTTCATCTCAGAGGACTGCTGGAGGGGCTGTAATTGAAAAGCAGTGGAGCTCAGCCTCCTTCCTCTTCCTGTTTGTTTTTTGTTTTGTGTACATTGCTCATTTATTCATACCTGTATATGAAATTAGGTTCGGCCTCTTATATGCCGGTGTGCTGTTGCCAGGGATATTTGGCCACTCCGCTGTGTGCAAAGAGTGATGTAAACACAACTGGAATGGCGTTCTCTCGGCTCTTATGGTCCGAAAGCATGCCTTATGTCAGTCGGAGACTCTGAATTAACCCTGTATGCAGGATAAGCTGCACAGACAAGCACAAAATGAGGGATTTGATATTCCCATCCATTGCATCACTAGAAACACGTTAGCATTGTTTATCCTCCGACTTTCTGACTTCTATATCGGAATTGATTTACACTGTGTGACAAAGATGTGATCCTTGCTTTAAAAGTTCCGAAGATACAGAAGGATCACCTAAAATTCAACTGTCACAACAAGGTATCTGCCCAGTAACAAAAGTGAAAGCATTCATATCAGACGTTGGCTTTTGTAATATTAATAATAGGAATGGATTCCATAAACCTTGTCAGGTTTACACACACACACACACACACACACACACACACACACACACACACACACATCCGAAACGGAAAAGAGCTTAGAGCAGAGATAACTAGGTCTAATTTTTTGGCTGTCATTTTGGCCTGAGAAGCAGATAGGGGGGGTGGGGAGGAGGGGGGGGTCTATACTGCATAATTCAGAGGGGAAGGGAGATTATGCACCATCTGTGTCCAGATCCCGATGGGCCTGTCAGAATTGATTCACAACCCTTGACCTTTTTAGATACTCGCATTGTTTTTCCCCTGTCCCGCCATGCATGTGTGTTCATGTCCCGGCGTGCGGGGGTTCGTATTAGTGTATTTGCGACATGAGACCGTAACCTTTCCTCTGAATTACAAAGTGCAGGTCAGATACGGAGTTTTTTTTGTGTGTCTTTATTTTGTTGTCACTTAAATTAAAGGTCACACATTTCTGGTTGAATATCAGATAGTACAGGGCTACATGGGCGCTACCTGAAAAGGTTCACAAACAAAGTTAATGCGGCCGTACGACTTGGGGCCTCTCATCGAAGTGAGGTCGCCAAGCAGCGGCAGAAACTCCAGGAAGCCGGAACACAGATGTGTCCGGAAACATCGCTTGCGGACCGATGGCCCAGATACTCATTAGAATGATAGCGTGTCTAATTGTAAGCTAAACAACAACATACAAGCTAAACTGGTTTAGGAATCTGAAAAGTATGACAAACCGATGTCCGCAGCTGACCGCAATCTCAAGGGCATCCGATATAAACTGTATTAATAATTTACGGGCATTCATGTACGGCGTTCCGGAGCCAGATGCCTGTTAAAACAAGGGCCATATGCTTTGCAGCATCTCGCGCCAGCCTTCGGATCCTATGAGGTCGGGGTTCATTAAAAATTACAGATGTGAGATTAAGATTTCTAAAATATCACTTCAGAGCGAGTGAGCACACATCTTTCCATGGAAAGAGTCTGAGAAATGAGAAAGAATTAGCACCTTTCTAGGTTTCATGATAGTTTCTGACATAAGAAGAAAATGAGGTGTTGGTGAAAGTCCTCGCTGCTCGACTCTTTCGCTTCTGTCTTGTGAGATTTGCCGAGGCCGGTCAATCATCCATAGATCCCCTTGTCTCCGCCGACGATTCCACACGTCCGGTCGTTGAAATATCGACGGCGGCACCCAGAAGGCTCGCCTGCACCGCGCTGCGTCAAACACCGCTAAGTTAGTGCCGCGTTTAAGAACACTGTCAGAGTCAGTGGGGCAGTAAATAGACTTTACCTCACCAACTCCACAACACGGTCCATCTGATCTGGCCCTTAGTGTCAACAGCAGCAAGTGGCACCCACACACACACACACACACACACACACACACACGCTTCTCTTTCCCTGCTTTGGGGAATATTGTCAGCAAGCAAGGAGTGAGCAGTTTCAGAAGAAGGGCCTGTAAAGCCTGATCATATTTTCAAATTGAAATCAGTGGCGGACGCCAAGGTGCCTCTCGTGGCCTCCGGCTCCACGGGACCGGGAGCCGGGGCGCCGCATCATGTACCGTGTCGGGGTCACCAGTGTGAGTCAAGATGGCGGTGCCGTGGACGAGATCAAACTTTATTCCTAAAAGTTTATTCCAGCTCCTCCTCCCGTCATGTGAGAGGCCACAAATGATACCTTCTATACCTCCGATCAATCAGACCATCGGTTTGGTATCCATCTGATAGGGATTCGATGGATTCGCTCAGATTGTGGCGTTCACAGCGAGCCTTAAAACCCGCTCCATCCAGTGGTCAGGAGAAGGTGCTGCTCTGAGAAGCGTAACAGCGAAACGCACAGAATTCATTCATTATCACGTTTTCTAATTCTCACCATGCGCCGCGCTAACGCGGCGGAGGAATCGGTGTTGTTTTATCTTCACATCGATTCCTCATTGTGCGGCTGAGTCGATCACGAACCCATAGCTCATTAATGCTGATTATATTGTGTTATTAAAGCGTACCACTGCGTGGCTGCTGAATAAGAGTGCAAAGCTGTCATCTGAGCAAATTACTGACCTTTAGAATTTACTCTTGCTCCGTATTAAATGTATTTGCACAGAAAAAGAGAGCATGCCCTTTTCTCTTCTCCGCTTCTCTACATTGATATGACACCGCGAGTCCGAATCAACTATTTTTCTTCTCTTTCTCGAATACCAACGGAGCGCGGTAGTGCATCGTACGCCGCTTGATATTTGCCATTTGCGTTTCTATTTTCCTGCGCCGGAACGCAGTCGTCGAACATCTCCAGAGCAGCAAACGGGCTTGAATTAAATGACGGTCTCTCTATAATTCTCGCCTGGTTTGGAAATCTAGATTACAAAGTGAGACGTGAAAAGCCGTTGTCGCCGCATCAAAGAGCAGACGAATGACGCCGAGCTTCTCTCTGATCCTCAAGGTGTCACAAGAGGTTAAGAGTGCTCCTTAAATCAGTCTGTCTCCCGCCTGGGTGATTCCCGGCTTCTGCAATTTTATCTGCTGTTTGATTGAGTCGAGTTTCTGCTCTCGCTCCACGGACGCCTAAGGAGGTGAGGCAGTTAAGGCTTCGTCTCTGTGTGATGAGACCCAAATCGCTCCGCTTTCACGGCGCCCTTGATACTCCGGGAGGTCGTCGATGTCTCTCTGCATCACCGCGACGTTAAAGGAAAAAGAAAAGCGCGAATGGTCATCGAGAGTCTGTGCCCGCGTACGTGCGCGCCGTCCGCGTGCATTCGAGGATGTTGAAGATGTCTGATTGGGATTCAGCAGATGACGAGCGCGCGATGACGATCTGCTTAGTCTGATTAGGGAGATCAGCTTTTTCCGAGGAGCAGAACTAAGGAGGTGGTCGAACCTGGACGCCCCGCTCTGATAACACGTCGGCGCCTTGCCTGCGCCCTCCTCGTTCTACCGCGGGTCTTCACGTCCATCTGATCGGCTTCTCGCTCTGGAAAGAGGCAATTGACTCCCATTTTGCCTTAAAACCAGCCGTTGCCTCATTTAACGGCTGGCCTTTTAGCAACCGTAGATACGACTTTCCCTCCATCACATCCTTTTGCGTCCTGCTGTTCATTCATTCATTCATGAAGTCCCCTTTCGAATCCAACTCGGGACCCTCTTGTTGTCGGCGTGGAAGAAAAGAGGGAAAAAAGGAGCGAATTGTAGGTGCCTTAACTGAGAAGTGAATTAATCTATTCAAAGGTGCTGAAATATTTCGAAATTAAACGAGGCGTTTAACACCAACTAATGTTTATTAGTATCTTCTTAATCATCGCAGCTTTCAAATAAAGCAAAAATTAAAGATGCCCGCTAGACACTTTTTAAAAAAAAAAAACTCGATTAATAAATTAAACGTGTAATTTTTCATACACGGAATAGAAAGGTGGCTGGAAGCGTATCCACCGCTTTTTCAAGTGATAAATTCAGGATTCAAAGTGCCTGGCGATACCTCTGGCTCCCTTCCATGTATCTGGCTGCGCTCACTGCCTGTCCAATCAGAGGAGCTGCACCTCCAGACGCTGCATTCAAGTGCGGGTTATCTCCAGCCGCTTATTCTAAACCTTATCTACGGGCAGCTGCGGCCCAGTCGGCAGAGCGGTCGTCACACCGATCGGATGTTCGGCGGGTCGATCGCCGAGCCGGAGCGTCCTCGGGTGAGACGCCTCACCCCGAGCTGCCTCCCATGGCCTGGTTAGCGCCCGTTCGTGCAGCAGCTCCGTCGCAGTCGACGCGAGTGAGTGAGTGAATGAATGCTCTCCGGTGTAAAGCATTGATTCGAGTCACACTTTGAATCAAAAGGTCTCTTTTTCCAGCTCATCAAATATTAATGTGATCTTTGGCCGGCCATTTTATAGATCAACGAAATCGACGATTAATCAAAAAAATACTTGAAAAGTCGCTCGATAATTAAAGTAGCGACGGTCCCGGTGTCATCCAGCACCAGTGAGTAGTGTTTGCTCTTTAAAAAATGAGACCCTGCTCCCCCTTTGTTGTTCATTTTCAATCTCATTTTGGATTAGACACATTTTCTTTGCTTCGGAAAGCGCGCCCCGTGAAGGCGGGACTTGTTGGCGCCGCAGCAGCTGGCTCTTCCGCAAATGTTTTCATGTGAGTTAAGATGAATTTACCCTTCTCTCAGTATAGCTCCTTCCTCCTTGCAGGGAGGCTTTCCCAGCCGCTGCGGCATCACTCATCTGTTTGCTGCAGATGGCTCGCCAGTCATGCGGCGTCCAACCCACCGGAGATCCAAAAATCCTCAGAAAGCGTGTCACGCTGAGTCGTTCTCTGCGCTTCTCTCTGATCGTGGGTGAATCCCTGAGGTTTTCATGGCTCCCTTTTATTACCTCCATACATCCTAATGAACCCGGACGCCGGCAGTCGGTCATTGCAACCCTGTGCGGTGGCCACGATCCCGGAGAAAACACACTAATCACAGGCGCGCCGTTTTATTCCACTGGTGAAAGTCAGACGGCTCATCAAGTGACTCTTTCTCGGCTCTCCTCATTAGGGCTCCTGATCATTTCCATGATCTCGCCTGGTTCCGGATCTGTTTGCATTGCTTGAACGCGCTTCCTTTTGAATTGTGCAAGAAACCGGGAATGATGTTGTCTAACGGTTTGCCCAAATGTCACCGCGCCTTTCTCATTACTGACACATTATTTAGTGGACAAGTGATTTATGTGTATCGTTTTGGTCAAATCCAAATGAAAATGCTGCATCTTTGGGAGATCTGGACGTTTCCTATGGCTCCAACATGGTCTCCTGAGTCCAGATACATTTGTGTTCTTCCTTACTGGTGCATGAGAACAAATCATTAGCGTGTCTCCCGAGCTCGTCAAATGTCTGAGCCAATTAGATAGAATCCAATCGGCAGGAGCTTTGCAGATTTAATTTGATTTTTTGATGTGTTTTGCTTTCGAGCTTTTATGCATCGGGTAAGATCCCATGTAAAAAATATTTTCTAATATTAAAGAAAATAACACAAAATCTGTAGTCACAAAAATTGCTATTAAGGAAGACAGGAAAAACAATTCTGATAAATACATAGAAGTGAGACACCAGTTGTTTCGTTAGGTGTAGAGACCGAAATTTAACATTTAAATAAGCCTAATTAGTTTTGAGACTCGTGAAATAGCCTATTTATTAACTGAAAAGGAAAAGTATTGCTGGTGTCTCGTGTCAGGCTTGGGAGTCGCTACTTAGTGCGGAGTGTAGAAAGGAGAGGCAGAGAGGGATTTACACTTCTCTATATAAAGCCAGAACATCTCACCCTCCGCAGGAGTCAAACCTGCTATGCTAACAGCTTGTTGTTTCTCCCTCTCCATCCCACTGCACACCTGCCGACATACCGCCATTTTCATGAAACCGCTCCGGTGTCTTTCCCTGATAAGATGTGACGTCGGGCAAGAGGGCGACAAACGTGGATCACGGGCCCTCAGCTGCAAATGCAAATTGATACAGAAACTCGTTTGCTTTTCAAAATAAGAATCTCACATTGTATTTGTGTTCTGTTTGTTGGATGTCTAACCTCAGAACCATCCATCTCATGATGTTCCAAGTTTCCATGTAAAATAGAAAGCACATGCTTTGATTTCGATCTTTCTGCACGGAGCCTCCATGTTCTCTGCGTGGGTTTCTTTCCGGTTTTCCAGTTTCCTTCCAGAGTCCAAAAGTATTGCCCACCTGAATATGAGCCACACCTGGTAAAAATAAATAGGTGTACATATTTAGACCGCACTTGTCTACAAGACGCAGGCGTCCACGCTGTGACATGAG
The DNA here is from genome assembly GCF_037954325.1 of Fistularia commersonii. Classification (NCBI taxonomy): domain Eukaryota; kingdom Metazoa; phylum Chordata; class Actinopteri; order Syngnathiformes; family Fistulariidae; genus Fistularia; species Fistularia commersonii. The sequence goes on from NC_141307.1 coordinate 13,255,261, forward strand.
ATATTTACGCAGAAGGTGTTACATTTTTTTTAAATTAAATGCATTCCGGTAACATCCACAAATGCTTTTTTTTCCCAAACAGTGCCTGTAACACAGCTGATGCAAAAGATTGATAAAATAAAATAATAAATAACAAACAGAAAAGTCCATCCATCCATCCCTTCTTTCCCTCCTCCCGCTCCTCATCTTCCTCCTGCGTACCAAAACCATTCAAATCTTCTTTGGTGTCAAATTGAACGGCCTCAGAATTTTATGGTAATTTCGTTGGTCCGATGTGACGAGGCTAAATTTTTTGGTGACATGAAGTTCATTTGCCCCCCCAAAAAAAGCCATGCATCAGCTGCATCATTGTTTAAGCCACAGTGTTCTAAGTGTGTGGAAAAAGTAGCGGCTTATAGCCCAGATATTCGGGTAGACGTGGCCCTGGGGTCACCTGGCCTCTGCTTTCAGGTGACGGTCGTGGACAGAAAGTCCATCTTCCACACCTTTGCAGCTTGTGCGGGCGCTCTCATGCATGTGCGTCGTTTCTCGTGCAGACTGTGGAACCCGGGAGACGGGGCGGCGCCGCTTAGCTTTCCTTTCGGTGGCAAAAAGGTGCCGTCGAGGAAAAGGGGAGCATTTGTTGTCTCACTAAAATGAAATAAAACAAGAAATGAATGTATGTATGTATATGGTTTTGAGATGGCTATTTGGTAGAGTGGTCATTCCTGGCTTCCGATGACTGGTACTTCGGATTTTTGGTGACTGAATTGCATTTTTTACAAGTCGCTTTGGATAAAAGATAAAATGCCATGGCTGTCATGTGATGTAATGTAATATAACTTGGTGCAGGTCACCGGGATGACAAAGACGCCCTAATCAAGCCACTTTCAATCCCTTTAAAATCACTGAAATGTATTATTTTATTATCCTCGCTAGCAATTTAAGTATTACTGAAATGTCCATTTAATACTCAATAGCCTTTCATATCATTGTTGGTGTTTATTGATCGTGCCCCCCTCACATGTTAATGGTGCCGACCGCCGCCTACATCCAGGCCAGTCTAGTTGTTTGTCGAGGAGAGAGTTTGTTTTGATTTTTCCGTGCTACAATTTGTTCTCCGCTTTCATCAGAGACTGAGCAAGTTATTTTCTTAGTCTGGTATTTCATTTTCCTCGACGCGTTGAGCCTCCCGCATCTGTTTATATGGGAGACTTAGCAAGTTTTATTCTGGGGACGTGGTGACCGTTTGACCTGGGTTTCTGGTAATAAAACATTTTACAGGGATCTCTCCTTTGCATTTCTTGTCTGATTCCCCATCTCTTGGCGGCGTCCCCTCGCCCATCCCGTCACACGCCACCTCTCGCCCAATAAGTACCAGCCCCGCCTGCGCGAGCTGTCCAATGAATGGATAGCTTGCATCATTTCAGTTCCTCTTGTGCCGCATCACCGTATCACTGCATAAGAAACATCTGCCTCTTTTGACAGTTGATTTTTTTATTTTATTGGATATCCACTTGCATCTCCAGCATGTCTTTATCTCGCTAACATTTGATGGAACTGGCAGTCAACTGACACAAGTCGGTTTCCTCGATTCAGCATTCAGATCCGCCTGTTCCGCCCCGTTGACTCCATACAAATCGAACACACAGCACCTGGAAAACACCGGCGCCGTCGCCCCGCGATGACGCCGAGGATTTTGCGAAACGCTTCCCTCAATCAGGCATTTCTGACACATTGGGATGTATTGGTTTCAACAAAGGCTGATAAATGAGGGCTTGTATCCGTGCTGATTAATGAAGTCTTTATTATCTCCAGTTTTCCCCTCTTCATTCCCTCTCTCATCTGGCCTCATTGTTTTGCCTGGTTAAGATTGTGACGATTTTGTACTTGGTAATGAGGAGATGAACAATGGCGGGGTACTTTTTTTTCTTTTCCACTTCCCTCTCGTAGCTCTGCTTCTTCTTTTGTCTGCATCTTCAGTGAAAGACTCCTGAATGTCACTGTTCTCCTATTTTCTTTTTTTTATTTTTTTAAATCATGACTCCTCCTTCATTTTCTCCTTGATTCTTAACCATGAACTGGGATGATTGAGGAGACCTTTTCCACGGTTTAGCACCGCTGGGTTTTCATAATGTGGAGGGTTTTTTTTTTTTTTTTTCCCAGGAATCTATAAATAAAAAGGCTTATTTATTAGTTTGAGATTCATGCACATTCACTTTTATTTTATGTGACTAAATTCCGGATATCCCCGGTTTTGGGCGACTTTCTGCCTTTCTGAAGGAATGACATCGTAATGCTACATGGCAGTCCGCTTATCCTACCAGATAGTATCTCTTTCAGAAATGAAATTACCCTCAGTTAATTTGATTTGGATAATATTGGGCTAATAGAAGTGCACGGTGCTCCGTGCTGAATACCAATTGAGTGAACGGAGTCAGTCTTTGGTTCCGTCAAACAGCTGCAACCTCCGAGATGCGAGATGACTTTTTAAGGATTCTTCCTTCGCTTGCTTTCCTCCGTTGACTCATTATTTATGCAGCGGAGTAAAGTGGGAGTTTCTTGAAGTAAGTGCGTATTCATCCATGGGACGCTTGATTTCAAGATATTGCTCATCTCGCAGCGAAAAAGTATTTCAACGAGTTTTTTTTAACACGCGACTACGCCAGTGAAAGTCTCCACGAATTAATCGTGATGGCCCAAGGGTCACGACCTGTCCTCCACTTCTCGCTCAAAATCTAGTTCCCCTCCGGTGTGAGTGCCCACCAAGTGAAGATCTGCATCTCAAGTTCATGTCTGTGGAGGTTCTCCGTCTTCCAGCTCATGGTGAATTCTTTTTGAAATCTTCTTGTTGTGCCAACTGGACTTGTATTTCTTCACTTGAAGACGTTTCACCCCTCGTCCGAGAGGCTTCTTCAGGTGCCACCACAAGAAGATTGTGATGAAAATTCATCTCAAGTTCAGGCAATTAAAAAAAAATCATCATAACAATTGAAATGGTGTGTCTGCATGTGTGTGTATGTGTGTGCACTCCAAGTTTTGGAGGCTGACCCTCATAAAAGTACTTTCTAAGTCTTGTATAACCCCTATGTGCCCACTGCAGCTGGATGTGGCGTGCACGCTTCATGTGTGTGTGTGTGTGTGTGTGTGTGTGTGTGTGTGTTGGGTACAATCATTGCCAAGAAAAGCAAAGCAACCTCCCTCTCCCGCCCCTGCCTGTCACTTCCCACATATTGCACAGCTGTGGCCCGATTGCCATTAGTGACCCAACGCCTCTCAGCACAACTTGACTTTTCATCGCTATTTTTTTCTCTGTGTGTGTGTGTGTGTGTGTGTGTGTGTGTGTGTGTGTGCCTGCACATGTGTACGGTCCATCACTGTATTGATTCATGTGGCGTGTCACACAGAGGACACTGGGACTGCCTTAAAACTAAATGATTTGAGCACTTCTCATTTAGCTGTGACGACTTCTAAACTATTTATCTACAGCCCAAATAGGATTATATGTTATTAAAACTTGCTCCACCTGTTCAAACCCCTCTCCAGACGGTGAGCCACACCTTTAGCTGCAACATTATTTCACTCTATTAAGGACTTCCGGGGAGTGGAGAGCGGGGTAAATGTGAGTTGGATATTAAAATGCCTGCCGCCATTCGTGGAACAGCCAAAGGAAAAAGCAAAAACAAAGTGGAGAGAAACACTGTGAATACAGGAAATGAGAGGAAAAGGAGATGATGGGAAGATAACGGAGAGGAGGAGATGAAAGAAAGGGAAGAAGAGGCAGGGAATATCAGAAATGACAGGGGCGGTGAGTGAAGAAGAGGAAAGGAACAATGGAGTAGAACTCAAAGAATGGAGGAGGAAAGGTGAAGAGAAGAAAGAAGAGAGAGAGAAAGCAACGGCACTGAATGGAAAAGAACCAGCAGCACATTTTAGCGGCATTATCCTCAGAGCGGCAGCACGGCAACGCCACATCAAAGAAGCGCCACAAACACACGTTACGCTCATTGAAATTCACCCGTACGTTTATGCATTTTCACTGGAAATGTAAAGTACCAAACGTGCATGAAACTCCCCGGACCAGGTCGGGTAGGAGGAGGGTCGCCGCTAACCATCGATGGACGCTCTCTCTCTCTTTCTCCCTTTCAGGGCGTTTGAACACTGGTATGAGATCTATGCAAATACGTTCTACATGTAGTAACCTAGTTCACCAAGTAACCTAGCAACACTGGAGTCAGCTGGTTGTAAAGCGTACATGTCCGTCCCACCGCCTGTCAGTGATTTGCATGTGCGGCACAGCTGCGGCGAGCGTCTATAAGCTGTATTTGGAGGATTTTCAAGGGGACACATGCTGGGAGTCTGTCTGCAAACTGCTAACTTGCAAATTCAATTAGAGCAAATCAGTCACACGGCGTGATGTTAATTCGCGGGTCTACTCTCCTTCTGATGCGTCCTCGCCGTTAAGTGCATCTCGCTGTGATTTGGCGAGGCTCGCCTGTCAGTCAAAGAGTAAGTCGAGAACTTCCTCGACGTCGAAGTGTTAGCCGCTGCTCCTCCCCTCCGGTCGGCGCTCGTGTTTGACCTTGAAAAGCGTTTCTATCTCCCTATCGCTCCCTGCAGATGGACTTTTTGCCAAGCTGTCATAGAATTATGGATTTTCAATTTTCCATTTTACTCAGCTTAGCCGGAGAAAATAAAACTTTCAGAGTGGTTCTGAACTGCCTCAACACAACATTTTCCTTTTTTTTTTCTTAATTTTATTTTTCCATTTACCACATGGCGACTGTGACTCCCTCGTGCCAAATCCACCGTTATTCAGGTAACTCTTTCGTAACAGATCATTAATGATTCAACTTTGCAGATTTGTATTATATTCTTTTTTTTCCTCACGCTTATCCAAACTTTATCCCGTCACTGTCAGAATAGCACGGCTGGATGTACGATTATATTGGAAAGATGCAAGATTCCCAATAGTTATCTCGCCGAGAATTTTACATAATCCTATTTATATTTCTGTTATCCGAGTTGTAATCAGGACCGTGTCACATGACATCCTCCCAGCCAATCGGTGTAAGTCATCACCTCGGCAACCGTGATCGAGACAATGGAGCTGTTTGTGTTCCCGGGTAACCTTGAGATTATTGCAAGGTTTTCATTTTTTGTGTCCTTGATAATGTGAGTGAAAACCCAAATATAGTTTTCCACACATTAGAAATTATTTGTTTTGTATTTCAATTGTGGATGTTATCAGGGTATTTTTTTTAGGGTATTGTTATTTTTCATATAACGTGAATTCATTGAGTGTTTCATGTAAATATGTGGCTGCCCGATTCGTGCAAATGTCAACCACTCCTGCGGCTCCTTCTTGCCGTCTTTCTCCCTGTGATCTATTCTTTTTACCTCCATGGCTCTGTTTTCTTTCCCTGCACCTGCTTTACAAAGGCAGAGTGACTCTGCCAGTTGAAAATGCCATTAAAATGATAGCTTTGCATTACCACAACACACATTTCCTTCCGGCGGTTTTTACATCTGTGGGCCGGTCGGGGGTAAATAACGGGGCTGATGACAGCCAAGAGCGTCTGGAGTTAGAATGAAGAGGGTGTCGTTTTGTGCGGGCCAGTTCAACTTTCAGTGGCGTGCAGTCAGGGGAGGCAGGAGAGGCCGTGCCTCACTTGGCAATCGTGGAAAAAAAAAAAAGTAAAATGAAAAAAAGAATGAAATGCTAATATTTAGGAGTGATTTGCACAATAAAGGTATTTTTTCATTTAACTTCGACTCTATCGACTATCGAGTCTCAATGTAGATTGCGCAATGACGGCTGACTGCTGACATGCTCTGCACAAAGACCGTATTTCTATGTCTGTATCTCGCTATTAAACATGTTTTCAAATAACACTTTTGCTATTTTAACATTACCGATGTACAGTATTTTTTGTCAACAACTGGATGTTGGTTACCAGTTTCTTGTGCTGAGCGATCACCTGCAAAGAGCCCCTCGGTGAGGCACAGGGTTCTCCTGCCTCAAGGTAGGGGGCGCTCATGATTCCAGAGATTCAACTTCCCTCATTCACGTAAATGTTGGACCAAGTTACACAAATGCAGAGGCCATTTTACCCTGCAGCGTGTTGTCATATCGCTATTTTTCTGCAAGGATGAGAGGATGGAGGGCTGTGATTTTTTACAGATAGGAAGAGGGTGTCGAGAAGGCCACCAAACTTTGTGAGCTGCTGTTTATTGGGCGTGCGTCTCTCTATATTGTGTCATCTCGCCGAGGTTGTTCCTGCCTCCGCCTTTGATTTTCTGTCAGGAGCGGCTTGTAATACAACACAACATGGCTGTCTGGAGTGACATACTCAGAAAAAAGGAGAAAGTGGCAAGCAGCTGGAAGGGGGGAGTGAGAAACAGAGAGGAAAAAGAGATAAAAAGTAAAAGCCTTGAAATGAATAAACAATGATTTCATATAAATAAGATATTTAATATTCATCGGACGTGCTCAATTGCAATTTATAGTTACATCCTATTCATTGCAAATTGGAGAGGAGAATAGAAGGAGGACAGGAATAGAATAAAAGAAAAATCCAGCTTCAGATACATCAAAACACACCTAAAGGAGGCGGGAAATAAAAATACGATCACGTGTTTGAATGAGAGTGGCATGGACGACCTCTCCGCAGGCGAAGGTCAAGTCCTGACGTCTAATGATATAATTGACTTCTTTTTTCCCCCCTTGGTTCCCGGACGACGTCCGCTCGTCTCGTCCCGGGCAGCGAGGAAACATCCCGGGCAGCGAGGAAACATCCTGGGCAGCTGCCGAAACACTGATTATCAGGCTCCGTCCGCGGCACAAACATACGCTGCTGTGATAAATGCACTGCCTGGTTTTGAACCTGATATCACTTCTTTTAATCCCTTGATTAATTTTCCTCCCCCTGAAGAGGTTTCACTTTTAATCTCAAAGTCGGGAGTTTTATCTCGCAAATTTGTGACTCAGTGTATTCAGAGATTTTTTTTTTTTTTCACAGATTTCAGAACTTGAAGCTAGCGTTAATGTGCATCTCTCACATCTGTACAAACACAACCATCTCACTGTCTTTGTCATCATTGCAGGACAAAATGAGATTGGATTTTTTATTTTTATTTTATTCAGAGTCATGTGTTTATTTTATGAATTATGCGCCTCAAGACACTGTAGCACATTTTAATTCTATGAATAACTGATCACTTAACCATGAGAAATGCAATGCACTGAAGAATACATTTGTACAAGAGCACAGTTTTCTGCTCTAACAGTTTTAATATTATTTAATTAGGCGCTCAGTGTTTTGGGTTAGGGTCAGGGTTAACCCTTTCCATGTATAGATTCATTTCCCCCTGTGTCTGTGTGGGTTTCCTCCCACAGTCTTGAGTTGGACACGTGTGCCAGATCTTTTACATTTGTGTCCGGTGTTATTATTTGTTTAGAGCACTTTTCAAATGTTTCCAAGATATGGCCTTTGACATTTACGTCTTTGGTTAAACACATATTTATGGAGGCCGGCGCATATTAATAGGAGATGAATTATGCATTTCTTAAAACACTACAAAGACCGGGAAGGGACAATGTAGCTGCGTGCAAAAAACAAGGCCTTGACCGTGGTTTGCAGTGAAGACGAATGAAGGGTGGGAAGGGAAAATGGAAAATTATAAAAACTAGGTTGTATAGAAAGACTGAGAAATGGAAAAACAAGGGAGGAGGAGGAAGGGCGTCTGAATATTGCCCCTTAGGCACTCTTCAATTTTGCCCTCATGATGGGAGCATATTTCCCATGTGCTGCTGCTATCATTTGTCTCTCACACACACTCACCCTCATTTTCACTCGCCGCCTCTCACTCCCGCTGTACCGCTCACTCTTTCCTGACACACTCCTACTACATCTTCTCTTCCCTGCACGGGTCTCTGTCCGCCACCCTGGACCATTACTTTATGTCCAGTGCTTGCTTGTGTGCGTGTGCGTGTGTGTGTGTGTGTGTGTGTGTGTGTTCGTGCACACATGCACCCACCTGCTCCATGTTTTAACTCCTGCCAGTTCCTGCTTGAAAGTCCCCCCAGTTACCACGTTCTTTTCTAAAATAGATATAAAAGCTCAGACCAGGCCAGCAGCCTTGCATTTTTTGGAAAAAAAATATTTTTTTTTGGCACAAATTTCTCTCTTCCTCAACTTTTCTCCCCACATGCACAGAGCCGATGAGTTGCGGCCGTCATATTTCTTCTACACTAGATGAGGTCCGGAGCTTGTTTGTGAGTCAGCTGGCTGCCAGAAGAATATGCGTGGAATTTGTGAGAGAATTTAATCGCGATATATCATTCATTGCTACAGACAAAATACTAATCGGTCCTTTGTGCCAGTTTCCCGGCATGCATGTCTCTCTGGCTTGCAATGAAGGAAGTGCATGCCAATGCACAGCTGAGCCAATCCCCCCATTATTTCCATTCCCATATTTCTACGTCTCACTATTGTCTGCGCCGCACAACATTGTGGTTCTGCGGCACGTCCGTTGTTAATGATGTCTTTGAAGTTTACTCTGCTGGTGCATACGGCGGGCTGGAGGGGAGGAACGCCGGTCTAATGAAAACTTTTTCCATTGTTCAACCACAATCCTTGAAGGGCTCCGAGTGGCTCACCCTATCAGTCCGTCAAATGAGTTGAAATATCAGCCCCTAACCATGCAGGAGCTCGGTTCATTGTATCCCCCGTCAAACAAAGACGGTATTCTGAGACACAATACCCACTGCCCCGCGGCATCGGCCCGCTCCACGGAAAGTTAAGACATTGGCTGACTCGTCCAATCATTGTCTATGCTGTGGTTACTTTTACCGTCTTACATAGGTTTAGGGAATAGTTGTGCAGAGTACGGCCGATTGTTGTGCATTTTCATTGCCTTTCCTGTGATGCAAGAGGCGAGAGTTGCGTAGTTTATCGAAGCGAGGGCAAATGACCCCCTTTTAACAAACACAACATGGATAGATTTTATAATCTCCATATATTAACATGGCGGTTGTGATTTGTCTCCATGTATTAGACATGTCGCCTCTGGAGATGAAGGTTATTACCATTGCTACATTTTTATCAGCGCTGCTATTACCCGACAAGCTGTGTCCAAAGTACCTCGTGTTTCACAAAAAGTCAATGTGGCATCTGCTTTAACGCAGTTCCTGTTCAAGGTGGGAAGGGAGGTTGTTTTATTCTGCTGTGCATAACACAAGAAGCAGGATCATTACCAAACCATTCGCAAGGGAGTTGAGGAAAGCGAATCGTTACCTTAATAGCAGTAGGAGACCGTGCCATCAATAGCCCCCCTCACAATATAGGAACTTTTTGAAGTTCCTATCACCTTTTCAGAAGCTACACTATGTCTTTAGGAAGCAGGGGCCATGGCTCTCGGTTCATAGAAACATTTCAGCTCCTACTGAGAGACTGGGTCTTTTTACGGCTTCATAAGAACTCGGGAATCCCCATAAACGATGATGTTTGCAGATGACATTGTGATCTGCAGACAGCGTTGCAGGCAGGTCAAGGAAAATCCGTAAAGACGGAATGAAGGTTCGCTGCAGCAAGACCAAATATATGTGCGTGAATGAGAGGAACCCGGGTGGAATGGTGAGGCTACAAGGAGTGGAGATAGAGAAGTTGGAGGATTTCAGGTACCTTGGGCCAACAGGGGAGAAGAGGTGAAGAAACTCATTCAAACAGGTCACTACGGAAGGGAAAAGTGTTGGGGGTGATGAAGTGTACAAGACCAGCGATGGGGTACGGTTTTGGAGACGGCGGTGTTGAAGAGAAAAGGCCGGGAAGCAGAGCTGGAGGTAGCGGGGATGAAGATGCCGAGGTTCTCTTTGGGAGTGAAGAGGATGGAGAGGATCGGGAGTGCCAGTCAGGAGGCCGAGAGGAAGACCGAAGAGAAGATTTATAGACGGCGCAAAGAAGGACATGGAGTGAGTCGGTGTGAGAGAAGAGGATACGTTTAGATGGAAGAAGTCGATTCCCTGTGGTGAGCAGACGAGAGGAGGAGGAACTCGTATCACGCAGGTGCTCGGCGATCGGCTGAACTGGTGAGCCCATTACCGCGCTCTTCTAGCTCACTGTGGTCACTGGTCAGCAATTTTCTTCTGACAAAATGGACAATCGGTGGGAACTGGACCAACGAAGAGGTCCGAGGTCCTGAGGCCTGCCGCGCCACAGACGGATCTCCAGGGTTTCGATCCAAATTTCTTTTATTATGAAGCCTTTGTCCTTTTCTGTTCTCCAACTCCCGGTTTTGAGGCCGTAAACCGAATGCTGTCTGCGCCATCAACCGAGGGGGGAAAAGAAAAAAAAAAAACAGTCATATCGGTCATAATGTTAAATTCAAGACGCTGATGTGAAACATCCCCTGGCCTACGACTGGCAGAGGAGGCAGAGAGGGGGAGGCTCAGCTGTTAGCAAACTGGGTCAGAGCAGCTGGCAATGATCACATAAATATTTAAAAAGAAGCAGCTCCAGCCTCTGTGAAAATCAGGTTCATGCCAAGCAGTGTTAAACAATGACAGCATGTTGTCACCCAGACTCCCCACTGAGCACATACTGAATATTTCTTCTTCTACCTTCTCCTGGTGGCAGCTGCGGTGGGGGGGTTATAAGTTGTTATAAGTTGTTCCGTGCCAAATGTGCGTCCATCCATCTCACGGCTACACCGCTCGTCTTTTCCACGGCGGCCGGCGAACAGGAGCCGGTGTCGTCTGACGCCGAACAAGATGGAGGGAGTCGTCGTTGACAGACCAGACTTAAAACACGAACCGGAGGGACAATACATCCAGGTGCCATGGACCCTTCGCTTTTGGCATTTAAGCAAGTTGGACAGCAAGAGGAGGAGCCGCTGCTTAACAGAATGTCAATATCGTACAATATCTACCTCATTACTGTGTTCGCAGCGGTGGGCGTTATTTGTTCATTTAGAGAAATAAACATTAGAATCAGCTTCGTGCAAAGGAGCGTGAAGCTGAAAACAGGCGAGAGCTCCGGTGAGAGGAAGACATGACCGGTAGATGCGAGGAAGTAGGTCAGATGGAGCGACTGGGAGGAGGAGGAGGAGACGGGAGATATTGACGGAAAGAGAGAAAAGCAACATAATAACTACACCTTACTATCTTTTGCCTTTGTGTATACGAGTGTATTTATCAGATGTGAAACACTTTGCTTTAGCTGTGTGTGTGTTTGTGTCACCTTGACGTCCAGAGCCTGTAGCCTCCAACCTGCTCCGAAGCCAAAGACTTTCATTGTGAAGGAAATATGATTTGATTTCCTCCTGCAGGCGGAGCAATGCTGCTCACTTTGCCGTCTATTAATAAACATGGACACCCAGGAAACTGCAGGAAGATTATTTTGACAAGCCTTCCCGTATAACATCCCAGCACAACGCTTGTTTTCTCTTTTCATATTTCTGACTTGATTAGCATCCGTTTATGCACCTCTGATTATCGGACAGTCGCCTGCAGACATACATTTTACCTTTGATTACCGATTGCTTAGTAAAAGGGATCCAGCGATGCCGTTAAAGTTCACCGAAATCTCGCGAGCATCCCTCTGTGATTCATCCTCCGAACGATCCTGCGCTCCATCATATGTGTGTGTGTGCCTGGGCGTGTGTGGAGAGCGGTAGACTTCAAGGGTTTCGAAGGGATTGGCGTGATATGAAGTTTCCCCCACCGTGGGACTAATAAAGGATTATCTCATCTTGTGTTACCTCGTCTCATCTCCTAAACCACTTAGGATTGCATGGTTTCTCCAAATTCTGACGACCCATATCTCAAACTCCTCGCATGAGAACGAACGAACAAATAAAATCCTTTCTTCTTTAGTAATAGAGGAGTCAAGTTCTGATCCACAGTGGCGTTGAATACGGAGGGTATTTCATATTAAACCGAACCCGACTTACGCAATGATTGGCTGTCATCCAATCGAGGGTGTATTTAAATCTCTGAAAGATTCATTTTGAATAGGTTTCCACCTAAAATCATTTTCTTGGTACCTTCAACGCCTTTTTTTCCCATGTCTTCCATCAACATTTAAGGATTTTTCCTTAAGTGTCACTCCTTTCCTGTGTGATATTACAGTACAACCAAAGGATTATTTTCAGCCACATTCAGAATCAGCGCTTACACACATTAGATGGGAGATATGACATGCTTGCCCTGCAAAATTGTTAAGGATAATCCAACCTTATCTTTTTACAATTTCTGCCCTCCTTCCCGGCCCTGTGATTGTTCCAGCGCTCCGTGACCCTGAGTGCAGGATAAGTGGTGGAGATAATGAAAGAATGAACGCCCCCCTTTATACATGCAGGTATTCGTCCAAAGACAGGCTTTAGTGATGTTTGTAAAAGGTAAATACGCGGAAATACAATTACTGAACCCCCAATTACTCTTAATGGCCCGGCGAGCATCTGGAAGGCAGCTCTGTCGCCATCCGTGTGCACGAACGGGTGAACGCTAAAGTCCTCAGAAACCGCAAGGCTTAATAAGACGGATATGTTCGGACCATTTCTCATACGTGTCGACGCATCCGGTAATGCTTCTCTAACCTCCGTTCCCCACGCTTTAGGGGTTCCCTTCAGTAAATATAACATGAAGGTGACAGGAGGAAATTACTGTTATCATAAAGCTATTTTAAATGCTAAAAAGCGGAAACATCTTTATGTTCATCAGCATGCGTAGATGCATGCTAGATGGGAAAAATAGAACCGATGTTGCCAAAAAAACCCAGGTGGAACGTGTCGGGCGCGTGGCGGGACGCTGACTCGGAGAGGCCCGTCGTCACGGCGACACCGATGACACGGCGAGATGCGGGCGAGCATCACGGACGGTGGCGCTCGTTCAGCCAATCAAGACAAACAGGCCACGCTCCATTTAATGATTATCCCGGCATCTGCCCCCTTATCTCTTATCTCTGTGTGAAAGCCGGCGAACACGAACGCAGAGACACTCGTAGGAGCTCGGCGGCTCCCGTCCTGCTGAGCGACTCGATTCCGCCTTTCATCCAGTAATTTCATCTCCATTTAATCAAATCTAGAAATGACTGCGTGCATTATAAACAGGCGGTGTGCCTGAGATTTATTATATAGTTAATAGAGAAAGGGGTTTAATGGATGTGATTACAGCAGCTACAATTAACGCCGGTCCAATAAAACACGCGATTACCACATTTTAAACGTGATCGTTGTCGTTAACCATGTGTTGACAAGACGCTCACGAGCTTCATCCCCGTTCCGTTCGGTTTGCTTTCACTTACCGCATCCTTGTGTGGGCGTTAAGGTTTACACTGCGCCGGGCGAGGGGTATTGATTTTATTTCCCGTGTGTTTTCGGAAAGGATCCCATCTACTCGTGCCCTTTCATTGGCCGGGGTGACGCCGGGATTGGCGCCCGTCGGGTTAACCTGGAAGCCCGTCGTCGTTTAGCAAGCGCTCCGTCGCCGAAATGAACGCGTAACGGATCGGAACGGACGTTTGTGAATATACAGGCACGCCTGCCTCCGCTATCCATCTGCTCGGCATCGGGATGCAGTTGATCGATAAACAAGTCGCTTTCCTCGGCTGTAAATCACGTGAATGCTCAGACCCCCCGCGGGCGAGAACGGAGGAAAAAGGAGACGGGCTCCGAGAAGCGCAAGGTTGAATATAACAATAATTGGGAGCTGGTGGGTGTGAAGGGTGACGTGGGGGGGCTGCAGATGGAGAGAAAGGAAAAGGCTGCTGAGGCCTTGCAGCAGGTATAGAGATGTATTAAGAGAAGGCCGACGCTTATTGCCGCCCGCCGGTTGAATGCTCACCGTTTCTTTAGCGGGAGGAAAACTGAAATTCAACGCAAATAAAAATGCTCACGGAAAAAGTGTTTAAAATATAATCTTATTCGCTTGATAGAAAAGAGAAAACAATCTGCTTGTTAATCTGCAAAGTATTTCTTTCCGCCGTGTTTTTATTTCATGAATTACTCTCCTCAACCTCACAAGGTGCAAAAAAAAATCAAAAGCCATTTGTAACTGTAATCACTTGTAATAGTATTTTGCAGAGCTTTGCTGCTGTGTTGAATTAGATATTCCCCTCTTTATTGCCCAGTTCTAGATTTTAAACATCCGTACCGAGAAATTTCACCGATTATCGAACTAAGACGAGCTGGCGTCGATCAGCCACGCCGCCCCCGGGTTCCGTGCGCTTTAACTTACTGATTATAACAGTGTGTTTACTGATTACTGATTATAACAGTGTATAGCAGTGTGTGTGTGTACGTTTGTGGGTCTCTGTCCAAAAAAAAAAAAAAAAAAAAAAAACCCTCACTAACCCAAGCTTATCTTTCTGTATATTTCCTGTGCATCGTGTATTTGCAAGTGTATTTGTAGTCCCTATGTCCTCTATTGTAAGTCGCTTTGGATAAAAGCGTCTGCCAAATGCAATGTAATGTAATGTAATGTAATATAACAAACGCAGTGATTTCAGTGTGATTGTATGAATTTCATGTCCTTCGCCCCCCTGCAGTGTCCATGTGTTGTCGGCGCCCTGTAACTAACCGCTTGCTCCCTCTGTGGCTCCAGGTGAGACCGGTGCAGCCCTGTCCCGCCCACAGCGCCCCCTTTCTGCCCGGACGGCCCACCACGCCCCGGCGCATATGAAAGGGTACCATGTCAGCCGTAGCATGTCCCACTCTTCCGGTGGTGGCGGAGGAGGCCCGTGTCACTGCGCGCCAGAGGACTGCGACGGCCCCGGCAGAGACTATTACCAGGGGCACGCCGACGGTCACTATTATCCCGCGGGAGGTCCGGCTGAGGCTCTGGCTTTGGAGAGGCACCATTCCCACTCGCACTCGCACTCTCATAGCCACTCCGGCGGGGGCACCTTCCCCCGTTCGCACCCCAACCAGCATCCGCCTCTCCAGTCGTTTGACTCTTGCGAGGAGTGCCTGTCCTCGGGCCACGGAGGTAAGATGCACCGCATTCCCTCCAACCTGATGGATCAGTTTGAGAAGCAGGTGCCCTTCCACCCCGACGGCTTCCACACGCTGCAGTATCAGCGCACCGCCAGCGGCGGTGCTGAGCAGCGCAGCGAGAGCCCGTCGCGTATCCGCCACCTGGTTAACTCGGTGCAGCGTCTGTTTGCCAAGTCCCACTCCTTAGAGGCTCCATCCAAGCGGGAGTACAATGGCACAAGAGGAGGAGGAGATTACCGTGGCGAGAGAGGAGGAGGTGGAGGAGGAGGAGGAGGAGGAGGTCACCGGAGTGGCGGGGAGGACGGCGGAGGCCACTACTCGGGCCACCAGTCTCGATCCACCAGGAGGAACAAGTCCCGGGAGCGCAGTAAGAGCGGCGACTCGCGGCACGAGTCGGGGAGACGCCACCGCAGCAGAACGGCCGGCTGGTGGAGCTCCGACGACAACCTGGACAGCGACAGCAGCTTCTTGGTGAGCGGCAGACGGGGCTATCCCAGCGGACACGAGAGTCTCGACGCGGCCATCCAGGAGCTCACCATGAAGAAACCCAAGGATCGAGGCGGGGGCCAGGGGCCCGCCGAGTGCATGGCCTGCACCACCATAGCGCTGGCCGGAAGCGAAGGAGGCGGCCACCACGGTCACCCGGGCCACTCCCTGAAGAGAAGCACCTGGTCGGCCATGACCGTGAGTCAAGCCAGAGAGGTATACCCTTCCAGGGCGGGAGGAGGAGGAGGAGGAGGAGGAGGATATGACAAAGCCCTTGTTCCCATTGACAACAAGCTGAAGGAGAGGACGTTCCACTACCTGCAGGTGTGTGCATGTCTGTATGTGTGTGTCTGTATGTGTGTGTGTGTGTGTGTGTGTGTGTGTGTGTGTGTGCGTGTGGGAGTTTGCATGTGTGCAATATGGATGTAAGCTGACGGACACGTGGAACGTAGATGTTTGACTTTATCTACTGATTTGCGAAAAAAAAAAATCAGCTACTAGATGTGTGATGAAAGTGATCATCAAATCCTGCGCTGGTCATAGAACCAGAGTACATCTTACAACCTGGAAATTAAATTTATACACTCCGTAACCTCGGCACCGCCGGTACACGGTGGTGTTTTCAATACCAGAGATCGTCTTCTAAATGGAACTTGATATTTGCACACACTGTCATTGAAATGTGGGAGGGCCCGCAGTGATCATCTCAATTCATGAATCCAGATTGTACAAACATCCACACACACACACACACACATATGCACGTTCAAACAGGCGCTGACAAATCTCCAGCTGTGCTGAGGTAGAAGTGCCATTCGGGCTGTGTTTCTACGGGAACAGCAGGTAGCCACAGGAGTCCCTGGTGTGTTTCCAACTCTTATCCTTTCGGCACAGCTGAGGTCTTCTGATAGAGGGGATGGAGTGTGTGTGTGTGTGTGTGTGTGTGTGTGTGTGTGTGTGTGTGTGTGTGTGTGTGTGTGTGTGTGTGTGTGTGTGTGTGTGCGCTTTCAAAGGACAAAGCCCCATAATTTTGGCCCCTGTGCCTGAGCCTACCATTACTGGCACACCAAAATGAACTTCCTCTTTCCTCATATCTCCTGGTATCACTGGCAGTCTTTTTAAAGATCCATTTGAGTTAGTCAGTATGATTTGTGCTTCTTCCCAAAAGTTTACCTGGTCAACATTAGAGTTCATGGCAATACATCAGCATCCGTTAATCGCCTGCAACTCCTGCTTCAAGAACAGAAGCGCATTTTTGAGCGAGGGAGGCAAGAAATCAGGGGGTCAGCTTTGCAAAACAATGCATTTTATCATCAGCCTCTCCAGACAGCCTCTCAATTATGATTTGTTATAAGTCATTTTCACTCAGTTGTTAAAATTAAGGCGGGGCCATACATATGGAGTCATGAGCTGACGTTGTGGACTTAGAACAGCACAATGAGAAAAGAAATTAAAATTGTCAGAACAAAGAGCTCATCAGGACATGTCTCTGTCACAATATATTTAGCAGGTTTTGCTCCCACCAATCGCACTGTATGACGTTCTGGCTCGAGGTCCTCCGTTCCCCATCCCTTCCCAACCGGATCAGCCAAAACGAGCTTCAAAATGAAGACGAACAAAGACCGGAGGAGGCGAGATACGCCAAAAGTCGCCGGTGTGCGTGCGGGAACTGAATCGCTTTGCTAACGGAAGGAGCGTCTGTGGTCAGGAGCTCCCATTTTTTGTCTTTTTGTCATCGGCTGTTCGCCGCAAACTTCCGGACCGCCGTGCAGACCGACCGGGCGACTCATCGTCAGCTTCCTCCGTCATCAGATGCTACTTCTGCAGACATCCTCACAGGGAAACATCCTCGCAGGGAAACATCCTCGCAGGGAAACATCCTCGCAGGGAAACATCCTCGCAGGGAAACATCCAGCGTCTCTCGCCTGCGGTGTTTCTTCAAGCGGGCGTCACTCTTTTCTCCGGCGTTCGGCCTCAGTAAAACCAGCAGCGCTATGAGCTCTTTCAGCAGCTTAGCTCGGCTAAATGCGTCAAATGCATCCGGGGCAATTTCACTTTTTCCCCTCTTGGAAAGCTGCGTAGCTTAGCAGCAGTCCCTTCGCTTCCCTCGGACTGGAAATTGCAACCAAAACCAGCACAATGTGGCGTTTTTACCATATGTACCGTTAGTGTGTTCAACCTGTATACATCATCGACCCAGCATGCACTGTGCTAGTAACACAATGCCAGTAGGTTAAAATTTGTTACCAATTGCGATTTTTACAGAAATAACAATTCTTTATGCTTTTTTTTCACAACACATTCTAGTCTGAGCCAAACAGTAAAGCATATTTATGACTATTAGTCCTCCCAGGCGGGGTTCCCTTTTAACGCACCTGGACAATTTAGAGACTTCAATTATCAAACTGCATTTTTGGGGCGCAAGAGGAAACCCTCGCGGACACGGGCAGAACATGCAAAGTCCACAAAAGGAGGTTGCTTTTTCAGAACTGAACCAGTAACACCTAACAATATAGAGAAAATGAATTGAAAACTGAAATAGCAGGTGTGGAAAAGGTAAAGGGATGAAGCGATAGCAATGGAATGAGATAACAGAGAGGATGGTAACTGAGGGTGAAGAAAGAGAAAGGAGAAAAAAAAGGAAATTGGAGACACAGTCAAAGCACAGAGGGAATGGGAGATAAAGCTGAAAAATCTTCTAAGCGATGACCTTAAACATATATACTCAGCCAGATATCAATTCCTGAGGCCGTAGACCTGTGTGTGTGTGTGTGTGTGTGTGTGTGTGTGTGTGTGTGTGTGTTAATGTGTGTGTGTGTATCGTGTTCAAAGGCAGGTTAGACGTCGCTATGAGCATGTCAAACAACACAAAGTGAGCGGGGGAGGGGGGTATTTAGCATTAGCTTCACATTCTCAATAAGATCTTGACTCTTCAGAAAAGCCGTTTCCTCCATAACTCGGTTCCGTCTTTCACCCAACGTCTCTCTGAGCTGCGTCCAAGTACGAATGTCTTCCTGTGCTTTTATACCCAAATTGATGACTTGTCAGCAGCCATCTAAGAACTTGCTTTTGCCAAGTATTAACTTTTTGAGCGAAAGCATATAATACAAATATATTCAAATAGATGATTCACATAAAAAAACAAAACATCTGTTTAGTGTCTTTGGGCTTGAAGAAAATACATTTGCCTGCAAATAAAATAATCCGAAAAAAGAACCTCCTGAACGTTACATGGTTATTTAAAATGTTCCCATCAGACGATCAATGATGCCTCGAAGGCTCAGCCGTACCTTTACATAAAAGATACAATTTGATAAAAAGATACTGTTTGTTTCTCCGTTTGAAAGGTTTCTCGGCTACCGCAGCTCTGCTCAAATCATTCTTAAAAATGACACATTGGCGTTCAGACAAGAGGAAAACAGATGTGAAAATGTTCGGTGGCAATAATATCAGCAATATCGCATAAGCTGTGGTATTAATTTTAGAAAAATGGGAAAAATGACCCCCGAATATTGTGCTTTATCCATCCAGAGAGGCCCCCAAAATGTCAGTAGGTTTGATAGTTCCACATGTGCAAAGTCTGTGCTGAGAATATTATAGGAGGTAACGCCAGATATTATTTTAGCACATATCCCATAAAGTCTGCACAACCAAATAAACAGAGAGCGTTCCGTCGCAGGTGAGTCGAGACAGAAGCACCGATGACAAACCGGCGACGGTAACCATCCTTCGCGATCATGAAACGTCGTACATTTCACACGACGGCCACAATGGGAAACCTGCCGGTGTTTTTTTGTTTTTCATTCCTCCGTAGCGTCCGGTTATGCCTTTTCTCCGGCTGCCGGTGCCTCGTCAGACGACCCTGCGCACATTTATCCGGGCGCCAGCTTTCCTCCCCGTGCATCTGGTGCATCTGGTCCAGCTCTCGCTCTGTTTCTTTGCTCCTCATCTCTGTGCTGCTTCTCGCTTATGCTGTTTTTCCTTTTCCATGTCAGTGTTTCTCAAGCTGTCAGAGTTTCTCTCTATCTGTAAGTCCCTTTGGCCCCTTCTCTCTCTCTTTCTCTCTCTCCCCTGCTCTGGATTCATCTCAAGTGTGTGCATGGACATGCATGTGTGAGTGTGCGTTTACTCTACATTTGTGTGCATGCACACTCCCCATGCAGAACAATGGTGTTTGCTTCAAAACCCAACAGGCGCATACCGGACTGTATGTTTGGCTCCTGATCACGCTCCTTAATATTTCTCTTTCAGCAATTAAGCTTGCGGTGAAAGCCCCTTCGATATGTCGATGCTGGTTTGTTGGTCGTGATTAGCCGCTCCCACATTAACAGTTCCTTCCGACTCATTTGAATGGTATTTAACCCACAAGTAGAGACTAAAACTGGGTAGCGTGTGTCTAAACGCTTGCACAGTCCTACTCCCTACGTGTTGCGTCTGCAGACACGTTTGCATGCCTGACGCCGCGTCCTTCTCGATCCCGTCCTCTGTCAGGTCCCGTCAGAGGACTGGGGAGGAGGATACGGCGGCGGGGGCGCCGCAGACGGCGGAGGCGAGATCCCTTGCCGTCGCATGCGCAGCGGCAGCTACATCAAGGCCATGGGTGACGATGACAGCGTGGATTCCGACAGCAGCCCCAAAGCCTCGCCCAAGTCCACCCTGATCGCTCAGAGGGACGCCTTCAGGCGATCCATTAGCATGGATCAAAGGTCAGATAGCACGCTTTTATAGCAAAGCGTGCACTCAGTTAGCCACATTACTGCCCATAAACTCTGCTTTTTATTATTCAGTTTGACAGACGTGTTGATTTCTTGACGGATGAATCACCGCCCGCACCCTGGGTACAACGGGAAGGCATTTCCAAAACTTAGTCCCTTAACCTGATAGAGATCATCTCGATGTTTCATGGCAATAAATAAATATCATATTAATATTATATTATATTAATTATTGATATAGTGTATCTTCGGAGATGCCAGTGAGCCATGTAATGTTGCTCCTGGGATTTTATGGCGGTATGAATTCCACATTTTTAGACCTCAGCCTGGTCAGATCAATTGTCAAAATAACACAATGCATCCATAATATATGTGTTTTAATGATACGGGCACTTTTCAGAAATCACGCACAATTTCAGGAATGTGCCGCGCCCAGCAAACGGCCACGTCCATCAGAAGTTTTGTCTCCGTTTATGTTTGCAGGTACTCGTGTAAGCAGTGCACGGACTCCTACCCAAACAGCCGAACCACCCCCAAAACCCACACCCGCTCTCGGAGCTACACCCGCTCCCTGACCAGCTCGCAGGTAACCTCTCGTGCACAGCGCTGGTGTGAAAGGTGCCTCGGGCAGGTGGCGCGCAGCTGAATTATTGAATAAACAAAGTATAACTCGCCTCCACATTTCATCCACCCCTGCTTTCCCTGTCATCCTCCAGCTGGGAGACACACTGAACCGTCAGTTTGAGTCCGTGTGCGAGACAATGTTTGGGGAGGTGGAGTCCCAAGCTGTCGAGGCTCTGGATCTTCCAGGTGTGTTTCGCACTCGCAGTCACAGCTACGTCCGCGCCATCCAGGCCGGCTGTTCCCAGGATGATGACTGCCTCTCCGTTTTCTCTATGTCGGGCCCCCAGGGAAGCATCAAGGGCGGAGCCGGTGAGTGTGCACGTTGAGATATTGGCATTAACCGCACGAAAAAGAAAGTGCGGTCGTCTCAGGGATGGAAGCGACCCGGTGAGAGGGACGGCAGTATCGGCAGGATCTACTCACATAAACATCCGGTATAGATCTGTGAGCTGTTGCTGATGGAAGTTGACGCAATTGCTGCCGCTTTCGTAATTTCGCCCTCGATGGGATCAATTTTGGTCATCCGGAGCGCACGGTCCAAAGAGCGGAGCGCAGTGGATTTAGATCAGGAAAACCCGTCCAACTTAACTCCCGCTGTTTGAACGCTCAGTCGGTCGAGAAGTCTGACGCCAGTTCATCTGCAGGACTGTCTTAGAAAATTAGAATATTGTGATGAAGTTCTTTATCTTCTGCAATGCAATTTAAAACACAAAAAATACTTTTTCGTGATATTCTAATATTTTGAGATAGGATTTTTGAGTTTTTTTTAAGATGTAAGCCATAATCAGCAATATTAAAATAATAAAAGCCTAGCAATATTTCAGTTGATTTGTAATGAATCCAGAATGTATGACATTTTTGCTTTTGTCATTGCATTACAGAAGATAAAGAACTTTATCACAATATTCTCATTTTCTGAGACGATCCTGTATTTAATTAAATGCTTTGTTTTGAGTAAGCGCAGATGAGCCAATGACAAAGTCAACCGTCAGTCCCGCCGGGATGCCCTGGTAACATGACGACTCTTCTAGTCCGCGCAAGTAAGCCAGGTTTATCTTGACAGCAGAATTGAATCCCGAGCCGAACCCTGTGCGAAGATGGGACAAAAACGAGCCCCTTACGTTCGGTCGGGCCGTGAACGTGTCGGACGTATGTCTTTGCATCTCTGCCGGGCCGGTTTGTTTCCGGAGCGGTCAGACATACAAGCTAAAGGTTCACCTCCAGCAGGAGTCCTGACTGATCACCACAACCTCCTATCAAGCAAGTCAACGCCGGCCTGAAACTTTGCAAATGCATCAGGATTTTTGCTCCTCCGTATCCCATCCGTGGTCGTAGCTTATGTCTGATTTGTGCAAGATTGTGTGATTTCTTTACTCCGTGCCATCTTTTTCTTTTTCTTCTTCTTCGGCTGTGTATCTCATTCCCCCCCGATCACCTTGCCCAGCGTAATTGCAGGTTTCCTTTCCCAGACAAGGTAATAAGTGTGAGGACGTCTATGATTATGCTGAAAGCTCAGAGTGTCCTTCAGCTTCTGCCTGTCGCGACACCTTATCTATTCTTCCTCAAGTGTAACATATTGTACATCGGAGGTTATTTGTGTGTGTGCTGATATGCCAGGCTCCAAAGCCTCACATGACTGAAATTTCCAGGCTTAGTGTAGAAAATCCCCGGCGCAGTGTGTACTTTGTCTCTAGGACGAAGGCGTTAACAACACAAACTCAGAGCCACAATTAACTATTATACCATACCATTCCAGAAACCTGAACGCCGTCGGAGGGTCGAACGGAAAAGCAGAAAAGCAACACATTTGTGTGCCATGAACGGAATACATGTTTTGTCATTGTCTGTGGAGGTTCTCGGTCATCCAGGTCGTGGTGAATTCTTGTCGAAATCTTCTTGCGGTGTCTTCTTGTAGTCGACCCGCCAAACGACACCCCGCAGGCATAACAACCCCCTAGTTTCTCCTCATCAAGTCTTATATCTACTTAACAAGCCACCATGACCCACAGATCATTAGAAGTGAAGAAGCTGAAACATCTTCAAGAGAAGAAATTTAAGTCCAGCTGTCACGACGAGAGGATTTCGACAAGAATTTTGTGTCGTTCGTGTTCCGATGGACCCATGCGGGCCGGACAGGGACGCCCGAGGCCGTGAAATGCCCAGGTCGGACCGTTCTGTTTGCACTTGAAGGGGGTTAGAGCTTTGCTGAAAAGCTTGCGCTTGCTGGAGAAACAACAGTTTTTCATACATAGTGAAATTAAAGTGTGTGTGAGGTTGTGCCGTGCATACACACTTGTCTGAGCGAAGCTGTGGAGGATCTGTTCGGGAAACAAAAAAAGAATAAAAAAAGAAAGCGTGTCTCTCGTTTTAATATCCCTCTCAGGAAATTGCTTCATCTTCTTAAGAAGCAGAGTTAAGTTAGCTCAAGGGAGGTTGTTTTGCCTTCTCACATCTGTCACGTCAGTCTTTTCTACCATTTCGCTTCGCTTCTTCACGAATTTCTTCCACAAAGCAGATTTCTGAAGAGTCGACTTAATTTATCTGTCTCATCTTGTGTTGACATCATTTCCTAACTGTTTTGTGATTTTTCTGCTTTTTCTCCTGTGTTTTGATCCCCCTCAACTTTATACACAAACAACCCTGAATCACAATACACTTCTGCCTTCACCTTTCAGTCTGTCCCTTTTGTAAGTATTCACCTCCCCGTTGTTCCTGTCTCCCTTTTTCCCCCCCGCTCTTCTTACACTTCAGTCTTTCCTTATCGCAAAGGTGCTCCTCCCCCGCTTCCACCTCGCATGTCCAAGTCTTCTCTGTCGGTCCGAGCCCAGAGCAGCACCGAGTCCACCCAGGACGCCTACTTCCAGGGCGGCGGGCAGCTGGCGGCGGGCCCGGGGCGCCCCAAGCAGCATAGCAACTCCGTGGACCTGGGATGCGCCGACGGACGCTCTTCCAGAGGGGGCTACTACGCCGCCGCGGGTTCGGCGCGTTCCCGGCAGCACAGCAACTCCGCGGAGAGCCTGGACGGGGTCAGGGTTTCGCGGGAGCTGGTGCCCTACGGAGGGGGGCCGGGGGTCGGCGTGAGAGCCAAACACAGCAGCTCCGCCGACAGTTTGCTGGAAGGGCCGCCGAGGCCCGTGAGGGAGCGAGACGGTAGGATCGGCGGAAGCCTGGGGAAGTCCACCTCTCTGCCTCAGAACAGCATCGTTCTGAGTAAAGCCGGAGGGCAGGACGACGGTCGTGGGGGAAGAAAGTGGAGGCCTTCCATCGCTGTGCAGGTGAATGAGAACAGATATAAAAGAGGTCCCGTCCCAACGCTTTTTTCACAAACTCTACGATAAACATGCTTATCGGTACCTTATGAAACATACAGTAATTTCCGGACTATTCAGCGCACCTGACTATAAGCCGCACCGGGTAAAATTAAACAAATATGTGGACACAAATACAGGCCGCACTTATAGGCTACTTTAAGCCAGAGGTTGTATGAGATATTTAAACAGAAAGATGTTACACAGAAATGTTTTTTTTTTTACTTCTAATTAAACAAGTACCCGTAACGTCCACAAATTTGTATAGGAAATGTTTTTTCTTGTAACAGTTGATGAAAAAGATCAATAATGAATAACACAAGGAAAACTCCATCCATCCATCCATCCATCCATTTTCTATCCCCGCTTAGTCCGACTCCTGCTGATCGCTATCTTGGTCTTCTTCAGTGTCGGCATTGAACGGCCTCAGAATTTTAGGGTCATTTCATAAGTCCAATGTGACGAGGCTAAGTGCTTTGGTGGCATGAAGCTCAAAAAATCCATAAATTAGCCATAAATTGTTGTTTAAGCTGCAGTGAAGGTGTGAAAAGTAAGTGCTCATAGTCCAGAAATTACAGTAAATGAGAACAGAAATGGTGCCCTCTGAAATGGCATTTGACGCACATTAAACCTTTATCCCTCGTCGAATCAATGTTCAACACCCACCCACTGGTGCTGCTGGCTACCTTTTTCATTATCATACATAGACGATGTCGTGATTTTTGCAAATCCCAGGTTGGTGACGGGATGTTGCGGTCCTCTGTCTCCTTCCCTAGTGGGTGCAGTGTAGTTGTAGGTCTGCCGGTCAGACCGTTCCCTGCTGGTGACACTGTATCTGTTCCAGATGCCCTGGAAGGGGAAAGAAAGCTGAGTCCGTGGTCAAACAGTGGGATATTATTTGCTCCACAGCGCTCTCAGTGCCAGCAGTGACTGGGCCAGCCTGCTGGGGATTGACTGTTTGCTTTGCAGCTGTGCTGGAAGTAGATAGAGACACACCAAATGTAGCTTCTTCTTTTTTCTTCTTCTCTGGGATATGTTTGAATCTTGGAATTTTCCAGGTAGAACTCAGCATTCAACAGCTCTGTAGGGCCATAAGGATTAGACTCTTTTAGGCACATTCGGCATTTGGCTGCGCGGTATCTGTGAACTGAAACTGCAAGTTTAAGTCAGTTTCAAAGCAGCAGCCTTTAATTTCGCTATTTCATCATAAATCATGAAAATGTTTTTTTCTTCTTCTTGCTACTTGCTATATTTGTGTATATTTGTCTTCTTGCTATATTTGTGCTTCACCTCTGAAACCATCCGTTCAAACCGGAAGAGGATCTATTGCTTTTCCAATCTGCGATCAGAGGTTCTCTCATATTTCCTAAATGTGGATCCATTTCAGTAAAGGGTTTTCTGGTGTTGCAGGTGGACAGTTCAGAGACGCTGTCGGACTCTGACGCAGAAGGCAAAGCTCTGACGGAGGTTCACTCTATCGGAGTGCAAGTGGAAGAAGATAAAAAGTAATGCACGATCCGCCGAACCGAACCATGTCTTCTGTAACGTGTGTGTGTGTGTGTGTGTGTGTGTGTGTGTGTGTGTGTGTGTGTGTGTACGAACATGTGTTCATTGACATTATACTTCTATCCTTCGTGAGTCCGAACTTCAGTCACCAAAAATGTTCCTTTGTTTATTTGCTAATTACTGCTTCTACAAAATAAAAAAAAAAATATATATGTAAATTTGTATGACTTAATCAAAAGCTTTTGGTCTGCCTTTTGTAATTTATGTGAATCATTTAAATATATATTTTTAGATAGCTCCATCCCCAGGGCGCCCGACAGCGCAGCCGCCTATGGCTGATTTCGTAGCTCGTTCTTATTATTTCATTTAACATTTCATCAGACTTCACAGCTTGAACTCCGTAACAGTTTGCTCTAAGAATGTCTTGCTTTTTGCCATTAGTGACTGTAGCCATGACGACGGAAAATCTTTCAAATGCAATCCGGTCCTCCTGCTTATAATAATCAGCCACAGGTCAGATTCTGTGTAAGTGTGGCGGCGTCGGTGATAGAAACCTCGAGCACCGTGATCATCTCCCTGTTTGCAATGTCGCCGCTCCTCTAAAGATTATTGATGATAGTGTTACGCCGCCGGAGAAAACAGAAGGGGAAGGAAAGAAATCTGATTCATACCTTGTCAAACATCAAGAAATATGGGGTTCGAGGCTCAGGAGAGACTAACAGTCATCACTGAGTCCATTGACATGACACTTGTTTACACTGGTGTGTCAAATGGCCGAGGATTAAACAAGACTTATCCCGAAGGGGTAGTTATGACTGTCTGTGCGTGAACAGAAATTTCATAGATTAGGCAGAAGGGGGAGAACAACAAACATTTGCAAGTCTCTAGTGCGCGACATACCTTGTGACCGGACGACTCCTTTCGTTGCAGACGGGCTCGTTTCAAACGCTCCAACAGCGTGACGGCGAGCGTGCAGGCCGACCTGGACCCCGAGGGCTTCCCGGGACTCGGCGTCACCGTGCCAACGCAGGACAAGAGTCTCCAGTTTGGTTGTTCTTTCCAAAGACACTCCTCCGAGCCGGAGTCGGCGAGCCAGTACGCAGAATGCCACCGCACAGTCCATACGCAAGGACAGTGGGCCTACAGAGAGGTATGGACTGCCGCTCTTGTGCCGACGCGATGTCCGATAATTCAATAATCCGGGCGTCGGTCTCAAATCAGTTGCGCAATTTCCGTTTTTCTCACGGGTCCTCTCGACCCTCTGGGTTGAGGCAGACGGGTTTGGGTTTGTTCATTTATGGCAGAAGCTAGAAAATCAAATCTAGTCTCTTGATATAATGTTATTGAGAGGACGAGTTTGCCCTTCCCAGATTAAAAGTGCTATGAAATAAGATCCATCTCGAGATCCGGCAAAATCTCTACAGTTTGATTTGCTACATGAATACGGAATCTGAGGGCTCAGGAAGAAGATCGTGTTTTCCACGGCTGGTCCAACTGGTGTTTAGTACCTTTCGGCCTGCTTTCAAACAGTCCATGGAAGAGGGTGAAGGAAGTGCAACCCAATAGCCAAAATGCAGCCCTGAGATTTAAGCTTCTCCATCATAGCGATGCCAAACTTTAAATGAGGTTTGCAGTAATAATCCAGTTGTGTTTGTCATCTCTGCCGTCATTGACGTGTCTCCAGTTGCTCGTTTGGGCACAGAAGCCGGAGAAGTCACAGAATAGATAAAATTATGCAACATGACTGCAACCGTGATTGTCCCTCGTTTCTTCCCAGAGGATCATTTTCCTCAGACCGACAGCCTACAGGCTCTGAAAGTTGTGAAAATATCGAGTCACACTTTATCTAATTGGCTCCGGATCATGATGGCACGTACCACATGTCAGGACCACATGACTAACAGCAAGCCTACCTGAGCGCTCGGCAACAGTGACGGGGAAATGCGGATCCCAGTTCGCTGTGGTTTAGCCTTTGTCTAAACCGGTTGGGGCATGAGGCAGGCACAGCGATCTCTTACTCATAATATCAGTAGTGCTGACAGTTACATTGTGATGCCTGAAATGATACAATAATAGCTTTGATATTCAGGTAAGAAATAACAGTGGGCACCAAAATCCAGCCACGCCTCCCGGGAACCCACAAAAATGCGAGAACCCACGAGGGAAGAAGCGAGGTGGCTATCATGAAGGGACACAAGTGCAGCATGGGTGGGAGGAATGGGAGAAGTGCCTCATGGGATATCTCCCAGGATACGTAGGGCTAGCCTTGCCTGGCTGGAAGCTTTCTCAAGAAACAAGTTTCTAAGCCTTCTCTTGAACGGAAAGCGGGTGTCCGCTCCACGGACCATCTACGTCTACCGTCGTAGAGATTCGATTGTGCCGTGCCGCTGGTCTTCGGGATACGATGTTGTAGTATACGTAATTGTTGATAATCACAACCAAAGTCAAGAGTAAGAGTCCACATCACTTAAACCAGGGGTTCTTAACCTTCCTGACCCTGAGGCCCATTTTTTTCGGTACAGAGTGGCCCAGGGCCCATTGAATATAATTTTGATATATATTATTTATTATTATTAATTATATGATATTATATATTATTTAATATGTATTATTTAATATATATACACTGTATAGGTTTATAATTATCTCACTCTTGGTTTGATTTAATTCAATTCAATTCAATTCAATAAACCAAATCCACTTACAGTTTACGAGCTAGCTAGCTTTCAGTGCACGTTTAGAGTTGCCAGTCAGTGACACGATCCATCTTTTCTGCATCTGCAGCCCATCTTTTTTTCTCTTGAAAAATTCCACCGGTGTTCCCACAAGCGTCGGATGCTCGGTCTCTGGGTGCCGCTGTAGTTTTGACGGCTCAAGTGCTTCGTTAGACAGCGTGAACACACACTCCACACACTGGGCTCTCGCCGCTGCCTCGCTACCTACATTTACGAAGCCGAACTTAATGAATTGTATTGTAATGAATGGATTGTACTTGCGCAAAAATTTACTTTTTGGCGGGGGGTCGTCTTCATTTTTTCGTTTTAAATATTTCCCCATCTTGTTTGTTTCCAGCTAGCTGAGTGTCTTCTCCTTATTTATGGAGCTGGTTAAAGTAACAACTGACTGATGCATTAGTGCCACTACATGGTCGGGAGTTGTTATTCCCGTTGTTATTCCCACATGTACAAAACAGATTTTTTTTGCGGCCCACGAGGTGGCGCTCGGGGCCCAAGTTTGGGCCGCGGCCCTTTGGTTAAGAATCACTGACTTAAACAACGTCTTGGGATGATTTCACCAGGACTTTATCCACGGCGGCTTCAACACCGAGGTCTGCCAAGCCGACCCGCGTCCCCACCAGCACCCGCATCTGCCGCCACGTTCCCACTCCCCGCTGCCCATCACCTCCGAGCGGGCGTGGGCCGGGACCCCTTCCCTGGAGGGCCCTCGCAGCCTGCCGGACTCGGGCCGAGCGTCCCCTTGCATGAGGGACGGAGAGTTCTTCCTGCGCCTTCTACAGACGGAGGTGGAGAGGATGGAGGGCTGGTGCCAGAACATGGAACGGGAGGCGGAGGAGAACGAGCTTCCGGAGGAGAGTGAGTGCCTGCGGGAGGACCATTAGGAACAGACAAGAAGACCGAGACGGCGTTTCTTACGTCGACGTCTACATCTTGTTTTTCTCCGCAGTTCTGGAGCTCATCCGTAATGCGGTTGGCAGCGCCCAGATGCTGATGTCTCAGAAAGTCCAGCAGTTCTTCCGCCTCTGCCAACAAAGTGTGGTAAGATTGTGCGATGGGATCCAAAGTCGTATTAGTTCACCTCACTCGTGGTTCGTGGCGTCGTACATACTCACAGTCTTCAAGAGAAATTGCGCTTTTGCGATATGAACTAAATCGTAATTGCACATGTTGACGCTTACGGCGATACTCTATGACCTCGTCTCGCCGCTGCGCCCACCCAGGACCCGTCCGCCTACCCCCAACCCACCTCTCAGGATCTGGCAGGATTGTGGGACTTACTCCAGCTCAACATCGAGGACGTCAGGGTCAAGTTTCAGGATCTCCAGAGGCTCAAGGACTCCGGTTGGAAGCTTCCTCCTGAAAAGAAGGTGAGACGTTCCAACCGCTCCGGTTCCCTTCCTTGGTTTCCCCGGAGCTGAGATGGGTAGCGAGGTTGACCCCTGAACCCTCGCAAGCTGTGGAAAATTGAGAAAAGGAAAAAAACATGAGGCGAGACGCCTGTGACCGTCGTCGTCGCGCAGGCGTATCGTCGCGACGCTGCGTGCATTGGTGTCCGTTCGCTGATATGACGCTGAACTAAAAATTCTCTCTCTTTTCCCCCTTTGCTCCTTCATCGACATTTTTCGTGCGTTCCCCATGTCATTTCCTGTCACTTCGCCCGATGTAAACGCCCGCCGTGTTGTTTTCTGATTTTGGTCGTCGTTACGTCCGAGTGCATTTTTCCTCCCCGCTTGAATCCTACCCTTTTTTTTTTTTTCGGTGGTTGTGCCCTTTTTCTCGTCCTCTCCTCCCATCTCAACGCCACCCTCACACGATGGCCCCGCTGTTCATTTTCATCCATCGTGTACGTTTCGCTGTTGCCGCCCAAGGAGGACAAGAAGCTTCCTCCTCCCTTACCAAAGAAGCCGGTCGGCGGAGTGAGCGGCAGCCTCCGCGCCGATAGCGTGGGAGAAGGAGGCGGGCCGGGGGGCTTGGCGGTGCCTCGTCTGGGCGGACATACGCTTCCCATCAGGGAGAAGTCTCTGGACCTCGGCGACCGTCAGAGGACAGAGGCTCGGAGGAGGCTGCTGCAGACCAAGCGCACCGCCTCCTTCAGGCAGAATTCGGCCACGGAGAGCGCCGACAGCATCGAGATCTACATTCCCGAGGCCCAGACTCGACTCTGAATCCCTCCCCGCTTCTCGACGCTCGTCTTTTAGCCTAGTTCTGGATCGCCCGCGGGCCGTTCCTCGCGTTGACGCCTTCCCATCATTGTTACCAATAACAACCTTACAGCTACTTTAAATTCACTCGTAATACTCCTTGAAAAAGCAATTTTCATTCTTTCGGTGTCTTTAAAATTGGATATATAACACACACAGAGGCTTTGACCCAAAACGGTAGCTAGCAAATGTGAGTCAGCCTTTTTTTTTGTCAGATTTTTATTTTTGTCTTTCATTTTGCCTGAGATGAAACAGAAAAAAACAACACCTTTTTTTAATAAGAATAAAGCGAAGCCTTTCTGACTTATAGACTTAGTATAGCATGCCCGTGCGTGTCCACCCATCTTTCCCGCCACTGAAAATAAAGGGCTTAACTGGCACAAAACCTCTCTGGCGTGAGGAGACAAGGCTCCTTGTTGGAGAGTCACCACAAGCTCTATCCAAACTCCTCACAGACACTGCCAGTACGGGTGAGCGGATAGATGACACTCTGAATATTAGTTTGCTAAGCAATCCCCCCCCCCCCCCCCCTCCCCGCGAAGCACTCCGAAAGCATCGCTCACCCCGATGCATTAAGCAGCCGGGGTGTCGAACTGCGCGAGTGCTATTTGTACATAACGTGCACACCTGTGTTTGCCAAATGAAGCGTTTTGCAGCGTAGCATCGTAGCCTTGACAAGCCAGAGCTTCAGAGATGTGCGGGAATACCGTTCGCTTTATTTCCGAAGAGGCGTTTGTCGTTCACGGGTGGGGTCGACGGGAATCTCCGGTGGGGGGGGGTCACTGTGGTGGATCTCCGGGCTCTGCTGAGGAGCCCCCCCCCCCCCCCCCCCCCCCCATTTCACTGTGAGACCACAGCACCACCAAGAGGTCTTTTCGAGACCCAAACTCACAACAGCGGTCTGTTGAGATTTATCCAGTCAGCCAGGACTTAACAGACGTCCCCCGAAGTGGCCATGATGGTTCAGTCGTTTCATTATTCGTTGTGGTTTTAGCCGCGGACAAGACAGCGGAGTCGACCCCCCCCCCCCCCCCCCCCCACTACTTACTGCGACTTCAGAACAGGCGGCGCGTCGTAAAAAGAAAAGCAGAAGGAGTTGCCGGAGTGTCGAGCAAAACCCAATCTCCTGACATCAGTCCAAAGCCGCCTTGCTTTGAATTATGGAAGCAAGAGTAGCCCTTCTGGTTTTTATAGTAAAAAACAGAACAAAAACTAACAAAAAAACGAAAGGGGGCGTAGCACGTTGGAGAAAAGCGTCCCAACCCAAAGAGCTGTCGAGGAGACGAAGACGGGAATTGCGTAAACAAAAGAAGCGACTGGGTCGTGGTTGGGGCAGATGGGCTGGGGCAACACATTTTGCTAGAAGAATTGTGGTCTTATTTTACTTAAAAAAAAAAACAAACATGTATATATATATATATATATATATATATATATATATACATACATATATATATATATATATATATATTCAGTCTGATGTGTCCACCTAAGAAAGTGTAGCATGATTTTAAGAAAGCTTTCCTTCAAAACCAGAACACAATTCCAATTGGGACACTGTGTTTGCTGGTGTGTGTGTGTGCGGCTGTGTGAACAGGAAGGCCTGCGTGTGAAAACTGACTTATTGTTACGACCAATGAAATACTGAAGAGTCCAAATCAGCCATTTTAAACACGAAACTTAATCTTTAAGCATGACCTGTTTGTTTTTTTTGGTTTCCTTTTGTAAAATTTAGATGGAAATTAAGGGGGGGAAATGGGATATTTTAATGGGAGATGTATATTTTATAATATAATCTACATTTATAGATTAGTAGAGTTATTGAGTACAATATATGTACAAAAGAAAAAAAAATGCATATATACCACAATATAATTATGATAGATCATAGAATCGTGTGGTACTCCAGTGCTATATCCAGACTCAGTACATGTGGAAAAAAAAACAAAAAGAAACAAAAATGATTATTATCCTCAATTTGTGAGTGCCGGGTCACGTTCACAGGGTAAAACCGGCAGATGGTTCCTTGCCGAGTAGGGACCTCCTTAGGTACAATGTATATGTGTCTGTGATTGGAGCATCCTATCCCGCCGCAGCCCTTCTCCTGTATTTACGTCTTAGAACCGACTCCATGTGCCTAACCAGCGATATGTGGGGGGCTGAAGTTTACAGTATGTAGAGAAAGCTGTGTAAATACAAACCTATAAAATTCGCAGAGATTTTACTGTATCGGCGCGCCGTCTTTGTCTCCCTCACCTTGGACCAGAACACACACACACATGCGCGCTCACACGCAAACACACACACACACACACACACACTCGGGACCGGCGTTCCGCCGACGTCGATACCGCGTGTTTTTGCGACGACCTCCCGGAGCGATCCGGAAGGATCCTGTCCTCGGCCGGGGGAAAGGACGGCGGATTTTGTAGCTTACGGAAGAATTTTACAACGCAGTTATTGAAGTCGGTTACTTTTTTTGTACAAATGGACGATTCCGGGAAACCTCCACCGATAATTCATCTAACCGCTTCTGTGTAAAACGAGCCGAAAGCAGGATTCGTCGGCAGCGGTCGAGCGGTCGAGCGGTCGAGCGGTCGAGCGGTCGAGCGGTCGAGCGGCCTCCCCGCCCCGTCCTCCTCGGGCACCCTCGGACTCGACGTCTCGGCGGCGTTCGTACGCGGCCCTCGTCCAACAAAGCACAAAGACCCGCTTTTCTACTGTTACTCCACTGTGAAGGACTCTTGACTCCACCCTCACAATTCCTCCGAGCTGCTCCCGAGGGGCGGCGAGGCCTTTCCGCTACGAGTCTGTCTCGAGGGACGCCCGGGATCCTAAAGGAGGCTTTGCGGGATATTCATCCACGGTAGCAACAACTTCTTTCACGTCTTGCCGACTTCCTCCTGCGTGTACTCACAAGCCGGGGTGTAGCTGGACACCTTGCCTTCACACAGGTCACCGGAAACACACTTTCGGCGGTTGTGATTTCCACGCGTCGTGTTGTGCATTTTACTCGTCCACCTTATCCGCACGGTGCGAACACAGGGGCCTCGGATATAAATATCGTTTGGGTGTAAAGCACGGATTTCCCGACACAAATCCTTCCTCAGAGAGCGAGTACCCCGGGTGAACGGAGAGCGACGCTCCTCCGAGTACCTCGCTCTCCAGCCGTGTCTCCTCGAGGTCCGACCAACGCCTCCGTCCTCTCCTGGACGTTCAGGGACAGGAGTGGACAAATGTCGCCTGTACTCTCTGACTCGCGGCACATTCAAGCCTTTTTTTCCCCTTTCTGGAGAGCATGTGCAGGGTAGTGGTGTGTGTGTGTGTGTGTGTGTGTTCTGTGCGGTATTTAGAGGAGGAGGAGGGTGCTCGTTGTTGCAGATTTGAGTTTTAGTTACATAAACACTCACTGAAAGGCTGCTCTGGGGGAAGCGAGAAGTCACATATTGAGTGAAAACCCTGGGCGGGAGAAGCAAGAGTGTTCTGGTGAGGTCCCTTCAGAATATTTGTTTGAGTTACAGCGTCAAAGGTAATTGTTGCCGCATCTGTTTCTGGAATGTATTTGTAAAACTTTTATGAAAGGTACATTCAGTTTGAAATTTAATGTGATGAAAGGCTCCCACTTTGTTGTGACATCTGCTTGTTTTTGTGCTCACATAATGAGTTGAGCCCCGCCGGCTAATTCACCTCCAGTATGTCCTGACCTGACCCGTGGATAATCCAGCCCAGTGTGCATGTTGTGGAGAAACACATCGATGGCTTATCATCACGTGATCTTGGATTGATGCTGAAAGGTGTGATTCTCTTACCTGCTAGTTGTAAGATGACATGATGCTTTATAAAGAGTATTTTGATATGATGAAAAATTTACCATGTTTTACATGAATTGGTCCAGGAGGGATGGATTTGGTAATTAAACATCCAATCGCAGTTTAAATTTGTTGTTGTAATCCCTCGTGTTCATATTTATTGCCATAAAAACTTGAATAACAGACATGAACCCCGTATTCTAAGAAAATGATGATTAGTTATATTTGTGAACTGTTATTAGTTCATGGCAGCAGGACTGTTTTACTCATGTTCATTGTCCTACTCAATTATTTAAAACTATGAGTAAAACTGAGTTTAAGATAAAATCTACAGTCTGTGATGGACAGCCTTTTTTTTCCTTTTCAAATCATGTTTGATTTAATACATTTCTGCAACGTGCACGCGGTAGAGCGATATTGAAGAGAAGCAGTGAAGAATGTTAGCGGCCAGTTTCTCATAGCTTGACCACCTGAAATACCTTCTTGCCTCTCCTGCGAAAGAGGTTTGTGCATCCAGAGCAGTGTGTGTTTAACTGAAACTCCAATGTGCCTTTAGCATTACATTGCAACCGTATGTGCGTGTGTGTGTGTGTGTGTGTGTGTGTGTGTGTGTGTTGGTGTGTATCTACTCTGCAATGCTGTTTCACCGTACACACAAGTAACTTTAAGGGTCAGTATCAACTGAGCAATTACTGTGTAATTAACAAAAAGAAAACAGCACCCTGCTACCCTCACGTTTACAACAATGTAAATACCTGTTTCCGATAGACATTGCTCTTCTCAATTATACATATATTGTTATAACAATATGATTATTATTAGTATAATTATTGGCATTAAAAAGATTTATTATTACCACGTCTGTCATTATTATAAACGGTGTTGTTATTTATAGCTATGGGTGAAAATCGCTCTGTATTCAAGGATGAGTTGTGTGTACAATAACAGAAAATACTTAACCTACAAAGTCTTAAATCGCTGCTACTACGGAGACGCAAAGTGACATTCACTCTGGGACGACATAGTTTTTCTCTGGGATTGCTAGACGGACGCTCCTTCGAGGAGCGGGAGGTCGCGGGAAGGCCGAGCTTTGGACACAAGAGAAGATCCAAACGCAAGAACTTGTTTCTCCGCTCCTTTGTGTTCCACTCTGAACTTTTTGTTCCCGTAGAGGAAACCAATACGGAAGAATCCAAGACGCAGACTCTGCACTCTTTGTACGGTACTATACCATGTAGCAGGAACAAACAGCCCTTCTCCACATCACCGCCTCTGCCGTCTCCCTCGTGTCCCTCACTCGGCACCGTGAGTTTAAACCAAGACGGGTTTAATACAGCGAGCTTTCCTGTATTTAAACTATTAGCTTTTCTTCTTTTATACATGTTTGATTCAGTGCCATGACAGCATACTGTATATAAAAAAACATGGTCTTTTTTTGGTTTGTTTTTAAAAAAGAACTGACTGGAGCATACAGCAATAGCGACGCCATATGTTAGGAGTTATCGCACTGCGGGGACCCCAGATGCACGAGGTCGCAGCATCCGCAGAGACGGGGCGGCCGGCGGGAAGTGTCATGCGCTGAGGTGTCGGTCACGGTTCTATCTGTTGTGTTGCGCTTGTCATTTACAACATGAACATTTATTTATTTATTGCTCTTGTACATTTTCTGGATCCGAACGTGTCGGACACACACGTCCGACAACGCCGAAGGCCAGAGAGATGGCACACTGTGACGTGGTTTACCCCCCCCCCCCCCCCCCCCAACACAGAATGTAACACTGTCAACATTGTCGAAACATTTTCTAACGGCTAATATTACTATTATTATGATTATTATAAAGCTATTTTAGCGAGTTAAATTAGGCCGCCGTGTCTCTTTTTGTCTTTTTTGTGTGGATTCTCTGACTCCTGCAAATGATGAATGAATGCTTTGTGTTTTATCAAAATATGACAATATCTGTTCTTGTATAAAAAGTCAAGCACTTGATTGATTTAGTTTGACATGAGCTTCGGTCGGATGAAGACAAACCGAACCCCCAGCGTAAGGTTGACACGCTATCTCGTTTTCCTTTTGAAATTGCTTTTTTTCCCCTAATTCTCTGCTATAGCTTGGCTATAAATGCATACTTTTAGGTTCCTAAGTATCAGGTTCATTTGTGTGTAAATGTACCTGTACACTGGATAGAATCCAGTTAAACTGCTAATGTTAGAACAGGAGGACGGAGGTCCAAGTCAAGCTTAGTAAAGTCCTTTTCAGTTCCATTTGCGGTTTCTTTCTACACTTCTATGTATGTTTGTGAACAGGCTAGGTCTGCAGGTTCATAGAATATTCCTTTGGTAGTTGAAAACCCCTGGTGTTGGTGGAGGAGGGCACAGGTTCCAGACAAGTTTGTTTGAGTCACCAAAAGTAGTTTGAGATATGGTGGCACTGTGGCGTTAGCGCTTCGGCCTCACATCACGAAGGACCCCAAGTCCGTGCGGGTTTCCTCCTGGTTCTTTGGCTTCTTCCCACATTCCACAAAATTGTGAAAAATTGCCCCTATATCAACAGACTATATACATGGAAACTGGACTTCTCCAAAGCTGACAGGCAGATCTGCTAGTTGTGATGCTGACATTGGGACCACAAGCACCAGTTCAGTACGCTACAAGTCCGCCCAAACTGTGGCAAATTTCCTTTTTTAATCTGGTCGTATGTAAGCGTTACAGTGATGCAACCCGGATTTCTGGAGCGTAGAAGAAGGCATGCTGGGTCAACTGACTCAAACACTTCGTCTATTAATCATTTCAGAGCCTCGTTTTTTTTTCATATTCAAATAAATGTTATATATAATATATATATAAATATATTTATGTATGTATAAAACCTCTCCCCTCAAGGTTCTGAGGTGATTAATATACCGAGTGAATAACTTGGAAAAAAAAACAAAACAACAACATGAGTCATTTCACTGAATGCCTTCCAGTTTGAGAGTCCAGGCCTGAGCCAGGCTGGCTGGGAGCTCTGGCAGCAGAACAGTGAGGCCGGCATTGGGATGGACTGGCAACCAGGGCAACAAGGATGGGCTCCCCAACAAAGTCACCTGGAGGGGGAGGACAAAGATCAGGTGGTAGAAGTTCAGTAACAGACTAACAATGTACATTTCCTTCCATCTGAAAAAAAAAAAAAAAAAAGTGTCAGGGAGATTAAAACTGGGAGTCATTGTAGTTTTAGCATTTACATTATTTGATTAGTTTTAGTCATTTACATTTTCAGAAACTGATCATTCAGTCATTGTAAAGCAGTTTCAGTGAACTTGAGTATGTAAAAGTATTTTTCTCTTATCAATCAGGACAATTTCTACAGAAGTGCAGTTGATTCTAAGACTTTCAAACCCAATAAGTCACAACAATACGGTCAGTTTAAAATGATTACCAGAAAGACTTGTGTGTGTGTGTGTGTGTGTGTGTGTGTGTGTGTGTGTGTGTGTGTGTGTGTGTGTGTGTGTGTGTGTGTGTGTGTGTGTGTGTGTGTGTGTGTGTGTGTGTGTGTGTGTGTTGGGGGGGGGGGGGGGTCAATGCCCTGGATTTAAAACCTGGTAGATCCTTCTTTGGCAGCAAGAAACTCAAATGACAGATCAGACTGACAGAACAATTGAGAAATTCTGAAACATTCCTCTTTACTCAAATTGAGTTCAGCACCACTGCTGGGATTTCCAAAGCATCTCAACTCATAATCCCACCGCATCATCCATCCTCATTTCAGCTCGTATTGGTGAACATTTGGCCCTAAATTCTCATACAAGATCTCTTGAGTTTGGGAATTCATTTTGATGGCGGGTACTTCAGTCCCGAATCCCTGAGCAGCCCCAAAACAGGATGTCCAACATACACTACTTCTGTCAGGATGAGGTTTGCACACCAATGAAGCCGGTGGTGCTGTGGAACATCCACGCTCAAACTTCACAAGTGCAAAAAAAAAAAAAAACAAGTAATGAACGTTCAGTAAAACAAAGTGGTAGTAAAGCAGGCTGTGTCCATCTAGCATGACCTGGATGTCCGTACAAATTGATCTTCACATACTCTTGCGACTACCTCACCTTGGTTGCTTGTGATGTTTTGGGTTCCAGGAGCGTCAGTGTGGCCTTAGGAGGTTTGCCTGTCACAATGGCATAAACACACGTCCCTTTGCTTGTATACCTGGGAGCGGCAAAAAAAAAAAAAAGAACTTGAACTCAACACGACAATATTCCCAGTGGGGCCAATTCAAACATTATCTTTGGGTTGAATCCTCTGATTCTCACCATAGCGGTACAGTGGTGTTCTCCATCTGGACCCTCCACGGTCTGGTGGAGTAGACGGCCTCCCCGTTAACCTCCAGCCAGGCACCCACGCCTCGCAACCGCTCCTCAAACACCGCGGGGATCATGCCATCGGGAGTGGGACCCACGTTCAGGAGGTAGTTACCGCCCAGAGATACAGTCTGAGCCAAGTCCTGGAAAGAGCAGAGGGTGTTTAGTGCGGACTGGGACGACTTTGCACTTTCTATAAAAAAAAGATAATGCCTAAAAATGCGTACCTGTATGATGGAGGGCAGGTCCATCAGTTCCCTCATCCTCATGTTCCGCCGGTATCCCCAAGAAAACGTGTCCACGGATGTGCATTTCTCCCACTTGTGTGCCGGCAGCTGGCCTGGGGTGTACTTGTCTTGGCAGTTGTAGTAGCCTCCGTGTTTACAGGCACAGCCGGCTCCCCATCTGTCATTGGTCACAACAGTCTCCTGAAAACAAGGGGAAACTGGTAAACACCTGGCTGCACGTTAATCACTCCGTGGCCAAGGATGCAAATGAATGCGGCTTCATTAAAAGCCCCAATGTCTTTACTGACTCGTCTTTTCAATTCCATTATTGATTCCCCTTTGGGTTTCATGCTTGAAGAAAAACTAGTTTTAACACTGCTGGGTTTAGTTTCGACTTATAAAATCCAGTTAAACTCGGCTCAAGACGGACAACCAATTATCCGCCTTGCTTACACAGACATCATGTTTTAATTGTCCGGACACTTTATGGAAAAGCGCCACCGCTCTGCTTTGTGTGTGTTATAGAAGAATATTGCAGAAATTAGCGAGGGGAATATGAGGCAGAGGAAGGACGTTTGATGCAGATAGTGTATTACACTGTGTACTGATAGTGTACTATACTGTGTACTGATAGTGTATTATACTGTACAGGTCAGTAACGCTGTACTGAATGCTAAAGGTCTAGGACATCAGACTTACTGGAGCAGGTTAACTTATTCTAGATTTGTGAAAATGTTTGCAAGGACAATGACACCCCTTTGAATAACCAGCGTCTCTGCATAAGTTGGTCATAAAATGTATACTGATCTTTGAGTCACAACAGTTTGCTTAAACTAATACAATATAAACATTCATCCTGCAGGGTAGAAACGTAAAACCCCTTTGAGTAAATGGTTGTCCATCTTTAAGCAGCAAATGTTTCCTATAAGATCAGATAAGAACAACTTTATTTATCCCGAAGGAAATTGTTCTGCCAGAGTTTCAAGCAAAACATAACAATAATAGATAATAGTAGGAAGGAGGGAGAATAAGAAATACAATAGAGTATAAAGTGTCAAGGTTAAGGCTATCAAGTGTTTTAAGGTATTAAAAAGTACAAACATTTGAATATTCCCTTCGGCTGAAGGAGGAGGAATTACACATAGTTGAACATCAAACCTGCCAAACGCTCAGAAGTCACGGGACCATTCTTCTTCACAAAGATTGCTGGGATAATCCCTCTTGATGTCAGGACTGTCTGGGACACTCCAAAAGGCATATTTTCCTCTCTGTCCTCCAGGAGCTCCGTTCTTGTTTAATACGTTTGATAGATCAACGTCACAATGTCAGACTCAAGGTTGGGTGCCTTCTGACAAGTCTTTGAGAAATCGTCAACCTCCAGGTTCACCAAGTCTGCTCTGGGAATGTTTACAGGGCGAGTTCAAGAAGAGCATGAACAGTGTGGTTTAGTCTGAGCGGACTATTGCTCTGAACAATCAGACCACACTTTGACCAATTTATGCAGAAATTGGTGTCATTCTAAAGGGGGGGGTGTCATCCTTTTTTCTCACAACGGTATCTACATTTACTTAGATATTTAGAAAAATACTTTTAAAAATGGACATGTCACTGGATCATGTTTTTAAATCTCATCCTTTCAGTCATTAAATCAGTAATTCTTCATTCCATAGATTTCCATCCCACAGGAGTCCCGTCAGTTAACTTCAATGACACGAATAGACATTGGTCAGAAATGGCACTTTGCTCTTTTCTGTTTGTTACCACCTTGTCAAAAGGCAGCTTACTTTAACGGGGCTGTCATTATAGAGCCAGGCCAGGAACTGGGTGGAGTTCCAGTAGGTGTCTGGTGCTTCCCAGTCCCCGTCAGACCAGATCACCTCCGGCCTGTACCTGCAAAACCAAACAGCGGGAGCCCTCATCAGGAAATGATCTTTTCCTCAGAGCAGCAATACAATACGTTGAGATGAGTTTAAACCGCATGCAAAAGATGGGAATCGGCACAAACCTCACAACCATGTTGTACAGCTCCGGTAAGAGTTTATGCAGAACAAACTCTTGTGTTTTGAAGCCGTTCTTCTTGTCAGCCAGGTAAAGGGGGTTGAACCACTCGTATAAGGAGTTGTAAAGGCCGTAGTGCAATGACCTGAGCAGAGAGATAAGACAACGCTCATGTTTTTCAGAGACTATTTCCAGTGACTAAATTCCGTTCCGGATAAACATGAACGTCCCTGATAAAAATCAAGTTTCTTTCAGTTTATATAACTGTTTGGTGCCATTTGAATAGTCTTTTCTGAAACAACTCACAAATATGACAAATACAAACTGATCCGGGGAGCTTTCGCGAACAGCAATAGAAATTTCAAGCCCGATTTTCATTTTCCACATGAGCTTAGCATTCCTTATCAGATTCTGACGACTCTGCAGAATCCTTTACAAATTGACTTTGACACCAAAATCTGAAGCCTCCTTATGGAAGGGATGTCATCTCGATGGATGCATATGATCACAATCGGCCAATATATTGATTCACTCACTCAACAAGCAACGACCGTATCGGTTCAGCGGTAATTTGCATGTTGAGCCAACCTGTTGCGGACGGCCTCCCCCAGGTCTCCGACCAGGTCCCGGTGCGGACCGGTGTCCACAGCGTTCCAGTTCCAGGAGTACGGAGAAGCCCAGTTGGTGAATCCTTCGTGGTGCTTGGCTGTGAGTACCACATATCTGAAATTATACTTCATTTGAGGGCGAAACACAATAAAGGTGAGGCTGAATAGTCTTGCAGAAATCACGAGAGGCGACTAACTTTGCACCAGAAGCTTTGAAAATATCCGCCCAGTCGTCCGGCTTGAAGAACTGCGCATGAAACTGGGGTGCGAAGTCCGGGTAGCTGAACCCGGGCGGGTAGTTGTCGGACATGTATTTCACGCATTTTGGGTCCGGAGGTTGCTGGCCTTGCCAGTGCCACCAGAACCACTCGCTGCCGAAGCCGGGGACGGAGAAGACTCCCCAGTGGACGAAGATGCCCACCTTGGCCTCGTCGAACCACGAAGGCAACGGTCTGGCGTCCAAACTGCTCCAGTCGGCGGTATAACGGGCGGCCGCTTCCAGCGCAACCAGCAGAAGTAAGGCTAAAGCTAGCATGGCTGACCCAGGAGTCTTAACATTCGTATTGAAAACTCAATTCCAACCGGGAAATGTTTCCGTGTCCCGCATCCTTTGCGGCGCCTGGAGACGTCATGTGATGTTTATGTCACGTGATGAGGAAACGTTTTCTTCGTGTACTTCAAGAGGCGCATGATGATGACAACTAGCGTCACCTATCGGGCTGGAGGAGAACTGCAGCTACCAGTGACATTAAAACTACACTGGATTAGCTTTATCCTTGTTCTTCTCTTCCCTTTTATTTCTAGCTGGAAGTATCGAGGTATTAAGTATTAAGATACGGCTAGCGGGGGACTCGTACACCCATTGAGTAGTGAAACAACTCAACACCACAATTGACAGCGTCACGCCGGAGTTAACATCATTTTGTACCTTTACATATGTAATGACAATAAAATTGAATCTTATCTTGTCAAAGACCGCTCGATTTTCTCCGGGATCATTAAAGTATCAGACTATTATACTACAACATGAATCAACCCTCTTTCAACAACCTAGATAGATAAGTATATATATATATATATAAATATGTATGTATATATATACGCATATAGCTGTATATATATACACACACAAATATATATATATACACATATATACATACATACATACATACATTTATAAATATGTATATATACATATGTGTGTGTGTATATGTATATACAAATATACACATATATGAATATATACAATTTTTATACATATATATTTGTGTGTAAATATAAATATGTATATATATATACATATTTATATACATAAACACACATGTAAAAATACAAATAAATATACGAAATATGTATATATGCATATATACACATACACACAAACATATCTATATACACTTACAAACATATATACTAAATATATATACATACACAAACACAGACACTAACATATATACGTACATACTGTGTAGTTATACATATATGGATAAAGGCATACATGTATACAAATATATATATATATATATATATATATATATATATATATATATGTATGTCTATATTAGTTTGCATGTATACGTGTATATGTATGCATATATATGTATGTACATGTTTATACATGTATGTATGTTTATATGTAGGTATGTATGTTTATATGTATTTTTGTATATATTTGGGGATTTATGTATGAATTTATGTATTTATGTATATATTGTTTGTATGTTTTTATATATGTATATATATGTATATATGCATGCATGTATATAGGTGTGTGCATACAAGTATATATAAATATATGTATGTATGTATGTGTGTATGTATATATGCATGTATGTATATATGCATAAATTTATATATGTAAATATATATGTTTTTGTATGTTTGATATATATATATATATATATATATATATATATATATATATATATATATATATATATATATATGGATGTGTATATATATAATTGCTTATGTATATATTTCTATACATATGTATATATGTATGAATGTATACGGACTCAGATAGAATTAGGAGTCTGAAACTGGAAATTGCAAGAGCGGTGCGCAATGTTGTTGGCGACTATTTCCCACAGGTGGGAGGTGGGTT
The DNA here is from genome assembly GCF_037954325.1 of Fistularia commersonii. Classification (NCBI taxonomy): domain Eukaryota; kingdom Metazoa; phylum Chordata; class Actinopteri; order Syngnathiformes; family Fistulariidae; genus Fistularia; species Fistularia commersonii. Next base: position 13,298,892 of record NC_141307.1, read on the forward strand.
AGAATGAGAAGGTGAAGTGCTGCAAAGAGTCAGATGAAGTGATGCGGGTCATCCCGAGAGATGACAGAGCAGTAATTGGTGCAGAAGTTGGTGAAGAGTCTGGTGTCCGTCACCCAGTCCTCCTGTGCATTATTTTATGTAGAATGAATGGAGATGATCTGAGCAGTTGCCTTGCCAGGCTTCAGTCATTCACACACACACACACACACACACACACACATATATATATATATATATATATGTGTGTGTGTGTGTATATATATGTATATATCAGTGACGTGCGGTGAGGTTCATAGCTGGCGAGGCACTGACGTCAACAGTCAGATTTACAAACATGTGAACCCTACGGAGTATGTTATACTGCATTAGATGTTTTTATTTATAGCCATATACTAATAATTGGGGGGTGGATTGATTCGGAGCACTGCTGAATGCACGGCCCGCCACTGATATATATATACTTTTTTTTATTTTTTGACGTTACTATTACACTGCTGTGAAAAAGGAATTTCCCCGATGGAGATGGATACTTGATTGGTAATTCCAAACAGCTGAGAGCGTTTAGTAAATGCTAACTGGTTGCGGTCTGCTATTGGTCCCTGCCAGGGAGCTGGGCGTGACGCACCTTCCGGATGACGTCAGAACTCTGGAGGGCCAGCTGAGCGATGCGCGTCTCTTGACAGGAGAATTGCTTTTGTGAGGGGAAGCACAATTTCGTCTTGTCTTTTAGATCCAACGCGTTTGGAGCGTGCTTTTGGTCTCGATTATTGGAAGATTATTGTGATCTTGAAATATTAAATAAAATTATATTACTTTTCGCCGCTCAAAATAACGTCACACTCGCGGAAGCCGGTAGACCCGCCAGCCGGTAAAGTCCCGATTTGCAGATGCTGTACGCAGAAGTTCAGGAGCAGAAGTCCCATAAAACAGGTAAAATAAATATTTATGAAGCTATTTTGCAAATATTTATTTTTTATTGTTTACTGACACAGTGATTTTTTTTCCCAATTTATTTTTAAAATTCAGGTCAAGGCTCCGCTAAACGCTCTTAAAGCCCAAAGCTCAAAATGACTTCATAACATAAATAAAATTTAATTTTCTCTGTAATACTTTGTGAATTTCAGAAGCAACACACTACACACTTGTTTACACAAAGTGTAAAGATAATAAAAAGCAATATATACAGTGGTACCTTTATATTAGACGTCAAAAAGCGATTGCGGCTCCCAGTGTTTTCTTTTCCGAGGAAACCGGGTCTAAATGTTTCTTTGGGTGTTATGGGTTCTCGACCTCTGGACGAGACAAACTGTGTCTGCACTGTAGTGATACTGTGTTGGTCACTCAATAGTGACCTCTGCTGTAGTTATGAAATCATTGCAGGTAAGGAAATTCCTTGTTTGTGTCAATGCCAAACTAAGTTGGTATGTAAAATATAGCACATTTGAGATACAAATCAGAGTTGCAATTTTTAACCTATGTACACATTTTTGTTAATTTAAATGTTACATCATATGAAATAAAATACAAAAAAATGATTAGTTTAAGAATTCTTATTTACACGTCAATTCTTATTTTTGGAGTGCCTTTGCTCCGAGGTGATTCCTCCTCTTAGACAGCAGCTCCCCAGCCTGAGAAAATACTCTTTCAGAGCGGACGCTTCACCTACAATAACATAAAAAGTGAATTTATCTGAAAACAATTCAAACCGCTTCCCAGGACAGAGTAAAAACCAAGGTGGAGCATTGCATTCACTTGTTCAAAAAATAGACACCCTATCTCATGATTTCGAGATCAGGATCCCGTGATGACGAGATGAATCCAGCAACTGTAAGGCTCTTTAACTGACTATCAATTGTGTCTCAGGTCATTCACTTGATAAACTGATAAAGTGAGTGCAATGCGCCACCGTAAAAAATAGTATATAACAGTAAACAAAGCTCAAAGGAAAAAATATTCACTGTTTGTTTGGCGTCACAAGATCCAAACTTCTTCGAACGATCCATAATAATGCAAAACTCCATCCAACAAACCCAGGACATGTTGATACAGTTTGTTTCCTTCTAAACACACTTTGGCGCGGCAAATCCAAGCAATACAGTTCCTGTATCGGTCACGGGATCCTTTCTTAAAGCAATTCATGCACCGATCCGGGGTTTCACTCTTGAACTCTGGGCTCAGTGCTGATGCACCGGATTCGCTTGTCCCATCAGTAGTTCTGCTTGGATTTGGGAATTGGGCTTATTGAAGCAAAAGCAGGGAGAGGTGTCTTGTGTTCCACACAGGAGGCAGAAACTAGTGTGTCACATGGGATTTATTCCTGGAATATACAAGTCAATAGGTTTCAGTCCGAGTGGCGAGTGACTGCTGGCAGCCAGAAACCTAACCCTAACCCAGCCGCTGCTTGAGCAGTCAACCAGCCGCTGTTGTGTCACTACCTCCACCCCCAGTAAAAGGAAAAGCCCAAAGAATGGAGATGTTTCCATATACATAAAGTGTGGGTGCACTTCTTGCTCATCTTCATAACAAACAGGACACGTATGTATGTATATACATGACCATCTCAGCCACCACGCCTGAGGAGACACCAACCTGTGGAGGAGCAAAAGGCCGTCTGACTGCGACTCAACATTTCCTTTGCAGTGTTCACAAGTCAACTGTTAACTGAAATAAAGTGAGACTGAATATAAAACAAAATGTGTTTTCTTTATAGAATGAGTCATGACTTGCAGGTTTGAGTTATTCAATCAGTCATGTTGGAATGTATCAGTGAGGGATACTCATGTTCAAAACAAACATCCAAAGTAATAACTGGAACTGAAATAAGTTAATCACTTTATTTTACAACACTAGTAAGAGCTCAGGTCAGGACACACATATACACTGCTCAGAAAAATAAAGGGAACACTCACACGTCATAGATCATAATGAAAGAACTATTGCTATGAAATTAATTTAACTTTTTAATTCCTCTTCAAATCTTTGTACTTAAGACCTTAAAACACTTGATAGCCTTAGCCTTGACACTTTATATTTCATTGTATTTCTTATTCTCCCTCCTTCCTACTATTATCTATCACTGTTATGTTTTTGCTTGAAACTCTGGCACAACAATTTCCTTCGGGATAAATAAAGTTGTTCTCATCTCATCTCAAATACTTTATTCTTTACATAGTTGTATGTGGTGTATGTAGGTGTATGTGGTGCCTCTGTGTGGAGTTGGCATGTTCTCCCCGTGTCCGCGTGGGTTCTCTCCTTCCTCCCACCGGCCAAAAGCATGCATTTAAGTTGATTGGCAACTCTACCACCCGCCACCCCGAGCCACCCGCGGAGGCGGGGGGCTCATGTGTGACTGTGGCCCTGATAGAAAAGGAAACATTTAGTTTTTTACAATCAATCAATAAAAACATACACATGTATTTAACGGAGAAAAATACAAATCACACAGGCACAAATAATATGAAAAAGGAACTTTATTCAACATTGAAGCTGCCATTAACATGGTGCTACGGCTTCGTCGGCGTCACAAATGAAGTTACTCTTCACACAGATGCTCCAATCCACACCAAACCATCTGGGTTGCTCTACCACATACAAATCACATGTTACATCACTGATTGGACAACATTCAATGACAACTTCGGAGCAAATTTTAGATAGCTTTAAAAAATATTAACCTTGCCTTCGTTTCTAGACTTCATACTGAAAACTAAAAAGATTACATGAATCATTTCATGATTGAAATTATCTTTAAAGTTCATGCGCTGAACAGGAAATACAAAATATTTTCCTTGCACACACTGCAGCAGGGATTCTGGCCCATTCCTCCATCCAGACCTTCTCCAGATCCTTCAGGTTTCGGGGCAGTCGCTGGGCAATATGGACTTTCAGCTCCTGATGTCCTTTCACAGCTCTCTGGTCTTGGCCATTGTGGAGAGGTTAGAATTTGTTTGATTGAGTGTGTCCAGGTGTGCTCTATACAGGTAACGAGTTCAAGCTGGTGCCGTGAAGCCAGGTCATGAGTGGAGAACAGGAGGGCCTCTCAAAGAAGAACTCATAGATCTATGAGAGCCACAATTCTCACTGGCTGGTAGGTGATCAAATACTTATTTCATGCAGTAAAATGCAGACCTTCTTCTTTCGGCTTTTCCCTTCAGGTGTCGCCACAGCGAGTCGACTTTCTCCATCTAACCCTATTCTCTGGATCCTCCTCTCTCACACCAACTACCTTCATATCCTCTCTCACTACGTCCATAAATCTTCTCTTTGGTCTTCCTCCAGACCTCTTGCCTGGCAGCTCCAATTCCAGCATCCGTCAGAATCAGAATCAGAATCATTTATTAATGCCCACACAACAGCGTTGGTGGAATTAGTTTTGGGTACAGCGCATAATGCTCACATGTCTCCTGTGTCAGTTCCATTGTCAACAATACATACAGAAAATCATGATCAGCAGACACGATACATCAAGACATTGATTGATTCAGAGTCCGTATAGCGATTGGGAAAAAGCTGTTTTTGAATCTGACAGATTTGGTTGTGAGACCTGTAGCGTCACCTGGAGGGCATGAGTGTGAACAGGTGACGTGCAGGGTGTGTGTGGTCTGAAGTGAGTTTGACTGAACGTTGTGTGATGCGTCTTTGATACAGAGTGTGTGTAGAAGGGAGAGTGAGCCATGATTCTAGATGATTTATTGATGATGCGTGAGCGATTATCCAAGTTACCATACCAGACTATTATTGATGAGGTCAGGATACTTTCAATTATGGCTGTGTAGAGCTGAAGGAGGGTATTGTGTCTCACATTGGATTTTTTTTAGTTGTCTGAGGAAAAAACTGTCTTTTGTTGGCTTTTTTGTAAACTTCCTCTGAGTGCTGTTTGAATCTTAGTGTATTATTGATGTGTGTCCCAAGAAATTTGAATGAGTGTGTGATGGCTGTAGGATCAGAGTTGATGGAGATGGGTGTTTTGGGTGTGTGAGCGGGAGAAATCAATGATCAGTTCTTTTGTTTTTGATGCGTTTAGCTGCAGGTTGTTGTTCTGGCACCAGGTGACTGCCTGGGTGACCTGCTCTCCATAGTGTTTCTCATTATTGTCAGTGACGAGTCCAATTATTGTGGTGTCGTCTGCATATTTGAGGATGGATACTGAACTGTGTGAGGATTTGAGCGTGTTTGTGCACAAAGAAAACAACCAGAGTACAAACAAATAAAATCATATTGAAATCTACTGGGATAAAATCCCTTCTACAACCATAACGGTAGTGAAATGTGTTGTGTTTGTATCAGTTCGGATACATCGACTGCTTACTTTCAGGTTTTCACTGTGAATTTGATACAAGAGCTGCAAACAGTTGTGTCCACAAGAAAGTTAATGTTCCTTGGTCTTTTATTCTGTGAAAAAACTTGAAAAGGGTTATTTGGTTATTACTTACTTCATAAATAGTGTTATTTATTTCATTAATAATGTTATTTGTTTTCTGATTTTTTTTTTCTCTGTCAAGATCCCAGAAAGGGTTAATTTTGGTTACGTGTGGCTTTCTGGAAAAGAATAAATATTTACGTTTAGACACCTCTGCGATCGTCACACTTTTTGTTACAAACAGGCCCAGCCCCCCGTCAGAGAAGGGAAAAGTTATTTGGCCCTCGCAGGAAAAAGTTTGGTCGAGAGGAAGACCAAAGAGAATATTTATGAACATAGCGCGAAAATATGAAGGTAGTTGGTGTGTGAGAGGAGGATGCAGTCGATTCCCTGTGGCAACTCCTGAAGGGAGAAGCCCAAAGGGGGAGATCTATCCATATGTATGTGTATATGCATATGTTTGTGTGTGTATATATATATATATATATATATATATATATAAAGATAAACACAAACACACATATGTATGTGTATATATGTGTTTATACATGTATGTATGTATGTAAATATGTATACATGTGAATTTATGTATGTGTATATACATTTGCATATGTGAGTGTCAATATGTGTGCATTTATACATTCATGCATGCATACTTGCACGCATGTATGCATGCATGAATGTGTGCATGTTCGTATGCAAGTCTGCATGCATCAATGCATGAGTGCAAAAGTGCATGCATATGTGCGCTTGTGCGTGTGTTTTTGTTGAGTGCATGCATGCAGACACACATTCACTCATGCAGGCATGTCTGAATGAAATATGTGTTTATAATTATGCGTGTGTGTGTTAGTTAGTTAGTCCTCTTGCACGAGATGCGTAGAGCCAACCGTGGCTACCAGGTTTCTCCATTTGGGTCTGTCGTTGGCAAGTTGCCGTGCCTGTGCCAGGCTCACACCGCAGGCCCTGAGGTCTTGGGCCACAACATCAAGCCAGCGGGTGCGGGGGGCACCTCTGGGTCTTCTCCATCCGGCTAGCTGGGGATTAAAGGCCAAGATGGAGCTTGTGGGGTGTTCGGCAGGCAAGCGGATGATGTGGCCATACCGACGAACTCGCCGCATTGCTGCGAGGCGAGATGCTGGGGGCCGCTGGGTTCGATCCCTTAGGGTCTTGTTGGTGACATGCTGGGTCCAGCTGATGCCTTCTAATGTCCTCAGGGCCCTGGAGTCAAATCCATCAAGCCTGGCTGCCAGCGTGTTGTTCAGCGGCCAGGTTTCGGAGCCATCGAGAAGGACAGAGATGACTGAGGCATTGTAGACCCAGAGCTTTGTCACCCGGGATATGTGCCGGTGTCGCCACAATGGTCTCCACAGGGACTGCATGACTGACGCCGTGTGTGTGTGGGGATGTATTTATGTGATGTTTTAATACGTATGTATTTATATAGGTGTGTATGCAAATGTGTTTGTATACATTTGTGTGTGTCTATGTATGTACGTATGAATGTAAGTGTGTTTGCATACATGTATCGATGAATGTGAGTTTATAGAAGTATATACATGTATGTCTGTATATATATGTATGTGTTCATAGATGTATGTATGTATGTGCTTGTATATTTATGTATTAGTGTGTATTTATCTTGGTATCTGTGTGGATACATGTATGTATGTATGTATCTGTGTATATTTATGTACGTATATATGTAGGTTTGTTTGTGTTTCATACATGTATTTATTTATGTATGTGTTAGTTAGTCCTCTTGCACAACGGGATGCGTAGAGCCAACTGTGGCTACCAGGTTATGTATATTTATGTGTATGCATGTATGTGTGTACCATGTATGTATGTATGTGCTCATACATGTATGTATGGGAACTGTGCACTGACTAAGGGAGCAGTTGAAGATGTTCGTGAATATTGGGCCTCGATGGTGTGCACAATGTTTCAGGACTACTGAACTGACACCATCAGGACCAGCAGCTTTCCCCTTCTTGGTCCTCAGGAAGCTCTCACCTCCTCCTCCTGGATGGTAAAAGGAGGTGTTGGAGGGGCAGCAGAGGGGAGTAGATGGGAGTGCGTAGCTGTTCAAACCTCCCATACAAGGTGTTAAGCTGATCTGGGGGGTCTTTGTCAGTAGCAGTGGTGGGAGCAGTACTGCTTTTATAGTTGGTCATGATTTTCAGTATTTTTCCAGATGCCCCTGGTGTCATTTGTGGCGATCTGCTTCTCTGATTTATGTGCATGTTTTGTTTTGTCTTTCCTTACTGCAGCCCTAAGTTGGTATTTGGCTGCCCTGTGTTGCCCCATGTCTCCCTCAGTGAAGGCACCGCATGTTTTCCTGCGTAATGCCTGAATGTCCTTTGTAAACCACGGCTTGTTATTGCCATGGATTTTCGCAGGTTTGATGGGAATGCACGTCCCGACGCAGAAGTTGATGTATGACATCACTGTGTCTGTCAGCTCGTCCAAACTGTCCGCAGCTGTGTGAAATACGTCCCAATCAGTCCATTCGAGGCAGCCTCTGAGCGTGTCGATAGCCGCTCTCGACCAGCACTGGACAACTTTGGATTGTACGCAGTGGGATTTAAGTATTTGCCTGTATTTTGGGACGAGCAGCAGCGTGGCGTGGTCCGACCTGCCCAGCGGTGCCCTCGGAAAACACCGGTACGCATCGCTTATGGCAGGGGTGCCCAGTGCGTCGAACGCGATCGACCGGTCGATCGCATGGCATTGAAAAAGCTAAGGATGATGATTTTCCGGACTTCCTCATTACCGCTGTATTATACACCAACAAGCATTATGTGCATAAATGCTCAACATGAAAGAGATAATGGATGTGGCAACAAAGATCGCCTGTTCTATTCGGGCCAGATCTGTTCAAAGACGGCAGTTCCGTGCACAACTGGAGAAGGCTGAGTGCGACCACTCAGAGTCGCTGTTGCACACCGACGTGAGATGGCTAAGTCGGGGCAAATTCCTGCAAAGATTTCGAGAGCTGTTGCCGGAGATCGAGGAGTTTTTTTCCGTGAAGGTAATGCCGTGCAGATAATAGCCAACTAAATGAGCATCAGTGGCTGCTGGACTTGGCATTTTGAACCGATCTGACCAACATGCTGAATGACCTTAATCTCGAGCTGCAAGGAAAGGACAAAACTGTGATCAATATGACCAGCTCAGTTAATGCTTTCAAACGCAAAATGCAACATCTCTCCTCAAAGCTCTATGATTTGGCAAACTTCCGGAACCTCGCGGCAGAGCTGGAGACACAAGAGCAGTCATGTGCGCAGCAGGACCGTGCACGCTACATAAAGCAAATTGACAGTTGTCTGTCAGAGTTCGACAGACACTTTCAAGACTTTGCTGTACTCGAGCCGGTCGCTACATTCATGTGCTACCCTTGCCAGGATGATGCTGAGGTTGTTTCACTGGCATCAAAAGTTGCAACCCTGTTTCACCTGAACTCCTCTGGAGTGGAGGATGAGATTCTGACACTTCAAGTCGACATTCAGCTGAAGGCCAGAGCTCATGGACAATTCTGGAACTTACTCACAGAGGACAAGCACCCCAACATCAGAAAATGTGCTTCCTTCTTGACTGCATTATTTGGCTCCACTTATTTATGTGAGTCAGCTTTTTCCCACATGAAGATCATGAAGTCAAAGTACCGTTCCACCATGACTGATGAGCATCTGGAAGTCTGCTCGAGGCCGGCTCTCGGCAGTTACTGTCCGGACTCTGCATCCCTGGCTAATTCCATTCAGTGCAAGTCATCGGAGTAAGGTAATGACAAAAAAAATGTACAAAGTTGTATTGTGCAATATAGGTTGATGCAGTACTGCGAGGAACATCAGCATATACTGTACATATAAAAATGATTCTCAATATATTCATAAATAATGTGTTTTGCATTTTTAGTGGGCGGTAGATCATTTTGACCCCTGGCTTATGGGAACGTAGCAGTGCTCGAGGATGTTGGCGCCTCTGCTTGGACAGGTAACTTGCTGGATATAGTTTGGAAGCTCTTTCAACAGACTGGCATGGTTGAAGTCGCCTACCACAATGACGGCCGCTTCGGGATTAGAGTTCTCAACTGAGGAGATGTAGGTTGCTAGCTCTGTTGTGGCTACGTTAGCATTTGCCGATGGTGGGCTGTAAACACCAATCGAAACAACAGAAGCAAACTCCCTGGGTAGATAGTGTGGTCTGCATTTCACAGCATTGTATTCTAGATTAGGACTGCAGAAGCTGTTATGCACTGCGGCGTTACTGCACCATCTGCCATGGTGTCTACCAATATATTCTCTATCCCTCCTCTGTCCATGACCCAACCATCTCAGTCTGGCTTCTCTGACCTTCTCTCCAAAACATCAAACATGTGCTGTTCCTCTGATAGACTCATTCCTGATCCTCTCCATCCTGGTCACTCCCAAAGGGAACCTCAGCATCTTCATCTCTGCAAGCTCTAGTTCTGCCTGCTGTCTTTTGGTCATTGTAACATTTTCTAGTCCATACATCATCGCTGGTCTCACCACTGTCTTGTACACCTTTCCTTGTATTCTGGCTGAAAGTCTTCTATCACATAGTACCCCTGACACTTTTCTCCACCCATTCCAACCTTGGACCCGTCTCCACCTCTTTTCTCTTCTACCTGTCTCCCTGATAACACTAGCTGTAGTTGTCCAATCACCTGGAAGCTGAGCCTGACGACCCAGACCCTTTCTCAACTCCTCCCTGAAAACCATGCAACACTCCTCCCTTTTCAGCTTCCGCCACTTTGTCCTCTGCTCTGCCTTTGTCCTCTTCATCTCTCTTTCAGGTTACCTCGTCTATACAAGATGTAGACTACCTGCGTGCTCCTATCTCCGCTCTTATAAGTTATCCTATGTTCCTGTTTTTTCTGGAAAAAGGTGTTCACTACAGCCATTTCCATCCTTTTTGCAAATTCTACCACCATCTGTCCCACTGCATTCCTATCCTGGATACCAAATCTGCCCATCACTTCTTCAAAAAAAAAAGGTATTTGGCCCTCGCAGGAAAAAGTTTGGTCTAGAGGAAGACCAAAGAGAATATTTACGAACATAGTGCGAAGATATGAAGGTAGTTGGTGTGAGAAAGGAGGATGCAGAGAATCCTTGTCTTTGATAGAGAAGGTAGATTCCCTTTGGCGACTCCTGAAGGGAGAAGCCCGAAGGGGGAAAAAGAAGAAGAATGTAGATATCTATCTATATGTATGTTTATATGCATATGTTTGTGTGGGTGTTTATATATGTATATATATATATATATATATATATATATATATATATATAAACACAAACACACATATGTATGTGTACATATGTGTGTATACATGTATGTATGTAAATATGTATACATGTGAATTTATATATGTGTATATTCATTTGTATATGTGAGTATGTCCATATGTATGTGTGTACGCATGCACATATGTATGTATGAGTGTAAGTGTGCATTTAAACATTCATGCATGCGTACGTACGTGCATGAATTCTCTTTGTCAACCTTTTTTTCAATACTACATGATTTTCACATTCTTTTGAACATTAGTGACCTTTGACATTTTTGGTCAAAATTTTCATGAATACATGTACTGTGACACTTTACTAACTTTTCACTTTTCCCAATATTTTACACTTTGGCAACCACTTTTTGAATACTTTATGATTTTCACAATTTTTCCAATATTAGTGAACTTAGACAATTTTTTTTTAAATTTTCATGAATACATATACTGTGACATTTTACTAACTTTTCACTTTTCCCAATATTTTTCACTTTGTCAACCCTTTTTTCAATGCTTTATGATTTTCAATATTTTTTCCGATAGTAGTGAACTTAGACATTTTTGGTTGAAATTTTCGTAAATACATGTACTGTGACACTTTACTAACTTTTCACTTTTCCCAATATTTTTCACTTGGTCAACCATTTTTTCAATACTTTATGATTTTCATATTTTTTCCGATATTGTTGAACTTAGACATTTTTGGTTAAAATTTTCGTGAATACATGTACTGTGACACTTTACCAACTTATCACTTGTCCCAATATTTTTCACTTGGTCAACCATTTTTTCAATACTTTATGATTTTCACATTTTTTCGAACGTTAGTGACTTTAGAAATTTTCGGTCAAAATTTTCATGAATACATATACTGTGACATGTTACTAACTTTTCACTTTTCCTAATATTTTTCACTTTGTCAACCATTTTTTCAAAACTTTATGATTTTCACATTTTTTTGAACGTAAGTGACCTCAGACATTTTTGGTCAAAATTTCATGAACACACGTACTGTGAAACTTTACTTAATTTTTACCTTTCCCAATATTTTTCACTTTGTCAACCATTTTTTTTAATACTATATGAGTTTCACAGTTTTTCAAAAGTTTGTGACCTTTGACATTTTCGGTCAAAATTTTCATGAATACATATACTGTGACATGTTACTAACTTTTCATTTTTCCCAATATTTTTCACTTTGTCAACCATTTTTTCAATGCTTTATGATTTTCAATATTTTTCCGATAGTAATGAACTTAGACATTTTTGGTCAAAATTTTCATGAATACATGTACTGTGACATTTTACTAACTTTTCACTTTTCCCAATATTTTTCACTTGGTCAACCATTTTTTCAATACTTTATGATTTTCACATTTTTTCGAACGTCAGTGCCTTTAGAAATTTTCGGTCAAAATTTTCATGAATACATATACTGTGACATGTTAATAACTTTTCACTTTTCAAAAGATTTTTCACTTTGTCAACCATTTTTTCAATACTTTATGATTTTCACATTTTTTCGAATGTTAGTGACCTTTGACATTTTTGGTCAAAATTTTCATGAATACATATACTGTGACATGTTACTAACTTTTCATTTTTCCTAATATTTTTCACTTTGTCCACCATTTTTTCAATGCTTTATGATTTTCAATATTTTTCCGATAGTAGTGAACTTAGACATTTTTGGTCAAAATTTTCATGAATACATGTACTGTGACATTTTACTAACTTTTCACTTTTCCCAATATTTTTCACTTTGTCAACCATTTTTTCAATTCTTTATGATTTTCAATATTTTTTTCGATAGTAGTGAACTTCAACATTTTTGGTCAAAATTTCATGAACACATGTACTGTGACATGTTATTAACTTTTCACTTTTCCCAATATTTTTCACTTTGTCAATCATTTTTTCAATACTTTATGATTTTCACTTTCCTTTGAACGTAAGTGACCTTAGACATTTTTGGTCAAAATTTTCATAAATACATATACTGTGACATTTTACAAACTTTTCACTTTTCCTAATATTTTTCACTTTATGTATCATTTTTTCAATACTTTATGATTTTCACTTTCCTTTGAACGTCAGTGACCTTAGACATTTTCTGTCAAAATTTCATGAACACATGTACTATGACATTGTACTAACTTTTCACTTTTCCTAATATTTTTAGCTTTGTAAAGCATTTTTTCAATTCTTTATGATTTTCATATTTTTTCCGATATTAGTTAATTTAGAAATTTTTTGGTTAAAATTTTCGTGAATACACGTACTGTGACACTTTACTAACTTTTCCCTTTCCTAATATTTTTCACTTTGTCAGTCATTTTTTCAATACTTTATGATTTTCACTTTCCTTTGAACGTAAGTGACCTTAGACATTTTTGGTCAAAATTTTCATGAACACATGTACTGTGACATTTTACTAACCTTTAATTTTTCCCAATATTTTTCACTTTGTCAACCATTTTTTCAATACTTTATGATTTTCACATTTTTTTGAACGTTGGTGACTTTAGACATTTTTGGTCAAAATTTTCATAAATACATGTACTGTGACATTTTACAAACTTTTCAGTTTTCCTAATATTTTTCACTTTGTCAATCATTTTTTCAATATTGTATGATTTTCACATTATTTTGAACGTTAGTGACCTTAGACATTTTTGGTCAAAATTTCATGAACACATGTACTGTGACATTCATTTCATTTTTCCCAATATGTTTCACATTGTCAACCATTTTTTCAATACTTTATGATTTTCACATTTTTTTGTACGTTAGTGACCTTAGACATTTTCGGTCAAAATTTCATGAATACATATACTCTGACATGTTACTAACTTTTCACTTTTGATTAGCATCTGGAAGCATCTGGAAGTCTGCTTGAGGCCTTCTCTCAGCAGTTACCGTCCGGACTCTGCATCCGTGGCTAATTCCATTCAGTGCAAGTCATCGGAGTGAGGTAATGACAAAACAAAATGTACAAAGATATATTGTGCAATATAGGTTGATGCAATACTGCGAGGAACACCAGCATATACTGTACATATAAAAATGAATCTCAATATAATTGTTTTATGATTTTCACATTTTTTCGAACGTTAGTGACCTTAGACATTTTTGGTCAAAAATTTTCATTAATACATATACTTTGAAATTTTACTAACTTTTCACTTTTCCTAATATTTTTCACTTTGTCAACCATTTTTTCAACACTATATGATTTTCACATTTATTGAACGTTAGTGACCTTTGACATTTTTGGTTAAAATTTTCATTAATACATATACTTTGACATTTTACAAACTTTTCACTTTTCCGAATATTTTTCACTTTGTCAATCATTTTTTCAACACTTTATGATTTTCACAGTTTTTTGAACTTTAGTTACCTTTCACATTTTTGGTCAAAATTTTCATGAATACATGTACTGTGACATTTTACTAACTTTTCACTTTTCCCAATATTTTCACTTTGTCAGCAATTTTATCAATACGTTATGATTTTCATATTCCTTCCGATACTAGTGAACTTAGACATCTTTGGTTAAAATTTTCGTGAATACATGTACTGTGACATTTTACTAACTTTTCTATTTCCCAATATTTTTCACTTGGTCAACCATTTTTTCAATACTTTATGATTTTCACTTTCCTTTGAACGTAAGAAACCTTAGACATTTTTGGTCAAAATTTTCATTAATACATATACTTTGACATTTTACAAACTTTTTACTTTTCCTAATATTTTTCACTTTGTCAACCATTTTTTCAATACTATATGATTTTCACATTTTTTTGAACGTAAGTGACCATAGACATTTTCGGTCAAAATTTTCAAGAATACATATACTGTGACATTTTACTACCTTTTCACTTTTCCTAATATTTTTTGCTTTGTCTTCCATTTTTTCAATACTTTATGATTTTCATATTTTTTCCGATATTAGTGACCTTAGACATTTTCGGTCAAAATTTTCCTGAATACATATACTGTGACATTTTACTAACTTTTCACTTTTCCTATTATTTTTTACTTTGTCAGTCATTTTTTCAATACTTTATGATTTTCACTTTCCTTTGAACGTAAGTGACCTTAGAAATTTTCGGTCAAAATTTTCATGAATACATATACTTTGACATTTTATTAAGTTTTCAATTTCCCAATATTTTTCACTTGGTCAATCATTTTTTCAATACTTTATGATTTCATATTTTTTTCCAATATTTGTTAACTTAGACATTTTTGGTTAAAATTTTCGTGAATATACCTACTGTGAAACTTTATTAACCTTTCACTTTTCCCAATATTTTTCACTTTGTCAACCATTTTTTCAATACTATATGAATTTCTCATTTTTTTGAATGTTAGTGACCTAAGACATTTTCGGTCTAAATTTTCATAAATACATATACTGTGACATTTTACAAACTTTTCACTTTTCCTAATATTTTTCACTTTGTCAACCATTTTTTCAATACTATATGATTTTCACATTTTTTTGAACGTAAGTGACCATAGACATTTTCTGTCAAAATTTCATGAACACATGTACTGTGACATTTTACAAACTTTTTACTTTTCCTAATATTTTTCACTTTGTCAACCATTTTTTCAATACTTTATGATTTTCATATTTTTTCTGATATTAGTTAACAGACATTTTTGGTTAAAATTTTCTTGAATACAAGTACTGTGACACTTAACTAACTTTTCACTTTTCATAATATTTTTCACTTGGTCAACCATTTTTTCAATACTTTATGATTTTCACTTTCCTTTGAACGTTAGTGATCGTAGACATTTTTGGTCAAAATTTTCGTTAATACACGTATTGTGACCATTTGCCAACTTTTCATTTTTCTCAATATTTTTTCACTTTGTAAACCATTTTTTCAGTACTTTATGATTTTCATATTTTTTCCGATATTAGTGAACTTAGATATATTTGGAAAAATTTTTCGTGAATACACATACCGTGAAACTTTACTAAATTTTCACTTTTCCCAATATTTTTCACTTTGTCAACCATTTTTTCAATACTATATGATTTTCACATTTTTTTGAACGTTCGTGACCTTTGATATTTTGGTCAAAATTTTCATTAATACATATACTTTGACATTTTACAAACTTTTCCTTTTTTTCTAATATTTTTCACTTTGTCAATCATTTTTTCAATACTTTATGATTTTCACATTTTTTTGAACGTTAGTGACCTTAGACATTTTTGGTCAAAATTTTCATAAATACATGTACTGTGACATTTTACAAACTTTTCAGTTTTCCTCATTTTTCACTTTGTCAATCATTTTTTCAATAATTTATGATTTTCACTTTCCTTTGAACGTAAGTGACCTTAGACATTTTTGGTCAAAATTTCATCAACACATGTACTGTGACATTTATTTCATTTTTCCCAATATGTTTCACATTGTCAACCATTTTTTCAATACTTCATGATTTTAACTTTCCTTTGAACGTAAGTGACCTTAGACATTTTTGGTCAAAATTTCATCAACACATGTACTGTGACATTTATTTCATTTTTCCTAATATGTCTCACATTGTCAACCATTTTTTCAATACTTTATGATTTTCACATTTTTTTGAACGTTAGTGACCTTAGACATTTTCGGTCAAAATTTCATGAATACCTATACTCTGGAATGTTACTAACTTTTCACTTTTGATTAGCATCTGGAAGCATCTGGAAGTCTGCTTGAGGCCGGCTCTCAGCAGTTACTGTCCGGACTCTGCATCCCTGGCTAATTTCATTCAGTGCAAGTCATCGGAGTAAGGTAATGACAAAAAAAAAATGTACAAAGTTGTATTGTGCAATATAGGTTGATGCAGTACTGCGAGGAACACCAGCATATACTGTACATATAAAAACATTCTCAATATAATTGTTTTATGATTTTCACATTTTTTCGAACCTTAGTGACCTTTGACTTTTTTGGTCAAAATTTTCATGAATACATGTACTGTGATATTTAACTAATTTTTCACTTTTCCTAATATGTTTCACTTTGTCAGATATTTTTTCAATACTTAATGATTTTCACTTTTTTTTGAACGTTACTGACCTCAGACATTTTTGATCAAAATTTCATGAACACATGTATTGTGACCATTTACTAACTTTTCATTTTTCCCAATATTTTTTCACTTTGTCAACCATTTTATCAATATTTTATGATTTTCATATTTTTTCCGATGTTAGTGAACTTAGACATTTTTGGTCAAAATTTTCATAAACATATATTGTGACATTTTACTAACTTTTCACTTTTCCTAATATTTTTCACTTTGTCCACCATTTAATCAATATTTTATGATTTTCATATTCTTTCCGATATTACTGAACTTAGACATTAATGGTAAAAATTTTCGTGAATACATGTACTTTGACATTTTATTAACTTTTCAATTTCCCAATATTTTTCACTTTGTCAACCATTTTTTCAATACTTTATGATTTTCATATTTTTTCCGATGTTAGTGAACTTAGACATTTTTGGTCAAAATTTTCATGAATACATATACTGTGACATTTTACTAACTTTTCACTTTTCCTAATATTTTTCACTTTGTCCACCATTTAATCAATACTTTATGATTTTCACTTTCCTTTGAATGTAAGTGACCTTTGACATTTTCGGTCAAAATTTCCATGAATACATATACTGTGACAATTTACTAACTTTTCATTTTTCCCAATTTTTTTCACTTTGTCAACCATTTTTTCAATACTATCTGATTTTCACATTTTTTTGATCGTGAGTGACCTTTGATATTTTTGGTCAAAATTTTCATTAATACATATAATTTGACATTTTACAAACTTTTCCTTTTTTCCTAATATCTCTCACTTTGTCAATCATTTTTTCAATACTTGATGATTTTCACATTTTTTGAACGTTAGTGACCTTAGACATTTTTGGTCAAAATTTTAATGAATACATATACTTTGACATTTTACAAACTTTTCATTTTTCTTAATATTTTTCACTTTGTCAACCATTTTTTCAATACTTTATGATTTTCATATTTTTTCCGATATTAGTTAACTTAGACATTTTTGGTTAAAATTTTTATGAATACACATACCGTGAAACTTTACTAACTTCACTTTTCCCAATATTTTTCACTTTGTCCTCCATTTTTCCAATACTATATGATTTTCACATTTTTGAACGTTAGTGACCTTAGACATTTTTGGTCAAAATTTCATGAACACATGTACTGTGACATTTTACTAACTTTTCATTTTTCCCAATATTTTTCACTTTGTCAACCATTTTTTCAATACTTCATGATTTTCACTTTCCTTTGAACATAAGTGACCTTAGACATTTTTGTTGTAAATTTTCATTAACACATATACTGTGAAATTTTACTAACTTTTCACTTTTCCCAATATTTTTCACTTTGTCAACCATTTTTTCAATACTATATGATTTTCATATTTTTTCCAATATTAGTGAACTTAGATATATTTGGTTAAATTTTTCGTGAATACACATACCGCAAAACTTTACTAACTTTTCACTTTTCCCAATATTTTTCACTTTGTCAACCATTTTTTCAATACTATATGATTTTCACATTTTTTTGAACATTAGTGCGCTTTGACATTTTTAGGTGAAATTTTCATTAATACATATACTGTGACATTTTACAAACTTTTCACTTTTTCTAATATTTTTCACTTTGTCAAACATTTTTTCAATAGTTGATGATTTTCCCTTTTTTTGAACGTTAGTGATCTTTGACATTTTTGGTCAAAATTTTCATTAATACATGTACTTTGACATTTTACAAACTTTTCATTTTTCCTTATATTTTTCACTTTGTCAATCATTTTTTCATTACTATATGATTTTCACATTTTTTTGAATGTAAGTGACCTTAGACATTTTTGGTCAAAATTTTCATAAATACTTGTACTGTGACATTTTACAAACTTTTCAGTTTTCCTCATATTTTTCACTTTGTCAACCATTTTTTCAATACTTTATGATTTTCATATTTTTTCCAATATTAGTTAACTTAGACATTTTTGGTTAAAATTTTCGTGAATACACGTACTGTGACATTTTACAAACTTTTCACTTTTCCTAATATTTTTCACTTTGTCAATCATTTTTTCAATAATTTATGATTTTCACATTTTTTTGAACGTTACTGACCTTAGACATTTTTGATCAAAATTTTCATTAATACATATACTTTGACATTTTACAAACTTTTCACTTTTCCTAATATTTTTAACCTTGTCAACCATTTTTTCAATACTATATGATTTCACCTTTTTTTGAACTTAATTGACCTCAGACATTTTTGGTCAAAATTTCATGAACACATATATTGTGACCATTTACTAACTTTTCATTTTCCCAATATTTTTTCACTTTGTCAACCATTTTATCAATACTTTATGATTTTCATATTCTTTCCGATATTAGTTAACTTAGACATTTTTGGTTAAAATTTTCGTGAATACATGTATGGTGACATTTTATTAACTTTTCAAATTCCCAATATTTTTCACTTGGTCAACCATGTTTTCAATACTTTATGATTTTCACATTTTTTTGAACATAAGTGACCTTAGACATTTTCGGTCAAAATTTTCAAGAATACATATACTGTGACACTTTACTAACTTTTCACTTTTCCTAATATTTTTCACTTTGTCAATCATTATTTCAATACTTGATAATTTTCACATTTTTTTGAACGTTAGTGACCTTAGACATTTTTGGTCAAAATTTTCATAAATACATGTACTGTGACATTTTACAAACTTTTCACTTTTCCTAATATTATTCACTTTGTCCACCATTTTTTCAATACTTTATGATTTTCAATTTCCTTTGAACCTTAGACATTGTTAGTGAACTTAGACATTTTTGGTCAAAATTTTCATAAACATATATTGTGACATTTTACTAACTTTTCATTTTTCCCAATATTTTTCACTTTGTCAACCATTTTTTCAATACTGTATGATTTTCACATTTTTTTGATCGTTAGTGACCTTTGACATTTTTAGTCAAAATTTTCATTAATACATATAATTTGACATTTTACAAACTTTTCCTTTTTTCCTAATATCTCTCCCTTTGTCAATCATTTTTTCAATACTTGATGATTTTCACATTTTTTTGAATGTTAGTGACCTTAGAAATTTTTGGTCAAAATTTTAATAAATACATATACTTTGACATTTTACAAACTTTTCATTTTTCCTTATATTTTTCACTTTGTCAATCATTTTTTCAATACTTTATGATTTTCACATTTTTTTGAACTTAGTGACCTTGTCATTTTTGGTCAAAATTTTCATAAATACATGTACTGTGACATTTTACAAACTTTTCACTTTTCTTAATATTTTTCACTTTTTCAACCATTTATTCAATACCTTATGATTTTCATGTTTTTTCCGATATTAGTTAACTTAGACATTTTTGGTTAAAATTTTTATGAATACACATACCGTGAAACTTTACTAACTTCAATTTTCCCAATATTTTTCACTTTGTCCTCCATTTTTTAAATACTATATGATTTTCACATTTTTGAACGTTAGTGACCTTAGACATTTTCGGTCAAAATTTTTATGAATACATATACTGTGACATTTTACTAACTTTTCACTTTTCCCAATATTTTTCACTTGGTCAACCATTTTTTCAATACTTTATGATTTTCACATTTTTTCGAACGTCAGTGCCTTTAGAAATTTTCGGTCAAAATTTTCATGAATACATATACTGTGACATGTTAATAACTTTTCACTTTTCAAAAGATTTTTCACTTTGTCAACCATTTTTTCAATACTTTATGATTTTCACATTTTTTCGAATGTTAGTGACCTTTGACATTTTTGGTCAAAATTTTCATGAATACATATACTGTGACATGTTACTAACTTTTCATTTTTCCTAATATTTTTCACTTTGTCCACCATTTTTTCAATGCTTTATGATTTTCAATATTTTTCCGATAGTAGTGAACTTAGACATTTTTGGTCAAAATTTTCATGAATACATGTACTGTGACATTTTACTAACTTTTCACTTTTCCCAATATTTTTCACTTTGTCAACCATTTTTTCAATTCTTTATGATTTTCAATATTTTTTTCGATAGTAGTGAACTTCAACATTTTTGGTCAAAATTTCATGAACACATGTACTGTGACATGTTATTAACTTTTCACTTTTCCCAATATTTTTCACTTTGTCAATCATTTTTTCAATACTTTATGATTTTCACTTTCCTTTGAACGTAAGTGACCTTAGACATTTTTGGTCAAAATTTTCATAAATACATATACTGTGACATTTTACAAACTTTTCACTTTTCCTAATATTTTTCACTTTATGTATCATTTTTTCAATACTTTATGATTTTCACTTTCCTTTGAACGTCAGTGACCTTAGACATTTTCTGTCAAAATTTCATGAACACATGTACTATGACATTGTACTAACTTTTCACTTTTCCTAATATTTTTAGCTTTGTAAAGCATTTTTTCAATTCTTTATGATTTTCATATTTTTTCCGATATTAGTTAATTTAGAAATTTTTTGGTTAAAATTTTCGTGAATACACGTACTGTGACACTTTACTAACTTTTCCCTTTCCTAATATTTTTCACTTTGTCAGTCATTTTTTCAATACTTTATGATTTTCACTTTCCTTTGAACGTAAGTGACCTTAGACATTTTTGGTCAAAATTTTCATGAACACATGTACTGTGACATTTTACTAACCTTTAATTTTTCCCAATATTTTTCACTTTGTCAACCATTTTTTCAATACTTTATGATTTTCACATTTTTTTGAACGTTGGTGACTTTAGACATTTTTGGTCAAAATTTTCATAAATACATGTACTGTGACATTTTACAAACTTTTCAGTTTTCCTAATATTTTTCACTTTGTCAATCATTTTTTCAATATTGTATGATTTTCACATTATTTTGAACGTTAGTGACCTTAGACATTTTTGGTCAAAATTTCATGAACACATGTACTGTGACATTCATTTCATTTTTCCCAATATGTTTCACATTGTCAACCATTTTTTCAATACTTTATGATTTTCACATTTTTTTGTACGTTAGTGACCTTAGACATTTTCGGTCAAAATTTCATGAATACATATACTCTGACATGTTACTAACTTTTCACTTTTGATTAGCATCTGGAAGCATCTGGAAGTCTGCTTGAGGCCTTCTCTCAGCAGTTACCGTCCGGACTCTGCATCCGTGGCTAATTCCATTCAGTGCAAGTCATCGGAGTGAGGTAATGACAAAACAAAATGTACAAAGATATATTGTGCAATATAGGTTGATGCAATACTGCGAGGAACACCAGCATATACTGTACATATAAAAATGAATCTCAATATAATTGTTTTATGATTTTCACATTTTTTCGAACGTTAGTGACCTTAGACATTTTTGGTCAAAAATTTTCATTAATACATATACTTTGAAATTTTACTAACTTTTCACTTTTCCTAATATTTTTCACTTTGTCAACCATTTTTTCAACACTATATGATTTTCACATTTATTGAACGTTAGTGACCTTTGACATTTTTGGTTAAAATTTTCATTAATACATATACTTTGACATTTTACAAACTTTTCACTTTTCCGAATATTTTTCACTTTGTCAATCATTTTTTCAACACTTTATGATTTTCACAGTTTTTTGAACTTTAGTTACCTTTCACATTTTTGGTCAAAATTTTCATGAATACATGTACTGTGACATTTTACTAACTTTTCACTTTTCCCAATATTTTCACTTTGTCAGCAATTTTATCAATACGTTATGATTTTCATATTCCTTCCGATACTAGTGAACTTAGACATCTTTGGTTAAAATTTTCGTGAATACATGTACTGTGACATTTTACTAACTTTTCTATTTCCCAATATTTTTCACTTGGTCAACCATTTTTTCAATACTTTATGATTTTCACTTTCCTTTGAACGTAAGAAACCTTAGACATTTTTGGTCAAAATTTTCATTAATACATATACTTTGACATTTTACAAACTTTTTACTTTTCCTAATATTTTTCACTTTGTCAACCATTTTTTCAATACTATATGATTTTCACATTTTTTTGAACGTAAGTGACCATAGACATTTTCGGTCAAAATTTTCAAGAATACATATACTGTGACATTTTACTACCTTTTCACTTTTCCTAATATTTTTTGCTTTGTCTTCCATTTTTTCAATACTTTATGATTTTCATATTTTTTCCGATATTAGTGACCTTAGACATTTTCGGTCAAAATTTTCCTGAATACATATACTGTGACATTTTACTAACTTTTCACTTTTCCTATTATTTTTTACTTTGTCAGTCATTTTTTCAATACTTTATGATTTTCACTTTCCTTTGAACGTAAGTGACCTTAGAAATTTTCGGTCAAAATTTTCATGAATACATATACTTTGACATTTTATTAAGTTTTCAATTTCCCAATATTTTTCACTTGGTCAATCATTTTTTCAATACTTTATGATTTCATATTTTTTTCCAATATTTGTTAACTTAGACATTTTTGGTTAAAATTTTCGTGAATATACCTACTGTGAAACTTTATTAACCTTTCACTTTTCCCAATATTTTTCACTTTGTCAACCATTTTTTCAATACTATATGAATTTCTCATTTTTTTGAATGTTAGTGACCTAAGACATTTTCGGTCTAAATTTTCATAAATACATATACTGTGACATTTTACAAACTTTTCACTTTTCCTAATATTTTTCACTTTGTCAACCATTTTTTCAATACTATATGATTTTCACATTTTTTTGAACGTAAGTGACCATAGACATTTTCTGTCAAAATTTCATGAACACATGTACTGTGACATTTTACAAACTTTTTACTTTTCCTAATATTTTTCACTTTGTCAACCATTTTTTCAATACTTTATGATTTTCATATTTTTTCTGATATTAGTTAACAGACATTTTTGGTTAAAATTTTCTTGAATACAAGTACTGTGACACTTAACTAACTTTTCACTTTTCATAATATTTTTCACTTGGTCAACCATTTTTTCAATACTTTATGATTTTCACTTTCCTTTGAACGTTAGTGATCGTAGACATTTTTGGTCAAAATTTTCGTTAATACACGTATTGTGACCATTTGCCAACTTTTCATTTTTCTCAATATTTTTTCACTTTGTAAACCATTTTTTCAGTACTTTATGATTTTCATATTTTTTCCGATATTAGTGAACTTAGATATATTTGGAAAAATTTTTCGTGAATACACATACCGTGAAACTTTACTAAATTTTCACTTTTCCCAATATTTTTCACTTTGTCAACCATTTTTTCAATACTATATGATTTTCACATTTTTTTGAACGTTCGTGACCTTTGATATTTTGGTCAAAATTTTCATTAATACATATACTTTGACATTTTACAAACTTTTCCTTTTTTTCTAATATTTTTCACTTTGTCAATCATTTTTTCAATACTTTATGATTTTCACATTTTTTTGAACGTTAGTGACCTTAGACATTTTTGGTCAAAATTTTCATAAATACATGTACTGTGACATTTTACAAACTTTTCAGTTTTCCTCATTTTTCACTTTGTCAATCATTTTTTCAATAATTTATGATTTTCACTTTCCTTTGAACGTAAGTGACCTTAGACATTTTTGGTCAAAATTTCATCAACACATGTACTGTGACATTTATTTCATTTTTCCCAATATGTTTCACATTGTCAACCATTTTTTCAATACTTCATGATTTTAACTTTCCTTTGAACGTAAGTGACCTTAGACATTTTTGGTCAAAATTTCATCAACACATGTACTGTGACATTTATTTCATTTTTCCTAATATGTCTCACATTGTCAACCATTTTTTCAATACTTTATGATTTTCACATTTTTTTGAACGTTAGTGACCTTAGACATTTTCGGTCAAAATTTCATGAATACCTATACTCTGGAATGTTACTAACTTTTCACTTTTGATTAGCATCTGGAAGCATCTGGAAGTCTGCTTGAGGCCGGCTCTCAGCAGTTACTGTCCGGACTCTGCATCCCTGGCTAATTTCATTCAGTGCAAGTCATCGGAGTAAGGTAATGACAAAAAAAAAATGTACAAAGTTGTATTGTGCAATATAGGTTGATGCAGTACTGCGAGGAACACCAGCATATACTGTACATATAAAAACATTCTCAATATAATTGTTTTATGATTTTCACATTTTTTCGAACCTTAGTGACCTTTGACTTTTTTGGTCAAAATTTTCATGAATACATGTACTGTGATATTTAACTAATTTTTCACTTTTCCTAATATGTTTCACTTTGTCAGATATTTTTTCAATACTTAATGATTTTCACTTTTTTTTGAACGTTACTGACCTCAGACATTTTTGATCAAAATTTCATGAACACATGTATTGTGACCATTTACTAACTTTTCATTTTTCCCAATATTTTTTCACTTTGTCAACCATTTTATCAATATTTTATGATTTTCATATTTTTTCCGATGTTAGTGAACTTAGACATTTTTGGTCAAAATTTTCATAAACATATATTGTGACATTTTACTAACTTTTCACTTTTCCTAATATTTTTCACTTTGTCCACCATTTAATCAATATTTTATGATTTTCATATTCTTTCCGATATTACTGAACTTAGACATTAATGGTAAAAATTTTCGTGAATACATGTACTTTGACATTTTATTAACTTTTCAATTTCCCAATATTTTTCACTTTGTCAACCATTTTTTCAATACTTTATGATTTTCATATTTTTTCCGATGTTAGTGAACTTAGACATTTTTGGTCAAAATTTTCATGAATACATATACTGTGACATTTTACTAACTTTTCACTTTTCCTAATATTTTTCACTTTGTCCACCATTTAATCAATACTTTATGATTTTCACTTTCCTTTGAATGTAAGTGACCTTTGACATTTTCGGTCAAAATTTCCATGAATACATATACTGTGACAATTTACTAACTTTTCATTTTTCCCAATTTTTTTCACTTTGTCAACCATTTTTTCAATACTATCTGATTTTCACATTTTTTTGATCGTGAGTGACCTTTGATATTTTTGGTCAAAATTTTCATTAATACATATAATTTGACATTTTACAAACTTTTCCTTTTTTCCTAATATCTCTCACTTTGTCAATCATTTTTTCAATACTTGATGATTTTCACATTTTTTGAACGTTAGTGACCTTAGACATTTTTGGTCAAAATTTTAATGAATACATATACTTTGACATTTTACAAACTTTTCATTTTTCTTAATATTTTTCACTTTGTCAACCATTTTTTCAATACTTTATGATTTTCATATTTTTTCCGATATTAGTTAACTTAGACATTTTTGGTTAAAATTTTTATGAATACACATACCGTGAAACTTTACTAACTTCACTTTTCCCAATATTTTTCACTTTGTCCTCCATTTTTCCAATACTATATGATTTTCACATTTTTGAACGTTAGTGACCTTAGACATTTTTGGTCAAAATTTCATGAACACATGTACTGTGACATTTTACTAACTTTTCATTTTTCCCAATATTTTTCACTTTGTCAACCATTTTTTCAATACTTCATGATTTTCACTTTCCTTTGAACATAAGTGACCTTAGACATTTTTGTTGTAAATTTTCATTAACACATATACTGTGAAATTTTACTAACTTTTCACTTTTCCCAATATTTTTCACTTTGTCAACCATTTTTTCAATACTATATGATTTTCATATTTTTTCCAATATTAGTGAACTTAGATATATTTGGTTAAATTTTTCGTGAATACACATACCGCAAAACTTTACTAACTTTTCACTTTTCCCAATATTTTTCACTTTGTCAACCATTTTTTCAATACTATATGATTTTCACATTTTTTTGAACATTAGTGCGCTTTGACATTTTTAGGTGAAATTTTCATTAATACATATACTGTGACATTTTACAAACTTTTCACTTTTTCTAATATTTTTCACTTTGTCAAACATTTTTTCAATAGTTGATGATTTTCCCTTTTTTTGAACGTTAGTGATCTTTGACATTTTTGGTCAAAATTTTCATTAATACATGTACTTTGACATTTTACAAACTTTTCATTTTTCCTTATATTTTTCACTTTGTCAATCATTTTTTCATTACTATATGATTTTCACATTTTTTTGAATGTAAGTGACCTTAGACATTTTTGGTCAAAATTTTCATAAATACTTGTACTGTGACATTTTACAAACTTTTCAGTTTTCCTCATATTTTTCACTTTGTCAACCATTTTTTCAATACTTTATGATTTTCATATTTTTTCCAATATTAGTTAACTTAGACATTTTTGGTTAAAATTTTCGTGAATACACGTACTGTGACATTTTACAAACTTTTCACTTTTCCTAATATTTTTCACTTTGTCAATCATTTTTTCAATAATTTATGATTTTCACATTTTTTTGAACGTTACTGACCTTAGACATTTTTGATCAAAATTTTCATTAATACATATACTTTGACATTTTACAAACTTTTCACTTTTCCTAATATTTTTAACCTTGTCAACCATTTTTTCAATACTATATGATTTCACCTTTTTTTGAACTTAATTGACCTCAGACATTTTTGGTCAAAATTTCATGAACACATATATTGTGACCATTTACTAACTTTTCATTTTCCCAATATTTTTTCACTTTGTCAACCATTTTATCAATACTTTATGATTTTCATATTCTTTCCGATATTAGTTAACTTAGACATTTTTGGTTAAAATTTTCGTGAATACATGTATGGTGACATTTTATTAACTTTTCAAATTCCCAATATTTTTCACTTGGTCAACCATGTTTTCAATACTTTATGATTTTCACATTTTTTTGAACATAAGTGACCTTAGACATTTTCGGTCAAAATTTTCAAGAATACATATACTGTGACACTTTACTAACTTTTCACTTTTCCTAATATTTTTCACTTTGTCAATCATTATTTCAATACTTGATAATTTTCACATTTTTTTGAACGTTAGTGACCTTAGACATTTTTGGTCAAAATTTTCATAAATACATGTACTGTGACATTTTACAAACTTTTCACTTTTCCTAATATTATTCACTTTGTCCACCATTTTTTCAATACTTTATGATTTTCAATTTCCTTTGAACCTTAGACATTGTTAGTGAACTTAGACATTTTTGGTCAAAATTTTCATAAACATATATTGTGACATTTTACTAACTTTTCATTTTTCCCAATATTTTTCACTTTGTCAACCATTTTTTCAATACTGTATGATTTTCACATTTTTTTGATCGTTAGTGACCTTTGACATTTTTAGTCAAAATTTTCATTAATACATATAATTTGACATTTTACAAACTTTTCCTTTTTTCCTAATATCTCTCCCTTTGTCAATCATTTTTTCAATACTTGATGATTTTCACATTTTTTTGAATGTTAGTGACCTTAGAAATTTTTGGTCAAAATTTTAATAAATACATATACTTTGACATTTTACAAACTTTTCATTTTTCCTTATATTTTTCACTTTGTCAATCATTTTTTCAATACTTTATGATTTTCACATTTTTTTGAACTTAGTGACCTTGTCATTTTTGGTCAAAATTTTCATAAATACATGTACTGTGACATTTTACAAACTTTTCACTTTTCTTAATATTTTTCACTTTTTCAACCATTTATTCAATACCTTATGATTTTCATGTTTTTTCCGATATTAGTTAACTTAGACATTTTTGGTTAAAATTTTTATGAATACACATACCGTGAAACTTTACTAACTTCAATTTTCCCAATATTTTTCACTTTGTCCTCCATTTTTTAAATACTATATGATTTTCACATTTTTGAACGTTAGTGACCTTAGACATTTTCGGTCAAAATTTTTATGAATACATATACTGTGACATTTTACTAACTTTTAACTTTTCCTAATATTTTTCACTTTGTCAATCGTTTTTTCAATACTTTATGATTTTCACTTTCCTTAGAACGTAAGTGACCTTAGACTTTTTTGGTCAAAATTTCATCAACACATGTACTGTGACATTTTACTAACTTTTCACCTTTCCTAATATTTTTCACTTTGTCAGCATTTTTTTCAATACTTTATGATTTTCACATTTTTTCGAACGTTAGTGACCTTTACATATTTGGTCAAAATTTTCATGAATACATATACTTTGATATTTTACTAATTTTTCAATCTTCCCAATATTTTTCACTTATTCAACCATTTTTTCAATACTTAAAGATTTTCATATGTTTTCCAATATTGGTGACCTTAGACTTTTTTGGTCAAAAGTTTCATGAATACATGTACTGTGACATTTATTTCATTTTTCCCAATATGTTTCACATTGTCAACCATTTTTTCAATACTTTATGATTTTCACATTTTTTTGAACGTTAGTGACCTTAGACATTTTCGGTCAGAATTTCACGAATACATATACTCTGGAATGTTACTAACTTTTGCACCTTTGATTAGCATCTGGAAGCATCTGGAAGTCTAATTGAGGCAGGCTCTCAGCAGTTACTGTCCGGACTCTGTATCCCTGACTAATTTCATTCGGTGCAAGTCATCAGAGTAAGGTAATGACAAAAAAAAATGTACAAAGTTACATTGTGCAATATAGGTTGATGCAGTACTGCGAGGAACACCAGCATATACTGTACATATAAAAATATTCTCAATATAATTGTTTTATGATTTTCACATTTTTTCGAACGTTAGTGACGTTGGACTTTTTTGGTCAAAATTTTCAAGAATACATATACTGTGACATATACTGTGGTTTCAATACTTTATGATTTTCACATTTTTTTGAACATAAGTGACCTTAGACATTTTCGGTCAAAATTTTCAAGAATACATATACTGTGACACTTTACAAACTTTTCATTTTTCCTAATATTTTTCACTTTGTCAATCATTTTTTCAATACTATATGATTTTCACATTTTTTTGAACGTTAGTGACCTTAGACGTTTATGGTCAAAATTTACCTAAATACATGTACTGTGACATTTTACAAACTTTTCACTTTTCCTAATATTTTTCACTTTGTCAACCATTTTTTCAATACTTGAAGATTTTCACATTTTTTTGAACGTTAGTGACCTTAGACATTTTTGGTCAAAATTTTCATAAATACATGTACTGTGACATTTTACAAACTTTTCACTTTTCCTAATATTTTTCACTTTGTCAATCATTTTTTCAATACTTTGTGATTTTCATATTTTTTCCGATATTAGTTAACTTAGACATTTTTGGTTAAAATTTTCGTGAATACACGTATCGTGAAACTTTACTAACTTTTCACTTTTCCCAATATTTTTCACTTTGACAACCATTTTTTCAATACTATATGATTTTCACATTTTTTTGAACGTTAGTGACCTTAGACATTTTTGGTCAAAATTTACCTAAATACATGTACTGTGACATTTTACAAACTTTTCACTTTTCCTAATATTTTTTACTTTGTCAATCATTTTTTTCAATACTTTCTGATTTTCACTCTCCTTTGAACGTGAGAGACCTTAGACATTTTTGGTGTAAATTTTCATGAACACATGTACTGTGACATTTTACTAACTTTTCACTTTTCCTAATATTTTTCACTTTGTAAATCATTTTTTCAATACTAAATGATTTTCAGATTTTTTCCGATATCAGTTAACTTAGACATTTTTTGTTAAAATTTTCGTGAATGCACGTATCGTGAAACTTTACTAACTTTTCACTTTTCCTAATATTTTTCACTTTGTCAACCATTTTTTCAATACTTTATGATTTTCACATTTTTTTGAACGTTAGTGACCTTTGAATTTTTTGGTCAAAATTTTCATTAATACATATACGTTGACATTTTACAAACTTTTCATTTTTCCTAATATTTTTCACTTTGTCAATCATTTTTTCAATATTTGATTTTCACATTTTTTTGAACGTTAGTGACCTTAGACATTTTTGGTCATAATTATCATGAATACATGTACTGTGACATTTTACAAACTTTTCACTTTTCCTAATATTTTTCACTTTGTCAATCATTTTTTCAATATTTGATGATTTTCACATTTTTTTGAACGTTAGTGACCTTAGACATTTTTGGTCAAAATTTTCATAAATACATGTACTGTGACATTTTACAAACTTTTCACTTTTCCTAATATTTTTCACTTTGTCAATCATTGTTTCAATACTTTATGATTTTTATATTTTTTCCGATATCAGTTAACTTAGACATTTTTGGTTAAAATTTTTGTGAATACACATATCGTGAAACTTTACTAACTTTTCACTTTTCCCAATATTTTTCGATTTGACAACCATTTTACAATACTATATGATTTTCACAGTTTTTTGAACGTTATTGACCTTAGACATTTTTGGTCAAAATTTTCATAAATACATATACTTTGACATTTTACAAACTTTTCACTTTTCCTAATATTTTTCACTTTGTCAACCATTTTTTCAATACTAAATGGTTTTCAGATTTTTTTGAACGTTAGTGACCTTAGACATTTTTGGTCAAAATTTTCATTAATACATATACTTTGACATTTTACAAACTTTTCACTTTTCCTAATATTTTTCACTTTGTCAACCATTTTTGTAAATACTTGATGATTTTCACATTTTTTTGAACGTTAGTGACCTTAGACTTTTTTGGTAAAAATTTTCATAAATACATGTACTGTGACATTTTACAAACTTTTCACTTTTCCTAATATTTTTCACTTTGTCAACCATTTTTTCAATACTATATGATTTTCACATTTTTTTGAATGTTAGTTACCTTAGACATTTTTGGTCAAAATTTCTCATAAATACATGTATTGTGACATTTTACAAACTTTTCACTTTTCCTAATATTTTTCACTGTGTCAACCATTTTTTCAATACTAAATGATTTTCACATTTTTTTGAACGTTAGTGACCTTTGACATTTTTGGTCAAAATTTTCATTAATACATATACGTTGACATTTTACAAACTTTTCATTTTTCCTAATATTTTTCACATTGTCAATCATTTTTTCAATACTTTATGATTTTCACGTTCCTTTGAACGTAAGTGACCTTTGACATTTTTGGTCAAAATTTTCATAAATACATGTACTGTGACATTTTAATAACTTTTCACTTTTCTTAATATTTTTCACTCTTTCAACCTTTTTTTCAATACTTCATGATTTTCATATTATTTCCGATATTAGCGACCTTAGACATTTTTGGTCAAAATTTTCATTAATTCATATACTTTGACATTTTACAAACTTTTAATTTTTCCTAATATTTTTCACTTTGTCAATAATTTTTTCAATACTTGATGATTTTCACATTTTTTTGAACGTTAGTGACCTTAGACATTTTTGGTCAAAATTTTCATAAATACATGTACTGTGACATTTTACAAACTTTTCACTTTTCCTAATATTTTTCACTTTGTCAATCATTTTTTCAATACTTTGTGATTTATATATTTTTTCCGATATTAGTTAACTTAGACATTTTTGGTTAAAATTTTCGTGAATACACGTATCGTGAAACTTTACTAACTTTTCACTTTTCCCAATATTTTTCACTTTGACAACCATTTTTTCAATACTATATGATTTTCACATTTTTTTGAACGTTAGTGACCTTAGACATTTTTGGTCAAAATTTACCTAAATACATGTACTGTGACATTTTACAAACTTTTCACTTTTCCTAATATTTTTTACTTTGTCAATCATTTTTTCAATACTTTCTTATTTTCACTCTCCTTTGAACGTGAGAGACCTTAGACATTTTTGGTGTAAATTTTCATGAACACATGTACTGTGACATTTTACTAACTTTTCACTTTTCCTAATATTTTTCACTTTGTCAATCATTTTTTCAATACTTGATGATTTTCATATTTTTTCCGATATCAGTTAACTTAGACATTTTTTGTTAAAATTTTCGTGAATGCACGTATCGTGAAACTTTACTAACTTTTCACTTTTCCTAATATTTTTCACTTTGTCAACCATTTTTTCAATACTATATGATTTTCACATTTTTTTGAATGTTAGTGATCTTAGACATTTTTGGTCAAAATTTTCATAAATACATGTACTGTGACATTTTACAAACTTTTCACTTTTCCTAATATTTTTCACTTTGTCAACCATTTTTTCAATACTAAATGATTTTCACATTTTTTTGAACGTTAGTGACCTTTGACATTTTTGGTCAAAATTTTCATTAATACATATACTTTGACATTTTACAAACTTTTCATTTTTCCTAATATTTTTCACTTTGTCAATCATTTTTTCAATATTTGATGATTTTCACATTTTTTTGAACGTTAGTGACCTTAGACATTTTTGGTCATAATTATCATGAATACATGTACTGTGACATTTTACAAACTTTTCACTTTTCCTAATATTTTTCACTTTGTCAATCATTTTTTCAATATTTGATGATTTTCACATTTTTTTGAACGTTAGTGACCTTAGACATTTTTGGTCAAAATTTTCATTAATACATATACTGTGACATTTTACAAACTTTTCACTTTTCCTAATATTTTTCACTTTGTCAATCATTGTTTCAATACTTTATGATTTTTATATTTTGTCCGATATCAGTTAACTTAGACATTTTTGGTTAAAATTTTCGTGAATACACATATCGTGAAACTTTACTAACTTTTCACTTTTCCCAATATTTTTCGATTTGACAACCATTTTACAATACTATATGATTTTCACAGTTTTTTGAACGTTATTGACCTTAGACATTTTTGGTCAAAATTTTCATTAATACATATACTTTGACATTTTACAAACTTTTCACTTTTCCTAATATTTTTCACTTTGTCAACCATTTTTGTAAATACTTGATGATTTTCACATTTTTTTGAACGTTAGTGACCTTAGATATTTTTGGTAAAAATTTTCATAAATACATGTACTGTGACATTTTACAAACTTTTCACTTTTCCTAATATTTTTCAGTTTGTCAATCATTTTTTCAATACTTTATGATTTTCATATTTTTTCCGATATCAGTTAACTAAGACATTTTTGGTCAAAATTTTCATTAATACACATATTTCTACATTTTACAAACTTTTCATTTTTCCTACTATTTTTCACTTTGTCAATCATTTTTTCAATATTTGATGATTTTCACATTTTTTTGAACATTAGTGACCATAGACATTTTTGGTCAAAATTTTCATTAATACATATACTGTGACATTTTACAAACTTTTCACTTTTCCTAATATTTTTCACTTTGTCAATCATTTTTTCAATATTTGATGATTTTCACATTTTTTTGAACATTAGTGACCATAGACATTTTTGGTCAAAATTTTCATTAATACATATACTGTGACATTTTACAAACTTTTCACTTTTCCTAATATTTTTCACTTTGTCAACCATTTTTTCAATACTTGATGATTTTCACATTTTTTTGAACGTGAGTGACCTTAGACATTTTTGGTCAAAATTTTCATAAATAAATTAACTGTGACATTTTACTAACTTTTCACTTTTCCTAATATTTTTCACTTTGTCAATCATTTTTTCAGTAGTTGATGATTTTCACATTTTTTTGAATGTTAGTGACCATAGACATTTTTGGTCAAAATTTTCATAAATACATGTACTGTGACATTTTAAAAACTTTTCATTTTTCCTACTATTTTTCACTTTGTCAATCATTTTTTCAATACTTGATGATTTTCACATTTTTTTTGAACGTTAGTGACCTTAGACATTTTTGGTCAAAATTTTCATAAATACATGTACTGTGACATTTTACTAACTTTTCACTTTTCCTAATATTTTTCACTTTGTCAACCATTTTTTCAATACTTTATGATTTTCATATTTTTTCCGATATCAGTTAACTTAGAATTTTTTGGTTAAAATTTTCGTGAATACACGTATCGTGAAACTATACTAATTTTTCACTTTTCCCAATATTTTTCACTTTCTCAACCATTTTTTCAATATTAAATGATTTTCACATTTTTTTGAACGATAGTGACCTCAGACATTTTTGGTCAAAATTTTCATTAATACATATACTTTGACATTTTACAAACTTTTGATTTGTCCTAATGTTTTTCACGTTGTCAATCATTTTTTTCAATATTTGAAGATTTTCACGTTAGTGACCTTAGACATTTTTTTCAAAATTTTCATAAATACATGTACTGTGACATTTAAAAAACTTTTCACTTTTCCTAATATTTTTCACTTTGTCAACCATTTTTTCAATACTAAATGATTTTCACATTTTTTTGAAAGTCAGTGACCTTAGACATTTTTGGTCAAAATTTTCATTAATACATATACTTTGACATTTTACAAACTTTTCACTTTTCCTAATATTTTTCACTTTGTCAACCATTTTTTCAATACTATATGATTTTCACATTTTTTTGAATGTTAGTGACCATAGACATTTTTGGTCATAATTATCATAAATACATGTACTGTGACATTTTATAAACTTTTCACTTTCCTAATATTTTTCACTTTGTCAACCATTTTTTCAATACTATATGATTTTCACATTTTTTTTAATGTTAGTGACCTTAGACATTTTTTTCAAATTTTCATGAATACATGTACTGTGACATTTAAAAAACTTTTCACTTTTCCTAATATTTTTCACTTTGTAAACCATTTTTTCAATAATAAATGATTTTCACATTTTTTTGAACGTTTGTGACCTTAGACATCTTTGGTCAAAATTTTCATTAATACATATATTTTGTCATTTTACAAAGTTTTCACTTTTCCTAATATTTTTCACTTTGTCAATCATTTTTTCAATACTTGATGATTTTCACATTTTTTTGAACGTTAGTGACCTTTGACATTTTTGGTCAAAATTTTCATTAATACACATATTTTGACATTTTACAAACTTTTCATTTTTCCTACTATTTTTCACTTTGTCAATCATTTTTTCAATGCTTGATGATTTTCACATTTTTTTGAACGTTAGTGACCATTGACATTTTTGGTCAAAATTTTCATAAATACGTGTACTGTGACATTTTACAAACTTTTCACTTTTCCCAATATTTTTCACTTTGACAACCATTTTTTAATACTTTATGATTTTCATATTTTTTCCGATATCAGTTAACTTAGAATTTTTTGGTTAAAATTTTCGTGAATACACGTATCGTGAAACTATACTAATTTTTCACTTTTCCCAATATTTTTCACTTTCTCAACCATTTTTTCAATACTAAATGATTTTCACATTTTTTTGAACGATAGTGACCTCAGACATTTTTGGTCAAAATTTTCATAAATACATGTACTGTGACATTTTACAAACTTTTCACTTTTCCTAATATTTTTCACTTTGTCAATCATTTTTTCAATACTTTATGATTTTCATATTTTTTCCGATATCAGTTAACTAAGACATTTTTGGTTAAAATTTTCGTGAATACACGTATATTGAAACTATACTAACTTTTCACTTTTCCTAATATTTTTCACTTTGACAACCATTTTTTCAATACTAAATGATTTTCAGATTTTTTTGAACGTTAGTGACCTTAGACATTTTTGTTCAAAATTTTCATTAATACCTATACTTTGACATTTTACAAACTTTTCACTTTTCCTAATATTTTTCACTTTGTCAACCATTTTTTCAATACTATATGATTTTCACATTTTTTTGAATGTTAGTGACCTTAGACATTTTTGGTCAAAATTTTCATAAATACATGTACTGTGACATTTTAAAAACTTTTCATTTTCCCAATATTTTTTCACTTTGTCAACCATTTTATCAATACTTTATGATTTTCATATTCTTTCCGATATTAGTTAACTTAGACATTTTTGGTTAAAATTTTCGTGAATACATGTATGGTGACATTTTATTAACTTTTCAAATTCCCAATATTTTTCACTTGGTCAACCATTTTTTCAATACTATATGATTTTCACTTTTTTTTGAATGTTAGTGACCTTAGACATTTTTGGTCAAAATTTTCATAAATACATGTACTGTGACATTTTAAAAACTTTTCATTTTTCTTACTATTTTTCACTTTGTCAATCATTTTTTCAATACTTGATGATTTTCACATTTTTTTTGAACGTTAGTGACCTTAGACATTTTTGGTCAAAATTTTCATAAATACATATACTTTGACATTTTACTAACTTTTCACTTTTCCTAATATTTTTCACTTTGTCAACCATTTTTTCAATACTATATGATTTTCACATTTTTTTGAACGTTAGTGACCTTAGACATTTTTGGTCAAAATTTTCATAAATACATTTCATGTGACATTTTACTAACTTTTCACTTTTCCTAATATTTTTCACTCTGTCAACCATTTTTTCAACACTATGTGCTTTCCACATTTTTTTGAACGTTAGTGACCTCAGACATTTTTGGTCAAAATTTTCATTAATACCTATACTTTGACATTTTACAAACTTTTCACTTTTCCTAATATTTTTCACTTTGTCAATAATTTTTTCAATATTTGATGATTTTCACATTTTTTTGAACGTTAGTGACCTTAGACATTTTTGGTCAAAATTTTCATAAATACCTGTACTGTGACATTTTACAAACTTTTCACTTTTCCTAATATTTTTCACTTTGTCAATAATTTTTTCAATACTTGATGATTTTCACATTTTTTTGAACGTTAGTGACCTTAGACATTTTTGGTCAAAATTTTCATAAATACATGTACTGTGACATTTTACAAACTTTTCACTTTTCCTAATATTTATCACTTTGTCAACCATTTTTTCAATACTAAAAGATTTTCACATTTTTTTGAACGTTAGTGACCTTAGACATTTTTGGTCAAAATTTTCATTAATACATATATTTTGACATTTTACAAACTTTTCATTTTTCCTACTATTTTTCACTTTGTCAATCATTTTTTCAATACTTGATGATTTTCATATTTTTTTGAATGTTAGTGACCTTAGACATTTTTGGTCAAAATTTTCATTAACGCATATACTTTGACATTTTACAAACTTTTCACTTTTCCTAATATTTTTCACTTTGTCAATCATTTTTTCAATACTTGATGATTTTCACATTTCTTTGAACGTTAGTGACCTTTGACATTTTTGGTCAAAATTTTCATTAATACATATACTGTGACATTTTACAAACTTTTCACTTTTCCTAATATTTTTCACTTTGTCAACCATTTTTTCAATACTATATGATTTTCACATTTTTTTGAATGTTAGTGACCTTAGACATTTTTGGTCAAAATTTTCATAAATACATGTACTGTGACATTTTAAAAACTTTTCACTTTTCCTACTATTTTTCACTTTGTCAATCATTTTTTCAATACTTGATGATTTTCACATTTTTTTGAACGTTAGTGACCTTAGACATTTTTGGTCAAAATTTTCATAAATACATTTCATGTGACATTTTACTAACTTTTCACTTTTCCTAATATTTTTCACTCTGTCAACCATTTTTTCAACACTATGTGCTTTCCACATTTTTTTGAACGTTAGTGACCTCAGACATTTTTGGTCAAAATTTTCATTAATACCTATACTTTGACATTTTACAAACTTTTCATTTTTCCTTATATTTTTCACTTTGTCAATAATTTTTTCAATACTTGATGATTTTCACATTTTTTTGAACGTTAGTGACCTTAGACATTTTTGGTCAAAATTTTCATAAATACATGTACTTTGACATTTTACAAACTTTTCACTTTTCCTAATATTTTTCACTTTGTCAATCATTTTTTCAATATTTGATGATTTTCACATTTTTTTGAACGTTAGTGACCTTAGACATTTTTGGTCAAAATTTTCATAAATACCTGTACTGTGACATTTTACAAACTTTTCACTTTTCCTAATATTTTTCACTTTGTCAATAATTTTTTCAATACTTGATGATTTTCACATTTTTTTGAACGATAGTGACCTTAGACATTTTTGGTCAAAATTTTCATTAATACATATACTTTGACAGTTTACAAACTTTTCACTTTTCCTAATATTTTTCACTTTGTCAATCATTTTTTCAATATTTGATGATTTTCACATTTTTTTGAACGTTAGTGAACCTAGACATTTTTGGTCAAAATTTTCATAGATACATGTACTGTGACATTTTACAAACTTTTTACTTTTCCTAATATTTTTCACTTTGTCAATCATTTTTTTAATACTAAAAGATTTTCACATTTTTTTGAACGTTAGTGACCTTAGACATTTTTGGTCAAAATTTTCATTAATACATATATTTTGACATTTTACAAACTTTTCATTTTTCCTACTATTTTTCACTTTGTCAATCATTTTTTCAATACTTGATGATTTTCATATTTTTTTGAATGTTAGTGACCTTAGACATTTTTGGTCAAAATTTTCATAAATACATGTACTGTGACATTTTACAAACTTTTCACTTTTCCTAATATTTTTCACTTTGTCAACCATTTTTTCAATAATAAATGATTTTCACATTTTTTTGAACGATAGTGACCTTAGACATTTTTGGTCAAAATTTTCATTAATACATATACTTTGACAGTTTACAAACTTTTCACTTTTCCTAATATTTTTCACTTTGTCAATCATTTTTTCAATATTTGATGATTTTCACATTTTTTTGAACGTTAGTGACCTTAGACGTTTATGGTCAAAATTTTCATAAATACATGTACTGTGAAATTTTACAAATTTTTCACTTTTCCTAATATTTTTCACTTTGTCAACCATTTTTTCAATACTTGAAGATTTTCACATTTTTTTGAACGTTAGTGACCTTAGACATTTTTGGTCAAAATTTTCATAAATACATGTACTGTGACATTTTACAAACTTTTCACTTTTCCTAATATTTTTCACTTTGTCAATCATTTTTTCAATACTTTGTGATTTTCATATTTTTTCCGATATTAGTTAACTTAGACATTTTTGGTTAAAATTTTCGTGAATACACGTATCGTGAAACTTTACTAACTTTTCACTTTTCCCAATATTTTTCACTTTGACAACCATTTTTTCAATACTATATGATTTTCACATTATTTTGAACGTTAGTGACCTTAGACATTTTTGGTCAAAATTTACCTAAATACATGTACTGTGACATTTTACAAACTTTTCACTTTTCCTAATATTTTTTACTTTGTCAATCAATTTTTCAATACTTTCTGATTTTCACTCTCCTTTGAACGTGAGAGACCTTAGACATTTTTGGTGTAAATTTTCATGAACACATGTACTGTGACATTTTACTAACTTTTCACTTTTCCTAATATTTTTCACTTTGTAAATCATTTTTTCAATACTAAATGATTTTCAGATTTTTTCCGATATCAGTTAACTTAGACATTTTTTGTTAAAATTTTCGTGAATGCACGTATCGTGAAACTTTACTAACTTTTCACTTTTCCTAATATTTTTCACTTTGTCAACCATTTTTTCAATACTTTATGATTTTCACATTTTTTTGAACGTTAGTGACCTTTGAATTTTTTGGTCAAAATTTTCATTAATACATATACGTTGACATTTTACAAACTTTTCATTTTTCCTAATATTTTTCACTTTGTCAATCATTTTTTCAATATTTGATTTTCACATTTTTTTGAACGTTAGTGACCTTAGACATTTTTGGTCATAATTATCATGAATACATGTACTGTGACATTTTACAAACTTTTCACTTTTCCTAATATTTTTCACTTTGTCAATCATTTTTTCAATATTTGATGATTTTCACATTTTTTTGAACGTTAGTGACCTTAGACATTTTTGGTCAAAATTTTCATAAATACATGTACTGTGACATTTTACAAACTTTTCACTTTTCCTAATATTTTTCACTTTGTCAATCATTGTTTCAATACTTTATGATTTTTATATTTTGTCCGATATCAGTTAACTTAGACATTTTTGGTTAAAATTTTTGTGAATACACATATCGTGAAACTTTACTAACTTTTCACTTTTCCCAATATTTTTCGATTTGACAACCATTTTACAATACTATATGATTTTCACAGTTTTTTGAACGTTATTGACCTTAGACATTTTTGGTCAAAATTTTCATAAATACATATACTTTGACATTTTACAAACTTTTCACTTTTCCTAATATTTTTCACTTTGTCAACCATTTTTTCAATACTAAATGGTTTTCAGATTTTTTTGAACGTTAGTGACCTTAGACATTTTTGGTCAAAATTTTCATTAATACATATACTTTGACATTTTACAAACTTTTCACTTTTCCTAATATTTTTCACTTTGTCAACCATTTTTGTAAATACTTGATGATTTTCACATTTTTTTGAACGTTAGTGACCTTAGACTTTTTTGGTAAAAATTTTCATAAATACATGTACTGTGACATTTTACAAACTTTTCACTTTTCCTAATATTTTTCACTTTGTCAACCATTTTTTCAATACTATATGATTTTCACATTTTTTTGAATGTTAGTTACCTTAGACATTTTTTTCAAAATTTTCATAAATACATGAACTGTGACATTTTAAAAACTTTTCACTTTTCCTAATATTTTTCACTTTGTCAACCATTTTTTCAATACTAAATGATTTTCAGATTTTTTTGAACGTTAGTGACCTTAGACATTTTTGGTCAAAATTTTCATTAATACATATACTTTGACATTTTACAAACTTTTCACTTTTTCTAATATTTTTCACTTTGTCAATCATTTTTTCAATACTTGATGATTTTCACATTTTTTGAACGTTAGTGACCTTAGACATTTTTGGTCAAAATTTCTCATAAATACATGTATTGTGACATTTTACAAACTTTTCACTTTTCCTAATATTTTTCACTGTGTCAACCATTTTTTCAATACTAAATGATTTTCACATTTTTTTGAACGTTAGTGACCTTTGACATTTTTGGTCAAAATTTTCATTAATACATATACGTTGACATTTTACAAACTTTTCATTTTTCCTAATATTTTTCACATTGTCAATCATTTTTTCAATACTTTATGATTTTCACGTTCCTTTGAACGTAAGTGACCTTTGACATTTTTGGTCAAAATTTTCATAAATACATGTACTGTGACATTTTAATAACTTTTCACTTTTCTTAATATTTTTCACTCTTTCAACCTTTTTTTCAATACTTCATGATTTTCATATTATTTCCGATATTAGCGACCTTAGACATTTTTGGTCAAAATTTTCATTAATTCATATACTTTGACATTTTACAAACTTTTAATTTTTCCTAATATTTTTCACTTTGTCAATCATTTTTTCAATACTTGATGATTTTCACATTTTTTTGAACGTTAGTGACCTTAGACATTTTTGGTCAAAATTTTCATAAATACATGTACTGTGACATTTTACAAACTTTTCACTTTTCCTAATATTTTTCACTTTGTCAATCATTTTTTCAATACTTTGTGATTTATATATTTTTTCCGATATTAGTTAACTTAGACATTTTTGGTTAAAATTTTCGTGAATACACGTATCGTGAAACTTTACTAACTTTTCACTTTTCCCAATATTTTTCACTTTGACAACCATTTTTTCAATACTATATGATTTTCACATTTTTTTGAACGTTAGTGACCTTAGACATTTTTGGTCAAAATTTACCTAAATACATGTACTGTGACATTTTACAAACTTTTCACTTTTCCTAATATTTTTTAACTTTGTCAATCATTTTTTCAATACTTTCTTATTTTCACTCTCCTTTGAACGTGAGAGACCTTAGACATTTTTGGTGTAAATTTTCATGAACACATGTACTGTGACATTTTACTAACTTTTCACTTTTCCTAATATTTTTCACTTTGTCAATCATTTTTTCAATACTTGATGATTTTCACATTTTTTTGAACGTTAGTGACCTTTGACATTTTTGGTCAAAATTTTCATTAATACATATACTGTGACATTTTACAAACTTTTCATTTTTCCTAATATTTTTCACTTTGTCAATCATTTTTTCAATATTTGAAGATTTTCACATTTTTTTGAACGTTAGTGACCTTTGACATTTTTGTTCAAAATTTTCATAAAAAAATGTACTGTGACATTTTATAAACTTTTCTCTTTCCTAATATTTTTCACTTTGTCAACCATTTTTTCAATACGAAATGATTTTCAAATTTTTTTGAACGTTATTGACCTCAGACATTTTTGGTCAAAATTTTCATAAACACATGTACTTTGAAATTTTACAAACTTTTCACTTTTCCTAATATTTTTCACTTTGTCAATCATTTTTTCAATATTTGATGATTTTCACATTTTTTTGAACATTAGTGACCATAGACATTTTTGGTCAAAATTTTCATTAATACATATACTGTGACATTTTACAAACTTTTCACTTTTCCTAATATTTTTCACTTTGTCAACCATTTTTTCAATACTTGATGATTTTCACATTTTTTTGAACGTGAGTGACCTTAGACATTTTTGGTCAAAATTTTCATAAATAAATTTACTGTGACATTTTACTAACTTTTCACTTTTCCTAATATTTTTCACTTTGTCAATCATTTTTTCAGTAGTTGATGATTTTCACATTTTTTTGAATGTTAGTGACCATAGACATTTTTGGTCAAAATTTTCATAAATACATGTACTGTGACATTTTAAAAACTTTTCATTTTTCCTACTATTTTTCACTTTGTCAATCATTTTTTCAATACTTGATGATTTTCACATTTTTTTTGAACGTTAGTGACCTTAGACATTTTTGGTCAAAATTTTCATAAATACATGTACTGTGACATTTTACTAACTTTTCACTTTTCCTAATATTTTTCACTTTGTCAACCATTTTTTCAATACTTTATGATTTTCATATTTTTTCCGATATCAGTTAACTTAGAATTTTTTGGTTAAAATTTTCGTGAATACACGTATCGTGAAACTATACTAATTTTTCACTTTTCCCAATATTTTTCACTTTCTCAACCATTTTTTCAATATTAAATGATTTTCACATTTTTTTGAACGATAGTGACCTCAGACATTTTTGGTCAAAATTTTCATTAATACATATACTTTGACATTTTACAAACTTTTGATTTGTCCTAATGTTTTTCACGTTGTCAATCATTTTTTTCAATATTTGAAGATTTTCACGTTAGTGAC
Organism: Fistularia commersonii; assembly: GCF_037954325.1. Taxonomy (NCBI): domain Eukaryota; kingdom Metazoa; phylum Chordata; class Actinopteri; order Syngnathiformes; family Fistulariidae; genus Fistularia; species Fistularia commersonii. Next base: position 13,342,870 of record NC_141307.1, read on the forward strand.
CTTAGACATTTTTTTCAAAATTTTCATAAATACATGTACTGTGACATTTAAAAAACTTTTCACTTTTCCTAATATTTTTCACTTTGTCAACCATTTTTTCAATACTAAATGATTTTCACATTTTTTTGAAAGTCAGTGACCTTAGACATTTTTGGTCAAAATTTTCATTAATACATATACTTTGACATTTTACAAACTTTTCACTTTTCCTAATATTTTTCCCTTTTTTCAACCATTTTTTCAATACTATATGATTTTCACATTTTTTTGAATGTTAGTGACCTTAGACATTTTTGGTCATAATTATCATAAATACATGTACTGTGACATTTTACAAACTTTTCATTTTTCCTAATATTTTTTACTTTGTCAAACATTTTTTCAATACTTTATGATTTTCATATTTTGTCCGATATCAGTTAACTTAGACATTTTTGGTTAAAATTTTCGTGAATACACGTATCTTGAAACTTTACTAACATTTCACTTTTCCCAATATTTTTCACTTTGACAACCATTTTTTAATACTATATGATTTTCACATTTTTTTTAATGTTAGTGACCTTAGACATTTTTTTCAAATTTTCATGAATACATGTACTGTGACATTTAAAAAACTTTTCACTTTTCCTAATATTTTTCACTTTGTAAACCATTTTTTCAATAATAAATGATTTTCACATTTTTTTGAACGTTTGTGACCTTAGACATCTTTGGTCAAAATTTTCATTAATACATATATTTTGACATTTTACAAAGTTTTCACTTTTCCTAATATTTTTCACTTTGTCAATCATTTTTTCAATACTTGATGATTTTCACATTTTTTTGAACGTTAGTGACCTTTGACATTTTTGGTCAAAATTTTCATTAATACACATATTTTGACATTTTACAAACTTTTCATTTTTCCTACTATTTTTCACTTTGTCAATCATTTTTTCAATGCTTGATGATTTTCACATTTTTTTGAACATTAGTGACCATTGACATTTTTGGTCAAAATTTTCATAAATACGTGTACTGTGACATTTTACAAACTTTTCACTTTTCCCAATATTTTTCACTTTGACAACCATTTTTTAATACTTTATGATTTTCATATTTTTTCCGATATCAGTTAACTTAGAATTTTTTGGTTAAAATTTTCGTGAATACACGTATCGTGAAACTATACTAATTTTTCACTTTTCCCAATATTTTTCACTTTCTCAACCATTTTGTCAATACTAAATGATTTTCACATTTTTTTGAACGATAGTGACCTCAGACATTTTTGGTCAAAATTTTCATAAATACATGTACTGTGACATTTTACAAACTTTTCACTTTTCCTAATATTTTTCACTTTGTCAATCATTTTTTCAATACTTTATGATTTTCATATTTTTTCCGATATCAGTTAACTAAGACATGTTTGGTTAAAATTTTCGTGAATACACGTATATTGAAACTATACTAACTTTTCACTTTTCCTAATATTTTTCACTTTCTCAATCATTTTTTCAATACTTGATGATTTTCACATTTTTTTGAACGTTAGTGACCTATGACATTTTTGGTCAAAATTTTCATGAATACATATACTGTGACATTTTACAAACTTTTCACTTTTCCTAATATTTTTCACTTTGTCAACCATTTTTTCAATACTATATGATTTTCACATTTTTTTGAATGTTAGTGACCTTAGACATTTTTGGTCAAAATTTTCATAAATACATGTACTGTGACATTTTAAAAACTTTTCATTTTTCCTACTATTTTTCACTTTGTCAATCATTTTTTCAATACTTGATGATTTTCACATTTTTTTTGAACGTTAGTGACCTTAGACATTTTTGGTCAAAATTTTCATAAATACATATACTTTGACATTTTACTAACTTTTCACTTTTCCTAATATTTTTCACTTTGTCAACCATTTTTTCAATACTATATGATTTTCACATTTTTTTGAACGTTAGTGACCTTAGACATTTTTGGTCAAAATTTTCATAAATACATTTCATGTGACATTTTACTAACTTTTCACTTTTCCTAATATTTTTCACTCTGTCAACCATTTTTTCAACACTATGTGCTTTCCACATTTTTTTGAACGTTAGTGACCTCAGACATTTTTGGTCAAAATTTTCATTAATACCTATACTTTGACATTTTACAAACTTTTCACTTTTCCTAATATTTTTCACTTTGTCAATAATTTTTTCAATATTTGATGATTTTCACATTTTTTTGAACGTTAGTGACCTTAGACATTTTTGGTCAAAATTTTCATAAATACCTGTACTGTGACATTTTACAAACTTTTCACTTTTCCTAATATTTTTCACTTTGTCAATAATTTTTTCAATACTTGATGATTTTCACATTTTTTTGAACGTTAGTGACCTTAGACATTTTTGGTCAAAATTTTCATAAATACATGTACTGTGACATTTTACAAACTTTTCACTTTTCCTAATATTTATCACTTTGTCAACCATTTTTTCAATACTAAAAGATTTTCACATTTTTTTGAACGTTAGTGACCTTAGACATTTTTGGTCAAAATTTTCATTAATACATATATTTTGACATTTTACAAACTTTTCATTTTTCCTACTATTTTTCACTTTGTCAATCATTTTTTCAATACTTGATGATTTTCATATTTTTTTGAATGTTAGTGACCTTAGACATTTTTGGTCAAAATTTTCATTAACGCATATACTTTGACATTTTACAAACTTTTCACTTTTCCTAATATTTTTCACTTTGTCAATCATTTTTTCAATACTTGATGATTTTCACATTTCTTTGAACGTTAGTGACCTTTGACATTTTTGGTCAAAATTTTCATTAATACATATACTGTGACATTTTACAAACTTTTCACTTTTCCTAATATTTTTCACTTTGTCAACCATTTTTTCAATACTATATGATTTTCACATTTTTTTGAATGTTAGTGACCTTAGACATTTTTGGTCAAAATTTTCATAAATACATGTACTGTGACATTTTAAAAACTTTTCACTTTTCCTACTATTTTTCACTTTGTCAATCATTTTTTCAATACTTGATGATTTTCACATTTTTTTGAACGTTAGTGACCTTAGACATTTTTGGTCAAAATTTTCATAAATACATTTCATGTGACATTTTACTAACTTTTCACTTTTCCTAATATTTTTCACTCTGTCAACCATTTTTTCAACACTATGTGCTTTCCACATTTTTTTGAACGTTAGTGACCTCAGACATTTTTGGTCAAAATTTTCATTAATACCTATACTTTGACATTTTACAAACTTTTCATTTTTCCTTATATTTTTCACTTTGTCAATAATTTTTTCAATACTTGATGATTTTCACATTTTTTTGAACGTTAGTGACCTTAGACATTTTTGGTCAAAATTTTCATAAATACATGTACTTTGACATTTTACAAACTTTTCACTTTTCCTAATATTTTTCACTTTGTCAATCATTTTTTCAATATTTGATGATTTTCACATTTTTTTGAACGTTAGTGACCTTAGACATTTTTGGTCAAAATTTTCATAAATACCTGTACTGTGACATTTTACAAACTTTTCACTTTTCCTAATATTTTTCACTTTGTCAATAATTTTTTCAATACTTGATGATTTTCACATTTTTTTGAACGATAGTGACCTTAGACATTTTTGGTCAAAATTTTCATTAATACATATACTTTGACAGTTTACAAACTTTTCACTTTTCCTAATATTTTTCACTTTGTCAATCATTTTTTCAATATTTGATGATTTTCACATTTTTTTGAACGTTAGTGAACCTAGACATTTTTGGTCAAAATTTTCATAGATACATGTACTGTGACATTTTACAAACTTTTTACTTTTCCTAATATTTTTCACTTTGTCAATCATTTTTTTAATACTAAAAGATTTTCACATTTTTTTGAACGTTAGTGACCTTAGACATTTTTGGTCAAAATTTTCATTAATACATATATTTTGACATTTTACAAACTTTTCATTTTTCCTACTATTTTTCACTTTGTCAATCATTTTTTCAATACTTGATGATTTTCATATTTTTTTGAATGTTAGTGACCTTAGACATTTTTGGTCAAAATTTTCATAAATACATGTACTGTGACATTTTACAAACTTTTCACTTTTCCTAATATTTTTCACTTTGTCAACCATTTTTTCAATAATAAATGATTTTCACATTTTTTTGAACGATAGTGACCTTAGACATTTTTGGTCAAAATTTTCATTAATAAATATACTTTGACAGTTTACAAACTTTTCACTTTTCCTAATATTTTTCACTTTGTCAATCATTTTTTCAATATTTGATGATTTTCACATTTTTTTGAACGTTAGTGACCCTAGACATTTTTGGTCAAAATTTTCATAAATACATGTACTGTGACATTTTATTAACTTTTCACTTTTCCTAATATTTTTCACTTTGTCAATCATTTTTTCAATACTTGATGATTTTCACATTTTTTTGAATGTTAGTGACCTTAGAAATTTTTGGTCAAAATTTTCATAGATACATGTACTGTGACATTTTACAAACTTTTCACTTTTCCTAATATTTTTCACTTTGTCAACCATTTTTTCAATACTATATGATTTTCACATTTTTTTGAATGTTAGTGACCTTAGACATTTTTGGTCAAAATTTTCATAAATACATGTACTGTGACATTTTAAAAACTTTTCACTTTTCCTACTATTTTTCACTTTGTCAATCATTTTTTCAATACTTGATGATTTTCACATTTTTTTGAACGTTAGTGACCTTAGACATTTTTGGTCAAAATTTTCATAAATACATTTCATGTGACATTTTACTAACTTTTCACTTTTCCTAATATTTTTCACTCTGTCAACCATTTTTTCAACACTATGTGCTTTCCACATTTTTTTGAACGTTAGTGACCTCAGACATTTTTGGTCAAAATTTTCATTAATACCTATACTTTGACATTTTACAAACTTTTCATTTTTCCTTATATTTTTCACTTTGTCAATAATTTTTTCAATACTTGATGATTTTCACATTTTTTTGAACGTTAGTGACCTTAGACATTTTTGGTCAAAATTTTCATAAATACATGTACTTTGACATTTTACAAACTTTTCACTTTTCCTAATATTTTTCACTTTGTCAATCATTTTTTCAATATTTGATGATTTTCACATTTTTTTGAACGTTAGTGACCTTAGACATTTTTGGTCAAAATTTTCATAAATACCTGTACTGTGACATTTTACAAACTTTTCACTTTTCCTAATATTTTTCACTTTGTCAATAATTTTTTCAATACTTGATGATTTTCACATTTTTTTGAACGATAGTGACCTTAGACATTTTTGGTCAAAATTTTCATTAATACATATACTTTGACAGTTTACAAACTTTTCACTTTTCCTAATATTTTTCACTTTGTCAATCATTTTTTCAATATTTGATGATTTTCACATTTTTTTGAACGTTAGTGAACCTAGACATTTTTGGTCAAAATTTTCATAGATACATGTACTGTGACATTTTACAAACTTTTTACTTTTCCTAATATTTTTCACTTTGTCAATCATTTTTTTAATACTAAAAGATTTTCACATTTTTTTGAACGTTAGTGACCTTAGACATTTTTGGTCAAAATTTTCATTAATACATATATTTTGACATTTTACAAACTTTTCATTTTTCCTACTATTTTTCACTTTGTCAATCATTTTTTCAATACTTGATGATTTTCATATTTTTTTGAATGTTAGTGACCTTAGACATTTTTGGTCAAAATTTTCATAAATACATGTACTGTGACATTTTACAAACTTTTCACTTTTCCTAATATTTTTCACTTTGTCAACCATTTTTTCAATAATAAATGATTTTCACATTTTTTTGAACGATAGTGACCTTAGACATTTTTGGTCAAAATTTTCATTAATAAATATACTTTGACAGTTTACAAACTTTTCACTTTTCCTAATATTTTTCACTTTGTCAATCATTTTTTCAATATTTGATGATTTTCACATTTTTTTGAACGTTAGTGACCCTAGACATTTTTGGTCAAAATTTTCATAAATACATGTACTGTGACATTTTATTAACTTTTCACTTTTCCTAATATTTTTCACTTTGTCAATCATTTTTTCAATACTTGATGATTTTCACATTTTTTTGAATGTTAGTGACCTTAGAAATTTTTGGTCAAAATTTTCATAGATACATGTACTGTGACATTTTACAAACTTTTCACTTTTCCTAATATTTTTCACTTTGTCAACCATTTTTTCAATACGAAATGATTTTCAATTTTTTTTGAACGATAGTGACCTTTGACATTTTGGTCAAAATTTTTATTCATACATATACTTTGACATTTTACAAACTTTTCACTTTTCCTAATATTTTTCACTTTGTCAATCATTTTTTCAATATTTGATGATTTTCACATTTTTTTGAATGTTAGTGACCTTAGACATTTTTGGTCAAAATTTTCATAAATACCTGTACTGTGACATTTTACAAACTTTTCACTTTTCCTAATATTTTTCACTTTATCAATCATTTTTTCAATACTTGATGATTTTCACATTTCTTTGAACGTTAGTGACCTTAGACATTTTTGGTCAAAATTTTCATTAATACATGTACTGTGAAATTTTACAAACTTTTCACTTTTCCTAATATTTTTCACTTTGTCAATCATTTTTTCAATACTAAATGAGTTTCACATTTTTTTGAACGTTAGTGACCTTAGACATTTTTGGTCAAAATTTTCATTAATACATATATTTTGACATTTTACAAACTTTTCATTTTTCCTACTATTTTTCACTTTGTCAATCATTTTTTCAATACTTGATGATTTTCACATTTTTTTGAATGTTAGTGACCTTAGAAATTTTTGGTCAAAATTTTCATAGATACATGTACTGTGACATTTTACAAACTTTTCACTTTCCTAATATTTTTCACTTTGTCAACCATATTTTTAAATAACGAAATGATTTTCAATTTTTTTTGAACGTTAGTGACCTTTGACATTTTTGGTCAAAATTTTCATTCATACATATACTTTGACATTTTACAAACTTTTCACTTTTCCTAATATTTTTCACTTTGTCAATCATTTTTTCAATATTTGATGATTTTCACAATTTTTTTGAATGTTAGTGACCTTAGACATTTTTGGTCAAAATTTTCATAAATACCTGTACTGTGACATTTTACAAACTTTTCACTTTTCCTAATATTTTTCACTTTGTCAATCATTTTTTTAATACTTGATGATTTTCACATTTTTTTGAACGATAGTGACCTTAGACATTTTTGGTCAAAATTTTCATTAATACATATACTTTGACATTTTACAAACTTTTCATTTTTCCTAATATTTTTCACTTTGTCAATAATTTTTTCAATATTTGATGATTTTCATATTTTTTTGAATGTTAGTGACCTTAGACATTTTTGGTCAAAATTTTCATTAACGCATATACTTTGACATTTTACAAACTTTTCACTTTTCCTAATATTTTTCACTTTGTCAATCATTTTTTCAATACTTGATGATTTTCACATTTCTTTGAACGTTAGTGACCTTTGACATTTTTGGTCAAAATTTTCATTAATACATATACTGTGACATTTTACAAACTTTTCACTTTTCCTAATATTTTTCACTTTGTCAACCATTTTTTCAATACTATATGATTTTCACATTTTTTTGAATGTTAGTGACCTTAGACATTTTTGTTCAAAATTTTCATAAATACATGTACTGTGACATTTTAAAAACTTTTCACTTTTCCTACTATTTTTCACTTTGTCAATCATTTTTTCAATACTTGATGATTTTCACATTTTTTTGAACGTTAGTGACCTTAGACATTTTTGGTCAAAATTTTCATAAATACATTTCATGTGACATTTTACTAACTTTTCACTTTTCCTAATATTTTTCACTCTGTCAACCATTTTTTCAACACTATGTGCTTTCCACATTTTTTTGAACGTTAGTGACCTCAGACATTTTTGGTCAAAATTTTCATTAATACCTATACTTTGACATTTTACAAACTTTTCATTTTTCCTTATATTTTTCACTTTGTCAATAATTTTTTCAATACTTGATGATTTTCACATTTTTTTGAACGTTAGTGACCTTAGACATTTTTGGTCAAAATTTTCATAAATACATGTACTTTGACATTTTACAAACTTTTCACTTTTCCTAATATTTTTCACTTTGTCAATCATTTTTTCAATATTTGATGATTTTCACATTTTTTTGAACGTTAGTGACCTTAGACATTTTTGGTCAAAATTTTCATAAATACCTGTACTGTGACATTTTACAAACTTTTCACTTTTCCTAATATTTTTCACTTTGTCAATAATTTTTTCAATACTTGATGATTTTCACATTTTTTTGAACGATAGTGACCTTAGACATTTTTGGTCAAAATTTTCATTAATACATATACTTTGACAGTTTACAAACTTTTCACTTTTCCTAATATTTTTCACTTTGTCAATTATTTTTTCAATATTTGATGATTTTCACATTTTTTTGAACGTTAGTGAACCTAGACATTTTTGGTCAAAATTTTCATAAATACATGTACTGTGACATTTTATAAACTTTTCACTTTTCCTAATATTTTTCACTTTGTCAATCATTTTTTCAATACTTGATGATTTTCACATTTTTTTGAATGTTAGTGACCTTAGACATTTTTGGTCAAAATTTTCATAGATACATGTACTGTGACATTTTACAAACTTTTTACTTTTCCTAATATTTTTCACTTTGTCAATCATTTTTTTAATACTAAAAGATTTTCACATTTTTTTGAACGTTAGTGACCTTAGACATTTTTGGTCAAAATTTTCATTAATACATATATTTTGACATTTTACAAACTTTTCATTTTTCCTACTATTTTTCACTTTGTCAATCATTTTTTCAATACTTGATGATTTTCATATTTTTTTGAATGTTAGTGACCTTAGACATTTTTGGTCAAAATTTTCATAAATACATGTACTGTGACATTTTACAAACTTTTCACTTTTCCTAATATTTTTCACTTTGTCAACCATTTTTACAATAATAAATGATTTTCACATTTTTTTGAACGATAGTGACCTTAGACATTTTTGGTCAAAATTTTCATTAATACATATACTTTGACAGTTTACAAACTTTTCACTTTTCCTAATATTTTTCACTTTGTCAATCATTTTTTCAATATTTGATGATTTTCACATTTTTTTGAACGTTAGTGACCCTAGACATTTTTGGTCAAAATTTTCATAAATACATGTACTGTGACATTTTATTAACTTTTCACTTTTCCTAATATTTTTCACTTTGTCAATCATTTTTTCAATACTTGATGATTTTCACATTTTTTTGAATGTTAGTGACCTTAGAAATTTTTGGTCAAAATTTTCATAGATACATGTACTGTGACATTTTACAAACTTTTCACTTTTCCTAATATTTTTCACTTTGTCAACCATTTTTTCAATACGAAATGATTTTCAATTTTTTTTGAACGATAGTGACCTTTGACATTTTGGTCAAAATTTTCATTCATACATATACTTTGACATTTTACAAACTTTTCACTTTTCCTAATATTTTTCACTTTGTCAATCATTTTTTCAATATTTGATGATTTTCACATTTTTTTGAATGTTAGTGACCTTAGACATTTTTGGTCAAAATTTTCATAAATACCTGTACTGTGACATTTTACAAACTTTTCACTTTTCCTAATATTTTTCACTTTATCAATCATTTTTTCAATACTTGATGATTTTCACATTTCTTTGAACGTTAGTGACCTTAGACATTTTTGGTCAAAATTTTCATTAATACATGTACTGTGAAATTTTACAAACTTTTCACTTTTCCTAATATTTTTCACTTTGTCAATCATTTTTTCAATACTAAATGAGTTTCACATTTTTTTGAACGTTAGTGACCTTAGACATTTTTGGTCAAAATTTTCATTAATACATATATTTTGACATTTTACAAACTTTTCATTTTTCCTACTATTTTTTACTTTGTCAATCATTTTTTCAATACTTGATGATTTTCACATTTTTTTGAATGTTAGTGACCTTAGAAATTTTTGGTCAAAATTTTCATAGATACATGTACTGTGACATTTTACAAACTTTTCACTTTCCTAATATTTTTCACTTTGTCAACCATTTTTTTAAATAACGAAATGATTTTCAATTTTTTTTGAACGTTAGTGACCTTTGACATTTTTGGTCAAAATTTTCATTCATACATATACTTTGACATTTTACAAACTTTTCACTTTTCCTAATATTTTTCACTTTGTCAATCATTTTTTCAATATTTGATGATTTTCACAATTTTTTTGAATGTTAGTGACCTTAGACATTTTTGGTCAAAATTTTCATAAATACATGTACTGTGACATTTTATTAACTTTTCACTTTTCCTAATATTTTTCACTTTGTCAATCATTTTTTCAATACTTGATGATTTTCACATTTTTTTGAATGTTAGTGACCTTAGAAATTTTTGGTCAAAATTTTCATAGATACATGTACTGTGACATTTTACAAACTTTTCACTTTTCCTAATATTTTTCACTTTGTCAACCATTTTTTCAATACGAAATGATTTTCAATTTTTTTTGAACGATAGTGACCTTTGACATTTTGGTCAAAATTTTCATTCATACATATACTTTGACATTTTACAAACTTTTCACTTTTCCTAATATTTTTCACTTTGTCAATCATTTTTTCAATATTTGATGATTTTCACATTTTTTTGAATGTTAGTGACCTTAGACATTTTTGGTCAAAATTTTCATAAATACCTGTACTGTGACATTTTACAAACTTTTCACTTTTCCTAATATTTTTCACTTTATCAATCATTTTTTCAATACTTGATGATTTTCACATTTCTTTGAACGTTAGCGTTAGTGACCTTAGACATTTTTGGTCAAAATTTTCATTAATACATGTACTGTGAAATTTTACAAACTTTTCACTTTTCCTAATATTTTTCACTTTGTCAATCATTTTTTCAATACTAAATGAGTTTCACATTTTTTGAACGTTAGTGACCTTAGACATTTTTGGTCAAAATTTCATTAATACATATATTTTGACATTTTACAAACTTTTCATTTTTCCTACTATTTTTTACTTTGTCAATCATTTTTTCAATACTTGATGATTTTCACATTTTTTTGAATGTTAGTGACCTTAGAAATTTTTGGTCAAAATTTTCATAGATACATGTACTGTGACATTTTACAAACTTTTCACTTTCCTAATATTTTTCACTTTGTCAACCATTTTTTTAAATAACGAAATGATTTTCAATTTTTTGAACGTTAGTGACCTTTGACATTTTTGGTCAAAATTTTCATTCATACATATACTTTGACATTTTACAAACTTTTCACTTTTCCTAATATTTTTTCACTTTGTCAATCATTTTTTCAATATTTGATGATTTTCACAATTTTTTTGAATGTTAGTGACCTTAGGACATTTTGGTCAAAATTTTCATAAATACCTGTACTGTGACATTTTACAACTTTTCACTTTTCCTAATATTTTTCACTTTGTCAATCATTTTTTTAATACTTGATGATTTTCACATTTTTTTGAACGTTAGTGACCTTTGACATTTTTGTTTCAAAATTTTCATAAAAACATGTACTGTGACATTTTATAAACTTTTCACTTTTCCTAATATTTTTCACTTTGTCAACCATTTTTTCAATACGAAATGATTTTCAATTTTTTTGAACGATAGTGACCTTTGACATTTTGGTCAAAATTTTCATTCATACATATACTTTGACATTTTACAAACTTTTCACTTTTCCTAATATTTTTCACTTTGTCAATCATTTTTTCAATATTTGATGATTTTCACATTTTTTTGAATGTTAGTGACCTTAAGACATTTTTGGTCAAAATTTTCATAAATACCTGTACTGTGACATTTTACAAACTTTTCACTTTTCCTAATATTTTTCACTTTATCAATCATTTTTTTCAATACTTGATGATTTTCACATTTCTTTGAACGTTAGTGACCTTAGACATTTTTGGTCAAAATTTTCATTAATACATGTACTGTGAAATTTTTACAAACTTTTCACTTTTCCTAATATTTTCACTTTGTCAATCATTTTTTCAATACTAAATGAGTTTCACATTTTTTTGAACGTTAGTGACCTTAGACATTTTTGGTCAAAATTTTCATTAATACATATATTTTGACATTTTACAAACTTTTCATTTTTCCTACTATTTTTCACTTTGTCAATCATTTTTTCAATACTTGATGATTTTCACATTTTTTTGAATGTTAGTGACCTTAGAAATTTTTGGTCAAAATTTTCATAGATACATGTACTGTGACATTTTACAAACTTTTCACTTTCCTAATATTTTTCACTTTGTCAACATTTTTTTAAATAACGAAATGATTTTCAATTTTTTTTGAACGTTAGTGACCTTTGACATTTTTGGTCAAAATTTTCATTCATACATATACTTTGACATTTTACAAACTTTTCACTTTTCCTAATATTTTTCACTTTGTCAATCATTTTTTCAATATTTGATGATTTTCACAATTTTTTTGAATGTTAGTGACCTTAGACATTTTTGGTCAAAATTTTCATAAATACCTGTACTGTGACATTTTACAAACTTTTCACTTTTCCTAATATTTTTCACTTTGTCAATCATTTTTTTAATACTTGATGATTTTCACATTTTTTTGAACGATAGTGACCTTAGACATTTTTGGTCAAAATTTTCATTAATACATATACTTTGACATTTTACAAACTTTTCATTTTTCCATAATATTTTTCACTATGTCAATCATTTTTTCAATATTTGAAGATTTTCACATTTTTTTGAACGTTAGTGACCTTTGACATTTTGTTCAAAATTTTCATAAAAACATGTACTGTGACATTTTATAAACTTTTCACTTTCCTAATATTTTTCACTTTGTCAACCATTTTTTCAATACGAAATTATTTTCAATTTTTTTGAACGTTTATTGACCTTTGACATTTTTGGTCAAAATTTACATTCATACATATACTTTGACATTTTACAAACTTTTCACTTTTCCTAATATTTTTCACTTTGTCAATCATTTTTTCAATACTTGATGATTTTCACATTTTTTGAACGTTAGTGACCTTAGACATTTTTGGTCAAAATTTTCATAAATACATGTACTTTAAAGATTTTACAAACTTTTCACTTTTCCTAATATTTTTCGCTTTGTCAATCATTTTTTCAATACTTGATGATTTTCACATTTTTTTGAACGTTAGTGACCTTAGACATTTTTGGTCAAAATTTTCATAAATTCATGTACTTTGACATTTTACAAACTTTTCACTTTTCCTAATATTATTCACTTTGTCAATCATTTTTTCAATATTTGATGATTTTCACATTTTTTTGAACGTTAGTGACCTTTGACATTTTTGTTCAAAATTTTCATAAATACCTGTACTGTGACATTTTACAAACTTTTCACTTTTCCTAATATTTTTCACTTTGTCAATCATTTTTTCAATACTTGATGATTTTCACATTTCTTTGAACGTTAGTGACCTTAGACATTTTTGGTCAAAATTTTCATAAATACATATACTTTGACATTTTACAAACTTTTCACTTTTCCTAATATTTTTCAATTTGTCAATCATTTTTTCAATACTTGATGATTTTCATATTTTTTTGAATGTCAGTGACCTTAGACATTTTTGGTCAAAATTTTCATTAATACATATACTGTGACATTTTACAAACTTTTCACTTTTCCTAATATTTTTCACTTTGTCAACCATTTTTTCAATACTATATGATTTTCACATTTTTTTGAATGTTAGTGACCTTAGACATTTTTGGTCAAAATTTTCATAAATACATGTACTGTGACATTTTAAAAACTTTTCATTTTTCCTACTATTTTTCACTTTGTCAATCATTTTTTCAATACTTGATGATTTTCACATTTTTTTGAACGTTAGTGACCTTAGACAGTTTTGGTCAAAATTTTCATAAATACATATACTTTGACATTTTACAAACTTTTCACTTTTCCTAATATTATTCACTTTGTCAATCATTTTTTCAATATTTGATGATTTTCACATTTTTTTGAATGTTAGTGACCTTAGACATTTTTGGTCAAAATTTTCATAAATACCTGTACTGTGACTTTTTACAAACTTTTCACTTTTCCTAATATTTTTCACTTTGTCAATCTTTTTTTCAATACTTGATGATTTTCACATTTCTTTGAACGTTAGTGACCTTAGACATTTTTGGTCAAAATTTTCATTAATACATGTACTGTGAAATTTTACAAACTTTTCACTTTTCCTAATATTTTTCACTTTGTCAATCATTTTTTCAATACTTGATGATTTTCACATTTTTTTGAACTTTAGTGACCTTTGACATTTTTGGTCAAAATTTTCATGAATACATATATTTTGACATTTTACAAACTTTTCACTTTCCTAATATTTTTCACTTTGTCAACCATTTTTTCAATACGAAATGATTTTCAAATTTTTTTGAACGTTATTGACCTTTGACATTTTTGGTCAAAATTTTCATAAATACATATACTTTGACATTTTACAAACTTTTCATTTTTCCTAATATTTTTCACTTTGTCAATCATTTTTTCAATATTTGAAGATTTTCACATTTTTTTGAACGTTAGTGACATTTGACATTTTTGTTCAAAATTTTCATAAAAACATGTACTGTGACATTTTATAAACTTTTCACTTTCCTAATATTTTTCACTTTATCAACCATTTTTTCAATACGAAATGATTTTCAAATTTTTTTGAACGTTATTGACCTTTGACATTTTTGGTCAAAATTTTCATTCATACATATACTTTGACATTTTACAAACTTTTCACTTTTCCTAATATTTTTCACTTTGTCAATAATTTTTTCAATACTTGATGATTTTCACATTTTTTTGAACGTTAGTGACCTTAGACATTTTTGGTAAAAATTTTCATAAATACCTGTACTGTGACATTTTACAAACTTTTCACTTTTCCTAATATTTTTCACTTTGTCAATAATTTTTTCAATACTTGATGATTTTCACATTTTTTTGAACGTTAGTGACCTTAGACAGTTTTGGTCAAAATTTTCATAAATACCTGTACTGTGACATTTTACAAACTTTTCACTTTTCCTAATATTTTTCACTTTGTCAATAATTTTTTCAATACTTGATGATTTTCACATTTTTTTGAACGTTAGTGACCTTAGACATTTTTGGTCAAAATTTTCATAAATACCTGTACTGTGACATTTTACAAACTTTTCACTTTTCCTAATATTTTTCACTTTGTCAATAATTTTTTCAATACTTGATGATTTTCACATTTTTTTGAACGTTAGTGACCTTTGACATTTTTGTTCAAAATTTTCATAAATACATGTACTTTAAAAATTTTACAAACTTTTCACTTTTCCTACTATTTTTCACTTTGTCAATCATTTTTTCAATACTTGATGATTTTCACATTTCTTTGAACGTTAGTGACCTTTGACATTTTTGGTCAAAATTTTCATTAATACATATACTGTGACATTTTACAAACTTTTCACTTTTCCTAATATTTTTCACTTTGTCAACCATTTTTTCAATACTATATGATTTTCACATTTTTTTGAATGTTAGTGACCTTAGACATTTTTGGTCAAAATTTTCATAAATACATGTACTGTGACATTTTAAAAACTTTTCATTTTTCCTACTATTTTTCACTTTGTCAATCATTTTTTCAATACTTGATGATTTTCACATTTTTTTGAACGTTAGTGACCTTAGACAGTTTTGGTCAAAATTTTCATAAATACATATACTTTGACATTTTACAAACTTTTCACTTTTCCTAATATTATTCACTTTGTCAATCATTTTTTCAATATTTGATGATTTTCACATTTTTTTGAATGTTAGTGACCTTAGACATTTTTGGTCAAAATTTTCATAAATACCTGTACTGTGACTTTTTACAAACTTTTCACTTTTCCTAA
This sequence comes from Fistularia commersonii, assembly GCF_037954325.1. Classification (NCBI taxonomy): domain Eukaryota; kingdom Metazoa; phylum Chordata; class Actinopteri; order Syngnathiformes; family Fistulariidae; genus Fistularia; species Fistularia commersonii. The sequence continues at coordinate 13,359,019 of NC_141307.1, forward strand.
TATTTTTCACTTTGTCAATCTTTTTTTCAATACTTGATGATTTTCACATTTCTTTGAACGTTAGTGACCTTAGACATTTTTGGTCAAAATTTTCATTAATACATGTACTGTGAAATTTTACAAACTTTTCACTTTTCCTAATATTTTTCACTTTGTCAATCATTTTTTCAATACTTGATGATTTTCACATTTTTTTGAACTTTAGTGACCTTTGACATTTTTGGTCAAAATTTTCATGAATACATATATTTTGACATTTTACAAACTTTTCACTTTCCTAATATTTTTCACTTTGTCAACCATTTTTTCAATACGAAATGATTTTCAAATTTTTTTGAACGTTATTGACCTTTGACATTTTTGGTCAAAATTTTCATAAATACATATACTTTGACATTTTACAAACTTTTCATTTTTCCTAATATTTTTCACTTTGTCAATCATTTTTTCAATATTTGAAGATTTTCACATTTTTTTGAACGTTAGTGACCTTTGACATTTTTGTTCAAAATTTTCATAAAAACATGTACTGTGACATTTTATAAACTTTTCACTTTCCTAATATTTTTCACTTTATCAACCATTTTTTCAATACGAAATGATTTTCAAATTTTTTTGAACGTTATTGACCTTTGACATTTTTGGTCAAAATTTTCATTCATACATATACTTTGACATTTTACAAACTTTTCATTTTTCCTAATATTTTTCACTTTGTCAATAATTTTTTCAATACTTGATGATTTTCACATTTTTTTGAACGTTAGTGACCTTAGACATTTTTGGTCAAAATTTTCATAAATACCTGTACTGTGACATTTTACAAACTTTTCACTTTTCCTAATATTTTTCACTTTGTCAATAATTTTTTCAATACTTGATGATTTTCACATTTTTTTGAACGTTAGTGACCTTAGACAGTTTTGGTCAAAATTTTCATAAATACCTGTACTGTGACATTTTACAAACTTTTCACTTTTCCTAATATTTTTCACTTTGTCAATAATTTTTTCAATACTTGATGATTTTCACATTTTTTTGAACGTTAGTGACCTTAGACATTTTTGGTCAAAATTTTCATAAATACCTGTACTGTGACATTTTACAAACTTTTCACTTTCCTAATATTTTTCACTTTGTCAACCATTTTTTCAATACGAAATGATTTTCAATTTTTTTTGAACGTTAGTGACCTTTGACATTTTGGTCAAAATTTTCATTCATACATATACTTTGACATTTTACAAACTTTTCACTTTTCCTAATATTATTCACTTTGTCAATCATTTTTTCAATATTTGATGATTTTCACATTTTTTTGAATGTTAGTGACCTTAGACATTTTTGGTCAAAATTTTCATAAATACCTGTACTGTGACTTTTTACAAACTTTTCACTTTTCCTAATATTTTTCACTTTGTCAATCTTTTTTTCAATACTTGATGATTTTCACATTTCTTTGAACGTTAGTGACCTTAGACATTTTTGGTCAAAATTTTCATTAATACATGTACTGTGAAATTTTACAAACTTTTCACTTTTCCTAATATTTTTCACTTTGTCAATCATTTTTTCAATACTTGATGATTTTCGTATTTTTTTGAACTTTAGTGACCTTTGACATTTTTGGTCAAAATTTTCATGAATACATATATTTTGACATTTTACAAACTTTTCACTTTCCTAATATTTTTCACTTTGTCAACCATTTTTTCAATACGAAATGATTTTCAAATTTTTTTGAACGTTATTGACCTTTGACATTTTTGGTCAAAATTTTCATTCATACATATACTTTGACATTTTACAAACTTTTCATTTTTCCTAATATTTTTAACTTTGTCAATATTTTTTTCAATACTTGATGATTTTCACATTTTTTTGAACGTTAGTGACCTTAGACATTTTTGGTCAAAATTTTCATAAATACATGTACTTTGAAATTTTACAAACTTTTCACTTTTCCTAATATTTTTCACTTTGTCAATCATTTTTTCAATATTTGATGATTTTCACATTTTTTTGAACGTTAGTGACCATAGACATTTTTGGTCAAAATTTTCATAAATACATATACTTTGACATTTTACAAACTTTTCATTTTTCCTAATATTTTTCACTTTGTCAATCATTTTTTCAATATTTGAAGATTTTCACATTTTTTTGAACGTTAGTGACCTTTGACATTTTTGTTCAAAATTTTCATAAAAACATGTACTGTGACATTTTATAAACTTTTCACTTTCCTAATATTTTTCACTTTGTCAACCATTTTTTCAATACGAAATGATTTTCAAATTTTTTTGAACGTTATTGACCTTTGACATTTTTGGTCAAAATTTTCATTCATACATATACTTTGACATTTTACAAACTTTTCATTTTTCCTAATATTTTTCACTTTGTCAATCATTTTTTCAATACTTGGTGATTTTCACATTTTTTTGAACGTTAGTGACCTTAGACATTTTTGGTCAAAATTTTCATAAATACCTGTACTGTGACATTTTACAAACTTTTCACTTTTCCTAATATTTTTCACTTTGTCAATCATTTTTTCAATACTTGATGATTTTCACATTTTTTTTTAACGTTAGTGACCTTAGACATTTTTGGTCAAAATTTTCATAAATACATGTACTTTGACATTTTACAAACTTTTCACTTTTCCTAATATTTTTCACTTTGTCAATCATTTTCTCAATATTTGATGATTTTCACATTTTTTTGAACGTTAGTGACCTTAGACATTTTTGGTCAAAATTTTCATAAATACCTGTACTGTGACATTTTACAAACTTTTCACTTTTCCTAATATTTTTCACTTTGTCAATCATTTTTTCAATACTTGTTGATTTTCACATTTCTTTGAACGTTAGTGACCTTAGACATTTTTGGTCAAAATTTTCATTAATACATATACTTTGACATTTTACAAACTTTTCACTTTTCCTAATATTTTTCAATTTGTCAATCTTTTTTTTCAATACTTGATGATTTTCATATTTTTTTGAATGTTAGTGACCTTAGACATTTTTGGTCAAAATTTTCATTAATACACATACTTTGACAGTTTACAAACTTTTCACTTTTTCCTAATATTTTTCACTTTGTCAATCGTTTTTTCAATATTTGATGATTTTCACATTTTTTTGAACGTTAGTGAACCTAGACATTTTTGGTCAAAATTTTCATAAATACATGTACTGTGACATTTTATAAACTTTTCACTTTTCCTAATATTTTTCACTTTGTCAATCATTTTTTCAATACTTGATGATTTTCACATTTTTTTGAATGTTAGTGACCTTAGACATTTTTGGTCAAAATTTTCATAGATACATGTACTGTGACATTTTACAAACTTTTCACTTTTCCTAATATTTTTCACTTTGTCAATCATTTTTTTAATACTAAAAGATTTTCACATTTTTTTGAACGTTAGTGACCTTAGACATTTTTGGTCAAAATTTTCATAAATACCTGTACTGTGACATTTTACAAACTTTTCACTTTTCCTAATATTTTTCAGTTTGTCAATCATTTTTTTAATACTAAAAGATTTTCACATTTTTTTGAACGTTAGTGACCTTAGACATTTTTGGTCAAAATTTTCATTAATACATATATTTTGACATTTTACAAACTTTTCATTTTTCCTACTATTTTTCACTTTGTCAATCATTTTTTCAATACTTGATGATTTTCATATTTTTTTGAATGTTAGTGACCTTAGACATTTTTGGTCAAAATTTTCATTCATACATATACTTTGACATTTTACAAACTTTTCATTTTTCCTAATATTTTTCACTTTGTCAATAATTTTTTCAATACTTGATGATTTTCACATTTTTTTGAACGTTAGTGACCTTAGACATTTTTGGTCAAAATTTTCATAAATACCTGTACTGTGACATTTTACAAACTTTTCACTTTTCCTAATATTTTTCACTTTGTCAATAATTTTTTCAATACTTGATGATTTTCACATTTTTTTGAACGTTAGTGACCTTAGACAGTTTTGGTCAAAATTTTCATAAATACCTGTACTGTGACATTTTACAAACTTTTCACTTTTCCTAATATTTTTCACTTTGTCAATAATTTTTTCAATACTTGATGATTTTCACATTTTTTTGAACGTTAGTGACCTTAGACATTTTTGGTCAAAATTTTCATAAATACCTGTACTGTGACATTTTACAAACTTTTCACTTTTCCTAATATTTTTCACTTTGTCAATAATTTTTTCAATACTTGATGATTTTCACATTTTTTTGAACGTTAGTGACCTTTGACATTTTTGTTCAAAATTTTCATAAAAACATGTACTGTGACATTTTATAAACTTTTCACTTTCCTAATATTTTTCACTTTATCAACCATTTTTTCAATACGAAATGATTTTCAAATTTTTTTGAACGTTATTGACCTTTGACATTTTTGGTCAAAATTTTCATTCATACATATACTTTGACATTTTACAAACTTTTCATTTTTCCTAATATTTTTCACTTTGTCAATAATTTTTTCAATACTTGATGATTTTCACATTTTTTTGAACGTTAGTGACCTTAGACATTTTTGGTCAAAATTTTCATAAATACCTGTACTGTGACATTTTACAAACTTTTCACTTTCCTAATATTTTTCACTTTGTCAACCATTTTTTCAATACGAAATGATTTTCAATTTTTTTTGAACGTTAGTGACCTTTGACATTTTGGTCAAAATTTTCATTCATACATATACTTTGACATTTTACAAACTTTTCACTTTTCCTAATATTATTCACTTTGTCAATCATTTTTTCAATATTTGATGATTTTCACATTTTTTTGAATGTTAGTGACCTTAGACATTTTTGGTCAAAATTTTCATAAATACCTGTACTGTGACTTTTTACAAACTTTTCACTTTTCCTAATATTTTTCACTTTGTCAATCTTTTTTTCAATACTTGATGATTTTCACATTTCTTTGAACGTTAGTGACCTTAGACATTTTTGGTCAAAATTTTCATTAATACATGTACTGTGAAATTTTACAAACTTTTCACTTTTCCTAATATTTTTCACTTTGTCAATCATTTTTTCAATACTTGATGATTTTCGTATTTTTTTGAACTTTAGTGACCTTTGACATTTTTGGTCAAAATTTTCATGAATACATATATTTTGACATTTTACAAACTTTTCACTTTCCTAATATTTTTCACTTTGTCAACCATTTTTTCAATACGAAATGATTTTCAAATTTTTTTGAACGTTATTGACCTTTGACATTTTTGGTCAAAATTTTCATTCATACATATACTTTGACATTTTACAAACTTTTCATTTTTCCTAATATTTTTAACTTTGTCAATATTTTTTTCAATACTTGATGATTTTCACATTTTTTTGAACGTTAGTGACCTTAGACATTTTTGGTCAAAATTTTCATAAATACATGTACTTTGAAATTTTACAAACTTTTCACTTTTCCTAATATTTTTCACTTTGTCAATCATTTTTTCAATATTTGATGATTTTCACATTTTTTTGAACGTTAGTGACCATAGACATTTTTGGTCAAAATTTTCATAAATACATATACTTTGACATTTTACAAACTTTTCATTTTTCCTAATATTTTTCACTTTGTCAATCATTTTTTCAATATTTGAAGATTTTCACATTTTTTTGAACGTTAGTGACCTTTGACATTTTTGTTCAAAATTTTCATAAAAACATGTACTGTGACATTTTATAAACTTTTCACTTTCCTAATATTTTTCACTTTGTCAACCATTTTTTCAATACGAAATGATTTTCAAATTTTTTTGAACGTTATTGACCTTTGACATTTTTGGTCAAAATTTTCATTCATACATATACTTTGACATTTTACAAACTTTTCATTTTTCCTAATATTTTTCACTTTGTCAATCATTTTTTCAATACTTGATGATTTTCACATTTTTTTGAACGTTAGTGACCTTAGACATTTTTGGTCAAAATTTTCATAAATACCTGTACTGTGACATTTTACAAACTTTTCACTTTTCCTAATATTTTTCACTTTGTCAATCATTTTTTCAATACTTGATGATTTTCACATTTTTTTTTAACGTTAGTGACCTTAGACATTTTTGGTCAAAATTTTCATAAATACATGTACTTTGACATTTTACAAACTTTTCACTTTTCCTAATATTTTTCACTTTGTCAATCATTTTCTCAATATTTGATGATTTTCACATTTTTTTGAACGTTAGTGACCTTAGACATTTTTGGTCAAAATTTTCATAAATACCTGTACTGTGACATTTTACAAACTTTTCACTTTTCCTAATATTTTTCACTTTGTCAATCATTTTTTCAATACTTGTTGATTTTCACATTTCTTTGAACGTTAGTGACCTTAGACATTTTTGGTCAAAATTTTCATTAATACATATACTTTGACATTTTACAAACTTTTCACTTTTCCTAATATTTTTCAATTTGTCAATCTTTTTTTTCAATACTTGATGATTTTCATATTTTTTTGAATGTTAGTGACCTTAGACATTTTTGGTCAAAATTTTCATTAATACACATACTTTGACAGTTTACAAACTTTTCACTTTTCCTAATATTTTTCACTTTGTCAATCGTTTTTTCAATATTTGATGATTTTCACATTTTTTTGAACGTTAGTGAACCTAGACATTTTTGGTCAAAATTTTCATAAATACATGTACTGTGACATTTTATAAACTTTTCACTTTTCCTAATATTTTTCACTTTGTCAATCATTTTTTCAATACTTGATGATTTTCACATTTTTTTGAATGTTAGTGACCTTAGACATTTTTGGTCAAAATTTTCATAGATACATGTACTGTGACATTTTACAAACTTTTCACTTTTCCTAATATTTTTCACTTTGTCAATCATTTTTTTAATACTAAAAGATTTTCACATTTTTTTGAACGTTAGTGACCTTAGACATTTTTGGTCAAAATTTTCATAAATACCTGTACTGTGACATTTTACAAACTTTTCACTTTTCCTAATATTTTTCAGTTTGTCAATCATTTTTTTAATACTAAAAGATTTTCACATTTTTTTGAACGTTAGTGACCTTAGACATTTTTGGTCAAAATTTTCATTAATACATATATTTTGACATTTTACAAACTTTTCATTTTTCCTACTATTTTTCACTTTGTCAATCATTTTTTCAATACTTGATGATTTTCATATTTTTTTGAATGTTAGTGACCTTAGACATTTTTGGTCAAAATTTTCATAAATACATGTACTGTGACATTTTACAAACTTTTCACTTTTCCTAATATTTATCACTTTGTCAACCATTTTTTCAATAATAAATGATTTTCACATTTTTTTGAACGATAGTGACCTTAGACATTTTTGGTCAAAATTTTCATTAATACATATACTTTGACAGTTTACAAACTTTTCACTTTTCCTAATATTTTTCACTTTGTCAATCATTTTTTCAATATTTGATGATTTTCACATTTTTTTGAACGTTAGTGAACCTAGAAATTTTTGGTCAAAATTTTCATAAATACATGTACTGTGACATTTTACAAACTTTTCACTTTTCCTAATATTTTTCACTTTGTCAATCATTTTTTCAATACTTGATGATTTTCACATTTTTTTGAATGTTAGTGACCTTAGACATTTTTGGTCAAAATTTTCATAGATACATGTACTGTGACATTTTACAAACTTTTCACTTTTCCTAATATTTTTCACTTTGTCAATCATTTTTTTAATACTAAAAGATTTTCACATTTTTTTGAACGTTAGTGACCTTAGACATTTTTGGTCAAAATTTTCATTAATACATATATTTTGACATTTTACAAACTTTTCATTTTTCCTACTATTTTTCACTTTGTCAATCATTTTTTCAGTACTTGATGATTTTCATATTTTTTTGAATGTTAGTGACCTTAGACATTTTTGGTCAAAATTTTCATAAATACATGTACTGTGACATTTTACAAACTTTTCACTTTTCCTAATATTTATCACTTTGTCAACCATTTTTTCAATAATAAATGATTTTCACATTTTTTTGAACGATAGTGACCTTAGACATTTTTGGTCAAAATTTTCATTAATACATATACTTTGACATTTTACAAACTTTTCACTTTTCCTAATATTTTTCACTTTGTCAATCATTTTTTCAATATTTGAAGATTTTCACATTTTTTTGAACGTTAGTGACCTTTGACATTTTTGTTCAAAATTTTCATAAAAACATGTACTGTGACATTTTATAAACTTTTCACTTTCCTAATATTTTTCACTTTGTCAACCATTTTTTCAATACGAAATGATTTTCAAATTTTTTTGAACGTTATTGACCTTTGACATTTTTGGTCAAAATTTTCATTCATACATATACTTTGACATTTTACAAACTTTTCATTTTTCCTAATATTTTTCACTTTGTCAATCATTTTTTCAATACTTGATGATTTTCACATTTTTTTGAACGTTAGTGACCTTAGACATTTTTGGTCAAAATTTTCATAAATACCTGTACTGTGACATTTTACAAACTTTTCACTTTTCCTAATATTTTTCACTTTGTCAATCATTTTTTCAATACTTGATGATTTTCACATTTTTTTTGAACGTTAGTGACCTTAGACATTTTTGGTCAAAATTTTCATAAATACATGTACTTTGACATTTTACAAACTTTTCACTTTTCCTAATATTTTTCACTTTGTCAATCATTTTCTCAATATTTGATGATTTTCACATTTTTTTGAACGTTAGTGACCTTAGACATTTTTGGTCAAAATTTTCATAAATACCTGTACTGTGACATTTTACAAACTTTTCACTTTTCCTAATATTTTTCACTTTGTCAATCATTTTTTCAATACTTGTTGATTTTCACATTTCTTTGAACGTTAGTGACCTTAGACATTTTTGGTCAAAATTTTCATTAATACATATACTTTGACATTTTACAAACTTTTCACTTTTCCTAATATTTTTCAATTTGTCAATCTTTTTTTTCAATACTTGATGATTTTCATATTTTTTTGAATGTTAGTGACCTTAGACATTTTTGGTCAACATTTTCATTAATACACATACTTTGACAGTTTACAAACTTTTCACTTTTCCTAATATTTTTCACTTTGTCAATCGTTTTTTCAATATTTGATGATTTTCACATTTTTTTGAACGTTAGTGAACCTAGACATTTTTGGTCAAAATTTTCATAAATACATGTACTGTGACATTTTATAAACTTTTCACTTTTCCTAATATTTTTCACTTTGTCAATCATTTTTTCAATACTTGATGATTTTCACATTTTTTTGAATGTTAGTGACCTTAGACATTTTTGGTCAAAATTTTCATAGATACATGTACTGTGACATTTTACAAACTTTTCACTTTTCCTAATATTTTTCACTTTGTCAATCATTTTTTCAATACTTGTTGATTTTCACATTTCTTTGAACGTTAGTGACCTTAGACATTTTTGGTCAAAATTTTCATTAATACATATACTTTGACATTTTACAAACTTTTCACTTTTCCTAATATTTTTCAATTTGTCAATCTTTTTTTTCAATACTTGATGATTTTCATATTTTTTTGAATGTTAGTGACCTTAGACATTTTTGGTCAAAATTTTCATTAATACACATACTTTGACAGTTTACAAACTTTTCACTTTTCCTAATATTTTTCACTTTGTCAATCGTTTTTTCAATATTTGATGATTTTCACATTTTTTTGAACGTTAGTGAACCTAGACATTTTTGGTCAAAATTTTCATAAATACATGTACTGTGACATTTTATAAACTTTTCACTTTTCCTAATATTTTTCACTTTGTCAATCATTTTTTCAATACTTGATGATTTTCACATTTTTTTGAATGTTAGTGACCTTAGACATTTTTGGTCAAAATTTTCATAGATACATGTACTGTGACATTTTACAAACTTTTCACTTTTCCTAATATTTTTCACTTTGTCAATCATTTTTTCAATACTTGATGATTTTCACATTTTTTTGAATGTTAGTGACCTTAGACATTTTTGGTCAAAATTTTCATAGATACATGTACTGTGACATTTTACAAACTTTTCACTTTTCCTAATATTTTTCACTTTGTCAATCATTTTTTTAATACTAAAAGATTTTCACATTTTTTTGAACGTTAGTGACCTTAGACATTTTTGGTCAAAATTTTCATAAATACCTGTACTGTGACATTTTACAAACTTTTCACTTTTCCTAATATTTTTCACTTTGTCAATCATTTTTTCAATACTTGTTGATTTTCACATTTCTTTGAACGTTAGTGACCTTAGACATTTTTGGTCAAAATTTTCATTAATACATATACTTTGACATTTTACAAACTTTTCACTTTTCCTAATATTTTTCAATTTGTCAATCTTTTTTTTCAATACTTGATGATTTTCATATTTTTTTGAATGTTAGTGACCTTAGACATTTTTGGTCAAAATTTTCATTAATACACATACTTTGACAGTTTACAAACTTTTCACTTTTCCTAATATTTTTCACTTTGTCAATCGTTTTTTCAATATTTGATGATTTTCACATTTTTTTGAACGTTAGTGAACCTAGACATTTTTGGTCAAAATTTTCATAAATACATGTACTGTGACATTTTATAAACTTTTCACTTTTCCTAATATTTTTCACTTTGTCAATCATTTTTTCAATACTTGATGATTTTCACATTTTTTTGAATGTTAGTGACCTTAGACATTTTTGGTCAAAATTTTCATAGATACATGTACTGTGACATTTTACAAACTTTTCACTTTTCCTAATATTTTTCACTTTGTCAATCATTTTTTCAATACTTGTTGATTTTCACATTTCTTTGAACGTTAGTGACCTTAGACATTTTTGGTCAAAATTTTCATTAATACATATACTTTGACATTTTACAAACTTTTCACTTTTCCTAATATTTTTCAATTTGTCAATCTTTTTTTTCAATACTTGATGATTTTCATATTTTTTTGAATGTTAGTGACCTTAGACATTTTTGGTCAAAATTTTCATAAATACATGTACTGTGACATTTTACAAACTTTTCACTTTTCCTAATATTTATCACTTTGTCAACCATTTTTTCAATAATAAATGATTTTCACATTTTTTTGAACGATAGTGACCTTAGACATTTTTGGTCAAAATTTTCATTAATACATATACTTTGACAGTTTACAAACTTTTCACTTTTCCTAATATTTTTCACTTTGTCAATCATTTTTTCAATATTTGATGATTTTCACATTTTTTTGAACGTTAGTGAACCTAGAAATTTTTGGTCAAAATTTTCATAAATACATGTACTGTGACATTTTACAAACTTTTCACTTTTCCTAATATTTTTCACTTTGTCAATCATTTTTTCAATACTTGATGATTTTCACATTTTTTTGAATGTTAGTGACCTTAGACATTTTTGGTCAAAATTTTCATAGATACATGTACTGTGACATTTTACAAACTTTTCACTTTTCCTAATATTTTTCACTTTGTCAATCATTTTTTTAATACTAAAAGATTTTCACATTTTTTTGAACGTTAGTGACCTTAGACATTTTTGGTCAAAATTTTCATTAATACATATATTTTGACATTTTACAAACTTTTCATTTTTCCTACTATTTTTCACTTTGTCAATCATTTTTTCAATACTTGATGATTTTCATATTTTTTTGAATGTTAGTGACCTTAGACATTTTTGGTCAAAATTTTCATAAATACATGTACTGTGACATTTTACAAACTTTTCACTTTTCCTAATATTTATCACTTTGTCAACCATTTTTTCAATAATAAATGATTTTCACATTTTTTTGAACGATAGTGACCTTAGACATTTTTGGTCAAAATTTTCATTAATACATATACTTTGACATTTTACAAACTTTTCACTTTTCCTAATATTTTTCACTTTGTCAATCATTTTTTCAATATTTGATGATTTTCACATTTTTTTGAATGTTAGTGACCTTAGACATTTTTGGTCAAAATTTTCATAAATACCTGTACTGTGACATTTTACAAACTTTTCACTTTTCCTAATATTTTTCACTTTGTCAATCATTTTTTCAATACTTGATGATTTTCACATTTTTTTGAACGTTAGTGACCTTAGACATTTTTGGTCAAAATTTTCATAAATACATGTACTTTGACATTTTACAAACTTTTCACTTTTCCTAATATTTTTCACTTTGTCAATCATTTTCTCAATATTTGATGATTTTCACATTTTTTTGAACGTTAGTGACCTTAGACATTTTTGGTCAAAATTTTCATAAATACCTGTACTGTGACATTTTACAAACTTTTCACTTTTCCTAATATTTTTCACTTTGTCAATCATTTTTTCAATACTTGTTGATTTTCACATTTCTTTGAACGTTAGTGACCTTAGACATTTTTGGTCAAAATTTTCATTAATACATATACTTTGACATTTTACAAACTTTTCACTTTTCCTAATATTTTTCAATTTGTCAATCTTTTTTTTCAATACTTGATGATTTTCGTATTTTTTTGAACGTTAGTGACCTTAGACATTTTTGGTCAAAATTTTCATTAATACACATACTTTGACAGTTTACAAACTTTTCACTTTTCCTAATATTTTTCACTTTGTCAATCGTTTTTTCAATATTTGATGATTTTCACATTTTTTTGAACGTTAGTGAACCTAGACATTTTTGGTCAAAATTTTCATAAATACATGTACTGTGACATTTTATAAACTTTTCACTTTTCCTAATATTTTTCACTTTGTCAATCATTTTTTCAATACTTGATGATTTTCACATTTTTTTGAATGTTAGTGACCTTAGACATTTTTGGTCAAAATTTTCATAGATACATGTACTGTGACATTTTACAAACTTTTCACTTTTCCTAATATTTTTCACTTTGTCAATCATTTTTTTAATACTAAAAGATTTTCAGATTTTTTTGAACGTTAGTGACCTTAGACATTTTTGGTCAAAATTTTCAAAAATACCTGTACTGTGACATTTTACAAACTTTTCACTTTTCCTAATATTTTTCACTTTGTCAATCATTTTTTCAATACTTGTTGATTTTCACATTTCTTTGAACGTTAGTGACCTTAGACATTTTTGGTCAAAATTTTCATTAATACATATACTTTGACATTTTACAAACTTTTCACTTTTCCTAATATTTTTCAATTTGTCAATCTTTTTTTTCAATACTTGATGATTTTCATATTTTTTTGAATGTTAGTGACCTTAGACATTTTTGGTCAAAATTTTCATTAATACACATACTTTGACAGTTTACAAACTTTGCACTTTTCCTAATATTTTTCACTTTGTCAATCGTTTTTTCAATATTTGATGATTTTCACATTTTTTTGAACGTTAGTGAACCTAGACATTTTTGGTCAAAATTTTCATAAATACATGTACTGTGACATTTTATAAACTTTTCACTTTTCCTAATATTTTTCACTTTGTCAATCATTTTTTCAATACTTGATGATTTTCACATTTTTTTGAATGTTAGTGACCTTAGACATTTTTGGTCAAAATTTTCATAGATACATGTACTGTGACATTTTACAAACTTTTCACTTTTCCTAATATTTTTCAGTTTGTCAATCATTTTTTTAATACTAAAAGATTTTCACATTTTTTTGAACGTTAGTGACCTTAGACATTTTTGGTCAAAATTTTCATTAATACATATATTTTGACATTTTACAAACTTTTCACTTTTCCTAATATTTATCACTTTGTCAACCATTTTTTCAATAATAAATGATTTTCACATTTTTTTGAACGATAGTGACCTTAGACATTTTTGGTCAAAATTTTCATTAATACATATACTTTGACAGTTTACAAACTTTTCACTTTTCCTAATATTTTTCACTTTGTCAATCATTTTTTCAATATTTGATGATTTTCACATTTTTTTGAACGTTAGTGAACCTAGACATTTTTGGTCAAAATTTTCATAAATACATGTACTGTGACATTTTACAAACTTTTCACTTTTCCTAATATTTTTCACTTTGTCAATCATTTTTTCAATACTTGATGATTTTCACATTTTTTTGAATGTTAGTGACCTTAGACATTTTTGGTCAAAATTTTCATAGATACATGTACTGTGACATTTTACAAACTTTTCACTTTTCCTAATATTTTTCACTTTGTAAATCATTTTTTTAATACTAAAAGATTTTCACATTTTTTTGAACGTTAGTGACCTTAGACATTTTTGGTCAAAATTTTCATTAATACATATATTTTGACATTTTACAAACTTTTCATTTTTCCTACTTTTTTTCACTTTGTCAATCATTTTTTCAATACTTGATGATTTTCATATTTTTTTGAATGTTAGTGACCTTAGACATTTTTGGTCAAAATTTTCATAAATACATGTACTGTGACATTTTACAAACTTTTCACTTTTCCTAATATTTATCACTTTGTCAACCATTTTTTCAATAATAAATGATTTTCACATTTTTTTGAACGATAGTGACCTTAGACATTTTTGGTCAAAATTTTCATTAATACATATACTTTGACAGTTTACAAACTTTTCACTGTTCCTAATATTTTTCACTTTGTCAATCATTTTTTCAATATTTGATGATTTTCACATTTTTTTGAACGTTAGTGAACCTAGAAATTTTTGGTCAAAATTTTCATAAATACATGTACTGTGACATTTTACAAACTTTTCACTTTTCCTAATATTTTTCACTTTGTCAATCATTTTTTCAATACTTGATGATTTTCACATTTTTTTGAATGTTAGTGACCTTAGACATTTTTGGTCAAAATTTTCATAGATACATGTACTGTGACATTTTACAAACTTTTCACTTTTCCTAATATTTTTCACTTTGTCAATCATTTTTTTAATACTAAAAGATTTTCACATTTTTTTGAACGTTAGTGACCTTAGACATTTTTGGTCAAAATTTTCATTAATACATATATTTTGACATTTTACAAACTTTTCATTTTTCCTACTATTTTTCACTTTGTCAATCATTTTTTCAATACTTCATGATTTTCATATTTTTTTGAATGTTAGTGACCTTAGACATTTTTGGTCAAAATTTTCATAAATACATGTACTGTGACATTTTACAAACTTTTCACTTTTCCTAATATTTATCACTTTGTCAACCATTTTTTCAATAATAAATGATTTTCACATTTTTTTGAACGATAGTGACCTTAGACATTTTTGGTCAAAATTTTCATTAATACATATACTTTGACATTTTACAAACTTTTCACTTTTCCTAATATTTTTCACTTTGTCAATCATTTTTTCAATATTTGATGATTTTCACATTTTTTTGAATGTTAGTGACCTTAGACATTTTTGGTCAAAATTTTCATAAATACCTGTACTGTGACATTTTACAAACTTTTCACTTTTCCTAATATTTTTCACTTTGTCAATCATTTTTTCAATACTTGATGATTTTCACATTTCTTTGAACTTTAGTGACCTTAGACATTTTTGGTCAAAATTTTCATTAATACATGTACTGTGAAATTTTACAAACTTTTCACTTTTCCTAATATTTTTCACTTTGTCAATCATTTTTTCAATACTTGATGATTTTCACATTTTTTTGAACTTTAGTGACATTTGACATTTTTGGTCAAAATTTTCATGAATACATATATTTTGACATTTTACAAACTTTTCACTTTCCTAATATTTTTCACTTTGTCAACCATTTTTTCAATATGAAATGATTTTCAATTTTTTTTGAACGTTAGTGACCTTTGACATTTTTGGTCAAAATTTTCATTCATACATATACTTTGACATTTTACAAACTTTTCACTTTTCCTAATATTTTTCACTTTGTCAATCATTTTTTTCAATATTTGATGATTTTCACATTTTTTTGAACGTTAGTGACCTTAGACATTTTTGGTCAAAATTTTCATAAATACATGTACTTTGAAATTTTACAAACTTTTCACTTTTCCTAATATTTTTCTCTTTGTCAATCATTTTTTCAATATTTGATGATTTTCACATTTTTTTGAACGTTAGTGACCATAGACATTTTTGGTCAAAATTTTCATAAATACATATACTTTGACATTTTACAAACTTTTCATTTTTCCTAATATTTTTCACTTTGTCAATCATTTTTTCAATATTTGAAGATTTTCACATTTTTTTGAACATTAGTGACCTTTGACATTTTTGTTCAAAATTCATAAAAACATGTACTGTGACATTTTATAAACTTTTCACTTTCCTAATATTTTTCACTTTGTCAACCATTTTTTCAATACGAAATGATTTTCAAATTTTTTTGAACGTTATTGACCTTTGACATTTTTGGTCAAACATTTTCATTCATACATATACTTTGACATTTTACAAACTTTTCACTTTTCCTAATATTTTTCACTTTGTCAACCATTTTTTTCAATACTTGATGATTTTCACATTTTTTTGAACGTTAGTGACCTTAGACATTTTTGGTCAAAATTTTCATAAATACATGTACTTTGAAATTTTACAAACTTTTCACTTTTCCTAATATTTTTCTCTTTGTCAATCATTTTTTCAATATTTGATGATTTTCACATTTTTTTGAACGTTAGTGACCATAGACATTTTTGGTCAAAATTTTCTAGATACATGTACTGTGACATTTTACAAACTTTTCACTTTTCCTAATATTTTTCACTTTGTCAATCATTTTTTCAATACTTGATGATTTTCACATTTTTTTGAATGTTAGTGACCTTAGACATTTTTGGTCAAAATTTTCATAGATACATGTACTGTGACATTTTACAAACTTTTCACTTTTCCTAATATTTTTCACTTTGTCAATCATTTTTTTAATACTAAAAGATTTTCACATTTTTTTGAACGTTAGTGACCTTAGACATTTTTGGTCAAAATTTTCATTAATACATATATTTTGACATTTTACAAACTTTTCATTTTTCCTACTATTTTTCACTTTGTCAATCATTTTTTCAATACTTGATGATTTTCATATTTTTTTGAATGTTAGTGACCTTAGACATTTTTGGTCAAAATTTTCATAAATACATGTACTGTGACATTTTACAAACTTTTCACTTTTCCTAATATTTATCACTTTGTCAACCATTTTTTCAATAATAAATGATTTTCACATTTTTTTGAACGATAGTGACCTTAGACATTTTTGGTCAAAATTTTCATAAATACCTGTACTGTGACATTTTACAAACTTTTCACTTTTCCTAATATTTTTTCACTTTGTCAATCATTTTTTCAATACTTGATGATTTTCACATTTCTTTGAACTTTAGTGACCTTAGACATTTTTGGTCAAAATTTTCATTAATACATGTACTGTGAAATTTTACAAACTTTTCACTTTTCCTAATATTTTTCACTTTGTCAATCATTTTTTCAATACTTGATGATTTTCACATTTTTTTGAACTTTAGTGACATTTGACATTTTTGGTCAAAATTTTCATGAATACATATATTTTGACATTTTACAAACTTTTCACTTTCCTAATATTTTTCACTTTGTCAACCATTTTTTCAATATGAAATGATTTTCAATTTTTTTTTGAACGTTAGTGACCTTTGACATTTTTGGTCAAAATTTTCATTCATACATATACTTTGACATTTTACAAACTTTTCACTTTTCCTAATATTTTTCACTTTGTCAATCATTTTTTTCAATATTTGATGATTTTCACATTTTTTTGAACGTTAGTGACCTTAGACATTTTTGGTCAAAATTTTCATAAATACATGTACTTTGAAATTTTACAAACTTTTCACTTTTCCTAATATTTTTCTCTTTGTCAATCATTTTTTCAATATTTGATGATTTTCACATTTTTTTGAACGTTAGTGACCATAGACATTTTTGGTCAAAATTTTCATAAATACATATACTTTGACATTTTACAAACTTTTCATTTTTCCTAATATTTTTCACTTTGTCAATCATTTTTTCAATATTTGAAGATTTTCACATTTTTTTGAACGTTAGTGACCTTTGACATTTTTGTTCAAAATTTTCATAAAAACATGTACTGTGACATTTTATAAACTTTTCACTTTCCTAATATTTTTCACTTTGTCAACCATTTTTTCAATACGAAATGATTTTCAAATTTTTTTGAACGTTATTGACCTTTGACATTTTTGGTCAAAATTTTCATTCATACATATACTTTGACATTTTACAAACTTTTCACTTTTCCTAATATTTTTCACTTTGTCAACCATTTTTTCAATACTTGATGATTTTCACATTTTTTTGAACGTTAGTGACCTTAGACATTTTTGGTCAAAATTTTCATAAATACATGTACTTTGAAATTTTACAAACTTTTCACTTTTCCTAATATTTTTCTCTTTGTCAATCATTTTTTCAATATTTGATGATTTTCACATTTTTTTGAACGTTAGTGACCATAGACATTTTTGGTCAAAATTTTCATAAATACATATACTTTGACATTTTACAAACTTTTCATTTTTCCTAATATTTTTCACTTTGTCAATCATTTTTTCAATATTTGAAGATTTTCACATTTTTTTGAACGTTAGTGACCTTTGACATTTTTGTTCAAAATTTTCATAAAAACATGTACTGTGACATTTTATAAACTTTTCACTTTCCTAATATTTTTCACTTTGTCAACCATTTTTTCAATACGAAATGATTTTCAAATTTTTTTGAACGTTATTGACCTTTGACATTTTTGGTCAAAATTTTCATTCATACATATACTTTGACATTTTACAAACTTTTCATTTTTCCTAATATTTTTCACTTTGTCAATAATTTTTTCAATAATTGATGATTTTCACATTTTTTTGAACGTTACTGACCTTAGACATTTTTGGTCAAAATTTTCATAAACACATGTACTTTGAAATTTTACAAACTTTTCACTTTTCCTAATATTTTTCACTGTCAATCATTTTTTCAATATTTGATGATTTTCACATTTTTTTGAACGTTAGTGACCTTAGACATTTTTGGTCAAAATTTTCATAAATACCTGTACTGTGACATTTTACAAACTTTTCACTTTTCCTAATATTTTTCACTTTGTCAATCATTTTTTCAATACTTGATGATTTTCACATTTTTTTGAACGTTAGTGACCTTAGACATTTTTGGTCAAAATTTTCATAAATACATGTACTTTGACATTTTACAAACTTTTCACTTTTCCTAATATTTTTCACTTTGTCAATCATTTTCTCAATATTTGATGATTTTCACATTTTTTTGAACGTTAGTGACCTTAGACATTTTTGGTCAAAATTTTCATAAATACCTGTACTGTGACATTTTACAAACTTTTCACTTTTCCTAATATTTTTCACTTTGTCAATCATTTTTTCAATACTTGTTGATTTTCACATTTCTTTGAACGTTAGTGACCTTAGACATTTTTGGTCAAAATTTTCATTAATACATATACTTTGACATTTTACAAACTTTTCACTTTTCCTAATATTTTTCAATTTGTCAATCTTTTTTTTCAATACTTGATGATTTTCATATTTTTTTGAATGTTAGTGACCTTAGACATTTTTGGTCAAAATTTTCATTAATACACATACTTTGACAGTTTACAAACTTTTCACTTTTCCTAATATTTTTCACTTTGTCAATCGTTTTTTCAATATTTGATGATTTTCACATTTTTTTGAACGTTAGTGAACCTAGACATTTTTGGTCAAAATTTTCATAAACACATGTACTGTGACATTTTATAAACTTTTCACTTTTCCTAATATTTTTCACTTTGTCAATCATTTTTTCAATACTTGATGATTTTCACATTTTTTTGAATGTTAGTGACCTTAGACATTTTTGGTCAAAATCTTCATAGATACATGTACTGTGACATTTTACAAACTTTTCACTTTTCCTAATATTTTTCACTTTGTCAATCATTTTTTTAATACTAAAAGATTTTCACATTTTTTTGAACGTTAGTGACCTTAGACATTTTTGGTCAAAATTTTCATTAATACCTGTACTGTGACATTTTACAAACTTTTCACTTTTCCTAATATTTTTCACTTTGTCAATCATTTTTTCAATACTTGTTGATTTTCACATTTCTTTGAACGTTAGTGACCTTAGACATTTTTGGTCAAAATTTTCATTAATACATATACTTTGACATTTTACAAACTTTTCACTTTTCCTAATATTTTTCAATTTGTCAATCTTTTTTTTCAATACTTGATGATTTTCATATTTTTTTGAATGTTAGTGACCTTAGACATTTTTGGTCAAAATTTTCATTAATACACATACTTTGACAGTTTACAAACTTTTCACTTTTCCTAATATTTTTCACTTTGTCAATCGTTTTTTCAATATTTGATGATTTTCACATTTTTTTGAACGTTAGTGAACCTAGACATTTTTGGTCAAAATTTTCATAAAAACATGTACTGTGACATTTTATAAACTTTTCACTTTCCTAATATTTTTCACTTTGTCAACCATTTTTTCAATACGAAATGATTTTCAAATTTTTTTGAACGTTATTGACCTTTGACATTTTTGGTCAAAATTTTCATTCATACATATACTTTGACATTTTACAAACTTTTCATTTTTCCTAATATTTTTCACTTTGTCAATAATTTTTTCAATAATTGATGATTTTCACATTTTTTTGAACGTTACTGACCTTAGACATTTTTGGTCAAAATTTTCATAAACACATGTACTTTGAAATTTTACAAACTTTTCACTTTTCCTAATATTTTTCACTGTCAATCATTTTTTCAATATTTGATGATTTTCACATTTTTTTGAACGTTAGTGACCTTAGACATTTTTGGTCAAAATTTTCATAAATACCTGTACTGTGACATTTTACAAACTTTTCACTTTTCCTAATATTTTTCACTTTGTCAATCATTTTTTCAATACTTGATGATTTTCACATTTTTTTGAACGTTAGTGACCTTAGACATTTTTGGTCAAAATTTTCATAAATACATGTACTTTGACATTTTACAAACTTTTCACTTTTCCTAATATTTTTCACTTTGTCAATCATTTTCTCAATATTTGATGATTTTCACATTTTTTTGAACGTTAGTGACCTTAGACATTTTTGGTCAAAATTTTCATAAATACCTGTACTGTGACATTTTACAAACTTTTCACTTTTCCTAATATTTTTCACTTTGTCAATCATTTTTTCAATACTTGTTGATTTTCACATTTCTTTGAACGTTAGTGACCTTAGACATTTTTGGTCAAAATTTTCATTAATACATATACTTTGACATTTTACAAACTTTTCACTTTTCCTAATATTTTTCAATTTGTCAATCTTTTTTTTCAATACTTGATGATTTTCATATTTTTTTGAATGTTAGTGACCTTAGACATTTTTGGTCAAAATTTTCATTAATACACATACTTTGACAGTTTACAAACTTTTCACTTTTCCTAATATTTTTCACTTTGTCAATCGTTTTTTCAATATTTGATGATTTTCACATTTTTTTGAACGTTAGTGAACCTAGACATTTTTGGTCAAAATTTTCATAAACACATGTACTGTGACATTTTATAAACTTTTCACTTTTCCTAATATTTTTCACTTTGTCAATCATTTTTTCAATACTTGATGATTTTCACATTTTTTTGAATGTTAGTGACCTTAGACATTTTTGGTCAAAATCTTCATAGATACATGTACTGTGACATTTTACAAACTTTTCACTTTTCCTAATATTTTTCACTTTGTCAATCATTTTTTTAATACTAAAAGATTTTCACATTTTTTTGAACGTTAGTGACCTTAGACATTTTTGGTCAAAATTTTCATTAATACCTGTACTGTGACATTTTACAAACTTTTCACTTTTCCTAATATTTTTCACTTTGCCAATCATTTTTTCAATACTTGATGATTTTCATATTTTTTTGAATGTTAGTGACCTTAGACATTTTTGGTCAAAATTTTCATAAATACATGTACTGTGACATTTTACAAACTTTTCACTTTTCCTAATATTTATCACTTTGTCAACCATTTTTTCAATAATAAATGATTTTCACATTTTTTTGAACGATAGTGACCTTAGACATTTTTGGTCAAAATTTTCATTAATACATATACTTTGACAGTTTACAAACTTTTCACTTTTCCTAATATTTTTCACTTTGTCAATCATTTTTTCAATATTTGATGATTTTCACATTTTTTTGAACGTTAGTGAACCTAGACATTTTTGGTCAAAATTTTCATAAATACATGTACTGTGACATTTTACAAACTTTTCACTTTTCCTAATATTTTTCACTTTGTCAATCATTTTTTCAATACTTGATGATTTTCACATTTTTTTGAATGTTAGTGACCTTAGACATTTTTGGTCAAAATTTTCATAGATACATGTACTGTGACATTTTACAAACTTTTCACTTTTCCTAATATTTTTCACTTTGTCAATCATTTTTTTAATACTAAAAGATTTTCACATTTTTTTGAACGTTAGTGACCTTAGACATTTTTGGTCAAAATTTTCATTAATACATATATTTTGACATTTTACAAACTTTTCATTTTTCCTACTATTTTTCACTTTGTCAATCATTTTTTCAATACTTGATGATTTTCATATTTTTTTGAATGTTAGTGACGTTAGACATTTTTGGTCAAAATTTTCATAAATACATGTACTGTGACATTTTACAAACTTTTCACTTTTCCTAATATTTATCACTTTGTCAACCATTTTTTCAATAATAAATGATTTTCACATTTTTTTGAACGATAGTGACCTTAGACATTTTTGGTCAAAATTTTCATTAATACATATACTTTGACAGTTTACAAACTTTTCACTTTTCCTAATATTTTTCACTTTGTCAATCATTTTTTCAATATTTGATGATTTTCACATTTTTTTGAACGTTAGTGAACCTAGACATTTTTGGTCAAAATTTTCATAAATACATGTACTGTGACATTTTACAAACTTTTCACTTTTCCTAATATTTTTCACTTTGTCAATCATTTTTTCAATACTTGATGATTTTCACATTTTTTTGAATGTTAGTGACCTTAGACATTTTTGGTCAAAATTTTCATAGATACATGTACTGTGACATTTTACAAACTTTTCACTTTTCCTAATATTTTTCACTTTGTCAATCATTTTTTTAATACTAAAAGATTTTCACATTTTTTTGAACGTTAGTGACCTTAGACATTTTTGGTCAAAATTTTCATTAATACATATATTTTGACATTTTACAAACTTTTCATTTTTCCTACTATTTTTCACTTTGTCAATCATTTTTTCAATACTTGATGATTTTCATATTTTTTTGAATGTTAGTGACCTTAGACATTTTTGGTCAAAATTTTCATAAATACATGTACTGTGACATTTTACAAACTTTTCACTTTTCCTAATATTTTTCACTTTGTCAACCATTTTTTCAATAATAAATGATTTTCACATTTTTTTGAACGATAGTGACCTTAGACATTTTTGGTCAAAATTTTCATTAATACATATACTTTGACAGTTTACAAACTTTTCACTTTTCCTAATATTTTTCACTTTGTCAATCATTTTTTCAATACTTGATGATTTTCACATTTTTTTTGAACGTTAGTGACCCTAGACATTTTTGGTCAAAATTTTCATAAATACATGTACTGTGACATTTTATAAACTTTTCACTTTTCCTAATATTTTTCACTTTGACAATCATTTTTTCAATACTTGATGATTTTCACATTTTTTTGAATGTTAGTGACCTTAGACATTTTTGGTCAAAATTTTCATAGATACATGTACTGTGACATTTTACAAACTTTTCACTTTTCCTAATATTTTTCACTTTGTCAATCATTTTTTTAATACTAAAAGATTTTCACATTTTTTTGAACGTTAGTGACCTTAGACATTTTTGGTCAAAATTTTCATTAATACATATATTTTGACATTTTACAAACTTTTCATTTTTCCTACTATTTTTCACTTTGTCAATCATTTTTTCAATACTTGATGATTTTCATATTTTTTTGAATGTTAGTGACCTTAGACATTTTTGGTCAAAATTTTCATAAAATACATGTACTGTGACATTTTACAAACTTTTCACTTTTCCTAATATTTTTCACTTTGTCAACCATTTTTTCAATAATAAATGATTTTCACATTTTTTTGAACGATAGTGACCTTAGACATTTTTGGTCAAAATTTTCATTAATACATATACTTTGACAGTTAACAAACTTTTCACTTTTCCTAATATTTTTCACTTTGTCAATCATTTTTTCAATACTTGATGATTTTCACATTTTTTTTGAACGTTAGTGACCCTAGACATTTTTGGTCAAAATTTTCATAAATACATGTACTGTGACATTTTATAAACTTTTCACTTTTCCTAATATTTTTCACTTTGACAATCATTTTTTCAATACTTGATGATTTTCACATTTTTTTGAATGTTAGTGACCTTAGACATTTTTGGTCAAAATTTTCATAAATACATGTACTGTGACATTTTACAAACTTTTCACTTTTCCTAATATTTTTCACTTTGTCAATCATTTTTTCAATACTTGATGATTTTCACATTTTTTTGAACGATAGTGACCTTAGACATTTTTGGTCAAAATTTTCATTAATACATATACTTTGACATTTTACAAACTTTTCATTTTTCCTAATATTTTTCACTTTGTCAATCATTTTTTCAATATTTGAAGATTTTCACATTTTTTTGAACGTTAGTGACCTTAGACATTTTTGTTCAAAATTTTCATAAAAACATGTACTGTGACATTTTATAAACTTTTCACTTTCCTAATATTTTTCACTTTGTCAACCATTTTTTCAATACGAAATGATTTTCAAATTTTTTTGAACGTTATTGACCTTTGACATTTTTGGTCAAAATTTTCATTAATACATATACTTTGACAGTTTACAAACTTTTCACTTTTCCTAATATTTTTCACTTTGTCAATCATTTTTTCAATATTTGATGATTTTCACATTTTTTTGAACGTTAGTGAACCTAGACATTTTTGGTCAAAATTTTCATAAATACATGTACTGTGACATTTTACAAACTTTTCACTTTTCCTAATATTTTTCACTTTGTCAATCATTTTTTCAATACTTGATGATTTTCACATTTTTTTGAATGTTAGTGACCTTAGACATTTTTGGTCAAAATTTTCATAGATACATGTACTGTGACATTTTACAAACTTTTCACTTTTCCTAATATTTTTCACTTTGTCAATCATTTTTTTAATACTAAAAGATTTTCACATTTTTTTGAACGTTAGTGACCTTAGACATTTTTGGTCAAAATTTTCATTAATACATATATTTTGACATTTTACAAACTTTTCATTTTTCCTACTATTTTTCACTTTGTCAATCATTTTTTCAATACTTGATGATTTTCATATTTTTTTGAATGTTAGTGACCTTAGACATTTTTGGTCAAAATTTTCATAAATACATGTACTGTGACATTTTACAAACTTTTCACTTTTCCTAATATTTTTCACTTTGTCAACCATTTTTTCAATAATAAATGATTTTCACATTTTTTTGAACGATAGTGACCTTAGACATTTTTGGTCAAAATTTTCATTAATACATATACTTTGACAGTTTACAAACTTTTCACTTTTCCTAATATTTTTCACTTTGTCAATCATTTTTTCAATACTTGATGATTTTCACATTTTTTTTGAACGTTAGTGACCCTAGACATTTTTGGTCAAAATTTTCATAAATACATGTACTGTGACATTTTATAAACTTTTCACTTTTCCTAATATTTTTCACTTTGACAATCATTTTTTCAATACTTGATGATTTTCACATTTTTTTGAATGTTAGTGACCTTAGACATTTTTGGTCAAAATTTTCATAGATACATGTACTGTGACATTTTACAAACTTTTCACTTTTCCTAATATTTTTCACTTTGTCAATCATTTTTTTAATACTAAAAGATTTTCACATTTTTTTGAACGTTAGTGACCTTAGACATTTTTGGTCAAAATTTTCATTAATACATATATTTTGACATTTTACAAACTTTTCATTTTTCCTACTATTTTTCACTTTGTCAATCATTTTTTCAATACTTGATGATTTTCATATTTTTTTGAATGTTAGTGACCTTAGACATTTTTGGTCAAAATTTTCATAAAATACATGTACTGTGACATTTTACAAACTTTTCACTTTTCCTAATATTTTTCACTTTGTCAACCATTTTTTCAATAATAAATGATTTTCACATTTTTTTGAACGATAGTGACCTTAGACATTTTTGGTCAAAATTTTCATTAATACATATACTTTGACAGTTAACAAACTTTTCACTTTTCCTAATATTTTTCACTTTGTCAATCATTTTTTCAATACTTGATGATTTTCACATTTTTTTTGAACGTTAGTGACCCTAGACATTTTTGGTCAAAATTTTCATAAATACATGTACTGTGACATTTTATAAACTTTTCACTTTTCCTAATATTTTTCACTTTGACAATCATTTTTTCAATACTTGATGATTTTCACATTTTTTTGAATGTTAGTGACCTTAGACATTTTTGGTCAAAATTTTCATAAATACATGTACTGTGACATTTTACAAACTTTTCACTTTTCCTAATATTTTTCACTTTGTCAATCATTTTTTCAATACTTGATGATTTTCACATTTTTTTGAACGATAGTGACCTTAGACATTTTTGGTCAAAATTTTCATTAATACATATACTTTGACATTTTACAAACTTTTCATTTTTCCTAATATTTTTCACTTTGTCAATCATTTTTTCAATATTTGAAGATTTTCACATTTTTTTGAACGTTAGTGACCTTAGACATTTTTGTTCAAAATTTTCATAAAAACATGTACTGTGACATTTTATAAACTTTTCACTTTCCTAATATTTTTCACTTTGTCAACCATTTTTTCAATACGAAATGATTTTCAAATTTTTTTGAACGTTATTGACCTTTGACATTTTTGGTCAAAATTTTCATTCATACATATACTTTGACATTTTACAAACTTTTCATTTTTCCTAATATTTTTAACTTTGTCAATAATTTTTTCAATACTTGATGATTTTCACATTTTTTTGAACGTTAGTGACCTTAGACATTTTTGGTCAAAATTTTCATAAATACATGTAATTTGAAATTTTACAAACTTTTCACTTTTCCTAATATTTTTCACTTTGTCAATCATTTTTTCAATATTTGATGATTTTCACATTTTTTTGAACGTTAGTGACCATAGACATTTTTGGTCAAAATTTTCATAAATACATATACTTTGACATTTTACAATTTTTTCATTTTTCCTAATATTTTTCACTTTGTCAATCATTTTTTCAATATTTGAAGATTTTCACATTTTTTTGAACGTTAGTGACCTTTGACATTTTTGTTCAAAATTTTCATAAAAACATGTACTGTGACATTTTATAAACTTTTCACTTTCCTAATATTTTTCACTTTGTCAACCATTTTTTCAATACGAAATGATTTTCAAATTTTTTTGAACGTAATTGACCTTTGACATTTTTGGTCAAAATTTTCATTCATACATATACTTTGACATTTTACAAACTTTTCATTTTTCCTAATATTTTTCACTTTGTCAATAATTTTTTCAATAATTGATGATTTTCACATTTTTTTGAACGTAAGTGACCTTAGACATTTTTGGTCAAAATTTTCATAAACACATGTACTTTGAAATTTTACAAACTTTTCACTTTTCCTAATATTTTTCACTTTGTCAATCATTTTTTCAATATTTGATGATTTTCACATTTTTTTGAACGTTAGTGACCTTAGACATTTTTGGTCAAAATTTTCATAAATACGTGTACTGTGAAATTTTCCAAACTTTTCACTTTTCCTAATATTTTTCACTTTGTCAATCATTTTTTCAATACTTGATGATTTTCACATTTTTTTGAACGTTAGTGACCTTAGACATTTTTGGTCAAAATTTTCATAAATACATGTACTTTGACATTTTACAAACTTTTCACTTTTCCTAATATTTTTCACTTTGTCAATCATTTTCTCAATATTTGATGATTTTCACATTTTTTTGAACGTTAGTGACCTTAGACATTTTTGGTCAAAATTTTCATAAATACCTGTACTGTGACATTTTACAAACTTTTCACTTTTCCTAATATTTTTCACTTTGTCAATCATTTTTTCAATACTTGTTGATTTTCACATTTCTTTGAACATTAGTGACCTTAGACATTTTTGGTCAAAATTTTCATTAATACATATACTTTGACATTTTACAAACTTTTCACTTTTCCTAATATTTTTCAACTTGTCAATCATTTTTTCAATACTTGATGATTTTCATATTTTTTTGAATGTTAGTGACCTTAGACATTTTTGGTCAAAATTTTCATAAAAACATGTACTGTGACTTTTTATAAACTTTTCACTTTCCTAATATTTTTCACTTTGTCAACCATTTTTTCAATACGAAATTATTTTCAAATTTTTTTGAACGTTATTGACCTTTGACATTTTTGGTCAAAATTTTCATTCATACATATACTTTGACATTTTACAAACTTTTCATTTTTCCTAATATTTTTCACTTTGTCAATAATTTTTTCAATACTTGATGATTTTCACATTTTTTTGAACGTTAGTGACCTTAGACATTTTTGGTCAAAATTTTCATAAATACATGTACTTTAAAAATTTTACAAACTTTTCACTTTTCCTACTATTTTTCACTTTGTCAATCATTTTTTCAATACTTGATGATTTTCACATTTTTTTGAATGTTAGTGACCTTAGAAATTTTTGGTCAAAATTTTCATAGATACATGTACTGTGACATTTTACAAACTTTTCACTTTCCTAATATTTTTCACTTTGTCAACCATTTTTTCAATACGAAATGATTTTCAATTTTTTTTGAACGTTAGTGACCTTTGACATTTTGGTCAAAATTTTCATTCATACATATACTTTGACATTTTACAAACTTTTCACTTTTCCTAATATTTTTCAATTTGTCAATCATTTTTTCAATATTTGTTGATTTTCACATTTTTTTGAATGTTAGTGACCTTAGACATTTTTGGTCAAAATTTTCATAAATACCTGTACTGTGACATTTTACAAACTTTTCACTTTTCCTAATATTTTTCACTTTGTCAATAATTTTTTCAATACTTGATGATTTTCACATTTTTTTGAACGATAGTGACCTTAGACATTTTTGGTCAAAATTTTCATAAATACATGTACTTTGAAATTTTACAAACTTTTCACTTTTTCCTAATATTTTTCACTTTGTCAATCATTTTTTCAATATTTGATGATTTTCACATTTTTTTGAACGTTAGTGACCATAGACAATTTTGGTCAAAATTTTCATAAATACATATACTTTGACATTTTACAAACTTTTCACTTTTCCTAATATTTTTCACTTTGTCAATCATTTTTTCAATATTTGAAGATTTTCACATTTTTTTGAACGTTAGTGACCTTTGACATTTTTGTTCAAAATTTTCATAAAAACATGTACTGTGACATTTTATAAACTTTTCACTTTCCTAATATTTTTCAATTTGTCAACCATTTTTTCAATACGAAATGATTTTCAAATTTTTTTGAACGTTATTGACCTTTGACATTTTTGGTCAAAATTTTCATTCATACATATACTTTGACATTTTACAAACTTTTCATTTTTCCTAATATTTTTAACTTTGTCAATAATTTTTTCAATACTTGATGATTTTCACATTTTTTTGAACGTTAGTGACCTTAGACATTTTTGGTCAAAATTTTCATAAATACATGTAATTTGAAATTTTACAAACTTTTCACTTTTCCTAATATTTTTCACTTTGTCAATCATTTTTTCAATATTTGATGATTTTCACATTTTTTTGAACGTTAGTGACCATAGACATTTTTGGTCAAAATTTTCATAAATACATATACTGTGACATTTTACAATTTTTTCATTTTTCCTAATATTTTTCACTTTGTCAATCATTTTTTCAATATTTGAAGATTTTCACATTTTTTTGAACGTTAGTGACCTTTGACATTTTTGTTCAAAATTTTCATAAAAACATGTACTGTGACATTTTATAAACTTTTCACTTTCCTAATATTTTTCACTTTGTCAACCATTTTTTCAATACGAAATGATTTTCAAATTTTTTTGAACGTAATTGACCTTTGACATTTTTGGTCAAAATTTTCATTCATACATATACTTTGACATTTTACAAACTTTTCATTTTTCCTAATATTTTTCACTTTGTCAATAATTTTTTCAATAATTGATGATTTTCACATTTTTTTGAACGTAAGTGACCTCAGACATTTTTGGTCAAAATTTTCATAAATACATGTACTGTGACATTTTACAAACTTTTCACTTTTCCTAATATTTTTCACTTTGTCAATCATTTTTTCAATACTTGATGATTTTCACATTTTTTTGAACGATAGTGACCTTAGACATTTTTGGTCAAAATTTTCATTAATACATATACTTTGACATTTTACAAACTTTTCATTTTTCCTAATATTTTTCACTTTGTCAATCATTTTTTCAATATTTGAAGATTTTCACATTTTTTTGAACGTTAGTGACCTTAGACATTTTTGTTCAAAATTTTCATAAAAACATGTACTGTGACATTTTATAAACTTTTCACTTTCCTAATATTTTTCACTTTGTCAACCATTTTTTCAATACGAAATGATTTTCAAATTTTTTTGAACGTTATTGACCTTTGACATTTTTGGTCAAAATTTTCATTCATACATATACTTTGACATTTTACAAACTTTTCATTTTTCCTAATATTTTTAACTTTGTCAATAATTTTTTCAATACTTGATGATTTTCACATTTTTTTGAACGTTAGTGACCTTAGACATTTTTGGTCAAAATTTTCATAAATACATGTAATTTGAAATTTTACAAACTTTTCACTTTTCCTAATATTTTTCACTTTGTCAATCATTTTTTCAATATTTGATGATTTTCACATTTTTTTGAACGTTAGTGACCATAGACATTTTTGGTCAAAATTTTCATAAATACATATACTTTGACATTTTACAATTTTTTCATTTTTCCTAATATTTTTCACTTTGTCAATCATTTTTTCAATATTTGAAGATTTTCACATTTTTTTGAACGTTAGTGACCTTTGACATTTTTGTTCAAAATTTTCATAAAAACATGTACTGTGACATTTTATAAACTTTTCACTTTCCTAATATTTTTCACTTTGTCAACCATTTTTTCAATACGAAATGATTTTCAAATTTTTTTGAACGTAATTGACCTTTGACATTTTTGGTC
Source organism: Fistularia commersonii (assembly GCF_037954325.1). NCBI lineage: Eukaryota > Metazoa > Chordata > Actinopteri > Syngnathiformes > Fistulariidae > Fistularia > Fistularia commersonii. The sequence goes on from NC_141307.1 coordinate 13,390,541, forward strand.
AAAATTTTCATTCATACATATACTTTGACATTTTACAAACTTTTCATTTTTCCTAATATTTTTCACTTTGTCAATAATTTTTTCAATAATTGATGATTTTCACATTTTTTTGAACGTAAGTGACCTTAGACATTTTTGGTCAAAATTTTCATAAACACATGTACTTTGAAATTTTACAAACTTTTCACTTTTCCTAATATTTTTCACTTTGTCAATCATTTTTTCAATATTTGATGATTTTCACATTTTTTTGAACGTTAGTGACCTTAGACATTTTTGGTCAAAATTTTCATAAATACGTGTACTGTGAAATTTTCCAAACTTTTCACTTTTCCTAATATTTTTCACTTTGTCAATCATTTTTTCAATACTTGATGATTTTCACATTTTTTTGAACGTTAGTGACCTTAGACATTTTTGGTCAAAATTTTCATAAATACATGTACTTTGACATTTTACAAACTTTTCACTTTTCCTAATATTTTTCACTTTGTCAATCATTTTCTCAATATTTGATGATTTTCACATTTTTTTGAACGTTAGTGACCTTAGACATTTTTGGTCAAAATTTTCATAAATACCTGTACTGTGACATTTTACAAACTTTTCACTTTTCCTAATATTTTTCACTTTGTCAATCATTTTTTCAATACTTGTTGATTTTCACATTTCTTTGAACATTAGTGACCTTAGACATTTTTGGTCAAAATTTTCATTAATACATATACTTTGACATTTTACAAACTTTTCACTTTTCCTAATATTTTTCAACTTGTCAATCATTTTTTCAATACTTGATGATTTTCATATTTTTTTGAATGTTAGTGACCTTAGACATTTTTGGTCAAAATTTTCATAAAAACATGTACTGTGACTTTTTATAAACTTTTCACTTTCCTAATATTTTTCACTTTGTCAACCATTTTTTCAATACGAAATTATTTTCAAATTTTTTTGAACGTTATTGACCTTTGACATTTTTGGTCAAAATTTTCATTCATACATATACTTTGACATTTTACAAACTTTTCATTTTTCCTAATATTTTTCACTTTGTCAATAATTTTTTCAATACTTGATGATTTTCACATTTTTTTGAACGTTAGTGACCTTAGACATTTTTGGTCAAAATTTTCATAAATACATGTACTTTAAAAATTTTACAAACTTTTCACTTTTCCTACTATTTTTCACTTTGTCAATCATTTTTTCAATACTTGATGATTTTCACATTTTTTTGAATGTTAGTGACCTTAGAAATTTTTGGTCAAAATTTTCATAGATACATGTACTGTGACATTTTACAAACTTTTCACTTTCCTAATATTTTTCACTTTGTCAACCATTTTTTCAATACGAAATGATTTTCAATTTTTTTTGAACGTTAGTGACCTTTGACATTTTGGTCAAAATTTTCATTCATACATATACTTTGACATTTTACAAACTTTTCACTTTTCCTAATATTTTTCAATTTGTCAATCATTTTTTCAATATTTGTTGATTTTCACATTTTTTTGAATGTTAGTGACCTTAGACATTTTTGGTCAAAATTTTCATAAATACCTGTACTGTGACATTTTACAAACTTTTCACTTTTCCTAATATTTTTCACTTTGTCAATAATTTTTTCAATACTTGATGATTTTCACATTTTTTTGAACGATAGTGACCTTAGACATTTTTGGTCAAAATTTTCATAAATACATGTACTTTGAAATTTTACAAACTTTTCACTTTTTCCTAATATTTTTCACTTTGTCAATCATTTTTTCAATATTTGATGATTTTCACATTTTTTTGAACGTTAGTGACCATAGACAATTTTGGTCAAAATTTTCATAAATACATATACTTTGACATTTTACAAACTTTTCACTTTTCCTAATATTTTTCACTTTGTCAATCATTTTTTCAATATTTGAAGATTTTCACATTTTTTTGAACGTTAGTGACCTTTGACATTTTTGTTCAAAATTTTCATAAAAACATGTACTGTGACATTTTATAAACTTTTCACTTTCCTAATATTTTTCAATTTGTCAACCATTTTTTCAATACGAAATGATTTTCAAATTTTTTTGAACGTTATTGACCTTTGACATTTTTGGTCAAAATTTTCATTCATACATATACTTTGACATTTTACAAACTTTTCATTTTTCCTAATATTTTTCACTTTGTAAATAATTTTTTCAATACTTGATGATTTTCACATTTTTTTGAACGTTAGTGACCTTAGACATTTTTGGTCAAAATTTTCATAAATACCTGTACTGTGACATTTTACAAACTTTTCACTTTTCCTAATATTTTTCACTTTGTCAATCATTTTTTCAATACTTGATGATTTTCACATTTTTTTGAACGTTAGTGACCTTAGACATTTTTGGTCAAAATTTTCATAAATACATGTACTTTGACATTTTACAAACTTTTCACTTTTCCTAATATTTTTCACTTTGTCAATCATTTTTTCAATATTTGATGATTTTCACATTTTTTTGAACGTTAGTGACCTTAGACATTTTTGGTCAAAATTTTCATAAATACCTGTACTGTGACATTTTACAAACTTTTCACTTTTCCTAATATTTTTCACTTTGTCAATCATTTTTTCAATACTTGTTGATTTTCACATTTCTTTGAACGTTAGTGACCTTAGACATTTTTGGTCAAAATTTTCATTAATACATATACTTTGACATTTTACAAACTTTTCACTTTTCCTAATATTTTTCACTTTGTCAATCATTTTTTCAATACTTGATGATTTTCATATTTTTTTGAATGTTAGTGACCTTAGACATTTTTGGTCAAAATTTTCATAAATACATGTACTGTCACATTTTACAAACTTTTCACTTTTCCTAATATTTTTCACTTTGTCAACCATTTTTTCAATAATAAATGATTTTCATATTTTTTTGAACGATAGTGACCTTAGACATTTTTGTCAAAATTTTCATTAATACATATACTTTGACATTTTACAAACTTTTAATTTTTCCTAATATTTTTCACTTTGTCAATCATTTTTTCAATATTTGAAGATTTTCACATTTTTTTGAACGTTAGTGACCTTTGACATTTTTGTTCAAAATTTTCATAAAAACATGTACTTTGACTTTTTATAAACTTTTCACTTTCCTAATATTTTTCACTTTGTCAACCATTTTTTCAATACGAAATTATTTTCAAATTTTTTTGAACGTTATTGACCTTTGACATTTTTGGTCAAAATTTTCATTCATACATATACTTTGACATTTTACAAACTTTTCATTTTTCCTAATATTTTTCACTTTGTCAATAATTTTTTCAATACTTGATGATTTTCACATTTTTTTGAACGTTAGTGACCTTAGACATTTTTGGTCAAAATTTTCATAAATACATGTACTTTAAAAATTTTACAAACTTTTCACTTTTCCTACTATTTTTCACTCTGTCAATCATTTTTTCAATACTTGATGATTTTCACATTTTTTTGAACGTTAGTGACCTTAGAAATTTTTGGTCAAAATTTTCATAGATACATGTACTGTGACATTTTACAAACTTTTCACTTTCCTAATATTTTTCACTTTGTCAACAATTTTTTCCAATACGAAATGATTTTCAATTTTTTTTGAACGTTAGTGACCTTTGACATTTTGGTCAAAATTTTCATTCATACATATACTTTGACATTTTACAAACTTTTCACTTTTCCTAATATTTTTCAATTCGTCAATCATTTTTTCAATATTTGATGATTTTCACATTTTTTTGAATGTTAGTGACCTTAGACATTTTTGGTCAAAATTTTCATAAATACCTGTACTTTGACATTTTACAAACTTTTCACTTTTCCTAATATTTTTCACTTTGTCAATAATTTTTTCAATACTTGATGATTTTCACATTTTTTTGAACGATAGTGACCTTAGACATTTTTGGTCAAAATTTTCATAAATACATGTACTTTGAAATTTTACAAACTTTTCACTTTTCCTAATATTTTTCACTTTGTCAATCATTTTTTCAATATTTGATGATTTTCACATTTTTTTGAACGTTAGTGACCATAGACATTTTTCGTCAAAATTTTCATAAATACATATACTTTGACATTTTACAAACTTTTCACTTTTCCTAATATTTTTCACTTTGTCAATCATTTTTTCAATATTTGAAGATTTTCACATTTTTTTGAACGTTAGTGACCTTTGACATTTTTGTTCAAAATTTTCATAAAAACATGTACTGTGACATTTTATAAACTTTTCACTTTCCTAATATTTTTCACTTTGTCAACCATTTTTTAAATACGAAATGATTTTCGAATTTTTTTGAACGTTATTGACCTTTGACATTTTTGGTCAAAATTTTCATTCATACATATACTTTGACATTTTACAAACTTTTCACTTTTCCTAATATTTTTCACTTTGTCAATCATTTTTTCAATACTTGATGATTTTCACATTTTTTTGAACGTCAGTGACCTTAGACATTTTTGGTCAAAATTTTCATAAATACATGTACTTTGACATTTTACAAACTTTTCACTTTTCCTAATATTTTTCACTTTGTCAATCATTTTTTCAATTTTTGATGATTTTCACATTTTTTTGAACTTTAGTGACCTTTGACATTTTTGGTCAAAATTTTCATAAATACCTGTACTGTGACATTTTACATACTTTTCACTTTTCCTAATATTTTTCACTTTGTCAATCATTTTTTCAATACTTGATGATTTTCACATTTCTTTGAACGTTAGTGACCTTAGACATTTTTGGTCAAAATTTTCATTAATACATATGCTTTGACATTTTACAAACTTTTCACTTTTCCTAATATTTTTCAATTTGTCAATCATTTTTTCAATACTTGATGATTTTCATATTTTTTTGAATGTTAGTGACCTTAGACATTTTTGGTCAAAATTTTCATAAATACATGTACTGTCACATTTTACAAACTTTTCACTTTTCCTAATATTTTTCACTTTGTCAACCATTTTTTCAATAATAAATGATTTTCATATTTTTTTGAACGATAGTGACCTTAGACATTTTTGTCAAAATTTTCATTAATACATATACTTTGACATTTTACAAACTTTTCATTTTTCCTAATATTTTTCACTTTGTCAATCATTTTTTCAATATTTGAAGATTTACACATTTTTTTGAACGTTAGTGACCTTTGACATTTCTGTTCAAAATTTTCATAAAAACATGTACTGTGACATTTTATAAACTTTTCACTTTCCTAATATTTTTCACTTTGTCAACCATTTTTTCAATACGAAATTATTTTCAAATTTTTTTGAACGTTATTGACCTTTGACATTTTTGGTCAAAATTTTCATTCATACATATACTTTGACATTTTACAAACTTTTCATTTTTCCTAATATTTTTCACTTTGTCAATAATTTTTTCAATATTTGATGATTTTCACATTTTTTTGAACGTTAGTGACCATAGACATTTTTGGTCAAAATTTTCATAAATACCTGTACTGTGACATTTTACAAACTTTTCACTTTTCCTAATATTTTTCACTTTGTCAATCATTTTTTCAATACTTGATGATTTTCACATTTTTTTGAACGTCAGTGACCTTAGACATTTTTGGTCAAAATTTTCATAAATACATGTACTTTGACATTTTACAAACTTTTCACTTTTCCTAATATTTTTCACTTTGTCAATCATTTATTCAATATTTGATGATTTTCACATTTTTTTGAACTTTAGTGACCTTAGACATTTTTGGTCAAAATTTTCATAAATACCTGTACTGTGACATTTTACAAACTTTTCACTTTTCCTAATATTTTTCACTTTGTCAATCATTTTTTCAATACTTGTTGATTTTCACATTTCTTTGAACGTTAGTGACCTTAGACATTTTTGGTCAAAATTTTCATTAATACATATACTTTGACATTTTACAAACTTTTCACTTTTCCTAATATTTTTCACTTTGTCAATCATTTTTTCAATACTTGATGATTTTCATATTTTTTTGAATGTTAGTGACCTTAGACATTTTTGGTCAAAATTTTCATAAATACATGTACTGTCACATTTTACAAACTTTTCACTTTTCCTAATATTTTTCACTTTGTCAACCATTTTTTCAATAATAAATGATTTTCATATTTTTTTGAACGATAGTGACCTTAGACATTTTTGTCAAAATTTTCATTAATACATATACTTAGACATTTTACAAACTTTTCATTTTTCCTAATATTTTTCACTTTGTCAATCATTTTTTCAATATTTGAAGATTTTCACATTTTTTGAACGTTAGTGACCTTTGACATTTTTGTTCAAAATTTTCATAAAAACATGTACTGTGACATTTTATAAACTTTTCACTTTCCTAATATTTTTCACTTTGTCAACCATTTTTTCAATACGAAATGATTTTCAAATTTTTTTGAACGTTATTGACCTTTGACATTTTTGGTCAAAATTTTCATTCATACATATACTTTGACATTTTACAAACTTTTCATTTTTCCTAATATTTTTCACTTTGTAAATAATTTTTTCAATACTTGATGATTTTCACATTTTTTTGAACGTTAGTGACCTTAGACATTTTTGGTCAAAATTTTCATAAATACATGTACTTTGACATTTTACAAACTTTTCACTTTTCCTAATATTTTTCACTTTGTCAATCATTTTTTCAATATTTGATGATTTTCACATTTTTTTGAACGTTAGTGACCTTAGACATTTTTGGTCAAAATTTTCATAAATACCTGTACTGTGACATTTTACAAACTTTTCACTTTTCCTAATATTTTTCACTTTGTCAATCATTTTTTCAATACTTGTTGATTTTCACATTTCTTTGAACGTTAGTGACCTTAGACATTTTTGGTCAAAATTTTCATTAATACATATACTTTGACATTTTACAAACTTTTCACTTTTCCTAATATTTTTCACTTTGTCAATCATTTTTTCAATACTTGATGATTTTCATATTTTTTTGAATGTTAGTGACCTTAGACATTTTTGGTCAAAATTTTCATAAATACATGTACTGTCACATTTTACAAACTTTTCACTTTTCCTAATATTTTTCACTTTGTCAACCATTTTTTCAATAATAAATGATTTTCATATTTTTTTGAACGATAGTGACCTTAGACATTTTTGTCAAAATTTTCATTAATACATATACTTAGACATTTTACAAACTTTTCATTTTTCCTAATATTTTTCACTTTGTCAATCATTTTTTCAATATTTGAAGATTTTCACATTTTTTGAACGTTAGTGACCTTTGACATTTTTGTTCAAAATTTTCATAAAAACATGTACTGTGACATTTTATAAACTTTTCACTTTCCTAATATTTTTCACTTTGTCAACCATTTTTTCAATACGAAATGATTTTCAAATTTTTTTGAACGTAATTGACCTTTGACATTTTTGGTCAAAATTTTCATTCATACATATACTTTGACATTTTACAAACTTTTCATTTTTCCTAATATTTTTCACTTTGTAAATAATTTTTTCAATACTTGATGATTTTCACATTTTTTTGAACGTTAGTGACCTTAGACATTTTTGGTCAAAATTTTCATAAATACCTGTACTGTGACATTTTACAAACTTTTCACTTTTCCTAATATTTTTCACTTTGTCAATCATTTTTTCAATACTTGATGATTTTCACATTTCTTTGAACGTTAGTGACCTTAGACATTTTTGGTCAAAATTTTCATTAATACATATGCTTTGACATTTTACAAACTTTTCACTTTTCCTAATATTTTTCAATTTGTCAATCATTTTTTCAATACTTGATGATTTTCATATTTTTTTGAATGTTAGTGACCTTAGACATTTTTGGTCAAAATTTTCATAAATACATGTACTGTCAAATTTTACAAACTTTTCACTTTTCCTAATATTTTTCACTTTGTCAATCATTTTTTCAATAATAAATGACTTTCATATTTTTTTGAACGATAGTGACCTTAGACATTTTTGTCAAAATTTTCATTAATACATATACTTTGACATTTTACAAACTTTTCATTTTTCCTAATATTTTTCACTTTGTCAATCATTTTTTCAATATTTGAAGATTTTCACATTTTTTTGAACGTTAGTGACCTTTGACATTTTTGTTCAAAATTTTCATAAAAACATGTACTGTGACATTTTATAAACTTTTCACTTTCCTAATATTTTTCACTATGTCAACCATTTTTTCAATACGAAATGATTTTCAAATTTTTTTGAACGTTATTGACCTTTGACATTTTTGGTCAAAATTTTCATTCATACATATACTTTGACATTTTACAAACTTTTCATTTTTCCTAATATTTTTCACTTTGTAAATAATTTTTTCAATACTTGATGATTTTCACATTTTTTTGAACGTTAGTTACCTTAGACATTTTTGGTCAAAATTTTCATAAATACATGTACTTTGACATTTTACAAACTTTTCACTTTTCCTAATATTTTTCACTTTGTCAATCATTTTTTCAATATTTGATGATTTTCACATTTTTTTGAACGTTAGTGACCTTAGACATTTTTGGTCAAAATTTTCATAAATACTTGTACTGTGACATTTTACAAACTTTTCACTTTTCCTAATATTTTTCACTTTGTCAATCATTTTTTCAATACTTGTTGATTTTCACATTTCTTTGAACGTTAGTGACCTTAGACATTTTTGGTCAAAATTTTCATTAATACATATACTTTGACATTTTACAAACTTTTCACTTTTCCTAATATTTTTCACTTTGTCAATCATTTTTTCAATACTTGATGATTTTCATATTTTTTTGAATGTTAGTGACCTTAGACATTTTTGGTCAAAATTTTCATAAATACATGTACTGTCACATTTTACAAACTTTTCACTTTTCCTAATATTTTTCACTTTGTCAACCATTTTTTCAATAATAAATGATTTTCATATTTTTTTGAACGATAGTGACCTTAGACATTTTTGTCAAAATTTTAATTAATACATATACTTTGACATTTTACAAACTTTTAATTTTTCCTAATATTTTTCACTTTGTCAATCATTTTTTCAATATTTGAAGATTTTCACATTTTTTTGAACGTTAGTGACCTTTGACATTTTTGATCAAAATTTTCATAAAAACATGTACTGTGACTTTTTATAAACTTTTCACTTTCCTAATATTTTTCACTTTGTCAACCATTTTTTCAATACGAAATTATTTTCAAATTTTTTTGAACGTTATTGACCTTTGACATTTTTGGTCAAAATTTTCATTCATACATATACTTTGACATTTTACAAACTTTTCATTTTTCCTAATATTTTTCACTTTGTCAATAATTTTTTCAATACTTGATGATTTTCACATTTTTTTGAACGTTAGTGACCTTAGACATTTTTGGTCAAAATTTTCATAAATACATGTACTTTAAAAATTTTACAAACTTTTCACTTTTCCTACTATTTTTCACTCTGTCAATCATTTTTTCAATACTTGATGATTTTCACATTTTTTTGAACGTTAGTGACCTTAGAAATTTTTGGTCAAAATTTTCATAGATACATGTACTGTGACATTTTACAAACTTTTCACTTTCCTAATATTTTTCACTTTGTCAACAATTTTTTCCAATACGAAATGATTTTCAATTTTTTTTGAACGTTAGTGACCTTTGACATTTTGGTCAAAATTTTCATTCATACATATACTTTGACATTTTACAAACTTTTCACTTTTCCTAATATTTTTCAATTCGTCAATCATTTTTTCAATATTTGATGATTTTCACATTTTTTTGAATGTTAGTGACCTTAGACATTTTTGGTCAAAATTTTCATAAATACCTGTACTTTGACATTTTACAAACTTTTCACTTTTCCTAATATTTTTCACTTTGTCAATAATTTTTTCAATACTTGATGATTTTCACATTTTTTTGAACGATAGTGACCTTAGACATTTTTGGTCAAAATTTTCATAAATACATGTACTTTGAAATTTTACAAACTTTTCACTTTTCCTAATATTTTTCACTTTGTCAATCATTTTTTCAATATTTGATGATTTTCACATTTTTTTGAACGTTAGTGACCATAGACATTTTTCGTCAAAATTTTCATAAATACATATACTTTGACATTTTACAAACTTTTCACTTTTCCTAATATTTTTCACTTTGTCAATCATTTTTTCAATATTTGAAGATTTTCACATTTTTTTGAACGTTAGTGACCTTTGACATTTTTGTTCAAAATTTTCATAAAAACATGTACTGTGACATTTTATAAACTTTTCACTTTCCTAATATTTTTCACTTTGTCAACCATTTTTTAAATACGAAATGATTTTCGAATTTTTTTGAACGTTATTGACCTTTGACATTTTTGGTCAAAATTTTCATTCATACATATACTTTGACATTTTACAAACTTTTCACTTTTCCTAATATTTTTCACTTTGTCAATCATTTTTTCAATACTTGATGATTTTCACATTTTTTTGAACGTCAGTGACCTTAGACATTTTTGGTCAAAATTTTCATAAATACATGTACTTTGACATTTTACAAACTTTTCACTTTTCCTAATATTTTTCACTTTGTCAATCATTTTTTCAATTTTTGATGATTTTCACATTTTTTTGAACTTTAGTGACCTTAGACATTTTTGGTCAAAATTTTCATAAATACCTGTACTGTGACATTTTACAAACTTTTCACTTTTCCTAATATTTTTCACTTTGTCAATCATTTTTTCAATACTTGATGATTTTCACATTTCTTTGAACGTTAGTGACCTTAGACATTTTTGGTCAAAATTTTCATTAATACATATACTTTGACATTTTATAAACTTTTCACTTTTCCTAATATTTTTCAATTTGTCAATCATTTTTTCAATACTTGATGATTTTCATATTTTTTTGAATGTTAGTGACCTTAGACATTTTTGGTCAAAATTTTCATAAATACATGTACTGTCACATTTTACAAACTTTTCACTTTTCCTAATATTTTTCACTTTGTCAACCATTTTTTCAATAATAAATGATTTTCATATTTTTTTGAACGATAGTGACCTTAGACATTTTTGTCAAAATTTTCATTCATACATATACTTTGACATTTTACAAACTTTTCACTTTTCCTAATATTTTTCAATTCGTCAATCATTTTTTCAATATTTGATGATTTTCACATTTTTTTGAATGTTAGTGACCTTAGACATTTTTGGTCAAAATTTTCATAAATACCTGTACTTTGACATTTTACAAACTTTTCACTTTTCCTAATATTTTTCACTTTGTCAATAATTTTTTCAATACTTGATGATTTTCACATTTTTTTGAACGATAGTGACCTTAGACATTTTTGGTCAAAATTTTCATAAATACATGTACTTTGAAATTTTACAAACTTTTCACTTTTCCTAATATTTTTCACTTTGTCAATCATTTTTTCAATATTTGATGATTTTCACATTTTTTTGAACGTTAGTGACCATAGACATTTTTCGTCAAAATTTTCATAAATACATATACTTTGACATTTTACAAACTTTTCACTTTTCCTAATATTTTTCACTTTGTCAATCATTTTTTCAATATTTGAAGATTTTCACATTTTTTTGAACGTTAGTGACCTTTGACATTTTTGTTCAAAATTTTCATAAAAACATGTACTGTGACATTTTATAAACTTTTCACTTTCCTAATATTTTTCACTTTGTCAACCATTTTTTAAATACGAAATGATTTTCGAATTTTTTTGAACGTTATTGACCTTTGACATTTTTGGTCAAAATTTTCATTCATACATATACTTTGACATTTTACAAACTTTTCACTTTTCCTAATATTTTTCACTTTGTCAATCATTTTTTCAATACTTGATGATTTTCACATTTTTTTGAACGTCAGTGACCTTAGACATTTTTGGTCAAAATTTTCATAAATACATGTACTTTGACATTTTACAAACTTTTCACTTTTCCTAATATTTTTCACTTTGTCAATCATTTTTTCAATTTTTGATGATTTTCACATTTTTTTGAACTTTAGTGACCTTAGACATTTTTGGTCAAAATTTTCATAAATACCTGTACTGTGACATTTTACAAACTTTTCACTTTTCCTAATATTTTTCACTTTGTCAATCATTTTTTCAATACTTGATGATTTTCACATTTCTTTGAACGTTAGTGACCTTAGACATTTTTGGTCAAAATTTTCATTAATACATATACTTTGACATTTTATAAACTTTTCACTTTTCCTAATATTTTTCAATTTGTCAATCATTTTTTCAATACTTGATGATTTTCATATTTTTTTGAATGTTAGTGACCTTAGACATTTTTGGTCAAAATTTTCATAAATACATGTACTGTCACATTTTACAAACTTTTCACTTTTCCTAATATTTTTCACTTTGTCAACCATTTTTTCAATAATAAATGATTTTCATATTTTTTTGAACGATAGTGACCTTAGACATTTTTGTCAAAATTTTCATTAATACATATACTTTGACATTTTACAAACTTTTCATTTTTCCTAATATTTTTCACTTTGTCAATCATTTTTTCAATATTTGAAGATTTACACATTTTTTTGAACGTTAGTGACCTTTGACATTTCTGTTCAAAATTTTCATAAAAACATGTACTGTGACATTTTATAAACTTTTCACTTTCCTAATATTTTTCACTTTGTCAACCATTTTTTCAATACGAAATTATTTTCAAATTTTTTTGAACGTTATTGACCTTTGACATTTTTGGTCAAAATTTTCATTCATACATATACTTTGACATTTTACAAACTTTTCATTTTTCCTAATATTTTTCACTTTGTCAATAATTTTTTCAATATTTGATGATTTTCACATTTTTTTGAACGTTAGTGACCATAGACATTTTTGGTCAAAATTTTCATAAATACCTGTACTGTGACATTTTACAAACTTTTCACTTTTCCTAATATTTTTCACTTTGTCAATCATTTTTTCAATACTTGATGATTTTCACATTTTTTTGAATGTTAGTGACCTTAGACATTTTTGGTCAAAATTTTCATAAATACCTGTACTTTGACATTTTACAAACTTTTCACTTTTCCTAATATTTTTCACTTTGTCAATAATTTTTTCAATACTTGATGATTTTCACATTTTTTTGAACGATAGTGACCTTAGACATTTTTGGTCAAAATTTTCATAAATACATGTACTTTGAAATTTTACAAACTTTTCACTTTTCCTAATATTTTTCACTTTGTCAATCATTTTTTCAATATTTGATGATTTTCACATTTTTTTGAACGTTAGTGACCATAGACATTTTTCGTCAAAATTTTCATAAATACATATACTGTGACATTTTATAAACTTTTCACTTTCCTAATATTTTTCACTTTGTCAACCATTTTTTAAATACGAAATGATTTTCGAATTTTTTTGAACGTTATTGACCTTTGACATTTTTGGTCAAAATTTTCATTCATACATATACTTTGACATTTTACAAACTTTTCACTTTTCCTAATATTTTTCACTTTGTCAATCATTTTTTCAATACTTGATGATTTTCACATTTTTTTGAACGTCAGTGACCTTAGACATTTTTGGTCAAAATTTTCATAAATACATGTACTTTGACATTTTACAAACTTTTCACTTTTCCTAATATTTTTCACTTTGTCAATCATTTTTTCAATTTTTGATGATTTTCACATTTTTTTGAACTTTAGTGACCTTAGACATTTTTGGTCAAAATTTTCATAAATACCTGTACTGTGACATTTTACAAACTTTTCACTTTTCCTAATATTTTACACTTTGTCAATCATTTTTTCAATACTTGATGATTTTCACATTTCTTTGAACGTTAGTGACCTTAGACATTTTTGGTCAAAATTTTCATTAATACATATACTTTGACATTTTATAAACTTTTCACTTTTCCTAATATTTTTCAATTTGTCAATCATTTTTTCAATACTTGATGATTTTCATATTTTTTTGAATGTTAGTGACCTTAGACATTTTTGGTCAAAATTTTCATAACTACATGTACTGTCACATTTTACAAACTTTTCACTTTTCCTAATATTTTTCACTTTGTCAACCATTTTTTCAATAATAAATGATTTTCATATTTTTTTGAACGATAGTGACCTTAGACATTTTTGTCAAAATTTTCATTAATACATATACTTTGACATTTTACAAACTTTTCATTTTTCCTAATATTTTTCACTTTGTCAATCATTTTTTCAATATTTGAAGATTTACACATTTTTTTGAACGTTAGTGACCTTTGACATTTCTGTTCAAAATTTTCATAAAAACATGTACTGTGACATTTTATAAACTTTTCACTTTCCTAATATTTTTCACTTTGTCAACCATTTTTTCAATACGAAATTATTTTCAAATTTTTTTGAACGTTATTGACCTTTGACATTTTTGGTCAAAATTTTCATTCATACATATACTTTGACATTTTACAAACTTTTCATTTTTCCTAATATTTTTCACTTTGTCAATAATTTTTTCAATATTTGATGATTTTCACATTTTTTTGAACGTTAGTGACCATAGACATTTTTGGTCAAAATTTTCATAAATACCTGTACTGTGACATTTTACAAACTTTTCACTTTTCCTAATATTTTTCACTTTGTCAATCATTTTTTCAATACTTGATGATTTTCACATTTTTTTGAACGTCAGTGACCTTAGACATTTTTGGTCAAAATTTTCATAAATACATGTACTTTGACATTTTACAAACTTTTCACTTTTCCTAATATTTTTCACTTTGTCAATCATTTATTCAATATTTGATGATTTTCACATTTTTTTGAACTTTAGTGACCTTAGACATTTTTGGTCAAAATTTTCATAAATACCTGTACTGTGACATTTTACAAACTTTTCACTTTTCCTAATATTTTTCACTTTGTCAATCATTTTTTCAATACTTGATGATTTTCACATTTCTTTGAACGTTAGTGACCTTAGACATTTTTGGTCAAAATTTTCATTAATACATATACTTTGACATTTTACAAACTTTTTACTTTTCCTAATATTTTTCAATTTGTCAATCATTTTTTCAATACTTGATGATTTTCATATTTTTTTGAATGTTAGTGACCTTAGACATTTTTGGTCAAAATTTTCATAAATACATGTACTGTGACATTTTACAAACTTTTCACTTTTCCTAATATTTTTCACTTTGTCAACCGTTTTTTCAATAATAAATGATTTTCATATTTTTTTGAACGATAGTGACCTTAGACATTTTTGTCAAAATTTTCATTAATACATATACTTTGACATTTTACAAACTTTTCATTTTTCCTAATATTTTTCACTTTGTCAATCATTTTTTCAATATTTGAAGATTTTCACATTTTTTTGAACGTTAGTGACCTTTGACATTTCTGTTCAAAATTTTCATAAAAACATGTACTGTGACATTTTATAAACTTTTCACTTTCCTAATATTTTTCACTTTGTCAATCATTTTTTCAATATTTGATGATTTTCACATTTTTTTGAACGTTAGTGACCATAGACATTTTTGGTCAAAATTTTCATTCATACATATACTTTGACATTTTTCACTTTGTCAATAATTTTTTCAATACTTTATGATTTTCACATTTTTTTGAACGTTAGTGACCTTAGACATTTTTGGTCAAAATTTTCATAAATACCTGTACTGTGACATTTTACAAACTTTTCACTTTTCCTAATATTTTTCACTTTGTCAATCATTTTTTCAATACTTGATGATTTTCACATTTTTTTGAACGATAGTGACCTTAGACATTTTTGGTCAAAATTTTCATAAATACATGTACTTTGAAATTTTACAAACTTTTCACTTTTCCTAATATTTTTCACTTTGTCAATCATTTTTTCAATATTTGATGATTTTCACATTTTTTTGAACTTTAGTGACCTTAGACATTTTTGGTCAAAATTTTCATAAATACCTGTACTGTGACATTTTACAAACTTTTCACTTTTCCTAATATTTTTCACTTTGTCAATCATTTTTTCAATACTTGATGATTTTCACATTTCTTTGAACGTTAGTGACCTTAGACATTTTTGGTCAAAATTTTCATTAATACATATACTTTGACATTTTACAAACGTTTCACTTTTCCTAATATTTTTCAATTTGTCAATCATTTTTTCAATACTTGATGATTTTCATATTTTTTTGAATGTTAGTGACCTTAGACATTTTTGGTCAAAATTTTCATAAATACATGTACTGTGACATTTTACAAACTTTTCACTTTTCCTAATATTTTTCACTTTGTCAACCATTTTTTCAATAATAAATGATTTTCATATTTTTTTGAACGATAGTGACCTTAGACATTTTTGTCAAAATTTTCATTAATACATATACTTTGACATTTTACAAACTTTTCATTTTTCCTAATATTTTTCACTTTGTCAATCATTTTTTCAATATTTGAAGATTTTCACATTTTTTTGAACGTTAGTGACCTTTGACATTTCTGTTCAAAATTTTCATAAAAACATGTACTGTGACATTTTATAAACTTTTCACTTTCCTAATATTTTTCACTTTGTCAATCATTTTTTCAATATTTGATGATTTTCACATTTTTTTGAACGTTAGTGACCATAGACATTTTTGGTCAAAATTTTCATTCATACATATACTTTGACATTTTTCACTTTGTCAATAATTTTTTAAATACTTGATGATTTTCACATTTTTTTGAACGTTAGTGACCTTAGACATTTTTGGTCAAAATTTTCATAAATACCTGTACTGTGACATTTTACAAACTTTTCACTTTTCCTAATATTTTTCACTTTGTCAATCATTTTTTCAATACTTGATGATTTTCACATTTTTTTGAACGATAGTGACCTTAGACATTTTTGGTCAAAATTTTCATAAATACATGTACTTTGAAATTTTACAAACTTTTCACTTTTCCTAATATTTTTCACTTTGTCAATCATTTTTTCAATATTTGATGATTTTCACATTTTTTTGAACGTTAGTGACCATAGACATTTTTGGTCAAAATTTTCATAAATACATGTACTTTGACATTTTACAAACTTTTCACTTTTCCTAATATTTTTCACTTTGTCAATCATTTTTTCAATATTTGATGATTTTCACATTTTTTTGAACTTTAGTGACCTTAGACATTTTTGGTCAAAATTTTCATAAATACCTGTACTGTGACATTTTACAAACTTTTCACTTTTCCTAATATTTTTCACTTTGTCAATCATTTTTTCAATACTTGATGATTTTCACATTTCTTTGAACGTTAGTGACCTTAGACATTTTTGGTCAAAATTTTCATTAATACATATACTTTGACATTTTACAAACGTTTCACTTTTCCTAATATTTTTCAATTTGTCAATCATTTTTTCAATACTTGATGATTTTCATATTTTTTTGAACGATAGTGACCTTAGACATTTTTGTCAAAATTTTCATTAATACATATACTTTGACATTTTACAAACTTTTCATTTTTCCTAATATTTTTCACTTTGTCAATCATTTTTTCAATATTTGAAGATTTTCACATTTTTTTGAACGTTAGTGACCTTTGACATTTTTGTTCAAAATTTTCATAAAAACATGTACTGTGACATTTTATAAACTTTTCACTTTCCTAATATTTTTCACTTTGTCAACCATTTTTTCAATACGAAATTATTTTCAAATTTTTTTGAACGTTATTGACCTTTGACATTTTTGGTCAAAATTTTCATAAATACATGTACTTTGACATTTTACAAACTTTTCACTTTTCCTAATATTTTTCACTTTGTCAATCATTTTTTCAATATTTGATGATTTTCACATTTTTTTGAACGTTAGTGACCTTAGACATTTTTGGTCAAAATTTTCATAAATGCCTGTACTGTGACATTTTACAAACTTTTCACTTTTCCTAATATTTTTCACTTTGTCAATCATTTTTTCAATATTTGATGATTTTCACATTTTTTTGAACGTTAGTGACCATAGACATTTTTGGTCAAAATTTTCATAAATACCTATACTGTGACATTTTACAAACTTTTCACTTTTCCTAATATTTTTCACTTTGTCAATCATTTTTTCAATACTTGATGATTTTCACATTTTTTTGAATGTTAGTGACCTTAGACATTTTTGGTCAAAATTTTCATAAATACATGTACTTTGACATTTTACAAACTTTTCACTTTTCCTAATATTTTTCACTTTGTCAATCATTTTTTCAATATTTGATGATTTTCACATTTTTTTGAACGTTAGTGACCTTAGACATTTTTGGTCAAAATTTTCATAAATGCCTGTACTGTGACATTTTACAAACTTTTCACTTTTCCTAATATTTTTCACTTTGTCAATCATTTTTTCAATACTTGATGATTTTCACATTTTTTTGAACGTTAGTGACCTTAGACATTTTTGGTCAAAATTTTCATAAATACAGATACTTTGACATTTTACAAACTTTTCACTTTTCCTAATATTTTTCACTTTGTCAATATTTTTTTCAATCCTTGATGATTTTCACATTTTTTTGCACGTTAGTGACCTTAGACATTTTTGGTCAAAATTTTCATAAATACCTGTAATGTGACATTTTACAAACTTTTCACTTTTCCTAATATTTTTCACTTTGTCAATCATTTTTTCAATACTTGATGATTTTCATATTTTTCGAATGTTAGTGACCTTAGACATTTTTGGTCAAAATTTTTATAAATACATGTACTGTGACATTTTACAAACTTTTCACTTTTTCTAATATTTTTCACTTTGTCAACCATTTTTTCAATACTAAATGATTTTCACATTTTTTTGAACGTTAGTGACCTTTGACATTTTTGGTCAAAATTTAAATTAATACATATACTTTGACATTTTAAAAACTTTTCATTTTTCCTAATATTTTTTCACTTTGTCAATCATTTTTTCAATATTTGAAGATTTTCACATTTTTTTGAACGTTAGTGACCTTTGACATTTTTGGTCAAAATTTAAATTAATACATATACTTTGACATTTTACAAACTTTTAATTTTTCCTAATATTTTTCACTTTGTCAATCATTTTTTCAATATTTGATGATTTTCACATTTTTTTGAACGTTAGAGACCTTAGACATTTTTGGTCAAAATTTTCATAAATACATGTACTGTGACATTTTAAAAACTGTTCACTTTTCCTAATATTTTTCACTTTGTCAATCATTTTTTCATTATTCGATGATTTTCACATTTTTTTGAACGTTAGTGACCTTAGACATTTTTGGTCAAAATTTTCATAAATACCTGTACTGTGACATTTTACCAACTTTTCACTTTTCCTAATATTTTTCACTTTGTCAACCATTTTTTCAATACTAAATGATTTTCACATTTTTTTGAACCTTAGTGACCTTTGACATTTTTGGTCAAAAATTTTCATCAATACATATATTTTGACATTTTACAAACTTTCATTTTTCCTACTATTTTTCACTTTCTCAATCACTTTTTTCAATACTTGATGATTTTCACATTTTTTTGAACGTTAGTGAGCTTAGACATTTTTGGTCAAAATTTTTCATTTACTGTGACATTTTACTAACTTTTCAATTTTCCTTATATTTTTTCACTTTGTCAATCATTTTTTCAATGCTTGATGATTTTCATATTTTTTCTGTTATCAGTTAACTTAGACATTTTTGGTTAAAAATTTCGTGAATAAACGTATCGTGAAACTATACTAACTTTTTACTTTTCCCAATATTTTTCACTTTGTCAATCATTTTTTTAATACTTGATGATTTTCACCTTTTTTTGAACGTTAGTGACCTTAGACATTTTTGGTCAAAATTTTCATAAATACATGTACTTTGACATTTTCCAAACTTTTCATTTTTCCTAATATTTTTCACTTTGTCAATCATTTTTTCAATACTTGATGATTTTCACTTTTTTTTGAACGCTAGTGACCTTAGACATTTTTGGTCAAAATTTTCATAAATACATGTACTTTGACATTTTAAAAAACTTTTCATTTTTCCTAATATTTTTCACTTTGTCAATCATTTTTTCAATATTTGAAGATTTTCCACATTTTTTTGAACGTTAGTGACCTTTGACATTTTTGTTCAAAATTTTCATAAATACATGTACTTTGACATTTTACAAACTTTTCACTTTTCCTAATATTTTTCACTTTGTCAACCATTTTTTCAATACGAAATGATTTTCAAATTTTTTTGAACGTTATTGACCTTTGACATTTTTGGTCAAAATTTTCATTCATACATATACTTTGACATTTTACAAACTTTTCATTTTTCCTAATATTTTTCACTATGTCAATAATTTTTTCAATACTTGATGATTTTCACATTTTTTTGAACGTTAGTGACCTTAGACATTTTTGGTCAAAATTTTCATAAATACATGTACTTTGAAATTTAACAAACTTTTCACTTTTCCTAATATTTTTCACTTTGTCAATCATTTTTTCAATATTTGATGATTTTCACATTTTTTTGAACGTTAGTGACCATAGACATTTTTGGTCAAAATTTCATAAATACCTGTACTGTGACATTTTACAAACTTTTCACTTTTCCTAATATTTTTCACTTTGTCAATCATTTTTTCAATACTTGATGATTTTCACATTTTTTTGAACGTTAGTGACCTTAGACATTTTTGGTCAAAATTTTCATAAATACATGTACTGTGACATTTTACAAACTTTTCACTTTTCCTAATATTTTTCACTTTGTCAACCATTTTTTCAATAATAAATGATTTTCACATTTTTTTGAACGATAGTGACCTTAGACATTTTTGGTCAAAATTTTCATTAATACATATACTTTGACATTTTACAAACTTTTCATTTTTCCTAATATTTTTCACTTTGTCAATAATTTTTTCAATATTTGAAGATTTTCACATTTTTTTGAACGTTAGTGACCTTAGACATTTTTGTTCAAAATTTTCATGAAAACATGTAGTGTGACATTTTATAAACTTTTCACTTTCCTAATATTTTTCACTTTGTCAACCATTTTTTCAATACAAAATGATTTTCAAATTTTTTTGAACGTTATTGACCTTTGACATTTTTGGTCAAAATTTTCATTAATACATATACTTTGACATTTTACAAACTTTTCATTTTTCCTAATATTTTTCACTTTGTCAATCATTTTTTCAATATTTGATGATTTTCACATTTTTTTGAACGTTAGTGACCTTAGACATTTTTGGTCAAAATTTTCATAAATACCTGTACTGTGACATTTTACAAACTTTTCACTTATCCTAATATTTTTCACTTTGTCAATAATTTTTTCAATACTTGATGATTTTCATATTTTTTTGAACGTTAGTGACCTTAGATATTTTTTGTCAAAATTTTCATAAATACATGTACTGTGACATTTTAAAAACTTTTCACTTTTCCTAATATTTTTCACTTTGTCAACCATTTTTTCAATACTAAATGATTTTCACATTTTTTTGAACGTTAGTGACCTTTGACATTTTTGGTCAAAATTTTCAAAAATACGTATATTTTGACATTTTACAAACTTTTCATTTTTCCTAATATTTTTCACTTTGTCAATCATTTTTTCAATATTTGAAGATTTTCACATTTTTTTGAACGTTAGTGACCTTTGACATTCTTGTTCAAAATTTTCATACATACATGTACTGTGACATTTTACAAACTTTTCACTTTCCTAATATTTTTCACTTTGTCAACCATTTTTTCAATACTTTATGATTTTCAAATTTTTCTGAACGTTAGTGACCTTTGACATTTTTGGTCAAAATTTTCATTCATACATATACTTTGACATTTTACAAACTTTTCACTTTTCCTAATATTTTTCACTTTGTCAATAATTTTTTCAATACTAAATGATTTTCACATTTTTTTGAACGTTATTGACCTTAGACATTTTTGGTCAAAATTTTAATTCATACATATACTTCGACATTTTACAAACTTTTCTCTTTTCCTAATATTTTTCACTTTGTCAATCATTTTTTCAATATTTGATGATTTTCACATTTTTTTGAACGTTAGTGACCTTAGACATTTTTGGTCAAAATTTTCATAAATACCTGTACTGTGACATTTTACAAACTTTTCACTTTTCCTAATATTTTTCACTTTGTCAATCATTTTTTCAATACTTGATGATTTTCACATATCTTTGAACGTTAGTGACCTTTAACATTTTTGTTCACAATTTTCATAAATACATGTACTGTAACATTTTACAAACTTTTTCACTTTCCTAATATTTTTCACTTTGTCAACCATTTTTTCAATACGAAATGATTTTCATATTTTTTTGAATGTTAGTGACCTTAGATATTTTTGGTCAAAATTTTCATTAATACATATATTTTGACATTTTACAAACTTTTCATTTTTCCTACTATTTTTCACTTTGTCAATCATTTTTTCAATATTTGAAAATTTTCCGATTTTTTGGAACGTTAGTGACCTTTGACATTTTTGTTCAAAATTTTCATATATACATGTACTGTGACATTATACAAACTTTTCACTTTCCTAATATTTTTCACTTTGTCAACCATTTTTTCAATACTTTATGATTTTCAAATTTTTCTGAACATTAGTGACCTTTGACATTTTACAAACTTTTCTCTTTTCCTAATATTTTTCACTTTGTCAATCATTTTTTCAATATTTGATGATTTTCACATTTTTTTGAACGTTAGTGACCTTAGACATTTTTGGTCAAAATTTTCATAAATACCTGTACTGTGACATTTTACAAACTTTTCACTTTTCCTAATATTTTTCACTTTGTCAATCATTTTTTCAATACTTGATGATTTTCATATTTTTTTGAATGTTAGTGACCTTAGACATTTTTGGTCAAAATTTTCATAAATACATGTACTGTGACATTTTACAAACTTTTCACTTTTCCCAATATTTTTCACTTTGTCAATCATTTTTTCAATATTTGATGATTTTCACATTTTTTTGAACGTTAGTGACCTTAGACATTTTTGGTCAAAATTTTCATAAATACCTGTACTTTTAAATTTTACAAACTTTTCACTTATCCTAATATTTTTCACTTTGTCAATCATTTTTTCAATACTTGATGATTTTCACATTTCTTTGAACGTTAGTGACCTTAGATATTTTTGGTCAAAATTTTCATTAATACATATACTTTAACATTTTACAAACTTTTCACTTTTCCTAATATTTTTCACTTTTTCAATCATTTTTTCAATACTTGATGTTTTTCATATTTTTTTGAATGTTAGTGACCTTAGATATTTTTTGTCAAAATTTTCATAAATACATGTACTGTGACATTTTAAAAACTTTTCACTTTTCCTAATATTTTTCACTTTGTCAACCATTTTTTCAATACTAAATGATTTTCACATTTTTTTGAACGTTAGTGACCTTTGACATTTTTGGTCAAAATTTTCATTAATACATATATTTTGACATTTTACAAACTTTTCATTTTTCCTACTATTTTTCACTTTGTCAATCATTTTTTCAATATTTGAAGATTTTCACATTTTTTTGAACGTTAGTGACCTTTGACATTCTTGTTCAAAATTTTCATATATACATGTACTCTGACATTTTACAAACTTTTCACTTTCCTAATATTTTTCACTTTGTCAACCATTTTTTCAATACTTTATGATTTTCAAATTTTTCTGAACGTTAGTGACCTTTGACATTTTTGGTCAAAATTTTCATTCATACATATACTTTGACATTTTACAAACTTTTCACTTTTCCTAATATTTTTCACTTTGTCAATAATTTTTTCAATACTAAATGATTTTCACATTTTTTTGAACGTTATTGACCTTAGACATTTTTGGTCAAAATTTTAATACATACATGTACTGTGACATTTTAAAAACTTTTCACTTTTCCTAATATTTTTCACTTTGTCAATCATTTTTTCAATATTTGATGATTTTCACATTTTTTTGAACGTTAGTGACCTTTAACATTTTTTTTCACAATTTTCATAAATACATGTACTGTGACATTTTACAAACTTTTTCACTTTCCTAATATTTTTCACTTTGTCAACCATTTTTTCAATACGAAATGATTTTCATATTTTTTTGAATGTTAGTGACCTTAGATATTTTTGGTCAAAATTTTCATAAATACATGTACTGTGACATTTTAAAAACTTTTCACTTTTCCTAATATTTTTCACTTTGTCAACCATTTTTTCAATACTAAATGATTTTCACATTTTTTTGAACGTTAGTGACCTTTGACATTTTTGGTCAAAATTTTCATTAATACATATATTTTGACATTTTACAAACTTTTCATTTTTCCTACTATTTTTCACTTTGTCAATCATTTTTTCAATATTTGAAAATTTTCCGATTTTTTGGAACGTTAGTGACCTTTGACATTTTTGTTCAAAATTTTCATATATACATGTATTGTGACATTATACAAACTTTTCACTTTCCTAATATTTTTCACTTTGTCAACCATTTTTTCAATACTTTATGATTTTCAAATTTTTCTGAACGTTAGTGACCTTTGACATTTTTGGTCAAAATTTTCATTCACACATATACTTTGACATTTTACAAACTTTTCACTTTTCCTAATATTTTTCACTTTGTCAATAATTTTTTCAATACTAAATGATTTTCACATTTTTTTGAACGTTATTGACCTTAGACATTTTTGGTCAAAATTTTCATTAATACATATACTTTGACATTTTACAAACTTTTCTCTTTTCCTAATATTTTTCACTTTGTCAATCATCTTTTCAATATTTGATGATTTTCACATTTTTTTGAACGTTAGTGACCTTAGACATTTTTGGTCAAAATTTTCATAAATACCTGTACTGTGACATTTTACAAACTTTTTACTTTTCCTAATATTTTTCACTTTGTCAATCATTTTTTAAATACTTGATGAGTTTCACATATCTTTGAACGTTAGTGACCTTTGACATTTTTGTTCAAAATTTTCATAAATACATGTACTCTGACATTTTACAAACTTTTCACTTTCCTAATATTTTTTACTTTGTCAACCATTTTTTCAATACGAAATGATTTTCAAATTTTTTTGAACGTTAGTGACCTTTGACATTTTTGGTCAAAATTTTAATTCATACATATACTTTGACATTTTACAAACTTTTCATTTTTCCTAATATTTTTCACTTTGTCAATAATTTTTTCAATACTTGATGATTTTCACATTTTTTTTAACGTTAGTGACTTTAGACATTTTGGGTCAAAATTTTCATAAATACATGTACTTTGACATTTTACAAACTTTTCACTTTTCCTAATATTTTTCACTTTGTCAATCATTTTTTCAATACTTGATGATTTTCACATATCTTTGAACGTTAGTGACCTTTAACATTTTTGTTCACAATTTTCATAAATACATGTACTGTAACATTTTACAAACTTTTTCACTTTCCTAATATTTTTCACTTTGTCAACCATTTTTTCAATACGAAATGATTTTCATATTTTTTTGAATGTTAGTGACCTTAGATATTTTTGGTCAAAATTTTCATAAATACATGTACTGTGACATTTTAAAAACTTTTCACTTTTCCTAATATTTTTCACTTTGTCAACCATTTTTTCAATACTAAATGATTTTCACATTTTTTTGAACGTTAGTGACCTTTGACATTTTTGGTCAAAATTTTCATTAATACATATATTTTGACATTTTACAAACTTTTCATTTTTCCTACTATTTTTCACTTTGTCAATCATTTTTTCAATATTTGAAAATTTTCCGATTTTTTGGAACGTTAGTGACCTTTGACATTTTTGTTCAAAATTTTCATAAATACCTGTACTGTGACATTTTACAAACTTTTCACTTTTCCTAATATTTTTCACTTTGTCAATAATTTTATCAATACAAAATGATTTTCAAATTTTTAAGAACGTTATTGACCTTGAACATTTTTGGTCAAAATTTTCATAAATACCTGTACTGTGACATTTTACAAACTTTTCACTTTTCCTAATATTTTTCACTTTGTCAATCATTTTTTCAATACTTGATGAGTTTCATATTTTTTTGAATGTTAGTGACCTTAGACATTTTTGGTCAAAATTTTCATTAATACATATACTTTGACATTTTACAAACTTTTCATTTTTCCTAATATTTTTCACTTTGTCAATCATTTTGTCAATACTATATGATTTTCACATTTTTTTGAACGTTAGTGACCTTAGACATTTTTGGTCAAAATTTTCATTCATACATATACTTTGACCTTTTACAAACTTTTCACTTTTCCTAATATATTTCACTTTGTCAATCATTTTTTCAATACTTGATGATTTTCACATTTTTTTGAACGTTAGTGAACTTAGACATTTTTGGTCAAAATTTTCATAAATACATGTACTGTGACATTTTACTAACTTTTCACTTTTCCTAATATTTTTCACTTTTTCAACCATTTTTTCAATACCTTGTGATTTTCATATTTTTTCCAATATTAGTTAACTTAGACATTTTTGGTTAAAATTTTCGTTAATAGACGTACTGTGAAACTTTACTAACTTTTCACTTTTCCCAATATTTTTCACTTTATCCACCATTTTTTCAATACTTAATGATTTTCACATTTTTTTGAACGTTAGTGACCTTTGACATTTTTGGTCAAAATTTTCATTAATACATGAACTATGACATTTTACAAACTTTTCATTTTTCCTAATATTTTTCACTTTGTCAATCATTTTTTCAATACTTTATGATTTTCACATTTTTTTGAACGTTAGTGACCTTTGACATTTTTGGTCACAATTTTCATTAATACATGCACTGTGACATTTTACAAACTTTTCACTTTTCCTAATATTTTTCACTTTGTCAACCATTTTTTCAATACTTGATGATTTTCACATTTTTTTGAACGTTAGTGACCTTTGACATTTTTGGTCAAAAATTTTCATTAATACATGTATTTTGACATTTTACAAACTTTTTATTTTTCCTAATATTTTTCACTTTGTCAATCATTTTTTCAATGTTGAAGATTTTCCACATTTTTTTGAACGTTAGTGACCTTTGACATTTTTGTTCAAAATTTTCATAAATACATGTACTTTGACATTTTACAAACTTTTCACTTTCCTAATATTTTTCACTTTGTCAATCATTTTTTCAATACGAAATGATTTTCAAATTTTTTCCAACGTTAGTGACCTTTGACATTTTTGGTCAAAATTTTCATTAATACATATACTTTGACATTTTACAAACTTTTCTCTTTTCCTAATATTTTTCACTTTGTCAATCATCTTTTCAATATTTGATGATTTTCACATTTTTTTGAACGTTAGTGACCTTAGACATTTTTGGTCAAAATTTTCATAAATACCTGTACTGTGACATTTTACAAACTTTTTACTTTTCCTAATATTTTTCACTTTGTCAATCATTTTTTAAATACTTGATGATTTTCACATATCTTTGAACGTTAGTGACCTTTAACATTTTTGTTCACAATTTTCATAAATACATGTACTGTGACATTTTACAAACTTTTTCACTTTCCTAATATTTTTCACTTTGTCAACCATTTTTTCAATATATAAGATTTTCACATTTTTTTGAACGTTAGTGACCTTTGACATTTTTGTTCAAAATTTTCATAAATACATGTACTGTGACATTTTACAAACTTTTCACTTTCCTAATATTTTTTACTTTGTCAACCATTTTTT
The DNA here is from genome assembly GCF_037954325.1 of Fistularia commersonii. Classification (NCBI taxonomy): domain Eukaryota; kingdom Metazoa; phylum Chordata; class Actinopteri; order Syngnathiformes; family Fistulariidae; genus Fistularia; species Fistularia commersonii. The sequence goes on from NC_141307.1 coordinate 13,418,404, forward strand.
CAATACGAAATGATTTTCAAATTTTTTTGAACGTTAGTGACCTTTGACATTTTTGGTCAAAATTTTAATTCATACATATACTTTGACATTTTACAAACTTTTCATTTTTCCTAATATTTTTCACTTTGTCAATAATTTTTTCAATACTTGATGATTTTCACATTTTTTTTAACGTTAGTGACTTTAGACATTTTGGGTCAAAATTTTCATAAATACATGTACTTTGACATTTTACAAACTTTTCACTTTTCCTAATATTTTTCACTTTGTCAATCATTTTTTCAATACTTGATGATTTTCACATATCTTTGAACGTTAGTGACCTTTAACATTTTTGTTCACAATTTTCATAAATACATGTACTGTAACATTTTACAAACTTTTTCACTTTCCTAATATTTTTCACTTTGTCAACCATTTTTTCAATACGAAATGATTTTCATATTTTTTTGAATGTTAGTGACCTTAGATATTTTTGGTCAAAATTTTCATAAAAACATGTACTGTGACATTTTAAAAACTTTTCACTTTTCCTAATATTTTTCACTTTGTCAACCATTTTTTCAATACTAAATGATTTTCACATTTTTTTGAACGTTAGTGACCTTTGACATTTTTGGTCAAAATTTTCATTAATACATATATTTTGACATTTTACAAACTTTTCATTTTTCCTACTATTTTTCACTTTGTCAATCATTTTTTCAATATTTGAAAATTTTCCGATTTTTTGGAACGTTAGTGACCTTAGACATTTTTGTTCAAAATTTTCATAAATACCTGTACTGTGACATTTTACAAACTTTTCACTTTTCCTAATATTTTTCACTTTGTCAACCATTTTTTCAATACTAAATGATTTTCACATTTTTTTGAACGTTAGTGACCTCAGACGTTTTTGGTCAAAATTTTCATATATACATATACTTTGACATTTTACAATCTTTTCACTTCTTCTAATATTTTTCACTTTTTCAATCATTTTTTCAATATTTGATGATTTTCACAGTTATTTTGAACGTTAGTGACCTTAGACATTTTTGGTCAAAATTTTCAAAAATACATGTACTGTGACATTTTACAAAGTTTTCACTTTTCCTAATATTTTTCACTTTTTCAATCATTTTTTCAATATTTGATGATTTTCACAGTTTTTTTGAACGTTAGTGACCTTAGACATTTTTGGTCAAAATTTTCATAAATACATGTACTGTGACATTTTACAAACTTTTCATTTTTCCTAATATTTTTTCACTTTGTCAATCATTTTTTCAAAACTTTATGATTTTCACTGTCCTTTGAACGTAAGTGACCTTAGACATTTTTGGTCAAAATTTCATGAACGAATGTACTGTGACATTTTACAAACTTTTCACTTTTTCTAATATTTTTCACTTTGTCAACCATTTTTTCAATACTAAATGATTTTCACATTTTTTTGAACGTTAGTGACCTCAGACGTTTTTGGTCAAAATTTTCATAAATACATATACTTTGACATTTTACAAACTTTTCACTTTTTCTAATATTTTTCACTTTTTCAATCATTTTTTCAATATTTGATGATTTTCACAGTTTTTTTGAACGTTAGTGACCTTAGACATTTTTGGTCAAAATTGTCATTAATATGTATACTTTGATATTTTACAAACTTTTCATTTTTCCTAATATTTTTCACTTTGTCAATCATTTTTTCAATGCTTAATGATTTTCACATTTTTTTGAACGTTAATGACCTTTGACATTTTTTGTCAAAATTTTCATTAATACATGTACCTTGACATTTTACAAACTTTTCACTTTTCCTAAAATTTTTAATTGTGAATCATTTTTTCAATACTATATGCTTTCCACATGTATTTGAACTCAGTGACATTAGACATTTTTGGTCAAAATTTTCATTAATACATATACTTTGACATTTTACAAACTTTTCATTTTTCCTAATATTTTTCACTTTGTTAACCATTTTTTCAATACTTGATGATTTTCACATTTTTTTGAACGTTAGTGACCCTAGACAATTTTTGGTCAAAATTTTCATAAATACATATACTTTGACATTTTACAAACTTTTCACTTTTCCTAATATTTTTCACTTTGTCAATCATTTTTTCAATACTTGATGATTTTCACATTTTTTTGAACGTTAGTGACCTTAGACATTTTTGGTCAAAATATTCATAAATACATGTAATGTGACAATTTACAAACTTTTCACTTTTCTTAATATTTTTCAATTTTTCAACCATTTTTTCAATACTTTATGATTTTCATATTTTTTCCGATATTAGTGACCTTAGACATTTTTGGTCAAAATTTTCATTAATACATATACTTTGACATTTTACAAACTTTTCATTTTTCCTAATATTTTTCACTTTGTCAATCATTTTTTCAATACTATATGATTTTCACATTTTTTTGAACGTTAGTGACCTTTGACATTTTTGGTCAAAATTTTCATAAATACATGTACTGTGACATTTTACAAACTTTTCACTTTTCCTAATATTTTTCACGTTGTCAATCATTTTTTCAATACTTGATGATTTTCACATTTTTTTGAACTTGAGTGACCTTTGACATTTTTGGTCAAAATTTTCATAAATACGTGTACTGTGACATTTTACAAACTTTTCCCTTTTCTAATATTTTTCACTTTGTCAATCATTTTTTCAATATTTGATGATTTTCACAGTTTTTTTGAACGTTAGTGACCTTAGACATTTTTAGTCAAAATTTTCATAAATACATGTAATGTGACATTTTACAAACTTTTCATTTTTCCTAATATTTTTCACTTTGTCAATCATTTTTTCAATACTTTTATGATTTTCACTTTCCTTTGAATGTAAGTGACCTTAGACGTTTTTGGTCAAAATTTCATGAACGAATGTACTGTGACATTTTACTAACTTTTCACTTTTCCTAATATTTTTCACTTTGTCAACCATTTTTTCAATACTTTAAGATTTTCATATTTTTTCCAATATTTGTTAACTTAGACATTTTTTGTTAAAATTTTCGTGAATAGACGTACTGTGACACTTTTCTATCTTTTCACTTTTCCCAATATTTTTCACTTTGTCCACCATTTTTTCAATACTTGATGATTTTCACATTTTTTTGAACGTTAGTGACCTTTGACATTTTTGGTCAAAATTTTCATTAATACATGTACCTTGACATTTTACAAACTTTTCACTTTTCCTAAAATTTTTACTTTGTCAATCATTTTTTCAATACTTGATGATTTTCACATTTTTTTGAACGTTAGTGACCTTAGACATTTTTGGTCAAACTTTACATAAATGCATTGACTGTGACATTATACAAACTTTTCAATTTTTAAATATTTTTCACTTTTTCAACCATTTTTTCAATACTTTATGATTTTCAGTTTCCTTTGAACGTAAGCGACCTTAGACATTTTTGGTCAAAATTTCATGAACACATGTACCGTGACATTTTACTTACTTTTCATTTTTCCCAATATTTTTCACTTTGTCAACCATTTTTTCAATACTTCATGATTTTCACTTTCCTTTGAACGTTAGTGACCTTAGACATTTTTGGTGTAAATTTTCATGAACACATGTACTGTGACACTTTACTAACTTTACACTTTTCCTAATATTTGTCACTTTGTTAACCATTTTTTCAATACTATATGCTTTCCACATGTATTTGAACTTAGTGACCTTTGACATTTTTGGTCAAAATTTTCATTAATACATATACTTTGACATTTTACAAACTTTTCATTTTTCCTAATATTTTTCACTTTTAAAACCATTTTTTCAATACTTGATGATTTTCACATTTTTTTGAACGTTAGTGACCCTAGACATTTTTGGTCAAAATTTTCATTAATACATATACTGTGACAATTTACAAACTTTTCACTTTTCTTAATATTTTTCACTTTTTAGACCATTTTTTCAATACTTTATGATTATCATATTTTATCCGATATTAGTGACCTTAGACATTTTTGGTCAAAATTTTCATAAATACATATACTGTGACATTTTACAAACTTTTCACTTTTCCTAATATTTTTCACTTTGTCAATCATTTTTTCAATACTTGATGATTTTCACATTTTTTTGAACTTTAGTGACCTTTGACATTTTTGGTCAAAATTTTCATAAATACGTGTACTGTGACATTTTACAAACTTTTCATTTTTCCTAATATTTTTCACTTTGTCAATCATTTTATCAATACTTTATGATTTTCACTTTCCTTTGAACGTAAGTGTCCTTCGACATGTTTGGTCAAAATTTCATGAACGAATTTACTGTGACATTTTACTAACTTTTCACTTTTCCTAATATTTTTCACTTTGTCAATCATTTTTTCAATACTAAATGATTTTCACATTTTTTTGAACGTTAGTGACCTTTGACATTTTTGGTCAAAATTTTCATAAATACGTGTACTGTGACATTTTACAAACTTTTCACTTTTTCTAATATTTTTCACTTTGTCAATCATTTTTTCAATACTTGATGATTTTCACATTTTTTTGAACGTAAGTGACCTTAGACATTTTTGGTCAAAATTTTCAAAAATACATGTACTGTGGCATTTTACAAACTTTTCACTTTTCCTAATATTTTTCACTTTGTCAATCATTTTTTCAAAACATGATGATTTTCACATTTTTTTGAACTTTGGTGACCTTTGACATTTTTCGTCAAAATTTTCATAAATACGTGTACTGTGACATTTTACAAACTTTTCACTTTTCTTAATATTTTTCACTTTGTCAATCATTTTTTCAATACTTTATGATTTTCACATTTTTTTTAACGTTAGTGACCTTAGACATTTTTGGTCAAAATTTTCATGAATACATGTACTGTGACATTTTACTAACTTTTCACTTTTCCTAATATTTTTCACTTTTTCAACCATTTTTTCAATACTTGATGATTTTCATATTTTTTCCGATATTAGTGACCTTAGACATTTTTGGTCAAAATTTTCATAAATACATATACTTTGACATTTTACAAACTTTTCATTTTTCCTAATATTTTTCACTTTTAAAACCATTTTTTCAATACTTGATGATTTTCACATTTTTTTGAACGTTAGTGACCTTATACATTTTTGTTCAAAATTTTCATAAATACATATACTGTGACATTTTACAAACTTTTCACTTTTCCTAATATTTTTAACTTTGTCAATCATTTTTTCAATACTTTATGATTTTCCCATTTTTTTGAACTTTAGTGACCTTTGACATTTTTGGTCAAAATTTTCATAAATACGTGTACTGTGACATTTTACTAACTTTTCACTTTTCCTAATATTTTTCACTTTTTCAACCAGTTTTTAAATACTTTATGATTTTGATATTTTTTCCGATATTAGTGACCTTAGACATTTTTGGTCAAAATTTTCATTAATACATATACTTTGACATTTTACAAACTTTTCATTTTTCCTAATATTTTTCACTTTTAAAACCATTTTTTCAATACTTGATGATTTTCACATTTTTTTGAACGTTAGTGACCTTAGACGTTTTTGGTCAAAATTTTCATAAATACATATACTTTGACATTTTACAAACTTTTCACTTTTCCTAATATTTTTCACTTTGTCAATCATTTTTTCAATACTTGATGATTTTCACATTTTTTTGAACGTAAGTGACCTTAGACATTTTTGGTCAAAATTTTCAAAAATACATGTACTGTGGCATTTTACAAACTTTTCACTTTTCCTAATATTTTTCACTTTGTCAATCATTTTTTCAATACATGATGATTTTCACATTTTTTTGAACTTTGGTGACCTTTGACATTTTTGGTCAAAATTTTCATAAATACGTGTACTGTGACATTTTACTAACTTTTCACTTTTCCTAATATTTTTAACTTTGTCAATCATTTTTTCAATACTTTATGATTTTCACATTTTTTTGAACTTTAGTGACCTTTGACATTTTTGGTCAAAATTTTCATAAATACGTGTACTGTGACATTTTACAAACTTTTCATTTTTCCTAATATTTTTCACTTTGTCAATCATTTTATCAATACTTTATGATTTTCACTTTCCTTTGAACGTAAGTGTCCTTCGACATGTTTGGTCAAAATTTCATGAACGAATTTACTGTGACATTTTACTAACTTTTCACTTTTCCTAATATTTTTCACTTTGTCAATCATTTTTTCAATACTAAATGATTTTCACATTTTTTTGAACGTTAGTGACCTTAGACATTTTTGGTCAAAATTTTCATAAATACATGTACTGTGACATTTTACTAACTTTTCACTTTTCCTAATATTTTTCACTTCATCAATCATTTTTTCAATACTTGATGATTTTCACATTTTTTTGAACGTTAGTGACCTTAGACATTTTTGGTCAAAATGTTCATAAATACCTGTACTGTGACATTTTACAAACTTTTCACTTTTTCTAATATTTTTTTCTTTGTCAATCATTTTTTCAATACTTTATGATTTTCATATTTTTTTTAACTTTAGTGACCTTTGACATTTTTGGTCAAAATTTTCATAAATACGTGTACTGTGACATTTTACAAACTTTTCACTTTTTCTAATATTTTTCACTTTGTCAATCATTTTTTCAATACTTGATGAGTTTCACATTTTTTTGAACGTAAGTGACCTTAGACATTTTTGGTCAAAATTTTCAAAAATACATGTACTGTGGCATTTTACAAACTTTTCACTTTTCCTAATATTTTTCACTTTGTCAATCATTTTTTCAATACATGATGATTTTCACATTTTTTTGAACTTTGGTGACCTTTGACATTTTTGGTCAAAATTTTCATAAATACGTGTACTGTGACATTTTACAAACTTTTCACTTTTCTTAATATTTTTCACTTTGTCAATCATTTTTTCAATACTTTATGATTTTCACATTTTTTTTAACGTTAGTGACCTTAGACATTTTTGGTCAAAATTTTCATGAATACTTGTACTGTGACATTTTACTAACTTTTCACTTTTCCTAATATTTTTCACTTTTTCAACCATTTTTTCAATACTTGATGATTTTCATATTTTTTCCGATATTAGTGACCTTAGACATTTTTGGTCAAAATTTTCATGAATACATATACTTTGACATTTTACAAACTTTTCATTTTTCCTAATATTTTTCACTTTTAAAACCATTTTTTCAATACTTGATGATTTTCATATTTTTTTGAACGTTAGTGACCTTAGACATTTTTGGTCAAAATTTTCATAAATACATGTACTGTGACATTTTACTAACTTTTCACTTTTCCTAATATTTTTCACTTTTTCAACCATTTTTTCAATACTTGATGATTTTCATATTTTTTCCGATATTAGTGACCTTAGACATTTTTGGTCAAAATTTTCATTAATACATATACTTTGATATTTTACAAACTTTTCATTTTTCCTAATATTTTTCACTTTGTCAATCGTATTTTCAATACTTGATGATTTTCACATTTTTTTGAACGTTAGTGACCTTAGACATTTTTGGTCAAAATTTTCATAAATACATATACTTTGACATTTTACAAACTTTTCACTTTTCCTAATATTTTTCACTTTGTCAATCATTTTTTCAATACTTGATGATTTTCACTTTCCTTTGAGCGTAAGTGTCCTTCGACATTTTTAGTCAAAATTTCATGAACGAATGTACTGTGACATTTTACAAACTTTTCACTTTTCCTAATATTTTTCACTTTGTCAATCATTTTTTCAATACTTGATGATTTTCACATTTTTTTGATCGTTAGTGACCTTAGACATTTTTGGTCAAAATTCTCATAAATACTTGTACTGTGACATTTTACAAACTTTTCACTTTTCCTAATATTTTTCACTTTGTCAATCATTTTTTCAATACTTTATGATTTTCACATTTTTTTGAACGTTAGTGACCTTAGACATTTTTGGTCAAAATTTTCATTAATACATATACTGTGACATTTTACTAACTTTTCACTTTTCCTAATATTTTTCACTTTTTCAACCATTTTTTCAATACTTTATGATTTTCATATTTTTTCCGATATTAGTGACCTAAGACATTTTTGGTCAAAATTCTCATTAATACATATACTTTGACATTTTACAAACTTTTCATTTTTCCTAATATTTTTCACTTTTAAAACCATTTTTTCAATACTTGATGATTTTCACATTTTTTTGAACGTTAGTGACCCTAGACATTTTTGGTAAAAATTTTCATAAATACATATAGTTTGACATTTTACAAACTTTTCATTTTTCCTAATATTTTTCACTTTGTCAATCATTTTTTCAATACTAAATTATTTTCCCTTTTTTTTGAACGTTAGTGACCTTAGACATTTTTGGTCAAAATTTTCATAAATACATATACTGTGACATTTTACAAACTTTTCACTTTTCCTAATATTTTTCACTTTGTCAATCATTTTTTCAATACTTGATGATTTTCATATTTTTTTGAACTTTAGTGACCTTTGACATTTTTGGTCAAAATTTTCATAAATACGTGTACTGTGACATTTTACAAACTTTTCACTTTTTCTAATATTTTTCACTTTATCAATCATTTTTTCAATATTTGATGATTTTCACAGTTTTTTTGAACGTTAGTGACCTTAGATATTTTTGGTCAAAATTTTCATAAATACATGTACTGTGACATTTTACAAACTTTTCATTTTTCCTAATATTTTTCACTTCGTCAATTATTTTATCAATACTTTATGATTTTCACTTTCCTTTGAACGTAAGTGTCCTTCGACATGTTTGGTCAAAATTTCATGAACGAATGTACTGTGACATTTTACTAACTTTTCACTTTTCCTAATATTTTTCACTTAGTCAATCATTTTTTCAATACTAAATGATTTTCACATTTTTTTGAACGTTAGTGACCTTAGACATTTTTGGTCAAAATTTTCATAAATACATGTACTGTGACATTTTACTAACTTTTCACTTTTCCTAATATTTTTCACTTCATCAATCATTTTTTCAATACTTGATGATTTTCACATTTTTTTTAACGTTAGTGACCTTAGACATTTTTGGTCAAAATGTTCATAAATACATGTACTGTGACATTTTACAAACTTTTCACTTTTCCTAATATTTTTCACTTTTTCAACCATTTTTTGAATACTTGATGATTTTCATATTTTTTCCGATATTAGTGACCTTAGACATTTTTGGTCAAAATTTTCATTAATACATATCTTTGACATTTTACAAACTTTTCATTTTTCCTAATATTTTTCACTTTTAAAACCATTTTTTCAATACTTGATGATTTTCACATTTTTTTGAACGTTAGTGACCCTAGACATTTTTGGTCAAAATTTTCATAAATACATATACTTTGACATTTTACAAACTTTTCACTTTTCCTAATATTTTTTACTTTGTCAATCATTTTTTTAATACTTGATGATTTTCACATTTTTTTGAACGTTAGTGACCTTAGACATTTTTGGTTAAAATTTTCATAAATACATGTACTGTGACATTTTACTAACTTTTCACTTTTCCTAATATTTTTCACTTTTTCAACCATTTTTTCAATACTTTATGATTTTCATATTTTTTCCGATATTAGTGACCTTAGACATTTTTGGTCAAAATTTTCATTAATAAATATACTTTGACATTTTACAAACTTTTCATTTTTCCTAATATTTTTCACTTTGTCAATCATTTTTTCAATACTATATGATTTTCACATTTTTTTGAACGTTAGTGACCTCAGACATTTTTGGTCAAAATTTTCATAAATACATATACTGTGACATTTTACAAACTTTTCACTTTTCCTAATATTCTTCACTTTGTCAATCATTTTTTCAATACTTGATGATTTTCACATTTTTTTGAACTTTAGTGACCTTTGACATTTTTGGTCAAAATTTTCATAAATACGTGTACATTGACATTTTACAAACTTTTCACTTTTTCTAATATTTTTCAATTCATCAATCATTTTTTCAATATTTGATGATTTTCACAGTTTTTTTGAACGTTAGTGACCTTAGACATTTTTGGTCAAAATTTTCATAAATACATATACTGTGACATTTTACTAACTTTTCACTTTTCCTAATATTTTTCACTTCATCAATCATTTTTTCAATACTTTATGATTTTCACTTTCCTTTGAACGTATGTGTCCTTCGACATTTTTGGTCAAAATTTCATGAACGAATGTACTGTGACATTTTACTAAATTTTCACTTTTCCTAATATTTTTCACTTTGTCAACCATTTTTTCAATACTAAATGATTTTCACATTTTTTTGAACGTTAGTGACCTTAGACGTTTTTGGTCAAAATTTTCATAAATACATATACTTTGACATTTTACAAACTTTTCACTTTTCCTAATATTTTTCACTTTGTCAATCATTTTTTCAATACTTGATGATTTTCACATTTTTTTGAACGTAAGTGACCTTAGACATTTTTGGTCAAAATTTTCAAAAATACATGTACTGTGGCATTTTACAAACTTTTCACTTTTCCTAATATTTTTCACTTTGTCAATCATTTTTTCAATACATGATGATTTTCACATTTTTTTGAACTTTGGTGACCTTTGACATTTTTGGTCAAAATTTTCATAAATACGTGTACTGTGACATTTTACAAACTTTTCACTTTTCTTAATATTTTTCACTTTGTCAATCATTTTTTCAATACTTTATGATTTTCACATTTTTTTTAACGTTAGTGACCTTAGACATTTTTGGTCAAAATTTTCATGAATACGTGTACTGTGACATTTTACTAACTTTTCACTTTTCCTAATATTTTTAACTTTGTCAATCATTTTTTCAATACTTTATGATTTTCACATTTTTTTGAACTTTAGTGACCTTTGACATTTTTGGTCAAAATTTTCATAAATACGTGTACTGTGACATTTTACTAACTTTTCACTTTTACTAATATTTTTCACTTTTTCAACCAGTTTTTCAATACTTTATGATTTTGATATTTTTTCCGATATTAGTGACCTTAGACATTTTTGGTCAAAATTTTCATTAATACATATACTTTGACATTTTACAAACTTTTCATTTTTCCTAATATTTTTCACTTTTAAAACCATTTTTTCAATACTTGATGATTTTCACATTTTTTTAACGTTAGTGACCCTAGACATTTTTGGTCAAAATTTTCATAAATACATATACTTTGACATTTTACAAACTTTTCACTTTTCCTAATATTTTTCACTTTGTCAATCATTTTTTCAATACTGATGATTTTAACATTTTTTTGAACGTAAGTGACCTTAGACATTTTTGGTCAAAATTTTCAAAAATACATGTACTGTGGCATTTTACAAACTTTTCACTTTTCCTAATATTTTTCACTTTGTCAATCATTTTTTCAATACATGATGATTTTCACATTTTTTTGAACTTTGGTGACCTTTGACATTTTTGATCAAAATTTTAATAAATACGTGTACTGTGACATTTTACAAACTTTTCACTTTTTCTAATATTTTTCAATTCATCAATCATTTTTTCAATATTTGATGATTTTCACAGTTTTTTTGAACGTTAGTGACCTTAGACATTTTTGGTCAAAATTTTCATAAATACATATACTGTGACATTTTACTAACTTTTCACTTTTCCTAATATTTTTCACTTCATCAATCATTTTTTCAATACTTTATGATTTTCACTTTCCTTTGAACGTAGGTGTCCTTCGACATTTTTGGTCAAAATTTCATGAACGAATGTACTCTGACATTTTACTAAATTTTCACTTTTCCTAATATTTTTCACTTTGTCAACCATTTTTTCAATACTAAATGATTTTCACATTTTTTTGAACGTTAGTGACCTTAGACGTTTTTGGTCAAAATTTTCATAAATACATATACTTTGACATTTTACAAACTTTTCACTTTTCCTAATATTTTTCACTTTGTCAATCATTTTTTCAATACTTGATGATTTTCACATTTTTTTGAACGTAAGTGACCTTAGACATTTTTGGTCAAAATTTTCAAAAATACATGTACTGTGGCATTTTACAAACTTTTCACTTTTCCTAATATTTTTCACTTTGTCAATCATTTTTTCAATACATGATGATTTTCACATTTTTTTTGAACTTTAGTGACCTTTGACATTTTTGGTCAAAATTTTCATAAATACGTGTACTGTGACATTTTACAAACTTTTCACTTTTCTTAATATTTTTCACTTTGTCAATCATTTTTTTCAATACTTTATGATTTTCACATTTTTTTTAACGTTAGTGACCTTTGACATTTTTGGTCAAAATTTTCATAAATACGTGTACTGTGACATTTTACTAACTTTTCACTTTTCTAATATTTTTCACTTTTTCAACCAGTTTTTCAATACTTTATGATTTTGATATTTTTTCCGATATTAGTGACCTTAGACATTTTGGTCAAAATTTTCATTAATACATATACTTTGACATTTTACAAACTTTTCATTTTTCCTAATATTTTTCACTTTTAAAACCATTTTTTCAATACTTGATGATTTTCACATTTTTTTGAACGTTAGTGACCCTAGACATTTTTGGTCAAATTTTCATAAATACATATACTTTGACATTTTACAAACTTTTCACTTTTCCTAATATTTTTCACTTTGTCAATCATTTTTTCAATACTTGATGATTTTCACATTTTTTTGAATGTAAGTGACCTTAGACATTTTTGGTCAAAATTTTCAAAAATACATGTACTGTGGCATTTTACAAACTTTTCACTTTTTCCTAATATTTTTCACTTTGTCAATCATTTTTTCAATACATGATGATTTTCACATTTTTTTGAACTTTGGTGACCTTTGACATTTTTGGTCAAAATTTTCATAAATACGTGTACTGTGACATTTTACAAACTTTTCACTTTTCTTAATATTTTTCACTTTGTCAATCATTTTTTCAATACTTTATGATTTTCACATTTTTTTTAACGTTAGTGACCTTAGACATTTTTGGTCAAAATTTCATGAACGAATGTACTGTGACATTTTACTAAATTTTCACTTTTCCTAATATTTTTAACTTTGTCAATCATTTTTTCAATACTTTATGATTTTCACATTTTTTTGAACTTTAGTGACCTTTGACATTTTTGGTCAAAATTTTCATAAATACGTGTACTGTGACATTTTACTAACTTTTCACTTTTCCTAATATTTTTCACTTTTTCAACCAGTTTTTCAATACTTTATGATTTTGATATTTTTTCCGATATTAGTGACCTTAGACATTTTTGGTCAAAATTTTCATTAATACATATACTTTGACATTTTACAAACTTTTCATTTTTCCTAATATTTTTCACTTTTAAAACCATTTTTTCAATACTTGATGATTTTCACATTTTTTTGAACGTTATTGACCCTAGACATTTTTGGTCAAAATTTTCATAAATACATATACTTTGACATTTTACAAACTTTTCACTTTTCCTAATATTTTTCACTTTGTCAATCATTTTTTCAATACTTGATGATTTTCATATTTTTTTGAACGTTAGTGACCTTAGACATTTTTGGTCAAAATTTTCATAAATACATGTACTGTGACATTTTACTAACTTTTCACTTTTCCTAATATTTTTTCACTTTTTCAACCATTTTTTCAATACTTTATGATTTTCATATTTTTTCCGATATTAGTGACCTTAGACATTTTTGGTCAAAATTTTCATAAATACATATACTGTGACATTTTACAAACTTTTCACTTTTCCTAATATTTTTCACTTTGTCAATCATTTTTTCAATACTTGATGATTTTCACATTTTTTTGAACTTTAGTGACCTTTGACATTTTTTGGTCAAAATTTTCATAAATACTTGTACTTTGACATTTTACAAACTTTTCACTTTTTCTAATATTTTTCACTTCATCAATCATTTTTTCAATATTTGATGATTTTCACAGTTTTTTTGAACGTTAGTGACCTTAGACATTTTTGGTCAAAATTTTCATAAATACATATACTGTGACATTTTACTAACTTTTCACTTTTCCTAATATTTTTCACTTTGTCAATCATTTTTTCAATACTTTATGATTTTCACATTTTTTTGAACTTTAGTGACCTTTGACATTTTTGGTCAAAATTTTCATAAATACGTGTACTGTGACATTTTACTAACTTTTCACTTTTCCTAATATTTTTCACCTTTTCAACCATTTTTTCAATAGTTTATGATTTTCTTATTTTTTCCGATATTAGTGACCTTAGACATTTTTGGTCAAAATTTTCATTAATACAAATACTTTGACATTTTACAAACTTTTCACTTTTCCTAATATTTTTCACTTTGTCAATCATTTTTTCAATACTTGATGATTTTCACATTTTTTTGAACGTTAGTGACCTCAGACATTTTTGGTCAAAATTGCATAAATACATGTACTGTGACATTTTACTAACTTTTCACTTTTCCTAATATTTTTCACTTTTTCAACCATTTTTTCAATACTTTTTGATTTTCATATTTTTTCCGATATTAGTGACCATAGACATTTTTGGTCAAAATTTTCAAAAATACATGTACTGTGACATTTTACAAACTTTTCACTTTTCCTAATATTTTTCACTTTGTCAATCATTTTTTCAATACTTTATGATTTTCACTGTCCTTTGAACGTAAGTGACCCTTAGACATTTTTGGTCAAAATTTCATGAACGAATGTACTGTGACATTTTACAAACTTTTCACTTTTTCTAATATTTTTCACTTTGTCAACCATTTTTTTCAATACTAAATGATTTTCACATTTTTTTGAACGTTAGTGACCTCAGACGTTTTTGGTCAAAATTTTCATAAATACATATACTTTGACATTTTACAAACTTTTCACTTTTTCTAATATTTTTCACTTTTTCAATCATTTTTTCAATATTTGATGATTTTCACAGTTTTTTTGAACGTTAGTGACCTTAGACATTTTTGGTCAAAATTGTCATTAATATGTATACTTTGATATTTTACAAACTTTTCATTTTTCCTAATATTTTTCACTTTGTCAATCATTTTTTCAATGCTTAATGATTTTCACATTTTTTTGAACGTTAATGACCTTTGACATTTTTTGTCAAAATTTTCATTAATACATGTACCTTGACATTTTACAAACTTTTCACTTTTCCTAAAATTTTTAATTGTGAATCATTTTTTCAATACTATATGCTTTCCACATGTATTTGAACTCAGTGACATTAGACATTTTTGGTCATAAATTTTCATTAATACATATACTTTGACATTTTACAAACTTTTCATTTTTCCTAATATTTTTCACTTTGTTAACCATTTTTTCAATACTTGATGATTTTCACATTTTTTTGAACGTTAGTGACCCTAGACAATTTTTGGTCAAAATTTTCATAAATACATATACTTTGACATTTTACAAACTTTTCACTTTTCCTAATATTTTTTCACTTTGTCAATCATTTTTTCAATACTTGATGATTTTCACATTTTTTTGAACGTTAGTGACCTTAGACATTTTTGGTCAAAATATTCATAAATACATGTAATGTGACAATTTACAAACTTTTCACTTTTCTTAATATTTTTCAATTTTTCAACCATTTTTTCAATACTTTATGATTTTCATATTTTTTCCGATATTAGTGACCTTAGACATTTTTGGTCAAAATTTTCATTAATACATATACTTTGACATTTTACAAACTTTTCATTTTTCCTAATATTTTTCACTTTGTCAATCATTTTTTCAATACTATATGATTTTCACATTTTTTTGAACGTTAGTGACCTTTGACATTTTTGGTCAAAATTTTCATAAATACATGTACTGTGACATTTTACAAACTTTTCACTTTTCCTAATATTTTTCACGTTGTCAATCATTTTTTCAATACTTGATGATTTTCACATTTTTTTGAACTTGAGTGACCTTTGACATTTTTGGTCAAAATTTTCATAAATACGTGTACTGTGACATTTTACAAACTTTTCCCTTTTCTAATATTTTTCACTTTGTCAATCATTTTTTCAATATTTGATGATTTTCACAGTTTTTTTGAACGTTAGTGACCTTAGACATTTTTAGTCAAAATTTTCATAAATACATGTAATGTGACATTTACAAACTTTTCATTTTTCCTAATATTTTTCACTTTGTCAATCATTTTTTCAATACTTTTATGATTTTCACTTTCCTTTGAATGTAAGTGACCTTAGACGTTTTTGGTCAAAATTTCATGAACGAATGTACTGTTACATTTTACTAACTTTTCACTTTTCCTAATATTTTTCACTTTGTCAACCATTTTTTCAATACTTTAAGATTTTCATATTTTTTCCAATATTTGTTAACTTAGACATTTTTTGTTAAAATTTTCGTGAATAGACGTACTGTGACACTTTTCTATCTTTTCACTTTTCCCAATATTTTTCACTTTGTCCACCATTTTTTCAATACTTGATGATTTTCACATTTTTTTGAACGTTAGTGACCTTTGACATTTTTGGTCAAAATTTTCATTAATACATGTACCTTGACATTTTACAAACTTTTCACTTTTCCTAAAATTTTTACTTTGTCAATCATTTTTTCAATACTTGATGATTTTCACATTTTTTTGAACGTTAGTGACCTTAGACATTTTTGGTCAAACTTTACATAAATGCATTGACTGTGACATTATACAAACTTTTCAATTTTTAAATATTTTTCACTTTTTCAACCATTTTTTCAATACTTTATGATTTTCAGTTTCCTTTGAACGTAAGCGACCTTAGACATTTTTGGTCAAAATTTCATGAACACATGTACCGTGACATTTTACTTACTTTTCATTTTTCCCAATATTTTTCACTTTGTCAACCATTTTTTCAACTTTATGAACGTTAGTGACCTTAGACCATTTTTGGTGTAAATTTTCATGAAACACATGTACTGTGACACTTTACTAACTTTACACTTTTCCCTAATATTTGTCACTTTGTTAACCATTTTTTTCAATACTATATGCTTTCCACATGTATTTGAACTTAGTGGACCTTTGGACATTTTTGGTCAAAATTTTCATTAATACATATACTTTGACATTTTTACAAACTTTTCATTTTTCCTAATATTTTTTCACTTTTAAAACCATTTTTTCAATACTTGATGATTTTCACATTTTTTTGAACGTTAGTGACCCTAGACATTTTTGGTTCAAAATTTTCATTAATACATATTACTGTGACAATTTACAAACTTTTCACTTTTTCTTAATATTTTTTCCACTTTTTTAGACCATTTTTTTCAATACTTTATGATTATCATATTTTATCCGATATTAGTGACCTTAGACATTTTTGGTCAAAATTTTCATAAATACATATACTGTGACATTTTACAAACTTTTCACTTTTTCCTAATATTTTTCACTTTGTCAATCCATTTTTTCAATACTTGATGATTTTCACATTTTTTTTGAACTTTAGTGGACCTTTGACATTTTTGGTCAAAATTTTCATAAATACGTGTACTGTGACATTTTACAAACTTTTCATTTTTCCTAATATTTTTCACTTTGTTCAATCATTTTATCAATACTTTATGATTTTCACTTTCCTTTGAACGTAAGTGTCCTTCGACATGTTTGGTCAAAATTTCATGAACGAATTTACTGTGACATTTTACTAACTTTTCACTTTTCCTAATATTTTTCACTTTGTCAATCATTTTTTCAATACTTGATGATTTTCACATTTTTTTTGAACTTTAGTGACCTTTGACATTTTTGGTCAAAATTTTCATAAATACGTGTACTGTGACATTTTACAAACTTTTCATTTTTCCTAATATTTTTCACTTTGTCAATCATTTTATCAATACTTTATGATTTTCACTTTCCTTTGAACGTAAGTGTCCTTCGACATGTTTGGTCAAAATTTCATGAACGAATTTACTGTGACATTTTACTAACTTTTCACTTTTCCTAATATTTTTCACTTTGTCAATCATTTTTTCAATACTAAATGATTTTCACATTTTTTTGAACGTTAGTGACCTTTGACATTTTTGGTCAAAATTTTCATAAATACGTGTACTGTGACATTTTACAAACTTTTCACTTTTTCTAATATTTTTCACTTTGTCAATCATTTTTTCAATACTTGATGATTTTCACATTTTTTTGAACGTAAGTGACCTTAGACATTTTTGGTCAAAATTTTCAAAAATACATGTACTGTGGCATTTTACAAACTTTTCACTTTTCCTAATATTTTTCACTTTGTCAATCATTTTTTCAAAACATGATGATTTTCACATTTTTTTGAACTTTGGTGACCTTTGACATTTTTCGTCAAAATTTTCATAAATACGTGTACTGTGACATTTTACAAACTTTTCACTTTTCTTAATATTTTTCACTTTGTCAATCATTTTTTCAATACTTTATGATTTTCACATTTTTTTTAACGTTAGTGACCTTAGACATTTTTGGTCAAAATTTTCATGAATACATGTACTGTGACATTTTACTAACTTTTCACTTTTCCTAATATTTTTCACTTTTTCAACCATTTTTTCAATACTTGATGATTTTCATATTTTTTCCGATATTAGTGACCTTAGACATTTTTGGTCAAAATTTTCATAAATACATATACTTTGACATTTTACAAACTTTTCATTTTTCCTAATATTTTTCACTTTTAAAACCATTTTTTCAATACTTGATGATTTTCACATTTTTTTGAACGTTAGTGACCTTATACATTTTTGTTCAAAATTTTCATAAATACATATACTGTGACATTTTACAAACTTTTCACTTTTCCTAATATTTTTAACTTTGTCAATCATTTTTTCAATACTTTATGATTTTCCCATTTTTTTTAACGTTAGTGACCTTTGACATTTTTGGTCAAAATTTTCATAAATACGTGTACTGTGACATTTTACTAACTTTTCACTTTTCCTAATATTTTTCACTTTTTCAACCAGTTTTTAAATACTTTATGATTTTGATATTTTTTCCGATATTAGTGACCTTAGACATTTTTGGTCAAAATTTTCATTAATACATATACTTTGACATTTTACAAACTTTTCATTTTTCCTAATATTTTTCACTTTTAAAACCATTTTTTCAATACTTGATGATTTTCACATTTTTTTGAACGTTAGTGACCTTAGACGTTTTTGGTCAAAATTTTCATAAATACATATACTTTGACATTTTACAAACTTTTCACTTTTCCTAATATTTTTCACTTTGTCAATCATTTTTTCAATACTTGATGATTTTCACATTTTTTTGAACGTAAGTGACCTTAGACATTTTTGGTCAAAATTTTCAAAAATACATGTACTGTGGCATTTTACAAACTTTTCACTTTTCCTAATATTTTTCACTTTGTCAATCATTTTTTCAATACATGATGATTTTCACATTTTTTTGAACTTTGGTGACCTTTGACATTTTTGGTCAAAATTTTCATAAATACGTGTACTGTGACATTTTACTAACTTTTCACTTTTCCTAATATTTTTAACTTTGTCAATCATTTTTTCAATACTTTATGATTTTCACATTTTTTTGAACTTTAGTGACCTTTGACATTTTTGGTCAAAATTTTCATAAATACGTGTACTGTGACATTTTACAAACTTTTCATTTTTCCTAATATTTTTCACTTTGTCAATCATTTTATCAATACTTTATGATTTTCACTTTCCTTTGAACGTAAGTGTCCTTCGACATGTTTGGTCAAAATTTCATGAACGAATTTACTGTGACATTTTACTAACTTTTCACTTTTCCTAATATTTTTCACTTTGTCAATCATTTTTTCAATACTAAATGATTTTCACATTTTTTTGAACGTTAGTGACCTTAGACATTTTTGGTCAAAATTTTCATAAATACATGTACTGTGACATTTTACTAACTTTTCACTTTTCCTAATATTTTTCACTTCATCAATCATTTTTTCAATACTTGATGATTTTCACATTTTTTTGAACGTTAGTGACCTTAGACATTTTTGGTCAAAATGTTCATAAATACCTGTACTGTGACATTTTACAAACTTTTCACTTTTTCTAATATTTTTTTCTTTGTCAATCATTTTTTCAATACTTTATGATTTTCATATTTTTTTTAACTTTAGTGACCTTTGACATTTTTGGTCAAAATTTTCATAAATACGTGTACTGTGACATTTTACAAACTTTTCACTTTTTCTAATATTTTTCACTTTGTCAATCATTTTTTCAATACTTGATGAGTTTCACATTTTTTTGAACGTAAGTGACCTTAGACATTTTTGGTCAAAATTTTCAAAAATACATGTACTGTGGCATTTTACAAACTTTTCACTTTTCCTAATATTTTTCACTTTGTCAATCATTTTTTCAATACATGATGATTTTCACATTTTTTTGAACTTTGGTGACCTTTGACATTTTTGGTCAAAATTTTCATAAATACGTGTACTGTGACATTTTACAAACTTTTCACTTTTCTTAATATTTTTCACTTTGTCAATCATTTTTTCAATACTTTATGATTTTCACATTTTTTTTAACGTTAGTGACCTTAGACATTTTTGGTCAAAATTTTCATGAATACTTGTACTGTGACATTTTACTAACTTTTCACTTTTCCTAATATTTTTCACTTTTTCAACCATTTTTTCAATACTTGATGATTTTCATATTTTTTCCGATATTAGTGACCTTAGACATTTTTGGTCAAAATTTTCATGAATACATATACTTTGACATTTTACAAACTTTTCATTTTTCCTAATATTTTTCACTTTTAAAACCATTTTTTCAATACTTGATGATTTTCATATTTTTTTGAACGTTAGTGACCTTATACATTTTTGTTCAAAATTTTCATAAATACATATACTGTGACATTTTACAAACTTTTCACTTTTCCTAATATTTTTAACTTTGTCAATCATTTTTTCAATACTTTATGATTTTCACATTTTTTTGAACTTTAGTGACCTTTGACATTTTTGGTCAAAATTTTCATAAATACGTGTACTGTGACATTTTACTAACTTTTCACTTTTCCTAATATTTTTCACTTTTTCAACCAGTTTTTCCATTCTTTATGATTTTGATATTTTTTCCGATATTAGTGACCTTAGACATTTTTGGTCAAAATTTTCATTAATACATATACTTTGACATTTTACAAACTTTTCGTTTTTCCTAATATTTTTCACTTTTAAAACCATTTTTTCAATACTTGATGATTTTCACATTTTTTTGAACGTTAGTGACCTTAGACGTTTTTGGTCAAAATTTTCATAAATACATATACTTTGACATTTTACAAACTTTTCACTTTTCCTAATATTTTTCACTTTGTCAATCATTTTTTCAATACTTGATGATTTTCACATTTTTTTGAACGTAAGTGACCTTAGACATTTTTGGTCAAAATGTTCATAAATACCTGTACTGTGACATTTTACAAACTTTTCACTTTTTCTAATATTTTTTTCTTTGTCAAACATTTTTTCAATACTTTATGATTTTCATATTTTTTTTAACTTTAGTGACCTTTGACATTTTTGGTCAAAATTTTCATAAATACGTGTACTGTGACATTTTACAAACTTTTCACTTTTTCTAATATTTTTCACTTTGTCAATCATTTTTTCAATACTTTATGATTTTCACATTTTTTTTAACGTTAGTGACCTTAGACATTTTTGTTCAAAATTTTCATGAATACATGTACTGTGACATTTTACTAACTTTTCACTTTTCCTAATATTTTTCACTTTTTCAACCATTTTTTCAATACTTGATGATTTTCATATTTTTTCCGATGTTAGTGACCTTAGACATTTTTGGTCAAAATTTTCATAAATACATATACTTTGACATTTTACAAACTTTTCTTTTTTCCTAATATTTTTCACTTTTAAAACCATTTTTTCAATACTTGATGATTTTCACATTTTTTTGAACGTTAGTGACCTTATACATTTTTGTTCAAAATTTTCATAAATACATATACTGTGACATTTTACAAACTTTTCACTTTTCCTAATATTTTTAACTTTGTCAATCATTTTTTCAATACTTTATGATTTTCACATTTTTTTGAACTTTAGTGACCTTTGACATTTTTGGTCAAAATTTTCATAAATACGTGTACTGTGACATTTTACTAACTTTTCACTTTTCCTAATATTTTTCACTTTTTCAACCAGTTTTTCAATACTTTATGATTTTGATATTTTTTCCGATATTAGTGACCTTAGACATTTTTGGTCAAAATTTTCATTAATACATATACTTTGACATTTTACAAACTTTTCATTTTTCCTAATATTTTTCACTTTGTCAACCATTTTTTCAATACTTGATGATTTTCACATTTTTTTGAACGTTAGTGACCTTAGACGTTTTTGGTCAAAATTTTCATAAATACATATACTTTGACATTTTACAAACTTTTCACTTTTCCTAATATTTTTCACTTTGCTTTTCTTAATATTTTTCACTTTGTCAATCTTTTTTCAATACTTTATGATTTTCACATTTTTTTTTTTTTTTTTTTTTTTTTTTTTTTTTTTTTTTTTTTTTTTTTTTTTTTTTTAATTTTTTTTTTTTTTTTTTTTTAATTTTTATAATTTTTTTAATTTTTTATTTTTTTTTTTTTTTTTTTTTTTTTTTATTTTTTTTTTTTTTTTTTTTTTTTTTTTTTTTTTTTTTTTTTTTTTTTTTTTTTTTTTTTTTTTTTTTTTTTTATTTTTTAATTTTTTTCTTTTTATATTTTTTAATACTTTATGATTTTCAATTTTTTTTAACGTTAGTGACCTTAGACATTTTTGGTCAAAATTTTCATGAATACGTGTACTGTGACATTTTACTAACTTTTCACTTTTCCTAATATTTTTAACTTTGTCAATCATTTTTTCAATACTTTATGATTTTCACATTTTTTTGAACTTTAGTGACCTTTGACATTTTTGGTCAAAATTTTCATAAATACTTGTACTGTGACATTTTACTAACTTTTCACTTTTCCTAATATTTTTCACTTTTTCAACCAGTTTTTCAATACTTTATGATTTTGATATTTTTTCCGATATTAGTGACCTTAGACATTTTTGGTCAAAATTTTCATTAATACATATACTTTGACATTTTACAAACTTTTCATTTTTCCAAATATTTTTCACTTTTAAAACCATTTTTTCAATACTTGATGATTTTCACATTTTTTTGAACGTTAGTGACCCTAGACATTTTTGGTCAAAATTTTCATAAATACATATACTTTGACATTTTACAAACTTTTCACTTTTCCTAATATTTTTCACTTTGTCAATCATTTTTTCAATACTTGATGATTTTCACATTTTTTTGAACGTTAGTGACCTCAGACATTTTTGGTCAAAATTTGCATAAATACATGTACTGTGACATTTTACTAACTTTTCACTTTTCCTAATATTTTTCACTTTTTCAACCATTTTTTCAATACTTTTTGATTTTCATATTTTTTTCCGATATTAGTGACCTTAGACATTTTTGGTCAAAATTTTCAAAAATACATGTACTGTGACATTTTACAAACTTTTCACTTTTCCTAATATTTTTCACTTTGTCAATCATTTTTTCAATACTTTATGATTTTCACATTTTTTTGAACGTTAGTGACCTTAGACATTTTTGGTCAAAATTTTCATAAATACATGTACTGTGACATTTTACTAACTTTTCACTTTTCCTAATATTTTTCACTTTTTCAACCATTTTTTCAATACTTGATGATTTTCATATTTTTTCCGATATTAGTGACCTTAGACAATTTTGGTCAAAATTTTCATTAATACATATACTTTGACATTTTACAAACTTTTCATTTTTCCTAATATTTTTCACTTTGTCAATCATATTTTCAATACTTGATGATTTTCACATTTTTTTGAACGTTAGTGACCTTAGACATTTTTGGTCAAAATTTTCATAAATACGTGTACTTTGACATTTTACAAACTTTTCACTTTTTCTAATATTTTTCACTTCATCAATCATTTTTTCAATATTTGATGATTTTCACAGTTTTTTGAACGTTAGTGACCTTAGACATTTTTGGTCAAAATTTTCATAAATACATATACTTTGACATTTTACAAACTTTTCATTTTTCCTAATATTTTTCACTTTTAAAACCATTTTTTCAATACTTGATGATTTTCACATTTTTTTGAACGTTAGTGACCCTAGACATTTTTGGTCAAAATTTTCATAAATACATATACTTTGACATTTTACAAACTTTTCACTTTTCCTAATATTTTTCACTTTTTCAATCATTTTTTCAATACTTGATGATTTTCACATTTTTTTGAACGTTAGTGACCTCAAACATTTTTGGTCAAAATTTGCATAAATACATGTACTGTGACATTTTACTAACTTTTCACTTTTCCTAATATTTTTCACTTTTTCAACCATTTTTTCAATACTTTTTGATTTTCATATTTTTTCCGATATTAGTGACCTTAGACATTTTTGGTCAAAATTTTCAAAATACATGTACTGTGACATTTTACAAACTTTTCACTTTTCCTAATATTTTTCACTTTGTCAATCATTTTTTCAATACTTTATGATTTTCACATTTTTTTGAACGTTAGTGACCTTAGACATTTTTGGTCAAAATTTTCATAAATACATGTACTGTGACATTTTACTAACTTTTCACTTTTCCTAATATTTTTCACTTTTTCAACCATTTTTTCAATACTTGATGATTTTCATATTTTTTCCGATATTAGTGACCTTAGACATTTTTGGTCAAAATTTTCATTAATACATATACTTTGATATTTTACAAACTTTTCATTTTTCCTAATATTTTTCACTTTGTCAATCGTATTTTCAATACTTGATGATTTTCACATTTTTTTGAACGTTAGTGACCTTAGACATTTTTGGTCAAAATTTTCATAAATACATATACTTTGACATTTTACAAACTTTTCACTTTTCCTAATATTTTTCACTTTGTCAATCATTTTTTCAATACTTGATGATTTTCACTTTCCTTTGAGCGTAAGTGTCCTTCGACATTTTTAGTCAAAATTTCATGAACGAATGTACTGTGACATTTTACAAACTTTTCACTTTTCCTAATATTTTTCACTTTGTCAATCATTTTTTCAATACTTGATGATTTTCACATTTTTTTGATCGTTAGTGACCTTAGACATTTTTGGTCAAAATTCTCATAAATACTTGTACTGTGACATTTTACAAACTTTTCACTTTTCCTAATATTTTTCACTTTGTCAATCATTTTTTCAATACTTTATGATTTTCACATTTTTTTGAACGTTAGTGACCTTAGACATTTTTGGTCAAAATTTTCATTAATACATATACTGTGACATTTTACTAACTTTTCACTTTTCCTAATATTTTTCACTTTTTCAACCATTTTTTCAATACTTTATGATTTTCATATTTTTTCCGATATTAGTGACCTAAGACATTTTTGGTCAAAATTCTCATTAATACATATACTTTGACATTTTACAAACTTTTCATTTTTCCTAATATTTTTCACTTTTAAAACCATTTTTTCAATACTTGATGATTTTCACATTTTTTTGAACGTTAGTGACCCTAGACATTTTTGGTAAAAATTTTCATAAATACATATAGTTTGACATTTTACAAACTTTTCATTTTTCCTAATATTTTTCACTTTGTCAATCATTTTTTCAATACTAAATTATTTTCCCTTTTTTTTGAACGTTAGTGACCTTAGACATTTTTGGTCAAAATTTTCATAAATACATATACTGTGACATTTTACAAACTTTTCACTTTTCCTAATATTTTTCACTTTGTCAATCATTTTTTCAATACTTGATGATTTTCATATTTTTTTGAACTTTAGTGACCTTTGACATTTTTGGTCAAAATTTTCATAAATACGTGTACTGTGACATTTTACAAACTTTTCACTTTTTCTAATATTTTTCACTTTATCAATCATTTTTTCAATATTTGATGATTTTCACAGTTTTTTTGAACGTTAGTGACCTTAGATATTTTTGGTCAAAATTTTCATAAATACATGTACTGTGACATTTTACAAACTTTTCATTTTTCCTAATATTTTTCACTTCGTCAATTATTTTATCAATACTTTATGATTTTCACTTTCCTTTGAACGTAAGTGTCCTTCGACATGTTTGGTCAAAATTTCATGAACGAATGTACTGTGACATTTTACTAACTTTTCACTTTTCCTAATATTTTTCACTTAGTCAATCATTTTTTCAATACTAAATGATTTTCACATTTTTTTGAACGTTAGTGACCTTAGACATTTTTGGTCAAAATTTTCATAAATACATGTACTGTGACATTTTACTAACTTTTCACTTTTCCTAATATTTTTCACTTCATCAATCATTTTTTCAATACTTGATGATTTTCACATTTTTTTTAACGTTAGTGACCTTAGACATTTTTGGTCAAAATGTTCATAAATACATGTACTGTGACATTTTACAAACTTTTCACTTTTCCTAATATTTTTCACTTTTTCAACCATTTTTTGAATACTTGATGATTTTCATATTTTTTCCGATATTAGTGACCTTAGACATTTTTGGTCAAAATTTTCATTAATACATATCTTTGACATTTTACAAACTTTTCATTTTTCCTAATATTTTTCACTTTTAAAACCATTTTTTCAATACTTGATGATTTTCACATTTTTTTGAACGTTAGTGACCCTAGACATTTTTGGTCAAAATTTTCATAAATACATATACTTTGACATTTTACAAACTTTTCACTTTTCCTAATATTTTTCACTTTGTCAATCATTTTTTTAATACTTGATGATTTTCACATTTTTTTGAACGTTAGTGACCTTAGACATTTTTGGTTAAAATTTTCATAAATACATGTACTGTGACATTTTACTAACTTTTCACTTTTCCTAATATTTTTCACTTTTTCAACCATTTTTTCAATACTTTATGATTTTCATATTTTTTCCGATATTAGTGACCTTAGACATTTTTGGTCAAAATTTTCATTAATAAATATACTTTGACATTTTACAAACTTTTCATTTTTCCTAATATTTTTCACTTTGTCAATCATTTTTTCAATACTATATGATTTTCACATTTTTTTGAACGTTAGTGACCTCAGACATTTTTGGTCAAAATTTTCATAAATACATATACTGTGACATTTTACAAACTTTTCACTTTTCCTAATATTCTTCACTTTGTCAATCATTTTTTCAATACTTGATGATTTTCACATTTTTTTGAACTTTAGTGACCTTTGACATTTTTGGTCAAAATTTTCATAAATACGTGTACATTGACATTTTACAAACTTTTCACTTTTTCTAATATTTTTCAATTCATCAATCATTTTTTCAATATTTGATGATTTTCACAGTTTTTTTGAACGTTAGTGACCTTAGACATTTTTGGTCAAAATTTTCATAAATACATATACTGTGACATTTTACTAACTTTTCACTTTTCCTAATATTTTTCACTTCATCAATCATTTTTTCAATACTTTATGATTTTCACTTTCCTTTGAACGTATGTGTCCTTCGACATTTTTGGTCAAAATTTCATGAACGAATGTACTGTGACATTTTACTAAATTTTCACTTTTCCTAATATTTTTCACTTTGTCAACCATTTTTTCAATACTAAATGATTTTCACATTTTTTTGAACGTTAGTGACCTTAGACGTTTTTGGTCAAAATTTTCATAAATACATATACTTTGACATTTTACAAACTTTTCACTTTTCCTAATATTTTTCACTTTGTCAATCATTTTTTCAATACTTGATGATTTTCACATTTTTTTGAACGTAAGTGACCTTAGACATTTTTGGTCAAAATTTTCAAAAATACATGTACTGTGGCATTTTACAAACTTTTCACTTTTCCTAATATTTTTCACTTTGTCAATCATTTTTTCAATACATGATGATTTTCACATTTTTTTGAACTTTGGTGACCTTTGACATTTTTGGTCAAAATTTTCATAAATACGTGTACTGTGACATTTTACAAACTTTTCACTTTTCTTAATATTTTTCACTTTGTCAATCATTTTTTCAATACTTTATGATTTTCACATTTTTTTTAACGTTAGTGACCTTAGACATTTTTGGTCAAAATTTTCATGAATACGTGTACTGTGACATTTTACTAACTTTTCACTTTTCCTAATATTTTTAACTTTGTCAATCATTTTTTCAATACTTTATGATTTTCACATTTTTTTGAACTTTAGTGACCTTTGACATTTTTGGTCAAAATTTTCATAAATACGTGTACTGTGACATTTTACTAACTTTTCACTTTTCCTAATATTTTTCACTTTTTCAACCAGTTTTTCAATACTTTATGATTTTGATATTTTTTCCGATATTAGTGACCTTAGACATTTTTGGTCAAAATTTTCATTAATACATATACTTTGACATTTTACAAACTTTTCATTTTTCCTAATATTTTTCACTTTTAAAACCATTTTTTCAATACTTGATGATTTTCACATTTTTTTTAACGTTAGTGACCCTAGACATTTTTGGTCAAAATTTTCATAAATACATATACTTTGACATTTTACAAACTTTTCACTTTTCCTAATATTTTTCACTTTGTCAATCATTTTTTCAATACTTGATGATTTTCACATTTTTTTGAACGTAAGTGACCTTAGACATTTTTGGTCAAAATTTTCAAAAATACATGTACTGTGGCATTTTACAAACTTTTCACTTTTCCTAATATTTTTCACTTTGTCAATCATTTTTTCAATACATGATGATTTTCACATTTTTTTGAACTTTGGTGACCTTTGACATTTTTGATCAAAATTTTAATAAATACGTGTACTGTGACATTTTACAAACTTTTCACTTTTTCTAATATTTTTCAATTCATCAATCATTTTTTCAATATTTGATGATTTTCACAGTTTTTTTGAACGTTAGTGACCTTAGACATTTTTGGTCAAAATTTTCATAAATACATATACTGTGACATTTTACTAACTTTTCACTTTTCCTAATATTTTTCACTTCATCAATCATTTTTTCAATACTTTATGATTTTCACTTTCCTTTGAACGTAGGTGTCCTTCGACATTTTTGGTCAAAATTTCATGAACGAATGTACTCTGACATTTTACTAAATTTTCACTTTTCCTAATATTTTTCACTTTGTCAACCATTTTTTCAATACTAAATGATTTTCACATTTTTTTGAACGTTAGTGACCTTAGACGTTTTTGGTCAAAATTTTCATAAATACATATACTTTGACATTTTACAAACTTTTCACTTTTCCTAATATTTTTCACTTTGTCAATCATTTTTTCAATACTTGATGATTTTCACATTTTTTTGAACGTAAGTGACCTTAGACATTTTTGGTCAAAATTTTCAAAAATACATGTACTGTGGCATTTTACAAACTTTTCACTTTTCCTAATATTTTTCACTTTGTCAATCATTTTTTCAATACATGATGATTTTCACATTTTTTTGAACTTTAGTGACCTTTGACATTTTTGGTCAAAATTTTCATAAATACGTGTACTGTGACATTTTACAAACTTTTCACTTTTCTTAATATTTTTCACTTTGTCAATCATTTTTTCAATACTTTATGATTTTCACATTTTTTTTAACGTTAGTGACCTTTGACATTTTTGGTCAAAATTTTCATAAATACGTGTACTGTGACATTTTACTAACTTTTCACTTTTCCTAATATTTTTCACTTTTTCAACCAGTTTTTCAATACTTTATGATTTTGATATTTTTTCCGATATTAGTGACCTTAGACATTTTTGGTCAAAATTTTCATTA
The DNA here is from genome assembly GCF_037954325.1 of Fistularia commersonii. Lineage (NCBI taxonomy): Eukaryota > Metazoa > Chordata > Actinopteri > Syngnathiformes > Fistulariidae > Fistularia > Fistularia commersonii. The sequence continues at coordinate 13,448,353 of NC_141307.1, forward strand.
ATACATATACTTTGACATTTTACAAACTTTTCATTTTTCCTAATATTTTTCACTTTTAAAACCATTTTTTCAATACTTGATGATTTTCACATTTTTTTGAACGTTAGTGACCCTAGACATTTTTGGTCAAAATTTTCATAAATACATATACTTTGACATTTTACAAACTTTTCACTTTTCCTAATATTTTTCACTTTGTCAATCATTTTTTCAATACTTGATGATTTTCACATTTTTTTGAACGTAAGTGACCTTAGACATTTTTGGTCAAAATTTTCAAAAATACATGTACTGTGGCATTTTACAAACTTTTCACTTTTCCTAATATTTTTCACTTTGTCAATCATTTTTTCAATACATGATGATTTTCACATTTTTTTGAACTTTGGTGACCTTTGACATTTTTGGTCAAAATTTTCATAAATACGTGTACTGTGACATTTTACAAACTTTTCACTTTTCTTAATATTTTTCACTTTGTCAATCATTTTTTCAATACTTTATGATTTTCACATTTTTTTTAACGTTAGTGACCTTAGACATTTTTGGTCAAAATTTCATGAACGAATGTACTGTGACATTTTACTAAATTTTCACTTTTCCTAATATTTTTAACTTTGTCAATCATTTTTTCAATACTTTATGATTTTCACATTTTTTTGAACTTTAGTGACCTTTGACATTTTTGGTCAAAATTTTCATAAATACGTGTACTGTGACATTTTACTAACTTTTCACTTTTCCTAATATTTTTCACTTTTTCAACCAGTTTTTCAATACTTTATGATTTTGATATTTTTTCCGATATTAGTGACCTTAGACATTTTTGGTCAAAATTTTCATTAATACATATACTTTGACATTTTACAAACTTTTCATTTTTCCTAATATTTTTCACTTTTAAAACCATTTTTTCAATACTTGATGATTTTCACATTTTTTTGAACGTTATTGACCCTAGACATTTTTGGTCAAAATTTTCATAAATACATATACTTTGACATTTTACAAACTTTTCACTTTTCCTAATATTTTTCACTTTGTCAATCATTTTTTCAATACTTGATGATTTTCATATTTTTTTGAACGTTAGTGACCTTAGACATTTTTGGTCAAAATTTTCATAAATACATGTACTGTGACATTTTACTAACTTTTCACTTTTCCTAATATTTTTCACTTTTTCAACCATTTTTTCAATACTTTATGATTTTCATATTTTTTCCGATATTAGTGACCTTAGACATTTTTGGTCAAAATTTTCATAAATACATATACTGTGACATTTTACAAACTTTTCACTTTTCCTAATATTTTTCACTTTGTCAATCATTTTTTCAATACTTGATGATTTTCACATTTTTTTGAACTTTAGTGACCTTTGACATTTTTGGTCAAAATTTTCATAAATACGTGTACTTTGACATTTTACAAACTTTTCACTTTTTCTAATATTTTTCACTTCATCAATCATTTTTTCAATATTTGATGATTTTCACAGTTTTTTTGAACGTTAGTGACCTTAGACATTTTTGGTCAAAATTTTCATAAATACATATACTGTGACATTTTACTAACTTTTCACTTTTCCTAATATTTTTCACTTTGTCAATCATTTTTTCAATACTTTATGATTTTCACATTTTTTTGAACTTTAGTGACCTTTGACATTTTTGGTCAAAATTTTCATAAATACGTGTACTGTGACATTTTACTAACTTTTCACTTTTCCTAATATTTTTCACCTTTTCAACCATTTTTTCAATAGTTTATGATTTTCTTATTTTTTCCGATATTAGTGACCTTAGACATTTTTGGTCAAAATTTTCATTAATACAAATACTTTGACATTTTACAAACTTTTCACTTTTCCTAATATTTTTCACTTTGTCAATCATTTTTTCAATACTTGATGATTTTCACATTTTTTTGAACGTTAGTGACCTCAGACATTTTTGGTCAAAATTTGCATAAATACATGTACTGTGACATTTTACTAACTTTTCACTTTTCCTAATATTTTTCACTTTTTCAACCATTTTTTCAATACTTTTTGATTTTCATATTTTTTCCGATATTAGTGACCATAGACATTTTTGGTCAAAATTTTCAAAAATACATGTACTGTGACATTTTACAAACTTTTCACTTTTCCTAATATTTTTCACTTTGTCAATCATTTTTTCAATACTTTATGATTTTCACATTTTTTTGAACGTTAGTGACCTTAGACATTTTTGGTCAAAATTTTCATAAATACATGTACTGTGACATTTTACTAACTTTTCACTTTTCCTAATATTTTTCACTTTTTCAACCATTTTTTCAATACTTGATGATTTTCATATTTTTTTGAACTTTAGTGACCTTTGACATTTTTGGTCAAAATTTTCATAAATACGTGTACTTTGACATTTTACAAACTTTTCACTTTTTCTAATATTTTTCACTTTATCAATCATTTTTTCAATATTTGATGATTTTCACAGTTTTTTTGAACGTTAGTGACCTTAGACATTTTTGGTCAAAATTTTCATAAATACATGTACTGTGACATTTTACAAACTTTTCATTTTTCCTAATATTTTTCACTTCGTCAATCATTTTATCAATACTTTATGATTTTCACTTTCCTTTGAACGTAAGTGTCCTTCGACATGTTTGGTCAAAATTTCATGAACGAATATACTGTGACATTTTACTAACTTTTCACTTTTCCTAATATTTTTCACTTGGTCAATCATTTTTTCAATACTAAATGATTTTCACATTTTTTTGAACGTTAGTGACCTTAGACATTTTTGGTCAAAATTTTCATATATACATGTACTGTGACATTTTACTAACTTTTCACTTTTCCTAATATTTTTCACTTCATCAATCATTTTTTCAATACTTGATGATTTTCACATTTTTTTTAACGTTAGTGACCTTAGACATTTTTGGTCAAAATGTTCATAAATACATGTACTGTGACATTTTACAAACTTTTCACTTTTCCTAATATTTTTCACTTTTTCAACCATTTTTTGAATACTTGATGATTTTCATATTTTTTCCGATATTAGTGACCTTAGACATTTTTGGTCAAAATTTTCATTAATGCATATACTTTGACATTTTACAAACTTTTCATTTTTCCTAATATTTTTCACTTTTAAAACCATTTTTTCAATACTTGATGATTTTCACATTTTTTTGAACGTTAGTGACCCTAGACATTTTTGGTCAAAATTTTCATAAATACATGTACTGTGACATTTTACTAACTTTTCACTTTTCCTAATATTTTTCACTTTTTCAACCATTTTTTCAATACTTTATGATTTTCATATTTTTTCCGATATTAGTGACCTTAGACATTTTTGGTCAAAATTTTCATTAATAAATATACTTTGACATTTTACAAACTTTTCATTTTTCCTAATATTTTTCACTTTGTCAATCATTTTTTCAATACTATATGATTTTCACATTTTTTTGAACGTTAGTGACCTTAGACATTTTTGGTCAAAATTTTCATAAATACATATACTGTGACATTTTACAAACTTTTCACTTTTCCTAATATTTTTCACTTTGTCAATCATTTTTTCAATACTTGATGATTTTCACATTTTTTTGAACTTTAGTGACCTTTGACATTTTTGGTCAAAATTTTCATGAATACGTGTCCTGTGACATTTTACAAACTTTTCACTTTTTCTAATATTTTTCACTTCATCAATCATTTTTTCAATATTTGATGATTTTCACAGTTTTTTTGAACGTTAGTGACCTTAGACATTTTTGGTCAAAATTTTCATAAATACATATACTGTGACATTTTACTAACTTTTCACTTTTCCTAATATTTTTCACTTCATCAATCATTTTTTCAATACTTTATGATTTTCACTTTCCTTTGAACGTATGTGTCCTTCGACATTTTTGGTCAAAATTTCATGAACGAATGTACTGTGACATTTTACTAAATTTTCACTTTTCCTAATATTTTTCACTTTGTCAACCATTTTTTCAATACTAAATGATTTTCACATTTTTTTGAACGTTAGTGACCTTAGACGTTTTTGGTCAAAATTTTCATAAATACATATACTTTGACATTTTACAAACTTTTCACTTTTCCTAATATTTTTCACTTTGTCAATCATTTTTTCAATACTTGATGATTTTCACATTTTTTTGAACGTTAGTGACCTTAGACATTTTTGGTCAAAATTTTCATAAATACATGTACTGTGACATTTTAATAACTTTTCATTTTTCCTAATATTTTTCACTTTTTCAACCATTTTTTCAATACTTTATGATTTTCATATTTTTTCCGATATTAGTGACCTTAGACATTTTTGGTCAAAATTTTCATTAATACATATACTTTGACATTTTACAAACTTTTCATTTTTCCTAATATTTTTCACTTTGTCAATCATTTTTTCAATACTATATGATTTTCACATTTTTTTGAACGTTAGTGACCTTAGACATTTTTGGTCAAAATTTTCATAAATACATATACTGTGACATTTTACAAACGTTTCACTTTTTCTAATATTTTTCACTTTATCAATCATTTTTTCAATATTTGATGATTTTCACAGTTTTTTTGAACGTTAGTGACCTTAGATATTTTTGGTCAAAATTTTCATAAATACATGTAATGTGACATTTTACAAACTTTTCATTTTTCCTAATATTTTTCACTTTGTCAATCATTTTTTCAATACTTTATGATTTTCACTTTCCTTTGAACGTAAGTGTCCTTCGACATTTTTGGTCAAAATTTCATGAACGAATGTACTGTGACATTTTACTAACTTTTCACTTTTTCTATTATTTTTCACTTTGTCAATCATTTTTTCAATACTTTATGATTTTCATATTTTTTCCGATATCAGTTAACTTAGACATTTTTGGTTAAAATTTTCGTGAATACACGTACCGTGAAACTTTACTAACTTTTCACTTTTCCAAATATTTTTCACTTTGTCAATCATTTTTTCAAAACTATATGATTTTCACATTTTTTTGAACGTTAGTGACCTTAGACATTTTTGGTCAAAATTTTCATAAATACATATACTGTGACATTTTACAAACGTTTCACTTTTTCTAATATTTTTCACTTTATCAATCATTTTTTCAATATTTGATGATTTTCACAGTTTTTTTGAACGTTAGTGACCTTAGATATTTTTGGTCAAAATTTTCATAAATACATTTACTGTGACATTTTACAAACTTTTCATTTTTCCTAATATTTTTCACTTTGTCAATCATTTTTTCAATACTTTATGATTTTCACTTTCCTTTGAACGTAAGTGTCCTTCGACATTTTTGGTCAAAATTTCATGAACGAATGTACTGTGACATTTTACTAACTTTTCACTTTTTCTATTATTTTTCACTTTGTCAATCATTTTTTCAATACTTTATGATTTTCATATTTTTTCCGATATCAGTTAACTTAGACATTTTTGGTTAAAATTTTCGTGAATACACGTACCGTGAAACTTTACTAACTTTTCACTTTTCCAAATTTTTTTTACTTTGACAACCATTTTTTCAATATTTTATGATTTTCACATTTTTTAGTACTTCGTGACCTTTGACATTTTTGGTCAAAATTTTCATTAATACATATACTTTGACATTTTACAAACTTTTCATTTTTCCTAATATTTTTCACTTTGTCAATCATTTTTTCAATATTTTATGATTTTCACATTTTTTGAACGTTAGTGACCATTGACATTTTTGGTCAAAATTTCCATGAACACATGTACTGTGACATTTTACCAACTTTTCACTTTGTCAACCATTTCTACAATACTTTATGATTTTCATATTTTTTCCGATATTAGTTAACTTAGACATTTTTGGTTAAAATTTTCTTGAATAGACGTACTGTGACACTTTACGAACTTTTCACTTTTCCCAATATTTTTCACTTTGTCCACCATTTTTTCAATACTTGATGATTTTCACATTTTTTGAACGTTAGAGACCTCAGACATTTTCGGTCAAAATTTTAATGAATACATATACTGTGACATTTTACTAACTTTTCACTTTTCCTAATATTTTTCACTTTTCAATCATTTTTTCAATACTTTATTATTTTCACTTTCCTTTGAACATAAGTGACCATTGACATTTTTGGTCAAAATTTCCATGAACACATGTACTGTGACATTTTACCAACTTTTCACTTTGTCAACCATTTCTTCAATACTTTATGATTTTCATATTTTTTCCGATATTAGCTAACTTAGACATTTTTGGTTAAAATTTTCGTGAATACACGTACCGTGAAACTTTACTAACTTTTCACTTTTCCAAATATTTTTTACTTTGACAACCATTTTTATGGTGGACAATACTTTATTATTTTCACTTTCCTTTCCAAAAAATTGTTGACAAAGTGAAAAATATTTGAAAAAGTAAAATAAATGTCAAAATTAGTATATTCATAAAAAATTTGACAAAAATGTTAAAGGCCAGCTTCTTCTCCTTCTTTCGGCTTTTCCCGGCAGGGGTCGCCACAGCGAGTCAACTTTTTCCATCTAACCCGATTCTCTGGATCCTCCTCTCTCACACCAACTACCTTCATATCCTCTCTCACTACGTCCATAAAATTTCTCTCTGGTCTTCCTCGAGACCTTTTGCCTAGCAACTCCAATTCCAGCTTCCGTCTACCAATATATTCTCCATCTGCCTCCTCTGCCCATGACCAAACCATCTCAGTCTGGCTTCTCCGATCTTCTCTCCAAAACATCTAACATGTGCTGTTCCTTTGATAGACTCATTTCTGATCCTCCTCATCCTGGTCACTCCCAAAGAGAACCTCAACATCTTCATCTCTGCAAGCTCTAGTTCTGCCTGCTGTCTTTTGGTCATTGTAGCAGTTTCTAGTCCATACATCATCGCTGGTCTCACCACTGTCTTGTACACCTTTCCTTTTATTCTGGCTGAAAGTCTTCTATCACATAGTACCCCTGACACTTTTCTCCACCCATTCCAACCTGCTTGGACCCGTCTCTTCACCTCTTTTTCACGCTCTCCGTTGCTCTGGACTGTTGACCCTAAGTACCTGAAATCCTCCAGCTTCTTGAACTCCACTTCCTGTAGCATCACCGTTCCTCCCGAGTTCCTCTCATTCACACACATATATTCTGTCTTGCTGCGACTAACTTTCATTCCTCTCCTTTCCAGAGCATACTTCCACCTCTCTAGATTTTCCTCTACCTGTTGTCTGCTCTCACTACAGATCACAATGTCATCCGCAAACATCATGGTCCATGGGGATTCCTGTCTAACCTCATCTGTCATCACCATTGCGAACAAGAAGGGGCTCAGAACTGAGCCCATGATGGAGTCCCACCTCCACCTTGAACTTCTCAGTTACCCCTACAGCACACTGTACCAGTGTCTTACAGCTAGCATACATGTCCTGCACCAGTCTAACATACTTCTCTGCCACTCCAGACTTCCTCATACAATACCAGAGCTAATACAGAGCTACAATACAATCGGTTCTGCAATTGAACTCTGTTTGAGATAGAAAAGAGGATGGATTTTGTCTACAAATGATCCTAAATAATACTGCAGGTTTAACAGGTTATTATTGGCGTTTTTCATGTCTCGCAGCTGTTTGCTAGAAAGGCATTTATTGTGGCTACTATCCGTTTGTGTGGCCACGGGACCGGACTTTTGTTGTCCCGGTGTGTTCAGGAACTGATCAAGCAAGAATGGTTTATTCAAAGTCAGGAAATACACTTAGGAGATATCCCGGGCTAGAATGAATGTCACCCCGAGAGGATGGTTCACCCTCTGCACACCCTCTGAGACACGTCCAGCGGATGTGCAGGTGAGGAGGTTCCGTCATTTTATACCATCGCCTCAACGCTCAAGTTTATTTCCAAATAAGGACTTGTTTTACACACTCATGGAATTTGGGCACTTGGGGTGCCGGGCCGCGTCCCGGATAAAGCCGCAGGGTTCGCCATCGATTACGCTTTGGGGGTGTCAATGGAAGAGAACACAGTTGGGCATCCCTTTGTCGTCACGTGATGCTCTCGTGGGCGAATTTTAACACTACATGAGTTATCTATCTGCAATGCACCCCTCTTTATACTGCATTAGATGTTTTTTTTTTTTTACAGCCATATACTAATTATTGGGGGGTGGATTGATTCGGAGCACTACTGAAGGCCTCGGTGTAAAATGCACGGCCCGCCACTGAGAATCCACCTGAATCCGGTCACCATCAGGGGTACAGAAGTGAACATTGTGGACACCTACAAATACCTGGGTGTCCACTTGGACAATAAACTGGACTGTAAACACCAACGCCATCTTCAAGAAGGGTCAGAGCCGCCTGTTCTTCCTCAGGAGGCTCAGATCTTTCAACGTCCGCAGGACCATGCTGCAGATGTTTTACCACTCAATGGTGTCCAGCGTCATCTTCTACCCTGTTGTGTGCTGGGCAGCAGGCTGGAGACAGCTGACACCAACAGACTGGATCTGTCCTGGGAGTGGAGCTGGATTCTGTGGTGCAGGTGTCAGAGAAGCTCCTCAGCATCATGGACAACATCCATCACCCCCTGCATGGACACTGACGTCCTGTCAGAGCTCTTTTAGTCATAGATTGATACCACCAAGGAGCTCCACTGAACGCCACAGGAGGTCTTTCCTACCTGAGGCTATCAGACTTTTTAATTCCCCTTCCTTCTGCCAAAGGGAATCTTAAAATCTTTGTACTTTTTAAAACCTTAAAAAACTTGATAGCCTTAACCTTGACAATTTATATTTTATTGTATTTCTTATTCTCCCTCCTCCCTACTATTATCTATTCTATGCATGTTCTATGTATCTATGTTTTTGCTTGACACTCTGGCACAGCAATTTCCTTCAGGATAAATAAAGTTGTTCTCATCTCATCTCTCTCATATATATATATATATATACATATATATATATATATATATATATATACATATATACTTTTTTTAATTTTTTGACGTAACTATTACACTGCTGTGAAAAAGGAATTTCCCCTATGGAGATGGATACTTGATTGGTAATTCCAAGCAGCTGAGAGCGTTTAGTAAATGCTAACTGGTTGCGGTCTGCTATTGGTCCCTGCCAGGGCGCTGGCCGTGACGCAACTTCCGGATGACGGCAGAACTCTGGAGAGCCAGCTGAGCGCTGCGCGTCTCTTGACGGGAGAATTGCTTTTGTGAGGGGAAGCACAATTTCGTCTTGTCTTTCAGATCCAACGCGTTTGGAGCGCGCTTTTGGTCTTGTGTTTTGCTTTTTTTTTTTCTTCTCCATTTTTCTGTGATGTAATTCTGCTTAGTGATGGGACGATGAAACCTCAAGGAGTGTGTTGACACATTAGACCAGGGGTCGGCAACCCATGCGGCTCTTCCATCTTTACACTGCGGCTCCGAGTGGCTTGGTAAAATATATCATAAATATTTAATTGAAGAATATTTCATTCGTGTTAATTCATTTTTTTAACTTTTAGTTCTAAGTTGGAAGATTATTGTGATCTTAAAATATTAGATAAAATTATATTGTTTTTCGCCGCTCAAAATAACGTCACACCGGCGGAAGCCGGTAGACCCGCCAGCCGGTAAAGTCCCGATTTGCAAATGCTGTGCGCAGGAGTCCAGGAGCAGAAGTCCTATGAACCAGGTAAAATAAATATTAAGATATTTTGCAAATATTAATTTTTTGTTTACTGACAGTGCTTTTTTTGCCCCCGATTTATTTTTAAAATTCAGGTCAAGGCTCCGCTCAACGCTCTGAAAGCCCAAAGCTCGAAATGACTTCATTACATAAATAAGATTTAATTTTCTCCGTAATACTTTGTGATTTTCAGAAGCAACACACTACACACTTGTTTATACAAAGTATAGAGCGCGATTTCAGTGAAAGAAACGTAAAGATAGGACTAGTCAATGAAATCTTTGTTAGTGAAGCTCCAGCTGTGTTTCCGGCTTTAGTTTCATCGGGGAGAAGACTTGTTTCAGGTGTGGAAGTTAAAATCAGGCTTTTTGTTTCAAGCTCGCTTACGTGCTGAAAGTCGCAAAACGGTGAGTTTTGAACTTAAGAGCAGGAATTGTGTGAACTCAGCAAATGTCTACCATCTGTGCTTTTCTTTTTGTCCCTGTCCAAGAAGGTGATGCTGATTTGGTTCCTCTGATGGGCGATCGTGACACCGCGCTTTCACGTGCACACTCCTGAGGCTCGTCCGGCTCATTTCCCTGCTCCCAATGTTCCAAACGCAAAGGCTTCACTTTCCTTTGTCAGTTGGTATGTTCGCATGGCTCCCCTTTGAATGACTTTGAGGTAGGTAAATACCTCGAATGTCTCCTGGTTCCAAAACCAGATGGCACATTTTGTTTTTCCAGACTTTAGAGAAGTCAATGCAGCTACCAAGCCTGACTTGTTCCAACTCCCCTGTGTGGATTGAGGTTCTGCCATGTTTGCTACTAAGGTCAACCTACATAAAAGGGTATCGACAGTTCCCGCTGAGATTTCCAGCTTTGTTACACCCCCGACTGTTTGGGCTTAGAATGCTCTTGCCACGTTCCGACACTGGATGTGCAAAGTTGGAGCCTCTCTGACCTTGAACTTCGCCAAATGAGTTCGGTAAAGCCACCGTCGCTTGGGTAAGAGTGTCTGTTTTTGAAGGAACAAATAAATGGATGTCTACACTTGACTCACACACTCTAGCTTCTTTTCTGCAGCTGAGGATTTGCAAGAAGAATCCCTGGAATCACCATGAGGCAGAATGGCGTGCCTCACTTGGGCGCTCTTTGCAGCTGTTTTATGATCGCTCAGCACAAGAAACTAATTACCAACATGCAGTGGTTGCCAAAAAACACTGTACATTCCAAATTAATAGTGCTTAAACATTTTAATAGTGACATAGAATTAAATGAAATCACTGATAAGTATAACCCTTTAATTCCTTTTTTTCCATTTTAGATTTTTCTCCAAGGTTGCCAAGTGAGCCATAGCCTCGACTGCCTCCAAGGACTACACGTCACTGGTGTGTGTATACATACTACATGTATATACATGTGTGTGTATATGTAGGTATGCAAGGAAAAAGGAAAAGCCCAAAGGATGGAGATGTTTCCATATACATAAAGTGTGGGTGCACTTCTTGCTCATCTTCATAACAAACAGGACACATATGTATACACATGACCATCTCAGCCACCACGCCTGAGGAGACACCAACCTGTGGAGGAGCAAAAGGCCGTCTGACTGCGACTCAACATTTCCTTTGCAGTGTTCACAAGTCAACTGTTAACTGAAATAAAGTGAGACTGAATATAAAACAAAATGTGTTTTCTTTATAGAATGAGTCATGACTTGCAGGTTTGAGTTATTCAATCAGTCATGTTGGAATGTATCAGTGAGGGATACTCATGTTCAAAACAAACATCCAAAGTAATCACTGGAACTGAAATAAGTTCATCACTTTATTTTACAACACTAGTAAGAGCTCAGGTCAGGACACACATATACACTGCTCGGAAAAAAAGGGAACACTCAAATAACATGTCATAGATCAGAATGAAAGAACTATTGCTATGAAATGAATTTAACTTTTGAATTCCTCTTCCCTCAGCCGCAGGGAATCTTCAAATCTTTGTACTTAAGACCTTCAAACACTTGATAGCCTTAACCTTGACACTTTATATTTCATTGTATTTCTTATTCTCCCTCCTTCCTACTATTATCTATTACTGTTATGTTTTTGCTTGAAACTCTGGCACAACAATTTCCTTCGGGATAAATGAAGTTGTTCTCATCTCAAATACTTTATTCTTTACATAGTTCAAAGTGCTGAGAACAAAGTCACATCACGATCGCGCTCGTATATGTCAAATATAACATCCGCACAAATCACAGTTGGGCGGCTCGGTGGTGCAGCGGTTAGAGCTGTCGCCTCACAGCAAAGCAACCCGGGTTCAAGCCCCACAGCAACCACTGTGTGTGGTTGCCTCTGTGTGGAGTTGGCATGCTCTCCCCGTGTCCGCGTGGGTTCTCTCCTTCCTCCCACTGGCCAAAAGCATGCATTTAAGTTCATCGGCAACTCTAAAGTCTCCCTACGCATGACTGTTGTGTGACTGGCCCTGCTCCAATGCAGGGCGGCCCTATAGGCTGAGAGATGGGCGCCAGCCACCCCGAGCCACCCGCCCAGGCGGGACGCTCACGTGTGACTGTGGCCCCGATACAAAAGGAAACATTTACTTTTTACTATTAAAATACACATCACACACGCAACAAAAATACCAAAAACAAACTTTATTCAACATTTTACATACATCACATTACATTTCAATCATTTCATCATTGAAATTATCTTTGAACTTCAGACACGAAACACGAAAAACAACATATTTTACTTGCAATCCTACCCTCAGTAACCCTGAGTAATGCTTGCTACTCTATCACTCTCAATTTTGACATACATATTGCTGGGAAAAAAAAAAAAAAAAAAAAACAATAACCCACAACCCTCCAGACACACCAACAAAATGACTAACTTCACACCGTCACACCAACATTTACATAAACTGTCTCTTTCACAGCTCCGATTGATGAGAAACAATGATTTCCCACCACTCAATGCCAAGTGCTGGGGAGATAAACTTGCCCACTTTACCATTTCAAACTTTACCGCACTTTCGGTCCTCCTTCAATCCATCCATAAATATCCTCTTCCAAACCCTACATTGCTCTGCACTGTTGACAAGCGTACTTAGAGCGTACTTAGCGTACTTAGCGTACTACACACTGCTCCACAACGTCACTTCAACACTTGCAGCATTGACATTCAATTGTCATCGATCCTTTTTGAATTGAACGTCAACAAGTCTGTCCTGAACTGACCACAGATAGCGAAGAAGCTCGATGCTAATGCTACTAGCCTCTCATCTGCTGTCCGCCGACGTCTCACCTTTGAAAGAAACAAAATTACGGTTACAAATTTCACTACCTCTCTCTGAGAGTTTGGTTTGTGTATCCGTTCATCGAACTGTAGCAATTTCATCAGGAAACACGTTGAAATGTGTTTGTCTCACGCGGGCGTTCCGTTCCACTGCTACTGCTAGCTCGCTCGGCTCCACTTCCGGTCCACGCGCTGGCCGCGCCCCTTATTTATAGGCTCGGTCGGAATAAATGCGTCATTTCCCGTGCCGAATTATTTGGACAAATGTTTGTTTGTATGTTTAAATTCCAAAGTGAAATGGAAAAAGTAGACATTGAATTGAGCTCATTCATTGTGACGAGGCAAATGTTCTGCTCAGTCAATTATTTTGAACAATTAAACGAAGGTTTAACTCATTGACACGTTTTGCAAATAGTATTATAGGAACCAACAAAATGGGATAACTTAGCAGCCACAGTCATAGTTGAGGATAAAGAACTTTCTTTTACTTCATAGACAGTGAGGAAATATGTATGTAGCTATGACTGAACCAGTAGTTATGACGGTCCTACATGAACGGTAAGAGTCAGACTGCCTGCCTGTCGGAACGAATGAACCACAAAAAGCATTTTCTCCTGTCTGATCAATAACAATGCGTTGTTCAGATTAACACTTAAACCCTGTTTGATGGTTTTAAAATGAAAACACAATATATGGAAAGACTGACCGGATTTCAATACATGTATGTAGGTATTCATGTGTGTATATATGTCTGTGTGTGTATACATGTATGATAATATATATGTAGGTATATATGTGTCTATATATGTAAGAGTGTTTGTTTAAATACACTGCTCAAAAAAATAAAGGGAACACTTAAAAAAAACACATCCTAGATCTAAATGAATGAAATAGTCTTCTGAAATACTTTGCTCTTTACACAGTTGAATGTGCTGACAACAAAATCACACAAAAATGATCAATGGAAATCAATTGTATCAACCATGGAGGTCTGGATTAGGAATCACACTCAAAATTAAAGTGTAAAAACAAACTCCAGGCTGATCCAACTTTGATGTAATGTCCTTAAAACAAGTCAAAATGAATCTGTGTTGCTTCCTGAGTGGACACTATGATTTCACAGAAGTGTGATTGACTTGGAGTTACATTGTGTTGTTCAAGTGTTCCCTTTATTTTTTTGAGCAGTATATGTACGTATATATACACAAACATATACGTACGTGCTCCTCTTTTTCAGACTCATCTTCTGCTGGCGGGGAAGAAACCCGTGGCGTCGGCTTGGGCCGCGAACTCCTCCTCCTTCCTCGTTCGACCAACGGTTCCCTGCATCTTGTTGTAAATGGGCAGTACTTTTACCAATAGATGACGCTACTGCTCTATCATCATGCCACTTCTGCTCGGATGTGTCCAGTGAAGAACGGACATTCTGCGAGGATATGCCTTTAACCTTTAATGAAAATTGTGACAAAAATGTCAAAGTTCACTAACATTGGAAAAAAGGTGAAAATCCTTAAGTATTGAAAAAATTGTTGTTAACAAAGTGAAAAATATTGGGAATAGTGAAAAATTGGAAAAATGTCAAAATATGTATGTTCATAAAAACTTCTACAAAAAATATCAAAGTAAGTAAATTTGGAAAAAATGTGACAACCATAATGTATCGAAATAATTGTTGACAAAGTGAAAAACATTCCGAAAAGTTAAATATTGGCAAAATGTGACAATATAGATATTCATGGAAATTTTGACAAAAAATGTCAAAAATCATTAACATTGGGAAATAAGTGAAAATTGCAAAGTATGATGTAAATTGTTGATAAAGTGAAAAATGTTTGGAAAATTGAAAATTGGAAAAAATTCAATAATACTTATATTCATGAAAATTTTGACAAAAAATGTCAAAGGTCAGTAAAATTGGAAAAAAAAGTGAAAACCATAAAGTATTGAAAATATTGTTGACAAAGTGAAAAATATCGGGAAAAGTGAAACATTGGTAAAATATTACCATAGAGATATTCATGAACATTTTGACAAAATATACCAAAAGTCAGTTAATTGGAAGAAATGTGAAAATGATCAAGTATGGTTGTTTCTTCAGAAGTGGGTGAGTAACACACCTTCCAGATTTTGTTGGAAATCGAATGTATAATCCTGCTGCACCGAGGACGAGTCGTGACGACACCACGCAGACGGAGAGAGAACAAGTAGTTGATACGCTGCTGATTTTTCAGCTTTTCCCACTTGCAAAGCATGTAGAGGTCTAATTTTTATCATGGGTTCCTCCTTTAACTGTGAGTGACGGAATCCAAAAGAAAAATCCAGAAAAAACACATTGTATGATTCGAAGTAATTCATTTGCATTTTATTGCAAGACACCAGAAAAACAAAAGTTAATATTTGTTCCAGAGAGCTTTATTGGCAATGACAGAGATCATAAGTTTCCTGTAGTTCTTGAGCAGGTTTCCACACACTGCAGCAGGGATTCTGGCCCATTCCTCCATCCAGACCTTCTCCAGATCCTTCAGGTTTCGGGGCAGTCGCTGGGCAATATGGACTTTCAGCTCCTGATGTCCTTTCACAGCTCTCTGGTCTTGGCCATTGTGGAGAGGTTAGAATTTGTTTGATTGAGTGTGTCCAGGTGTGCTCTATACAGGTAACGAGTTCAAGCTGGTGCCGTGAAGCCAGGTCATGAGTGGAGAACAGGAGGGCCTCTCAAAGAAGAACTCATAGATCTATGAGAGCCACAATTCTCACTGGCTGGTAGGTGATCAAATACTTATTTCATGCAGTAAAATGCAGAGCTTCTTCTTTCGGCTTTTCCCTTCAGGTGTCGCCACAGCGAGTCGGCTTTCTCCATCTAACCCTATTCTCTGGATCCTCCTCTCTCACACCAACTACCTTCATATCCTCTCTCACTACGTCCATAAATCTTCTCTTTGGTCTTCCTCCAGACCTCTTGCCTGGCAGCTCCAATTCCAGCATCCGTCAGAATCAGAATCAGAATCATTTATTAATGGCCACACAACAGCGTTGGTGGAATTAGTTTTGGGTACAGCGCATAATGCTCACATCTCTCCTGTGTCAGTTCCATTGTCAACAATACATACAGAAAATCATGATCAGCAGACACGATACATCAATACATTGATTGATTCAGAGTCCGTATAGCGATTGGGAAAAAGCTGTTTTTGAATCTGACAGATTTGGTTGTGAGACCTGTAGCGCGTCCCGGAGGGCATGAGTGTGAACAGGTGACGTGCAGGGTGTGTGTGGTCTGAAGTGAGTTTGACTGAACGTTGTGTGATGCGTCTTTGATACAGAGTGTGTGTGGAAGGGAGAGTGTGAGCCATGATTCTAGATGATTTATTGATGATGCGTGAGCGACTATCCAAGTTACCATACCAGACTATTATTGATGAGGTCAGGATACTTTCAATTATGGCTGTGTAGAGCTGAAGGAGGGTATTGTGTCTCACATTGGATTTTTTTTAGTTGTCTGAGGAAAAAACTGTCTTTTGTTGGCTTTTTTGTAAACTTCCTCTGAGTGCTGTTTGAATCTTAGTGTATTATTGATGTGTGTCCCAAGAAATTTGAATGAGTGTGTGATGGCTGTAGGATCAGAGTTGATGGAGATGGGTGTTTTGGGTGGGCGAGCGGGAGAAATCAATGATCGGTTCTTTTGTTTTTGATGCGTTTAGCTGCAGGTTGTTGTTCTGGCACCAGGTGACTGCCTGGGTGACCTGCTCTCCATAGTGTTTCTCATTATTTTCAGTGACGAGTCCAATTATTGTGGCGTCGTCTGCATATTTGAGGATGGATACTGAACTGTGTGAGGATGTGAGCGTGTTTGTGTACAAAGAAAACAACCAGAGTACAAACAAATAAAATCATATTGAAATCTACTGGGATAAAATCCCTTCTACAACAATAATGGTAGTGAAATGTGTTGTGTTTGTATCAGTTCGGATACATCGACTGCTTACTTTGAGGGTTTTCACTGTGAATTTGATACAAGAACTGCAAACAGTTGTGTCCGCAAGAAAGTTAATGTTCCTTGGTCTTTTATTCTGTGAAAAACTTGAAAAGGGAAATAGTGTTATTTATTTCATTAATAATGTTATTTGTTTTCTGATTTTTTTTTTTTCCCCTGTCAAGATCCCAGAAAGGGTTAATTTTGGCTATGTGTGGCTTTCTGGAAAACAATAAATGTTTACGTTTCGACACCTCTGCGATCGTCACACTTTTTGTGACAAACAGGCCCAGCCCCCCGTCAGAGAAGGGAAAAGTTATTTGGCCCTCGCAGGAAAAAGTTTGGTCTAGAGGAAGACCAAAGAGAACATTGATGAACATAGCGCGAAGATATGAAGGTAGTTGGCGTGTGAGAGGAGGATGCAGTCGATTCCCTGTGGCGACTCCTGAAGGGAAAAGCCCAAAGGGGGGAGAAGAAGAAGAATGTAGATATCTATCCATATGTATGTGTATATGCATATGTTTGTGTGTATGTGTATATATATATAAATAAACACAAACACACATATGTATGTGTTTATATATGTATGTAAATATGTATACATGTGAATTTATGTATGTGTATATACATTTGTATATGTGAGTATGTCAATATGTATGTGTGTATGCATGCACGTATGTGTGCATGAATGCATGCGTGCATGGAGGCGTGCATGAACGCATGCGTGCATGGAGGCGTGTATGAATGTGTGCATGTTCGTATGCAAGTCTGCATGCATCAATGCGTGAGTGCAAAAGTGCATGCATATGTGTGCGCATGCGTGTGTGCGCTTGTGCGTGCGTTTTTGTGTGAGTGCATGCGTTTCAGACACACATTCACTCATGCAGGCATGTTTGAATGAAATATGTGTTTATAATTATGCGTGTGTGTGGGGGGGGTGTATTTATGTGATGTTTTAATATGTATGTATTTATATAGGTGTGTATGCAAATGTGTTGGTATACATTTGTGTGTGTCTATGTATGTACGAATGAATGTAAGTGTGTTTGCATACATGTATCGATGAATGTGAGTTTAGAGAAGTATATACATGTATGTCTGTATATATATGTATGTGTTCACAGATGTATGTATGTATGTATGTATGTATGTGCTCATACATGTATGTATGGGAACTGTGCACTGACTAAGGGAGCAGTTGAAGATGTTAGTGAATATTGGGCCTCGCTGGTGTGCACAATGTTTCAGGACTACCGAACTGCATGTTTTGTTTTGTCTTTCCTTATTGCAGCCCTAAGTTGGTATTTGGCTGCCCTGTGTTGCCCCATGTCTCCCTCAGTGAAGGCACCGCATGTTTTCCTGCGTAATGCCTGAATGTCCTTTGTAAACCACGGCTTTTTATTGCCATGGATTTTCGCAGGTTTGATGGGAATGCACGTCCCGACGCAGAGGTTGATGTATGACATCACTGTGTCTGTCAGCTCGTCCAAACTGTCCGCAGCTGTGCGAAATACGTCCCAATCATTCCATTCGAGGCAGCCTCTGAGCGTGTCGATAGCCGCTCTCGACCAGCACTGGACAACTTTGGATTGTACGCAGTGGGATTTAAGTTTTTGCCTGTATTTTGGGACGAGCAGCAGCGTGGCGTGGTCCGACCTGCCCAGCGGTGCCCTCGGAAAACACCGGTACGCATCGCTTATGGCAGGGGTGCCCAGTGCGTCGAACGCGATCGACCGGTCGATCGCATGGCATTGAAAAAATAAGGATGATGATTTTCCGGACTTCCTCATTACCGCTGTATTATACACCAACAAGCATTATGTGCATAAATGCTCAACATGAAAGAGATAATGGATGTGGCAACAAAGATCGCCTGTTCTATTCGGGCCAGATCTGTTCAAAGACGGCAGTTCCGTGCACAACTGGAGAAGGCTGAGTGCGACCACTCAGAGTCGCTGTTGCACACCGACGTGAGATGGCTAAGTCGGGGGAAATTCCTGCAAAGATTTCGAGAGCTGTTGCCGGAGATCGAGGAGTTTTTTTCCGTGAAGGTAATGCCGTGCAGATAATAGCCAACTAAATGAGCATCAGTGGCTGCTGGACTTGGTCTGACCAACATGCTGAATGACCTTAATCTCGAGCTCCAAGGAAAGGACAAAACTGTGATCAATATGACCAGCTCAGTTAATGCTTTCAAACGCAAAATGCGACATCTCTCCTCAAAGCTCCATGATTTGGCAAACTTCCGGAACCTCGCGGCAGAGCTGGAGACACAAGAGCAGTCATGTGCGCAGCAGGACCGTGCACGCTACATAAAGCAAATTGACAGTTGTCTGTCAGAGTTCGACAGACACTTTCAAGACTTTGCCGTACTCGAGCCGGTCGCTACATTCATGTGCTACCCTTGCCGGGAAGATGCTGAGGTTGTTTCACTGGCATCAAAAGTTGCAACCCTGTTTCACCTGAACTCCTCTGGAGTGGAGGATGAGATTCTGACACTTCAAGTCGACGTTCAGCTGAAGGCCAGAGCTCATGGACAATTCTGGAACTTACTCACAGAGGACAAGCACCCCAACATCAGAAAATGTGCTTCCTTCTTGACTGCATTATTTGGCTCCACTTATTTATGTGAGTCAGCTTTTTCCCACATGAAGATCATGAAGTCAAAGTACCGTTCCACCATGACTGATGAGCATCTGGAAGTCTGCTTGAGGCCGGCTCTCGGCAGTTACTGTCCGGAGTCTGCATCCCTGGCTAATTCCATTCAGTGCAAGTCATCGGAGTAAGGTAATGACAAAAAAAATGTACAAAGTTGTATTGTGCAATATAGGTTGATGCAGTACTGCGAGGAACACCAGCATATACTGCACATATAAAAATGATTCTCAATATATTCATAAATAATGTGTTTTGCATTTTTAGTGGGCGGTAGATCATTTTGACCCCTGGCTTATGGGAACGTAGCAGTGCTCGAGGATGTTGGCGCCTCTGCTTGGACAGGTAACTTGCTGGATATAGTTTGGAAGCTCTTTCGACAGACTGGCATGGTTGAAGTCGCCTACCACAATGACAGCCGTGTCGGGATTGGAGTTCTCAACTGAGGAGATGTAGGTTGCTAGCTCTGTTGTGGCTACGTTAGCATTTGCCGATGGTGGGCTTTAAACACCAATCAGAACAACAGAAGCAAACTCCCTGGGAAGATAGTGTGGTCTGCATTTCACAGCATTGTATTCCAAATTAGGACTGCAGAAGCTGTTAAGCCTGCGGTGTTACTGCACCATCTGCCGTGGTGTCTACCAATATATTCTCTATCCCTCCTCTGTCCATGACCCAACCATCTCAGTCTGGCTTCTCTGACCTTTTCTCCAAAACATCAAACATGTGCTGTTCCTCTGATAGACTCATTCCTGATCCTCTCCATCCTGGTCACTCCCAAAGGGAACCTCAACATCTTCATCTCTGCAAGCTCTAGTTCTGCCTGCTGTCTTTTGGTCATTGTAGCAGTTTCTAGTCCATACATCATCGCTGGTCTCACCACTGTCTTGTACACCTTTCCTTTTATTCTGGCTGAAAGTCTTCTATCACATAGTACCCCTGACACTTTTCTCCACCCATTCCAACCTGCTTGGACCCGTCTCTTCACCTCTTTTCTCTTCTACCTGTCTCCCTGATAACACTAGCTGTAGTTGTCCAATCACCTGGAAGCTGAGCCTGACCACCCAGACCCTTTCTCAACTCCTCCCTGAAAACCATGCAACACTCCTCCCTTTTCAGCTTCCACCACTTTGTCCTCTGCTCTGCCTTTGTCCTCTTCATCTCTCTTTCAGGTTACCTCGTCTATACAAGATGTAGTCTACCTGCGTGCTCCTACCTCCGCTCTTATAAGTTACCCTATGTTCCTGTTTTTTCTGGAAAAAGGTGTTCACTACAGCCATTTCCATCGTTTTTGCAAATTCTACCACCATCTGTCCCTCTGCATTCCTATCCTGGATACCAAATCTCCCAATCACTTCTTCAAAAAAAAAGGTATTTGGTCCTCGCAGGAAAAAGTTTGGTCTAGAGGAAGACCAAAGAGAATATTTACGAACATAGTGCAAAGATATGAAGGTAGTTGGTGTGAGAAAGGAGGATGCAGAGAATCCTTGTCTTTGATAGAGAAGGTAGATTCCCTGTGGCGACTCCTGAAAGGAAAAGCCCAAATAAAATATTGAAAGGAAATATCCCAATATTTTTCTATAAGTCAACCATTTTTTCAATACTTTATGATTTTCACTTTCCTTTGAATGTAAGTGACCTTAGACATTTTTGGTCAAAATTTTCATAAATACATGTACTGTGACATTTTACAAACTTTTCAGTTTTCCTAATATTTTTCACTTTGTCAATCATTTTTTCAATACTTTATGATTTTCACTTTCCTTTGAATGTAAGTGACCTTAGACATTTTTGGTCAAAATTTCATGAACACATGTACTGTGACATTTTACTAACTTTTCACTTTTCCTAATATTTTTCACTTTGTAAACCATTTTTTCAATACTTTATGATTTTCATATTTTTTCCGATATTAGTTAACTTAGACATTTTTGGTTAAAATTTTCATGAACACATGTACTGTGACATTTTACTAACTTTTCACTTTTCCTAATATTTTTCACTTTGTCAACCATTTTTTCAATACATGATGATTTTCACTTTCCTAAGAATGTAAGTGACCTTAGACATTTTTGGTCAAAATTTCATGAACACATGTGCTGTGACATTGTACTAACTTTTCACTTTTCCCAATATTTTTCACTTTGTAAACCATTTTTTCAATACTTTATGATTTTCATATTTTTTCCGATATTAGTTAACTTAGACATTTTTGGTTAAAATTTTCGTGAATACACGTACTGTGACACTTTACTAACTTTTCACTTTTCCTAATATTTTTCACTTTGTCAATCA
This sequence comes from Fistularia commersonii, assembly GCF_037954325.1. Lineage (NCBI taxonomy): Eukaryota > Metazoa > Chordata > Actinopteri > Syngnathiformes > Fistulariidae > Fistularia > Fistularia commersonii. The sequence goes on from NC_141307.1 coordinate 13,470,255, forward strand.
TTTTTTCAATACTTTATGATTTTCACTTTCCTTTGAACGTAAGTGACCTTAGACATTTTTGGTCAAAATTTTCATGAACACATGTTATGTGACATTTTACTAACCTTTCATTTTTCTCAATATTTTTCACTTTGTCAACCATTTTTTCAATACTTTATGATTTTCATGTTTTTTCCGATATTAGTTAACTTAGACATTTTTGGTTAAAATTTTCATGAACACATGTACTGTGACATTTTACTAACTTTTCACTTTTCCTAATATTTTTCACTTTGTCAATCATTTTTTCAATACTTTATGATTTTCACATTTTTTTGAACGTTAGTGACCTTAGACATTTTTGGTCCAAATTTTCATAAATACATGTACTGTGACATTTTACAAACTTTTCAGTTTTCCTAATATTTTTTCACTTTGTCAATCATTTTTTCAATACTTTATGATTTTTCACTTTCCTGTGAATGTAAGTGACCTTAGACATTTTTGGTCAAAATTTCATTTTTGGTTAAAATTTTCATGAACACATGTACTGTGACATTTTACTAACTTTTCACTATTCCTAATATTCTTCACTTTGTCAGCATTTTTTTCAATACTTTATGATTTTCACATTTTTTCGAACGTTATTGACCTTTGACATATTTGGTCAAAATTTTCATGAATACATGTACTTTGATATTTTACTAATTTTTCACTTTTCCCAATATTTTTCACTGTGTCAATCATTTTTTCAATACTTAAAGATTTTCATATTTTTTCCAATATTAGTGACCTTAGACTTTTTTGGTCAAAAGTTTCATGAATACATGTACTGTGACATTCATTTCATTTTTCCCAATATGTTTCACATTGTCAACCATTTTTTCAATATTTTATGATTTTCACATTTTTTTGAACATTAGTGACCTTAGACATTTTCGGTCAAAATTTCATGAATACATATACTCTGACATATTACTAACTTTTCACTTTTGATTAGCATCTGGAAGCATCTGGAAGTCTGCTTGAGGCCGGCTATCAGCAGTTACTGTCCGGACTCTGCATCCCTGGCTAATTCCATTCAGTGCAAGTCATCGGAGTGAGGTAATGACAAAAAAAAATGTACAAAGATGTATTGTGCAATATAGGTTGATGCAATACTGCGAGGAACACCAGCATATACTGTACATATAAAAATGATTCTCAATATAATTGTTTTATGATTCTCACATTTTTTCGAAGGTTAGTGACATTTGACTTTTTTGGTCAAAATTTTTATGAATACATGTACTGTGATATTTAACTAATTTTTCACTTTTCCCAATATGTTTCACTTTGTCAGCAATTTTTTCAATACTTTATGATTTTCACATTTTTTTGAACGTTACTGACCTTAGACATTTTTGGTCAAAATTTTCATTAATACATATACTTTGACATTTTACAAACTTTTCACTTTTCCTAATATTTTTCACTTTGTCAACCATTTTTTCAATACTATATGATTTTCACATTTTTTTGAACGTGAATGACCTTTGACATTTTTGGTTAAAATTTTCATTAATACATATACTTTGACATTTTACAAACTTTTCACTTTTCCTAATATTTTTCACTTTGTCTATCATTTTTTCAATACTTTATGATTTTCACTTTCATTTGAACATAAGTGTCCTAAGACATTTTCGGTCAAAATTTTCATAAATACATGTACTTTGACATTTTACTAACTTTTCATTTTTCCCAATATTTTTTCACTTTGTCAACCATTTTTTCAATACTTTATGATTTTCACAGTTTTTCGAACTTTAGTTACCTTTGACATTTTCGGTCAAAATTTTCATGAATACATGTACTGTGACATTTTACTAACTTTTCACTTTTCCTAATATTTTTCGCTTTGTCTACCATTTTTTCAATATTTTATGATTGTCATATTTTTTCCTATATTAGTGAACTTATATGTTTTTGTTCAAAATTTTCAAGAATACTAATAATGTGACATTTTACTAACTTTTCATTTTTCCCAATATTCTTTCACTTTTTCAACCATTTTTTCAATACTTTATGATTTTCACTTTCCTTTGAACGTAAGTGACGTTAGACATTGTTGGTCTTAATTTCATGAACACATGTATTGTGACATTTTACTAGCTTTTCACTTTTCCTAATATTTTTCACTTTGTCAACCATTTTTTCAATACTATGTGATTTTCACATTTTTTGAACGTTAGTGACTTTAGACATATTTGGTCAAAATTTTCATTCATACATATACTTTGACATTTTACAAACTTTTCACTTTTCCTAATATTTTTCATTTTGTCAATCATTTTTTCAATACTTGACGATTTTCACATCTTTTTGAACGTTAGTGACCTTTGAAATATTTGGTCAAAATTTCATGAATACATGTACTTTGACATTTTACCAACTTTTAAATTTCCCAATATTTTTCACTTGGTCAACCATTTTTTCAATACTTTATGATTTTCACATTTTTTTGAACGTAAGTGACCTTAGACATTTTCTGTCAAAATTTTCAAGAATACATATACTGTGACATTTTACTAACTTTTCACTTTTCCAATTTTTTTTTTGCTTTGTCTACCATTTTTTCAATACTTTATGATTTTCATATTTTTTCCGATATTAGTGAACTTAGACATTTTCGGTCAAAATTTTCAAGAATACATATACTGTGACATTTTACTAACTTTTCACTTTTCCTATTATTTTTTACTTTGTCAAACATATTTTCAATACTTTATGATTTTCACTTTCCTTTGAACGTACGTGACCTTAGACATTTTCGGTCAAAATTTCCATGAATACATGTACTGTGACATTTTACTAACTTTTTACTTTTCCCAATATTTTTCACTCTGTCAACCATTTTTTCAATACTATATGATTATCACATTTTTTGAACGTTAGTGACCTTAGACATTTTCGTTCTAAATATCATGAATACATATACTTTGACATTTTACAAACTTTTCACTTTTCCTAATATTTTTCACTTTGTCAATCATTTTTTTTCAATACTTTATGATTTTCACTTTCCTTTGAACATAAGTGACCTTAGACATTTTGGGTCAAAATTTTCATGAATACATATACTGTGACATTTTACGAACTTTTCAATTTCCCAATATTTTTCATTTTGTTAATCACTTTTCCAATACTTCATGATTTTCACTTTCCCTTAAACGTTAGTGACCTTAGTCATTTTTGGTCAAAATTTTCATTAATACATATACTTTGACATTTTACAAACTTATCATTTTTCCTAATATTTTTCACTTTGTCAATCATTTTTTCAATACTATATGATTTTCACATTTTTTCAAACTTATCATTTTTACATAATACTGTGACATTTTACTAACTTTTTACATTTCCAATATTTTTCACTTTTTCAACCATTTTTTCAATACTTTATGATTTTCATATTTTTTCCAATATTAGTTAACTTAGAAATTTTCGGTCAAAATTTTCATGAATACATTTTCTGTGACACTTTTCTAACTTTTCACTTTTCCCAATATTTTTCACTTTGTCCACCATTTTTTCAATACTTGATGATTTTCACATTTTTTTGAAAGTTAGTGACCTTAGACATTTTTGTACAAAATTTTCATAAATACATGTACTGTGACATTTTACAAACTTTTCACTTTTCTTAATATTTTTCACTTTGTCAATCATTTTTTCAGTACTATTATGATTTTCAGTTTCCTTTGAACGTAAGCGACCTTAGACATTTTTGGTCAAAATTTCATGAACACATGTACCGTGACATTTTACTAACTTTTCATTTTTTCCAATATTCTTCACTTTGTCCACCATTTTTTCAATACTTCATGATTTTCACTTTCCCTTGAACGTTAGTGACCTTAGTCATTTTTGGTTTAAATTTTCATTAATACATATACTTTGACATTTTACAAACTTTTCATTTTTCCTAATATTTTTCACTTTTAAAACCATTTTTTCAATACTTGATGATTTTCACATTTTCTTGAACGTTAGTGACCCTAGACATTTTTGGTCAAAATTTTCATAAATACATATACTGTGACATTTTACAAACTTTTCACTTTTCCTAATATTTTTCACTTTGTCAATCATTTTTTCAATACTTGATGATTTTCACATTTTTTTGAACTTTAGTGACCTTTGACATTTTTGGTCAAAATTTTCATAAATACGTGTACTGTGACATTTTACAAACTTTTCACTTTTCCTAATATTTTTCACTTTGTCAACCATTTTTTCAATACTAAATTTTTTTGAACGTTAGCGACCTTAGACATTTTTTGGTCAAAATTTTCATAAATACATATACTTTGACATTTTACAAATTTTTCACTTTTCCTAATATATTTCACTTTGTCAATCATTTTTTCAATATTTGATGATTTTCTCATTTTTTTGAACGTTAGTGAACTTAGACTTTTTTGGTCAAAATTTTCATAAATACATGTACTGTAACATTTTACTAACTTTTCACTTTTCCTAATATTTTTCACTTTGTCAACCATTTTTTCAATACTTTATGATTTTCATATTTTTTCCAATATTAGTTAACTTAGACATTTTTGGTTAAAATTTTCGTGAATAGACGTACTGTGACACTTTACTAACTTTTCACTTTTTCTAATATTTTTCACTTTGTCAATCATTTTTTCAATACTTCATGATTTTCACTTTCCTTTGAACGTTAGTGACCTTAGACATTTTTGGTGTAAATTTTCATGAACACCTGTACTGTGAAACTTTACTAACTTTACACTTTTCCTAATATTTGTCACTTTGTTAACCATTTTTTCAATACTATATGCTTTCCACATGTATTTGAACTTAGTGACCTTTGACATTTTTGGTCAAAATTTTCATTAATACATATACTTTGACATTTTACAAACTTTTAATTTTTCCTAATATTTTTCACTTTTAAAACCATTTTTTCAATACTTGATGATTTTCACATTTTTTTGAACGTTAGTGACCCTAGACATTTTTGGTCAAAATTTTCATAAATACATATACTTTGACATTTTACAAACTTTTCACTTTTCCTAATATTTTTCACTTTGTCAATCATTTTTTCAATACTTGATGATTTTCACTTTTTTTTGAACGTTAGTGACCTTAGACATTTTTGGTCAAAATTTTCATAAATACATGTACTGTGACATTTTACTAACTTTTCACTTTTCCTAATATTTTTCACTTTTTCAACCATTTTTTCAATACTTTATGATTTTCATATTTTTCCGATATTAGTGACCTCAGACATTTTTGGTCAAAATTTTCATTAATACATATACTTTGACATTTTACAAACTTTTCATTTTTCCTAATATTTTTCACTTTGTCAATCATTTTTTCAATACTTTATGATTTTCACTTTCCTTTGAACGTAAGTGTCCTTTGACATTTTTGGTCAAAATTTCCATAAATACGTGTACTGTGACATTTTACAAACTTTTCACTTTTCCTAATATTTTTCACTTTGTCAATCATTTTTTTCAATACTTGATGATTTTCACATTTTTTTGAACTTTAGTGACCTTTGACATTTTTGGTCAAAATTTTCATAAATACGTGTACTGTGACATTTTACAAACTTTTCACTTTTACTAATATTTTTCACTTTGTCAACCATTTTTTCAATACTTTATGATTTTCATATTTTTTCCGATATTAGTGACCTTAGACATTTTTGGTCAAAATTTTCATTAATACATATACTTTGACATTTTACAAACTTTTCATTTTTCCTAATATTTTTCACTTTGTCAATCATTTTTTCAATACTATATGATTTTCACATTTTTTTGAACATTAGTGACCTTAGACATTTTAGGTCAAAATTTTCATAAATACATATACTTTGACATTTTACAAACTTTTCACTTTTCATAATATTTTTCACTTTGTCAATCATTTTTTCAATACTAAATGATTTTCTCATTTTTTTGAACGTTAGTGAACTTAAACTTTTTTGGTCAAAATTTTCATAAATACATGTACTGAAACATTTTACTAACTTTTCACTTTTCCTAATATTTTTCACTTTGTCAACCATTTTTTCAATACTTTATGATTTTCATATTTTTTCCAATATTAGTTAACTTAGACATTTTTGGTTAAAATTTTCGTGAATAGACGTACTGTAACATTTTACTAACTTTTCACTTTTCCTAATATTTTTTACTTTGTCAATCATTTTTTCAATACTTCTTGATTTTCACTTTCCTTTGAACGTTAGTGACCTTAGACATTTTTGGTGTAAATTTTCATGAACACATGTACTGTGACACTTTACTAACTTTACACTTTTCCTAATATTTGTCACTTTGTTAACCATTTTTTCAATACTATATGCTTTCCACATGTATTTGAACTTAGTGACCTTTGACATTTTTGGTCAAAATTTTCATTAATACATATACTTTGACATTTTACAAACTTTTCATTTTTCCTAATATTTTTCACTTTTAAAACCATTTTTTCAATACTTGATGATTTTCACATTTTTTTGAACGTTAGTGACCCTAGACATTTTTGGTCAAAATTTTCATAAATACATATACTTTGACATTTTACAAACTTTTCACTTTTCCTAATATTTTTCACTTTGTCAATCATTTTTTCAATACTTGATGATTTTCACATTTTTTTGAACGTTAGTGACCTTAGAAATTTTTGGTCAAAATTTTCATAAATACATGTACTGTGACATTTTACTAACTTTTCACTTTTCCTAATATTTTTCACTTTTTCAACAATTTTTTCAATACTTTATGATTTTCATATTTTTTCCGATATTAGTGACCTTAGACATTTTTGGTCAAAATTTTCATAAATACATATACTTTGACATTTTACAAACTTATCATTTTTCCTAATATTTTTCACTTTTAAAACCATTTTTTCAATACTTGATGATTTTCACATTTTTTTGAACGTTAGTGACCTTAGACATTTTTGGTCAAAATTTTCATAAACACATATACTGTGACATTTTACAAACTTTTCACTTTTCCTAATATTTTTCACTTTGTCAACCATTTTTTCAATACTAAATGATTTTCACATTTTTTTGAACGTTAGCGACCTTAGACATTTTTTGGTCAAAATTTTCATAAATACATATACTTTGACATTTTACAAACTTTTCACTTTTCCTAATATATTTCACTTTGTCAATCATTTTTTCAATACTTTATGATTTTCTCATTTTTTTGAACGTTAGTGAACTTAGACATTTTTGGTCAAAATTTTCATAAATACATGTACTGTAACATTTTACTAACTTTTCACTTTTCCTAATATTTTTCACTTTGTCAACCTTTTTTTCAATACTTTATGATTTTCATATTTTTTCCGATATTAGTGACCTTAGACATTTTTGGTCAAAATTTTCATAAATACGTGTACTGTGACATTTTACAAACTTTTCAGTTTTCCTAATATTTTTCACTGTCAATCATTTTTTCAATACTTTATGATTTTCACATTTTTTTGAACGTTAGTGACCTTAGACGTTTTTGGTCAAAATTTTCATAAATACGTGTACTGTGACATTTTACTAACTTTTCACTTTTCCTAATATTTTTCACTTTTTCAACCATTTTTTCAATACTTTATGATTTTAATATTTTTTCCGATATTAGTGACCTTAGACATTTTTGGTCAAAATTTTCATTAATACATATACTTTGACATTTTACAAACTTTTCATTTTTCCTAATATTTTTCACTTTTAAAACCATTTTTTCAATACTTGATGATTTTCACATTTTCTTGAACGTTCGTGACCCTAGACATTTTTGGTCAAAATTTTCATAAATACATATACTTTGACATTTTACAAACTTTTCACTTTTCATAATATTTTTCACTTTGTCAATCATTTTTTCAATACTTGATGATTTTCTCATTTTTTTGAACGTTAGTGAACTTAAACTTTTTTGGTCAAAATTTTCATAAATACTTGTACTGTAACATTTTACTAACTTTTCACTTTTCCTAATATTTTTCACTTTGTCAACCATTTTTTCAATACTTTATGATTTTCATATTTTTTTCCAATATTAGTTAACTTAGACATTTTTGGTTAAAATTTTCGTGAATAGACGTACTGTGTAGTTTACTAACTTTTCACTTTTTCTAATATTTTTTACTTTGTCAATCATTTTTTCAATACTTCATGATTTTCACTTTCCTTTGAACGTTAGTGACCTTAGACATTTTTGGTGTAAATTTTCATGAACACATGTACTGTGACACTTTACTAACTTCACACTTTTCCTAATATTTGTCTCTTTGTTAACCATTTTTTCAATACTATATGCTTTCCACACGTATTTGAACTTAGTGACCTTTGACATTTTTGGTCAAAATTTTCATTAATAAATATACTTTGACACTTTACAAACTTTTCATTATTCCTAATATTTTTCACCTTTAAAACCATTTTTTCAATACTTGATGATTTTCACATTTTTTTGAACGTTAGTGACCCTAGACATTTTTGGTCAAAATTTTCATAAATACATATACTTTGTCATTTTACAAACTTTTCACTTTTCCTAATATTTTTCACTTTGTCAATCATTTTTTCAATACTTGATGATTTTCACATTTTTTTGAACGTTAGTGACCTTAGACATTTTTGGTCAAAATTTTCATGAATACATGTACTGTGACATTTTACTAACTTTTCACTTTTCCTAATATTTTTCACTTTTTCAACAATTTTTTCAATACTTTATGATTTTCATATTTTTTCCGATATTAGTGACCTCAGACATTTTTGTTCAAAATTTGCATTAATACATATACTTTGACATTTTACAAACTTTTCATTTTTCCTAATATTTTTCACTTTTAAAACCATTTTTTCAATACTTCATGATTTTCATATTTTTTCCGATATTAGTGACCTTAGACATTTTTGGTCAAAATTTTCATTAATACATATACTTTGACATTTTACAAACTTTTCATTTTTCCTAATATTTTTCACTTTGTCAATCATTTTTTCAATACTTGATGATTTTCACATTTTTTTGAACGTTAGTGACCTTAGACATTTTTGGTCAAAATTTTCATAAACACATATACTGTGACATTTTACAAACTTTTCATTTTTCCTAATATTTTTCACTTTGTCAATCATTTTTTCAATACTTGATGATTTTCACATTTTTTTGAACGTTAGTGACCTTAGACATTTTTGGTCAAAATTTTCATAAATACATATACTTTGACATTTTACAAACTTTTCACTTTTCCTAATATTTTTCACTTTGTCAACCATTTTTTCAATACTTTATGATTTTCATATTTTTTCCAATATTAGTTAACTTAGACATTTTTGGTTAAAATTTTCGTGAATAGACGTACTGTGACACTTTACTAACTTAACACTTTTTCTAATATTTTTTACTTTGTCAATCATTTTTTCAATACTTCATGATTTTCACTTTCCTTTGAACGTTAGTGACCTTAGACATTTTTGGTGTAAATTTTCATGAACACATGTACTGTGACACTTTACTAACTTTACACTTTTCCTAATATTTGTCACTTTGTTAACCATTTTTTCAATACTATATGCTTTCCACATGTATTTGAACTTAGTGACCTTTGACATTTTTGGTCAAAATTTTCATAAATACATGTACTGTGACATTTTACTAACTTTTCACTTTTCCTAATATTTTTCACTTTTTCAACAATTTTTTCAATACTTTATGATTTTCATATTTTTTCCGATATTAGTGACCTTAGACATTTTTGGTCAAAATTTTCATTAATACATATACTTTGACATCTTACAAACTTTTCATTTTTCCTAATATTTTTCACTTTGTCAATCATTTTTTCAATACTATATGATTTTCACATTTTTTTGAACGTTATTGACCTTAGACATTTTTGGTCAAAATTTTCATAAATACATGTACTGTGACATTTTACTAACTTTTCACTTTTCCTAATATTTTTCACTTTGTCAATCATTTTTTCAATACTTGATGATTTTCACATTTTTTTGAACGTTAGTGACCTTAGACATTTTTGGTCAAAATTTTCAAAAATACATTTACTGTGACATTTTACTAACTTTTCACTTTTCCTAATATTTTTCACTTTGTCAACCACTTTTTCAATACTTTATGATTTTCATATTTTTTCCAATATTAGTGACCTTAGACATTTTTGGTCAAAATTTTCATTAATACATATACTTTGACATTTTACAAACTTTTCATTTTTCCTAATATTTTTCACTTTTAAAACCATTTTTTCAATACTTTATGATTTTCACATTTTCTTGAACGTTAGTGACCCTAGACATTTTTGGTCAAAATTTTCATGAATACATATACTTTGACATTTTACAAACTTTTCACTTTTCCTTATATTTTTTACTTTGTCAATCATTTTTTCAATACTTGATGATTTTCATATTTTTTCCAATATTAGTTAACTTAGACATTTTTGGTTAAAATTTTCGTGAATAGACGTACTGTGACACTTTACTAACTTTTCACTTTTTCTAATATTTTTTACTTTGTCAATCATTTTTTCAATACTTCATGATTTTCACTTTCCTTTGAACGTTAGTGACCTTAGACATTTTTGGTGTAAATTTTCATGAACACATGTACTGTGACAATTTACAAACTTTTCACTTTTCCTAATATTTTTCACTTTTTCAACAATTTTTTCAATACTTTATGATTTTCATATTTTTTTCCGATATTAGTGACCTTAGACATTTTTGGTCAAAATTTTCATTAATACATATACTGTGACATTTTACAAACTTTTCACTTTTCCTAATATTTTTCACTTTGTCAATCATTTTTTCAATACTTGATGATTTTCACATTTTTTTGAACTTTAGTGACCTTTGACATTTTTGGTCAAAATTTTCATAAATACATGTACTGTGACATTTTACTAACTTTTCACTTTTCCTAATATTGTTCCCTTCATCAATCATTTTTTCAATACTTGATGATTTTCACATTTTTTTGAACGTTAGTGACCTTAGACATTTTTGGTCAAAATTTTCATAAATACATGTACTGTGACATTTTACAAACTTTTCACTTTTTCTAATATTTTTCACTTTGTCAATCATTTTTCCAATACTTGATGATTTTCTCATTTTTTTCAACGTTAGTGAACTTAGACTTTTTTGGTCAAAATTTTCATAAATACATGTACTGTAACATTTTACTAACTTTTCACTTTTCCTAATATTTTTCACTTTGTCAACCATTTTTTCAATACTTTATGATTTTCATATTTTTTCCAATATTAGTTAACTTAGACATTTTTGGTTAAAATTTTCGTGAATAGACGTACTGTGACACTTTACTAACTTTTCACTTTTTCTAATATTTTTTACTTTGTCAATCATTTTTTCAATACTTCATGATTTTCACTTTCCTTTGAACGTTAGTGACCTTAGACATTTTTGGTGTAAATTTTCATGAACACATGTACTGGGACACTTTACTAACTTTACACTTTTCCTAATATTTGTCACTTTGTTAACCATTTTTTCAATACTATATGCTTTCCACATGTATTTGAACTTAGTGACCTTTGACATTTTTGGTCAAAATTTTCATTAATACATATACTTTGACATTTTACAAACTTTTCATTTTTCCTAATATTTTTCACTTTTAAAACCATTTTTTCAATACTTGATGATTTTCACATTTTTTTGAACGTTAGTGACCCTAGACATTTTTGGTCAAAATTTTCATAAATACATATACTTTGACATTTTACAAACTTTTCACTTTTCCTAATATTTTTCACTTTGTCAATCATTTTTTCAATACTTGATGATTTTCACATTTTTTTGAACGTTAGTGACCTTAGACATTTTTGGTCAAAATGTTCATAAATACATGTACTGTGACATTTTACTAACTTTTCACTTTTCCTAATATTTTTCTCTTTTTCAACAATTTTTTCAATACTTTATGATTTTCATATTTTTTTCCGATATTAGTGACCTTAGACATTTTTGGTCAAAATTTTCATTAATACATATACTGTGACATTTTACAAACTTTTCATTTTTCCTAATATTTTTCACTTTGTCAATCATTTTTTCAATACTTGATGATTTTCACATTTTTTTGAACGTTAGTGACCTTAGACATTTTTGGTCAAAATTTTCATAAATACATATACTGTGACATTTTACAAAGTTTTCACTTTTCCTAATATTTTTCACTTTGTCAATCATTTTTTCAATACTTGATGATTTTCACATTTTTTTGAACTTTAGTGACCTTTGACATTTTACAAACTTTTCACTTTTCCTAATATTTTTCCCTTCATCAATCATTTTTTCAATACTTGATGATTTTCACATTTTTTTGAACGTTAGTGACCTTAGACATTTTTGGTCAAAATGTTCATAAATACATGTACTGTGACATTTTACAAACTTTTCACTTTTCCTAATATTTTTCACTTTGTCAATCATTTTTTCAATACTTTATGATTTTCACATTTTTTTGAACTTTAGTGACCTTTGACATTTTTGGTCAAAATTTTCATAAATACATATACTGTGACATTTTACAAACTTTTCACTTTTCCTAATATTTTTCACTTTGTCAACCATTTTTTCAATACTAAATGATTTTCACATTTTTTTGAACGTTAGCGACATTAGACATTTTTGGTCAAAATTTTCATAAATACATATACTTTGACATTTTACAAACTTTTCACTTGTCCTAATATATTTCACTTTGTCAATCATTTTTTCAATACTTGATGATTATCTCATTTTTTTCAACGTTAGTGAACTTAGACTTTTTTGGTCAAAATTTTCATAAATACATGTACTGTAACATTTTACTAACTTTTCACTTTTCCTAATATTTTTCACTTTGTCAATCATTTTTTCAATACTTTATGATTGTCATATTTTTTCAAATATTAGGTAACTTAGACATTTTTGGTTAAAATTTTCGTGAATAGACGTACTGTGACACTTTACTAACTTTTCACTTTTTCTAATATTTTTTACTTTGTCAATCATTTTTTCAATACTTCATGATTTTCACTTTCCTTTGAACGTTAGTGACCTTAGACATTTTTGGTGTAAATTTTCATGAACACATGTACCTTGACATTTTACAAACTTTTCACTTTTCCTAATATTTTTCACTTTGTCAACCATTTTTTCAATACTAAATGATTTTCACATTTTTTTGAACGTTAGCGACCTTAGACATTTTTTGGTCAAAATTTTCATAAATACATATACTTTGACATTTTTCAAACTTTTCACTTTTCCTAATATATTTCACTTTGTCAATCATTTTTTCAATACTTGATGATTTTCTCATTTTTTTGAACGTTAGTGACCCTAGACATTTTTGGTCAAAATTTTCATAAATACATATACTTTGACATTTTACAAACTTTTCACTTTTCCTAATATTTTTCACTTTGTCGATCATTTTTTCAATACTTGATGATTTTCACATTGTTTTGAACGTTAGTGACCTTAGACATTTTTGGTCAAAATTTTCATAAATACATGTACTGTGACATTTTACTAACTTTTCACTTTTCCTAATATTTTTCTCTTTTTCAACAATTTTTTCAATACTTTATGATTTTCATATTTTTTTCCGATATTAGTGACCTTAGACATTTTTGTTCAAAATTTTCATTAATACATATACTTTGACATTTTACAAACTTTTCACTTTTCCTAATATTTTTCACTTTGTCAATCATTTTTTCAATACTAAATGATTTTCACATTTTTTTGAACTTTACTGACCTTTGACATTTTTGGTCAAAATTTTCATAAATACGTGTACTGTGACATTTTACAAACTTTTCACTTTTTCTAATATTTTTCACTTTGTCAATCATTTTTTCAATACTTGATGATTTTCACATTTTTTTGAACGTTAGTGACCTTAGACATTTTTGGTCAAAATTTTCAAAAATACATGTACTGTGACTTTTTACAAACTTTTCACTTTTCCTAATATTTTTCACTTTTTTCAATCATTTTTTCAATACATGATGATTTTCACATTTTTTTGAACGTTAGTGACCTTAGACATTTTTGGTCAAAATTTTCATAAATACATGTACTGTGACATTTTACTAACTTTTCACTTTTCCTAATATTTTTCTCTTTTTCAACAATTTTTTCAATACTTTATGATTTTCATATTTTTTTCCGATATTAGTGACCTTAGACATTTTTGGTCAAAATTTTCATTAATACATATACTTTGACATTTTACAAAGTTTTCACTTTTCCTAATATTTTTCACTTTGTCAATCATTTTTTCAATACTAAATGATTTTCACATTTTTTTGAACTTTACTGACCTTTGACATTTTTGGTCAAAATTTTCATAAATACGTGTACTGTGACATTTTACAAACTTTTCACTTTTTCTAATATTTTTCACTTTGTCAATCATTTTTTCAATACTTGATGATTTTCACATTTTTTTGAACCTTAGTGACCTTAGACATTTTTGGTCAAAATTTTCAAAAATACATGTACTGTGACATTTTACAAACTTTTCACTTTTCCTAATATTTTTCACTTTGTCAATCATTTTTTCAATACATGATGATTTTCACATTTTTTTGAGCTTTATTGACCTTTGACATTTTTGGTCAAAATTTTCATAAATACGTGTACTGTGACATTTTACAAACTTTTCACTTTTCCTAATATTTTTCACTTTGTCAATCATTTTTTCAATACTTTATGATTTTCACATTTTTTTGAACGTTAGTGACCTTAGACATTTTTGGTCAAAATTTTCATAAATACATGTACTGTGACATTTTACTAACTTTTCACTTTTCCTAATATTTTTCACTTTTTCAACAATTTTTTCAATACTTTATGATTTTCATATTTTTTCCGATATTAGTGACCTTAGACATTTTTGGTCAAAATTTTCATAAATACATATACTTTGACATTTTACAAACTTTTCACTTGTCCTAATATATTTCACTTTGTCAATCATTTTTTCAATACTTGATGATTATCTCATTTTTTTCAACGTTAGTGAACTTAGACTTTTTTGGTCAAAATTTTCATAAATACATGTACTGTAACATTTTACTAACTTTTCACTTTTCCTAATATTTTTCACTTTGTCAATCATTTTTTCAATACTTTATGATTGTCATATTTTTTCAAATATTAGGTAACTTAGACATTTTTGGTTAAAATTTTCGTGAATAGACGTACTGTGACACTTTACTAACTTTTCACTTTTTCTAATATTTTTTACTTTGTCAATCATTTTTTCAATACTTCATGATTTTCACTTTCCTTTGAACGTTAGTGACCTTAGACATTTTTGGTGTAAATTTTCATGAACACATGTACCTTGACATTTTACAAACTTTTCACTTTTCCTAATATTTTTCACTTTGTCAACCATTTTTTCAATACTAAATGATTTTCACATTTTTTTGAACGTTAGCGACCTTAGACATTTTTTGGTCAAAATTTTCATAAATACATATACTTTGACATTTTTCAAACTTTTCACTTTTCCTAATATATTTCACTTTGTCAATCATTTTTTCAATACTTGATGATTTTCTCATTTTTTTGAACGTTAGTGAACTTAAACTTTTTTGGTCAAAATTTTCATAAATACATGTACTGTAACATTTTACTAACTTTTCACTTTTCCTAATATTTTTCACTTTGTCAACCATTTTTTCAATACTTTATGATTTTCATATTTTTTCCAATATTAGTTAACTTAGAAATTTTTGGTTAAAATTTTCGTGAATAGACGTACTGTGACACTTTACTAACTTTTCACTTTTTCTAATATTTTTTACTTTGTCAATCATTTTTTCAATACTTCATGATTTTCACTTTCCTTTGAACGTTAGTGACCTTAGACATTTTTGGTGTAAATTTTCATGAACACATGTACTGTGACACTTTACTAACTTTACACTTTTCCTAATATTTGTCACTTTGTTAACCATTTTTTCAATACTATATGTTTTCCACATGTATTTGAACTTAGTGACCTTTGACATTTTTGGTCAAAATTTTCATTAATACATATATTTTGACATTTTACAAACTTTTCATTTTTCCTAATATTTTTCACTTTTAAAACCATTTTTTCAATACTTGATGATTTTCACATTTTTTTGAACGTTAGTGACCCTAGACATTTTTGGTCAAAATTTTCATAAATACATATACTTTGACATTTTACAAACTTTTCACTTTTCCTAATATTTTTCACTTTGTCGATCATTTTTTCAATACTTGATGATTTTCACATTGTTTTGAACGTTAGTGACCTTAGACATTTTTGGTCAAAATTTTCATAAATACATGTACTGTGACATTTTACTAACTTTTCACTTTTCCTAATATTTTTCTCTTTTTCAACAATTTTTTCAATACTTTATGATTTTCATATTTTTTTCCGATATTAGTGACCTTAGACATTTTTGTTCAAAATTTTCATTAATACATATACTTTGACATTTTACAAACTTTTCACTTTTCCTAATATTTTTCACTTTGTCAATCATTTTTTCAATACTAAATGATTTTCACATTTTTTTGAACTTTACTGACCTTTGACATTTTTGGTCAAAATTTTCATAAATACGTGTACTGTGACATTTTACAAACTTTTCACTTTTTCTAATATTTTTCACTTTGTCAATCATTTTTTCAATACTTGATGATTTTCACATTTTTTTGAACGTTAGTGACCTTAGACATTTTTGGTCAAAATTTTCAAAAATACATGTACTGTGACTTTTTACAAACTTTTCACTTTTCCTAATATTTTTCACTTTTTTCAATCATTTTTTCAATACATGATGATTTTCACATTTTTTTGAACGTTAGTGACCTTAGACATTTTTGGTCAAAATTTTCATAAATACATGTACTGTGACATTTTACTAACTTTTCACTTTTCCTAATATTTTTCTCTTTTTCAACAATTTTTTCAATACTTTATGATTTTCATATTTTTTTCCGATATTAGTGACCTTAGACATTTTTGGTCAAAATTTTCATTAATACATATACTTTGACATTTTACAAAGTTTTCACTTTTCCTAATATTTTTCACTTTGTCAATCATTTTTTCAATACTAAATGATTTTCACATTTTTTTGAACTTTACTGACCTTTGACATTTTTGGTCAAAATTTTCATAAATACGTGTACTGTGACATTTTACAAACTTTTCACTTTTTCTAATATTTTTCACTTTGTCAATCATTTTTTCAATACTTGATGATTTTCACATTTTTTTGAACCTTAGTGACCTTAGACATTTTTGGTCAAAATTTTCAAAAATACATGTACTGTGACATTTTACAAACTTTTCACTTTTCCTAATATTTTTCACTTTGTCAATCATTTTTTCAATACATGATGATTTTCACATTTTTTTGAGCTTTATTGACCTTTGACATTTTTGGTCAAAATTTTCATAAATACGTGTACTGTGACATTTTACAAACTTTTCACTTTTCCTAATATTTTTCACTTTGTCAATCATTTTTTCAATACTTTATGATTTTCACATTTTTTTGAACGTTAGTGACCTTAGACATTTTTGGTCAAAATTTTCATAAATACATGTACTGTGACATTTTACTAACTTTTCACTTTTCCTAATATTTTTCACTTTTTCAACCATTTTTTCAATACTTTATGATTTTCATATTTTTTCCGATATTAGTGACCTTAGACATTTTTGGTCAAAATTTTCATAAATACATATACTTTGACATTTTACAAACTTTTCATTTTTCCTAATATTTTTCACTTTGTCAATCATTTTTTCAATACTATATGATTATTTCATTTTTTTGAACGTTAGTGACCTTAGACACTTTTGGTCAAAATTTTCATAAATACATATACTATAACATTTTACTAACTTTTCACTTTTCCTAATATTTTTCACTTTGTCAACCATTTTTTCAATACTTTATGATTTTCATATTTTTTCCAATATTAGTTAACTTAGACATTTTTGGTTAAAATTTTCGTGAATAGACGTACTGTGACACTTTACTAACTTTTCACTTTTTCTAATATTTTTTACTTTGTCAATCATTTTTTCAATACTTCATGATTTTCACTTTCCTTTGAACGTTAGTGACCTCAGACATTTTTGGTTAAATTTTCATGAACACATGTACTGTGACACTTTACTAACTTTACACTTTTCCTAATATTTGTCACTTTGTTAACCATTTTTTCAATACTATATGCTTTCCACATGTATTTGAACTTAGTGACCTTTGACATTTTACAAACTTTTCATTTTTCCTAATATTTTTCACTTTTAAAACCATTTTTTCAATACTTGATGATTTTCACATTTTTTTGAACGTTAGTGACCCTAGACATTTTTGGTCAAAATTTTCATTAATACATATACTTTGACATTTTACAAACTTTTCACTTTTCCTAATATTTTTCACTTTGTCAATCATTTTTTCAATACTTGATGATTTTCACATTTTTTTGAACTTTAGTGACCTTTGACATTTTTGGTCAAAATTTTCATAAATGCATGTACTGTGACATTTTACCAACTTTTCATTTTTCCTAATATTTTTCACTTCATCAATCATTTTTACAATACTTGATGATTTTCACATTTTTTTGAACGTTAGTGACCTTAGACATTTTTGGTCAAAATTTTCATAAATACATGTACTTTGACATTTTACTAACTTTTCACTTTTCCTAATATTTTTCACTTCATCAATCATTTTTTCAATACTTGATGATTTTCACATTTTTTTGAACGTTAGTGACCTTAGACATTTTTGGTCAAAATGTTCATAAATACATGTACTGTGACATTTTACAAACTTTTCACTTTTCCTAATATTTTTATCTTTGTCAATCATTTTTTCAATACTTGATGATTTTCACATTTTTTTGAACGTTAGTGACCTTAGACATTTTTGGTCAAAATGTTCATAAATACATGTACTTTGACATTTTACAAACTTTTCACTTTTCCTAATATTTTTCACTTTGTCAATCATTTTTTCAATACTTGATGTTTTTCACATTTTTTTGAACGTTAGTGACCTTTGACATTTTTGGTCAAAATTTTCATAAATACGTGTACTGTGACATTTTACAAACTTTTCATTTTTCCTAATATTTTTCACTTTGTCAATCATTTTTTCAATACTTTATGATTTTCACATTTTTTTGAACGTTAGTGACCTTAGACATTTTTGGTCAAAATTTTCATAAATGCATGTACTGTGACATTTTACCATCTTTTCATTTTTCCTAATATTTTTCACTTCATCAATCATTTTTACAATACTTGATGATTTTCACATTTTTTTGAACGTTAGTGACCTTAGACATTTTTGGTCAAAATTTTCATAAATACATGTACTGTGACATTTTACTAACTTTTCACTTTTCCTAATATTTTTCACTTCATCAATCATTTTTTCAATACTTGATGATTTTCACATTTTTTTGAACGTTAGTGACCTTAGACATTTTTGGTCAAAATGTTCATAAATACATGTACTGTGACATTTTACAAACTTTTCACTTTTCCTAATATTTTTATCTTTGTCAATCATTTTTTCAATACTTGATGATTTTCACATTTTTTTGAACGTTAGTGACCTTAGACATTTTTGGTCAAAATGTTCATAAATACATGTACTTTGACATTTTACAAACTTTTCACTTTTCCTAATATTTTTCACTTTGTCAATCATTTTTTCAATACTTGATGTTTTTCACATTTTTTTGAACGTTAGTGACCTTTGACATTTTTGGTCAAAATTTTCATAAATACGTGTACTGTGACATTTTACAAACTTTTCATTTTTCCTCATATTTTTCACTTTGTCAATCATTTTTTCAATACTTTATGATTTTCACATTTTTTTGAACGTTAGTGACCTTAGACATTTTTGGTCAAAATGTTCATAAATACATGTACTGTGACATTTTACAAACTTTTCACTTTTCCTAATATTTTTCACTTTGTCAACCATTTTTTCAATACTTTATGATTTTCATATTTTTTCCAATATTAGTTAACTTAGACATTTTTGGTTAAAATTTTCGTGAATAGACGTACTGTGACACTTTACTAACTTTTCACTTTTTCTAATATTTTTTACTTTGTCAATCATTTTTTCAATACTTCATGATTTTCACTTTCCTTTGAACGTTAGTGACCTCAGACATTTTTGGTGTAAATTTTCATGAACACATGTACTGTGACACTTTACTAACTTTACACTTTTCCTAATATTTGTCACTTTGTCAACCATTTTTTCAATACTATATGCTTTCCACATGTATTTGAACTTAGTGACCTTTGACATTTTTGGTCAAAATTTTCATTAATACATATACTTTGACATTTTACAAACTTTTCATTTTTCCTAATATTTTCCACTTTTAAAACCATTTTTTCAATACTTGATGATTTTCACATTTTTTTGAACGTTAGTGACCCTAGACATTTTTGGTCAAAATTTTCATTAATACATATACTTTGACATTTTACAAACTTTTCACTTTTCCTAATATTTTTCACTTTGTCAATCATTTTTTCAATACTTGATGATTTTCACATTTTTTTGAACGTTAGTGACATTAGACATTTTTGGTCAAAATTTTCATAAATACATATACTGTGACATTTTACAAACTTTTCACTTTTCCTAATATTTTTCACTTTGTCAATCATTTTTTCAATACTTGATGATTTTCACATTTTTTTGAACTTTAGTGACCTTTGACATTTTTGGTCAAAATTTTCATAAATACGTGTACTGTGACATTTTACAAACTTTTCACTTTTTCTAATATTTTTCACTTTATCAATCATTTTTTCAATATTTGATGATTTTCACAGTTTTTTTGAACGTTAGTGACCTTAGACATTTTTGGTCAAAATTTTCATAAATACATGTACTGTGACATTTTAAAAACTTTTCATTTTTCCTAATATTTTTCACTTTGTCAATCATTTTTTCAATATGATTTTCACTTTCCTTTGAACGTAAGTGTCCTTCGACATTTTTGGTCAAAATTTCATGAACGAATGTACTGTGACATTTTACAAACTTTTCACTTTTCCTAATATTTTTAACTTTGTCAATCATTTTTTCAATACTTGATGATTTTCTCATTTTTTTGAACTTTAGTGACCTTTGACATTTTAGGTCAAAATTTTCATGAATACGTGTACTGTAACATTTTACTAACTTTTCACTTTTCCTAATATTTTTCACTTTGTCAACCATTTTTTCAATACTTTATGATTTTCATATTTTTTCCAATATTAGTTAACTTAGACATTTTTGGTCAAAATTTTCATAAATACATATACTTTGACATTTTTCAAACTTTTCACTTTTCCTAATATTTTTCACTTTGTCAATCATTTTTTCAATACTTGATGATTTTCACATTTTTTTGAACGTTAGTGACCTTAGACATTTTTGGTCAAAATGTTCATAAATACATGTACTGTGACATTTTACAAACTTTTAACTTTTCCTAATATTTTTCACATTGTCAATCATTTTTTCAATACTTTATGATTTTCACATTTTTTTGAACTTTAGTGACCTTTGAAATTTTTGGTCAAAATTTTCATAAATACGTGTGCTGTGACATTTTACAAACTTTTCACTTTTTCTAATATTTTTCACTTTGTCAATCATTTTTTCAATACTTGATGATTTTCACATTTTTTTGAACGTTAGTGACCTTAGACATTTTTTATCAAAATGTTCATAAATACATGTACTGTGACATTTTACAAACTTTTCACTTTTCCTAATATTTTTCACTCTGTCAATCATTTTTTTCAATACATGATGATTTTCACATTTTTTTGAACTTTAGTGACTTTTGACATTTTTGGTCAAAATTTTCATAAATACGTGTACCTTGATATTTTACAAACTTTTCACTTTTCCTAATATTTTTCACTTTGTCAATCATTTTTTCAATACTTTATGATTTTCACATTTTTTTGAACGTTAGTGACCTTAGACATTTTTGGTCAAAATTTTCATAAATACATGTACTGTGACATTTTACAAACTTTTCACTTTTCCTAATATTTTTCACTTTGTCAATCATTTTTTCAATACTTGATGATTTTCATATTTTTTCCGATATTAGTGACCTTAGACATTTTTGGTCAAAATTTTCATTAATACATATACTTTGACATTTTACAAACTTTTCACTTTTCCTAATATTTTTCACTTTGTCAATCATTTTTTCAATACTAAATGATTTTTACATTTTTTTGAACGTTAGTGACCTTAGACATTTTTGGTCAAAATTTTCATAAATACATATACTGTGACATTTTACAAACTTTTCACTTTTCCTAATATTTTTCACTTTTTCAACCATTTTTTCAATACTTTATGATTTTCATATTTTTTCCGATATTAGTGACCTTAGACATTTTTGGTCAAAATTTTCATAAATACATATACTGTGACATTTTACAAACTTTTCACTTTTCCTAATATTTTTCACTTTGTCAATCATTTTTTCAATACTTTATGATTTTCACTTTCCTTTGAACGTAAGTGTCCTTCGACATTTTTGGTCAAAATTTCATGAACGAATGTACTGTGACATTTTACTAACTTTTCACTTTTCCTAATATTTTTCACTTTGTCAACCATTTTTTCAATACTAAATGATTTTCACATTTTTTTGAACGTTAGTGACCTTAGACGTTTTTGGTCAAAATTGTCAAAAATACCTATAATTTACATTTTACTAACTTTTCACTTTTCCTAATATTTTTCACTTCATCAATCATCTTTTCAATATTGATGATTTTCAAATTTTTTCGAACTTTAGTGACCTTTGACATTTTTGGTCAAAATTTTCATAAATACGTGTACTGTGACATTTTACAAACTTTTCACTTTTTCTAATATTTTTCACTTTGTCAATCATTCTTTCAATACTTGATGATTTTCACATTTTTTTGAACGTTAGTGACCTTTGATATTTTTGGTCAAAATTTTCATAAATACGTGTACTGTGACATTTCACAAAATTTTCACTTTTCCTAATATTTTTCACTTTGTCAATCATTTTTTCAATGCTTGATGATTTTCACATTTTTTTGAACGTTAGTGACCTTAGACATTTTTGGTCAAAATTTTCATAAATACATTTACTGTGACATTTTACTAACTTTTCACTTTTCCTAATATTTTTCACTTTGTCAACCATTTTTTCAATACTTTATGATTTTCATATATTTTCCGATATTAGTGACCTTAGACATTTTTGGTCAAAATTTTCATT
This sequence comes from Fistularia commersonii, assembly GCF_037954325.1. Lineage (NCBI taxonomy): Eukaryota > Metazoa > Chordata > Actinopteri > Syngnathiformes > Fistulariidae > Fistularia > Fistularia commersonii. The sequence goes on from NC_141307.1 coordinate 13,493,665, forward strand.
AATACATATACTTTGACATTTTACAAATTTTTCATTTTTCCTAATATTTTTCAGTTTTAAAACCATTTTTTCAATACTTGATGATTTTCACATTTTTTTGAACGTTAGTGACCTTAGACATTTTTGGTAAAAAACTTTTCATAAATACATGTATTGTGACATTTTACTAACTTTTCACTATTCCTAATATTTTTCACTTTTTCAACCATTTTTTCAATACTTTATGATTTTCATATTTTTTCCGATATTAGTGACCTTAGACATTTTTGGTCAAAATTTTCATTAATACATATACTTTGACATTTTACAAACTTTTCATTTTTCCTAATATTTTTCACTTTATCAATCATTTTTTCAATATTTGATGATTTTCACAGTTTTTTTGAACGTTAGTGACCTTAGACATTTTTGGTCAAAATTTTCATAAATACATGTACTGTGACATTTTACAAACTTTTCACTTTTCCTAATATTTTTCACTTTGTCAATCATTTTTTCAATACTTTATGATTTTCACTTTCCTTTGAACGTAAGTGTCCTTCGACATTTTTGGTCAAAATTTTCAAAAATACATGTACTGTGACATTTTACAAACTTTTCACTTTTCCTAATATTTTTCACTTTGTCAATCATTTTTTCAATACTTGATGATTTTCACATTTTTTTGAACGTTAGTGACCTTAGACATTTTTTGTCAAAATTTTCAAAAATACATGTACTGTGACATTTTACAAACTTTTCACTTTTCCTAATATTTTTCACTTTGTCAATCATTTTTTCAATATTTGATGATTTTCACATTTTTTTGAACGTTAGTGACCCTAGATATTTTTGGTCAAAATTTTCATTAATACATACACTTTGACATTTTACAAACTTTTCACTTTTCCTAATATTTTTCACTTTGTCAATCATTTTTTCAATACTTGATGATTTTCACATTTTTTTGAACTGTAGTGACCTTTGACATTTTTGGTCAAAATTTTCATAAATACGTGTACTGTGACATTTTACAAACTTTTCACTTTTTCTAATATTTTTCACTTTGTCAACCATTTTTTCAATACTATATGCTTTCCACATGTATTTGAACTTAGTGACCTTTGACATTTTTGGTCAAAATTTTCATTAATACATATACTTTGACATTTTACAAACTTTTCACTTTTCCTAATATTTTTCACTTTGTCAATCATTTTTTCAATACTTGATGATTTTCACATTTTTTTGAACGTTAGTGACATTAGACATTTTTGGTCAAAATTTTCATAAATACATATACTGTGACATTTTACAAACTTTTCACTTTTCCTAATATTTTTCACTTTGTCAATCATTTTTTCAATACTTGATGATTTTCACATTTTTTTGAACTTTAGTGACCTTTGACATTTTTGGTCAAAATTTTCATAAATACGTGTACTGTGACATTTTACAAACTTTTCACTTTTTCTAATATTTTTCACTTTATCAATCATTTTTTCAATATTTGATGATTTTCACAGTTTTTTTGAACGTTAGTGACCTTAGACATTTTTGGTCAAAATTTTCATAAATACATGTACTGTGACATTTTAAAAACTTTTCATTTTTCCTAATATTTTTCACTTTGTCAATCATTTTTTCAATACTTTATGATTTTCACTTTCCTTTGAACGTAAGTGTCCTTCGACATTTTTGGTCAAAATTTCATGAACGAATGTACTGTGACATTTTACAAACTTTTCACTTTTCCTAATATTTTTAACTTTGTCAATCATTTTTTCAATACTTGATGATTTTCTCATTTTTTTGAACTTTAGTGACCTTTGACATTTTAGGTCAAAATTTTCATGAATACGTGTACTGTAACATTTTACTAACTTTTCACTTTTCCTAATATTTTTCACTTTGTCAACCATTTTTTCAATACTTTATGATTTTCATATTTTTTCCAATATTAGTTAACTTAGACATTTTTGGTCAAAATTTTCATAAATACATATACTTTGACATTTTTCAAACTTTTCACTTTTCCTAATATTTTTCACTTTGTCAACCATTTTTTCAATACTAAATGATTTTCATATTTTTTTGAACGTTAGTGACCTCAGACGTTTTTGGTCAAAATTTTCAAAAATACATATACTTTGACATTTTACTAACTTTTCACTTTTCCTAATATTTTTCACTTCATCAATCATCTTTTCAATATTGATGATTTTCACATTTTTTTGAACTTTAGTGACCTTTGACATTTTTGGTCAAAATTTTCATGAATACGTGTACTGTGACATTTTACAAACTTTTCACTTTTTCTAATATTTTTCACTTTGTCAATCATTCTTTCAATACTTGATGATTTTCACATTTTTTTGAACGTTAGTGACCTTAGACATTTTTGGTCAAAATTTTCAAAAATACATGTACTGTGACATTTTACAAACTTTTCACTTTTCCTAATATTTTTCACTTTGTCAATCATTTTTTCAATACATGATGATTTTCACATTTTTTTGAACTTTAGTGACCTTTGATATTTTTGGTCAAAATTTTCATAAATACGTGTACTGTGACATTTCACAAAATTTTCACTTTTCCTAATATTTTTCACTTTGTCAATCATTTTTTCAATGCTTGATGATTTTCACATTTTTTTGAACGTTAGTGACCTTAGACATTTTTGGTCAAAATTTTCATAAATACATGTATTGTGACATTTTACTAACTTTTCACTATTCCTAATATTTTTCACTTTTTCAACCATTTTTTCAATACTTTATGATTTTCATATTTTTTCCGATATTAGTGACCTTAGACATTTTTGGTCAAAATTTTCATTAATACATATACTTTGACATTTTACAAATTTTTCATTTTTCCTAATATTTTTCACTTTTAAAACCATTTTTTCAATACTTGATGATTTTCACATTTTTTTGAACGTTAGTGACCTTAGACATTTTTGGTAAAAAAGTTTTCATAAATACATGTATTGTGACATTTTACTAACTTTTCACTATTCCTAATATTTTTCACTTTTTCAACCATTTTTTCAATACTTTATGATTTTCATATTTTTTCCGATATTAGTGACCTTAGACATTTTTGGTCAAAATTTTCATTAATACATATACTTTGACATTTTACAAACTTTTCATTTTTCCTAATATTTTTCACTTTTAAAACCATTTTTTCAATACTTGATGATTTTCACATTTTTTTGAATGTTAGTGACCTTAGACATTTTGGTCAAAATTTTCAATAATACATATACTTTGACATTTTACAAACTTTTCACTTTTCCTAATATTTTTCACTTTGTCAATCATTTTTTCAATACTTGATGATTTTCACATTTTTTTGAACGTTAGTGACCTTAGACATTTTTGGTCAAAATTTTCATAAATACATATACTGTGACATTTTACAAACTTTTCACTTTTCCTAATATTTTTCACTTTGTCAAGCATTTTTTCAATACTTGATGATTTTCACATTTTTTTGAACTTTAGTGACCTTTGACATTTTTGGTCAAAATTTTCATAAATACGTGTACTATGACATTTTACAAACTTTTCACTTTTTCTAATATTTTTCACTTTATCAATCATTTTTTCAATATTTGATGATTTTCACAGTTTTTTTGAACGTTAGTGACCTTAGACATTTTTGGTCAAAATTTTCATAAATACATGTACTGTGACATTTTACAAACTTTTCATTTTTCCTAATATTTTTTACTTTGTCAATCATTTTTTCAATGCTTTATGATTTTCACTTTCCTTTGAACGTAAGTGTCCTTCGACATTTTTGGTCAAAATTTCATGAACGAATGTACTGTGACATTTTACTAACTTTTCACTTTTCCTAATATTTTTCACTTTGTCAACCATTTTTTCAATACTAAATGATTTTCAGATTTTTTTGAACGTTAGTGACCTTAGACGTTTTTGGTCAAAATTTTCATAAATACATATACTTGACATTTTACAAACTTTTCACTTTTCCTAATATTTTCACTTTGTCAATCATTTTTTCAATACTTGATGATTTTCACATTTTTTTGAACGTTAGTGACCTTAGACATTTTTTTTCAAAATTTTCAAAAATACATGTACTGTGACATTTTACAAACTTTTCACTTTTCCTAATATTTTTCACTTTGTCAATCATTTTTTCAATACATGATGATTTTCACATTTTTTTGAACTTTAGTGACCTTTGACATTTTTGGTCAAAATTTTCATAAATACGTGTACTGTGACACTTTACTAACTTTTCACTTTTCCTAATATTTTTCACTTTGTCAATCATTTTTTCAATACTTGATGATTTTCACATTTTTTGAACGTTAGTGACCTTAGACATTTTTGGTCAAAATTTTCATAAATACATGTACTGTGACATTTTACAAACTTTTCACTTTTCCTAATATTTTTCACTTTGTCAATCATTTTTTCAATACTTGATGATTTTCATATTTTTTCCGATATTAGTGACCTTAGACATTTTTGGTCAAAATTTTCATTAATACATATACTTTGACATTTTACAAACTTTTCATTTTTCCTAATATTTTTCACTTTGTCAATCATTTTTTCAATACTATATGATTTTCACATTTTTTTAAACGTAAGTGACCTTAGACATTTTTGGTCAAAATTTTCATAAATACATATACTGTGACATTTTACAAACTTTTCACTTTTCCTAATATTTTTCACTTTGTCAATCATTTTTTCAATACTTGATGATTTTCACATTTTTTTGAACTTTAGTGACCTTTGACATTTTTGGTCAAAATTTTCATGAATACGTGTACTGTAACATTTTACTAACTTTTCACTTTTCCTAATATTTTTCACTTTGTCAACCATTTTTTCAATACTTTATGATTTTCATATTTTTTCCAATATTAGTTAACTTAGACATTTTTGGTTAAAATTTTCGTGAATAGACGTACTGTGACACTTTACTAACTTTTCACTTTTTCTAATATTTTTTACTTTGTCAATCATTTTTTCAATACTTCATGATTTTCACTTTCCTTTGAACGTTAGTGACCTTAGACATTTTTGGTGTAAATTTTCATGAACACATGTACTGTGACACTTTACTAACTTTACACTTTTCCTAGTATTTGTCACTTTGTTAACCATTTTTTCAATACTATATGCTTTCCACATGTATTTGAACTTAGTGACCTTTGACATTTTTGGTCAAAATTTTCATTAATACATATACTTTGACATTTTACAAACTTTTCATTTTTCCTAATATTTTTCACTTTTAAAACCATTTTTTCAATACTTGATGATTTTCACATTTTTTTGAACGTTAGTGACCCTAGATATTTTTGGTCAAAATTTTCATTAATACATACACTTTGACATTTTACAAACTTTTCACTTTTCCTAATATTTTTCACTTTGTCAATCATTTTTTCAATACTTGATGATTTTCACATTTTTTTGAACTTTAGTGACCTTTGACATTTTTGGTCAAAATTTTCATAAATACGTGTACTGTGACATTTTACAAACTTTTCACTTTTTCTAATATTTTTCACTTTATCAATCATTTTTTCAATATTTGATGATTTTCACAGTTTTTTTGAACGTTAGTGACCTTAGACATTTTTGGTCAAAATTTTCAAAAATACATGTACTGTGATATTTTACAAACTTTTCATTTTTCCTAATATTTTTCACTTTGTCAATCATTTTTTCAATACTTTATGATTTTCACTTTCCTTTGAACGTAAGTGTCCTTCGACATTTTTTGTCAAAATTTCATGAACGAATGTACTGTGACATTTTACAAACTTTTCACTTTTCCTAATATTTTTCACTTTGTCAATCATTTTTTCAATACTTGATGATTTTCATATTTTTTCCGATATTAGTGACCTTAGACATTTTTGGTCAAAATTTTCATTAATACATATACTTTGACATTTTACAAACTTTTCATTTTTCCTAATATTTTTCACTTTGTCAATCATTTTTTCAATACTATATGATTTTCACATTTTTTTGAACGTTAGTGACCTTAGACATTTTTGGTCAAAATTTTCATAAATACATATACTGTGACATTTTACAAACTTTTCACTTTTCCTAATATTTTTCACTTTTTCAACCATTTTTTCAATACTTTATGATTTTCATATTTTTTCCGATATTAGTGACCTTAGACATTTTTGGTCAAAATTTTCATAAATACATATACTGTGACGTTTTACAAACTTTTCACTTTTCCTAATATTTTTCACTTTGTCAATCATTTTTTCAATACTTGATGATTTTCACATTTTTTTGAACTTTAGTGACCTTTGACATTTTTGGTCAAAATTTTCATGAATACGTGTACTGTAACATTTTACTAACTTTTCACTTTTCCTAATATTTTTCACTTTGTCAACCATTTTTTCAATACTTTATGATTTTCATATTTTTTCCAATATTAGTTAACTTAGACATTTTTGGTTAAAATTTTCGTGAATAGACGTACTGTGACACTTTACTAACTTTTCACTTTTTCGAATATTTTTTACTTTGTCAATCATTTTTTCAATACTTCATGATTTTCACTTACCTTTGAACGTTAGTGACCTTAGACATTTTTGGTGTAAATTTTCATGAACACATGTACTGTGACACTTTACTAACTTTACACTTTTCCTAATATTTGTCACTTTGTTAACCATTTTTTCAATACTATAAGCTTTCCACATGTATTTGAACTTAGTGACCTTTGACATTTTTGGTCAAAATTTTCATTAATACATATACTTTGACATTTTACAAACTTTTCATTTTTCCTAATATTTTTCACTTTTAAAACCATTTTTTCAATACTTGATGATTTTCACATTTTTTTGAACGTGAGTGACCCTAGACATTTTTGGTCAAAATTTTCATTAATACATATACTTTGACATTTTACAAACTTTTCACTTTTCCTAATATTTTTCACTTTGTCAATCATTTTTTCAATACTTGATGATTTTCACATTTTTTTGAACGTTAGTGACCTTAGACGTTTTTGGTCAAAATTTTCATAAATACATATACTTTGACATTTTACAAACTTTTCACTTTTCCTAATATTTTTCACTTTGTCAATCATTTTTTCAATACTTGATGATTTTCACATTTTTTTGAACGTTAGTGACCTTAGACATTTTTGGTCAAAATGTTCATGAATACATGTACTGTGACATTTTACAAACTTTTCACTTTTCCTAATATTTTTCACATTGTCAATCATTTTTTCAATACTTTATGATTTTCACATTTTTTTGAACTTTAGTGACCTTTGAAATTTTTGGTCAAAATTTTCATAAATACGTGTGCTGTGACATTTTACAAACTTTTCACTTTTTCTAATATTTTTCACTTTGTCAATCATTTTTTCAATACTTGATGATTTTCACATTTTTTTGAACTTTAGTGACCTTTGACATTTTTGGTCAAAATTTTCATAAATACGTGTACTGTGACATTTTACAAACTTTTCACTTTTCCTAATATTTTTTCACTTTGTCAATCATTTTTTCAATACTTTATGATTTTCATATTTTTTCCGATATTAGTGACATTAGACATTTTTGGTCAAAATTTTCATTAATACATATACTTTGACATTTTACAAACTTTTCATTTTTCCTAATATTTTTCACTTTTAAAACCATTTTTTCAATACTTGATGATTTTCACATTTTCTTGAACGTTAGTGACCCTAGACATTTTTGGTCAAAATTTTCATAAATACATATACTTTGACATTTTACAAACTTTTCACTTTTCTAATATTTTTCACTTTTTCAACCATTTTTTCAATACTTTATGATTTTCATATTTTTTCCGATATTAGTGACCTCAGACATTTTTGGTCAAAATTTTCATAAATACATATACTGTGACATTTTACAAACTTTTCACTTTTCCTAATATTTTTCACTTTGTCAATCATTTTTTCAATACTTGATGATTTTCACATTTTTTTGAACTTTAGTGACCTTAGACATTTTTGGTCAAAATTTTCATAAATACCTGTAATGTGACATTTTACAAACTTTTCATTTTTCCTAATATTTTTCACTTTGTCAATCATTTTTTCAATACATGATGATTTTCACTTTCCTTTGAACGTAAGTGTCCTTCGACATTTTTGGTCAAAATTTCATGAACGAATGTACTGTGACATTTTACTAACTTGTCCCTTTTCCTAATATTTTTCACTTTGTCAACCATTTTTTCAATACTAAATGATTTTCACATTTTTTTGAACGTTAGTGACCTTAGACATTTTTGGTCAAAATTTTCATAAATACATATACTGTGACATTTTACTAACTTTTCACTTCTCCTAATATTTTTCACTTTGTCAATCATTTTTTCAATACTTGATGATTTTCACATTTTTTTGAACTTTAGTGACCTTAGACATTTTTTGTCAAAATTTTCATAAATACATTTACTGTGACATTTTACAAACTTTTCATTTTTCCTAATATTTTTCACTTTGTCAATCATTTTTTCAATACTTTATGATTTTCACTTTCCTTTGAACGTAAGTGTCCTTCGACATTTTTGGTCAAAATTTCATGAACGAATGTACTGTTACATTTTACTAACTTTTCACTTTTCCTAATATTTTTCACTTTGTCAACCATTTTTTCAATACTAAATGATTTTCACATTTTTTTGAACGTTAGTGGCCTTAGACATTTTTGGTCAAAATTTTCATAAATACATATACTTTGACATTTTACTAACTTTTCACTTTTCCTAATATTTTTCACTTCATCAATCATCTTTTCAATATTGATGATTTTCACATTTTTTTGAACATTAGTGACCTTAGAAATTTTTGGTCAAAATGTTCATAAATACATGTACTGTGACATTTTACAAACTTTTCACTTTTTCTAATATTTTTCACTTTGTCAATCATTCTTTCAATACTTGATGATTTTCACATTTTTTTGAACGTTAGTGACCTTAGACATTTTTGGTCAAAATTTTCAAAAATACATGTACTGTGACATTTTACAAACTTTTCACTTTTCCTAATATTTTTCACTTTGTCAATCATTTTTTCAATACATGATGATTTTCACATTTTTTTGAACTTTAGTGAGCTTTGATATTTTTGGTCAAAATTTTCATAAATACGTGTACTGTGACATTTCACAAAATTTTCACTTTTCCTAATATTTTTCACTTTGTCAACCATTTTTTCAATACTTTATGATTTTCATATATTTTCCGATATTAGTGACCTTAGACATTTTTGGTCAAAATTTTCATTAATACATATACTTTGACATTTTAAAAACTTTTCATTTTTCCTAATATTTTTCACTTTGTCAATCATTTTTTCAATACTATATGATTTTCACATTTTTTTGAACGTTAGTGACCTTAGACATTTTTGGTCAAAATTTTCATAAATACATATACTGTGACATTTTACAAACTTTTCACTTTTCCTAATATTTTTCACTTTTTCAACCATTTTTTCAATACTTTATGATTTTCATATTTTTTCCGATATTAGTGACCTTAGACATTTTTGGTCAAAATTTTCATAAATACATATACTGTGACGTTTTACAAACTTTTCACTTTTCCTAATATTTTTCACTTTGTCAATCATTTTTTCAATACTTGATGATTTTCACATTTTTTTGAACTTTAGTGACCTTTGACATTTTTGGTCAAAATTTTCATGAATACGTGTACTGTAACATTTTACTAACTTTTCACTTTTCCTAATATTTTTCACTTTGTCAACCATTTTTTCAATACTTTATGATTTTCATATTTTTTCCAATATTAGTTAACTTAGACATTTTTGGTTAAAATTTTCGTGAATAGACGTACTGTGACACTTTACTAACTTTTCACTTTTTCGAATATTTTTTACTTTGTCAATCATTTTTTCAATACTTCATGATTTTCACTTACCTTTGAACGTTAGTGACCTTAGACATTTTTGGTGTAAATTTTCATGAACACATGTACTGTGACACTTTACTAACTTTACACTTTTCCTAATATTTGTCACTTTGTTAACCATTTTTTCAATACTATAAGCTTTCCACATGTATTTGAACTTAGTGACCTTTGACATTTTTGGTCAAAATTTTCATTAATACATATACTTTGACATTTTACAAACTTTTCATTTTTCCTAATATTTTTCACTTTTAAAACCATTTTTTCAATACTTGATGATTTTCACATTTTTTTGAACGTTAGTGACCCTAGACATTTTTGGTCAAAATTTTCATTAATACATATACTTTGACATTTTACAAACTTTTCACTTTTCCTAATATTTTTCACTTTGTCAATCATTTTTTCAATACTTGATGATTTTCACATTTTTTTGAACGTTAGTGACCTTAGACGTTTTTGGTCAAAATTTTCATAAATACATATACTTTGACATTTTACAAACTTTTCACTTTTCCTAATATTTTTCACTTTGTCAATCATTTTTTCAATACTTGATGATTTTCACATTTTTTTGAACGTTAGTGACCTTAGACATTTTTGGTCAAAATGTTCATGAATACATGTACTGTGACATTTTACAAACTTTTCACTTTTCCTAATATTTTTCACATTGTCAATCATTTTTTCAATACTTTATGATTTTCACATTTTTTTGAACTTTAGTGACCTTTGAAATTTTTGGTCAAAATTTTCATAAATACGTGTGCTGTGACATTTTACAAACTTTTCACTTTTTCTAATATTTTTCACTTTGTCAATCATTTTTTCAATACTTGATGATTTTCACATTTTTTTGAACTTTAGTGACCTTTGACATTTTTGGTCAAAATTTTCATAAATACGTGTACTGTGACATTTTACAAACTTTTCACTTTTCCTAATATTTTTTCACTTTGTCAATCATTTTTTCAATACTTTATGATTTTCATATTTTTTCCGATATTAGTGACATTAGACATTTTTGGTCAAAATTTTCATTAATACATATACTTTGACATTTTACAAACTTTTCATTTTTCCTAATATTTTTCACTTTTAAAACCATTTTTTCAATACTTGATGATTTTCACATTTTCTTGAACGTTAGTGACCCTAGACATTTTTGGTCAAAATTTTCATAAATACATATACTTTGACATTTTACAAACTTTACACTTTTCTAATATTTTTCACTTTTTCAACCATTTTTTCAATACTTTATGATTTTCATATTTTTTCCGATATTAGTGACCTCAGACATTTTTGGTCAAAATTTTCATAAATACATATACTTTGACATTTTACAAACTTTTCACTTTTCCTAATATTTTTCACTTTGTCAATCATTTTTTCAATACTTGATGATTTTCACATTTTTTTGAACTTTAGTGACCTTAGACATTTTTGGTCAAAATTTTCATAAATACCTGTAATGTGACATTTTACAAACTTTTCATTTTTCCTAATATTTTTCACTTTGTCAATCATTTTTTCAATACATGATGATTTTCACTTTCCTTTGAACGTAAGTGTCCTTCGACATTTTTGGTCAAAATTTCATGAACGAATGTACTGTGACATTTTACTAACTTGTCCCTTTTCCTAATATTTTTCACTTTGTCAACCATTTTTTCAATACTAAATGATTTTCACATTTTTTTGAACGTTAGTGACCTTAGACATTTTTGGTCAAAATTTTCATAAATACATATACTGTGACATTTTACTAACTTTTCACTTCTCCTAATATTTTTCACTTTGTCAATCATTTTTTCAATACTTGATGATTTTCACATTTTTTTGAACTTTAGTGACCTTAGACATTTTTTGTCAAAATTTTCATAAATACATTTACTGTGACATTTTACAAACTTTTCATTTTTCCTAATATTTTTCACTTTGTCAATCATTTTTTCAATACTTTATGATTTTCACTTTCCTTTGAACGTAAGTGTCCTTCGACATTTTTGGTCAAAATTTCATGAACGAATGTACTGTTACATTTTACTAACTTTTCACTTTTCCTAATATTTTTCACTTTGTCAACCATTTTTTCAATACTAAATGATTTTCACATTTTTTTGAACGTTAGTGGCCTTAGACATTTTTGGTCAAAATTTTCATAAATACATATACTTTGACATTTTACTAACTTTTCACTTTTCCTAATATTTTTCACTTCATCAATCATCTTTTCAATATTGATGATTTTCACATTTTTTTGAACATTAGTGACCTTAGAAATTTTTGGTCAAAATGTTCATAAATACATGTACTGTGACATTTTACAAACTTTTCACTTTTTCTAATATTTTTCACTTTGTCAATCATTCTTTCAATACTTGATGATTTTCACATTTTTTTGAACGTTAGTGGCCTTAGACATTTTTGGTCAAAATTTTCAAAAATACATGTACTGTGACATTTTACAAACTTTTCACTTTTCCTAATATTTTTCACTTTGTCAATCATTTTTTCAATACATGATGATTTTCACATTTTTTTGAACTTTAGTGAGCTTTGATATTTTTGGTCAAAATTTTCATAAATACGTGTACTGTGACATTTCACAAAATTTTCACTTTTCCTAATATTTTTCACTTTGTCAACCATTTTTTCAATACTTTATGATTTTCATATATTTTCCGATATTAGTGACCTTAGACATTTTTGGTCAAAATTTTCATTAATACATATACTTTGACATTTTACAAACTTTTCATTTTTCCTAATATTTTTCACTTTGTCAATCATTTTTTCAATACTATATGATTTTCACATTTTTTTGAACGTTAGTGACCTTAGACATTTTTGGTCAAAATTTTCATAAATACATATACTGTGACATTTTACAAACTTTTCACTTTTCCTAATATTTTTCACTTTGTCAATCATTTTTTCAATACTTGATGATTTTCACATTTTTTTGAACTTTAGTGACCTTTGACATTTTTGTTCAAAATTTTCATAAATACGTGTACTGTGACATTTTACAAACTTTTCACTTTTCCTAATATTTTTAACTTTGTCAACCATTTTTTCAATACTAAATGATTTTCACATTTTTTTGAACGTTAGCGACCTTAGACATTTTTGGTCAAAATTTTCATAAATACATATACTTTGACATTTTACAAACTTTTCACTTTTCCTAATATATTTCACTTTGTCAATCATTTTTCAATACTTGATGATTTTCTCATTTTTTTGAACGTCAGTGAACTTAGACTTTTTTGGTCAAAATTTTCATAAATACATGTACTGTAACATTTTACTAACTTTTCACTTTTCCTAATATTTTTCATTTTGTCAACCATTTTTTCAATACTTTATGATTTTCATATTTTTTCCAATATTAGTTAACTTAGACATTTTTGGTTAAAATTTTCGTGAATAGACGTACTGTGACACTTTACTAACTTTTCACTTTTCCCAATATTTTTCACTTTGTCCAATATTTTGTCAATAGTTGATGATTTTCACATTTTTTTGAACGTTAGTGACCTTTGACATTTTTGGTCAAAATTTTCATAAATACATATACTTTGACATTTTACAAACTTTTCATTTTTCCTAATATTTTTCACTTTGTCAATCATTTTTTCAATACTTTATGATTTTCATATTTTTTCCGATATTAGTGACCTTAGACATTTTTGGTCAAAATTTACATTAATACATATACTTTGACATTTTACAAACTTTTCATTTTTCCTAATATTTTTCACTTTGTCAATCATTTTTTCAATACTTTATGATTTTCACTTTCCTTTGAACGTAAGTGACCTTAGACATTTTTGGTCAAAATTTCATGAACGAATGTACTGTGACATTTTACTAACTTTACACTTTTCCTAATATTTTTCAGTTTGTCAACCATTTTTTCAATACTTTAAGATTTTCATATTTTTTCCAGTATTTGTTAACTTAGACATTTTTTGTTAAAATTTTCGTGAATAGACGTACTGTGACACTTTTCTAACTTTTCACTTTACCCAATACATTTCACTTTGTCCACCATTTTTTCAATACTTGATGATTTTCACATTTTTTTGAACGTTAGTGACCTTTGACATTTTTGGTCAATATTGTCATTAATACGTATACTTTGACATTTTACAAACTTTTCATTTTTCCTAATATTTTTCACTTTTTTCAATCATTTTTTCAATGCTTGATGATTTTCACATTTTTTTGAACGTTAGTGACCTTTGACATTTTTGGTCAAAATTTTCATTAATACATGTACTTTGACATTTTACAAACTTTTCACTTTTCTTAATATTTTTCACTTTTTCAACCATTTTTTCAATACTTTAGGATTTTCATATTTTTTCCAAAATTAGTTAACTTACACATTTTCGGTCAAAATTTTCATGAATACATATAATGTGACATTTTACAAACTTTTCACTTTTTCTAATATTTTTCACTTTGTCAATCATTTTTTCAATACTTGATGATTTTCACATTTTTTTGAACGTTAGTGACCTTAGACATTTTTGGTCAAAATTTTCATAAATACATGTACTGTGACATTTTACAAACTTTTCACTTTTCCTAATATTTTTCACTTTTAAAACCATTTTTTCAATACTTGATGATTTTCACATTTTTTTGAACGTTAGTGACCCTAGACATTTTTGGTCAAAATTTTCATAAATACATGTACTGTGACATTTTACAAACTTTTCACTTTTCCTAATAGTTTTCACTTTGTCAATCATTTTTTCAATATTTGATGATTTTCACAGTTTTTTTGAACGTTAGTGACCTTAGACATTTTTGGTCAAAATTTTCATAAATACATGTACTGTGATATTTTACAAACTTTTAATTTTTCCTAATATTTTTCACTTTGTCAATCATTTTTTCAATACTTTATGATTTTCACTTTCCTTTGAACGTAAGTGTCCTTCGACATTTTTGGTCAAAATTTCATGAACGAATGTACTGTGACATTTTACAAACTTTTCACTTTTCCTAATATTTTTCACTTTGTCAATCATTTTTTCAATACTTGATGATTTTCATATTTTTTCCGATATTAGTGACCTTAGACATTTTTGGTCAAAATTTTCATTAATACATATACTTTGACATTTTACAAACTTTTCATTTTTCCTAATATTTTTCACTTTGTCAATCATTTTTTCAATACTATATGATTTTCACATTTTTTTGAACGTTAGTGACCTTAGACATTTTTGGTCAAAATTTTCATAAATACATGTACTGTGATATTTTACAAACTTTTCATTTTTCCTAATATTTTTCACTTTGTCAATCATTTTTTCAATACTTTATGATTTTCACTTTCCTTTGAACGTAAGTGTCCTTCGACATTTTTGGTCAAAATTTCATGAACGAATGTCCTGTGACATTTTACAAACTTTTCACTTTTCCTAATATTTTTCACTTTGTCAATCATTTTTTCAATACTTGATGATTTTCATATTTTTTCCGATATTAGTGACCTTAGACATTTTTGGTCAAAATTTTCATTAATACATGTACTTTGATATTTTACAAACTTTTCATTTTTCCTAATATTTTTCACTTTGTCAATCATTTTTTCAATACTATATGATTTTCACATTTTTTTGAACGTTAGTGACCTTAGACATTTTTGGTCAAAATTTTCATAAATACATATACTGTGACATTTTACAAACTTTTCACTTTTCCTAATATTTTTCACTTTTTCAACCATTTTTTCAATACTTTATGATTTTCATATTTTTTCCGATATTAGTGACCTTAGACATTTTTGGTCAAAATTTTCATAAATACATATACTGTGACATTTTACAAACTTTTCACTTTTCCTAATATTTTTCACTTTGTCAATCATTTTTTCAATACTTGATGATTTTCACATTTTTTTGAACTTTATTGACCTTTGACATTTTTGGTCAAAATTTTCATGAATACGTGTACTGTAACATTTTACTAACTTTTCACTTTTCCTAATATTTTTCACTTTGTCAACCATTTTTTCAATACTTTATGATTTTCATATTTTTTCCAATATTAGTTAACTTAGACATTTTTGGTTAAAATTTTCGTGAATAGACGTACTGTGACACTTTACTAACTTTTCACTTTTTCTAATATTTTTTACTTTGTCAATCATTTTTTCAATACTTCATGATTTTCACTTTCCTTTGAACGTTAGTGACCTTAGACATTTTTGGTGTAAATTTTCATGAACACATGTACTGTGACACTTTACTAACTTTACACTTTTCCTAATATTTGTCACTTTGTTAACCATTTTTTCAATACTATATGCTTTCCACATGTATTTGAACTTAGTGACCTTAGACATTTTTGGTCAAAATTTTCATTAATACATATACTTTGACATTTTACAAACTTTTCACTTTTCCTAATATTTTTCACTTTGTCAATCATTTTTTCAATACTTGATGATTTTCACATTTTTTTGAACGTTAGTGACCTTAGACGTTTTTGGTCAAAATTTTCATAAATACATATACTTTGACATTTTACAAACTTTTCACTTTTCCTAATATTTTTCACTTTGTCAATCATTTTTTCAATACTTGATGATTTTCACATTTTTTTGAACGTTAGTGACCTTAGACATTTTTGGTCAAAATGTTCATGAATACATGTACTGTGACATTTTACAAACTTTTCACTTTTCCTAATATTTTTCACATTGTCAATCATTTTTTCAATACTTTATGATTTTCACATTTTTTTGAACTTTAGTGACCTTTGAAATTTTTGGTCAAAATTTTCATAAATACGTGTGCTGTGACATTTTACAAACTTTTCACTTTTTCTAATATTTTTCACTTTGTCAATCATTTTTTCAATACTTGATGATTTTCACATTTTTTTGAACTTTAGTGACCTTTGACATTTTTGGTCAAAATTTTCATAAATACGTGTACTGTGACATTTTACAAACTTTTCACTTTTCCTAATATTTTTTCACTTTGTCAATCATTTTTTTAAATACTTTATGATTTTCATATTTTTTCCGATATTAGTGACCTTAGACATTTTTGGTCAAAATTTTCATTAATACATATACTTTGACATTTTACAAACTTTTCACTTTTCCTAATATTTTTCACTTTTAAAACCATTTTTTCAATACTTGATGATTTTCAAATTTTCTTGAACGTTAGTGACCCTAGAGATTTTTGGTCAAAATCTTCATAAATACATATACTTTGACATTTTACAAACTTTTCACTTTTCCTAATATTTTTCACTTTGTCAATCATTTTTTACATACTATATGATTTTCACATTTTTTTGAACGTTAGTGACCTTAGACATTTTTGGTCAAAATTTTCATAAATACATATACTGTGACATTTTACAAACTTTTCACTTTTCTAATAATTTTCACTTTTTCAACCATTTTTTCAATACTTTATGATTTTCATATTTTTTCCGATATTAGTGACCTTAGACATTTTTGGTCAAAATTTTCATAAATACATATACTGTGACATTTTACAAACTTTTCACTTTTCCTAATATTTTTCACTTTGTCAATCATTTTTTCAATACTTGATGATTTTCACATTTTTTTGAACTTTAGTGACCTTATACATTTTTGGTCAAAATTTTCATAAATACATGTACTGTGACATTTTACAAACTTTTCATTTTTCCTAATATTTTTCACTTTGTCAATCATTTTTTCAATACATGATGATTTTCACTTTCCTTTGAACGTAAGTGTCCTTCAACATTTTTGGTCAAAATTTCATGAACGAATGTACTGTGACATTTTACTAACTTGTCCCTTTTCCTAATATTTTTCACTTTGTCAACCATTTTTTCAATACTTGATGATTTTCTCATTTTTTTGAACGTAAGTGAACTTAGACTTTTTTGGTCAAAATTTTCATAAATACATGTACTGTAACATTTTACTAACTTTTCACTTTTTCTAATATTTTTTACTTTGTCAATCATTTTTTCAATACTTCATGATTTTCACTTTCCTTTGAACGTAAGTGACCTTAGACATTTTTGGTGTAAATTTTCATGAACACATGTACTGTGACACTTTACTAACTTTACACTTTTCCTAATATTTGTCACTTTGTTAACCATTTTTTCAATACTTTTTGCTTTCCACATGTATTTGAACTTAGTGACCTTTGACATTTTTGGTCAAAATTTTCATTAATACATATACTTTGACATTTTACAAACTTTTCACTTTTCCTAATATTTTTCACTTTTAAAACCATTTTTTCAATACTTGATGATTTTCACATTTTTTTGAACGTTAGTGACCCTAGACATTTTTGGTCAAAATTTTCATAAATACATGTACTGTGACATTTTACTAACTTTTCACTTTTCCTAATATTTTTCACTTTTTCAACCATTTTTTCAATACTTTATGATTTTCATATTTTTTCCGATATTAGTGACCTTAGACATTTTTGGTCAAAATTTTCATTAATACATATACTTTGACATTTTACAAACTTTTCATTTTTCCTAATATTTTTCACTTTGTCAATCATTTTTTCAATACTTTATGATTTTCACATTTTTTGAACTTCAGTGACCTTTGACATTTTTGGTCAAAATTTGCATAAATACGTTTACTGTGACATTTTACAAACTTTTCACTTTTCCTAATATTTTTCACTTCATCAATCATTTTTTCAATACTTGATGATTTTCACATTTTTTTGAACGTTAGTGACCTTAGACATTTTTGGTCAAAATGTTCATAAATACATATACTGTGACATTTTACAAACTTTTCACTTTTCCTAATATTTTTCACTTTGTCAATCATTTTTTTCAATACTTTATGATTTTCACATTTTTTGAACTTCAGTGACCTTTGACATTTTTGGTCAAAATTTGCATAAATACATGTACTGTGACATTTTACAAACTTTTCACTTTTCCTAATATTTTTCACTTTGTCAATCATTTTTTCAATACATGATGATTTTGACATTTTTTTGAACTTTAGTGACCTTTGACATTTTTGGTCAAAATTTTCATAAATACGTGTACTGTGACATTTTACAAACTCTTCACTTTTCCTAATATTTTTCACTTTTAAAACCATTTTTTCAATACTTGATGATTTTCACATTTTTTTGAACGTTAGTGACCCTAGACATTTTTGGTCAAAATTTTCATAAATACATGTACTGTGACATTTTACTAACTTTTCACTTTTCCTAATATTTTTCACTTTTTCAACCATTTTTTCAATACTTTATGATTTTCATATTTTTTCCGATATTAGTGACCTTAGACATTTTTGGTCAAAATTTTCATTAACACATATACTTTGACATTTTACAAACTTTTCATTTTTCCTATTATTTTTCACTTTGTCAATCATTTTTTCAATACTTTATGATTTTCACTTTCCTTTGAACGTAAGTGTCCTTCGACATTTTTGGTCAAAATTTCATTAACGAATGTACTGTGACACTTTACTAACTTTACACTTTTCCTAATATTTGTCACTTTGTTAACCATTTTTTCAATACTATATACTTTCCACATGTATTTGAACTTAGTGACCTTAGACATTTTTGGTTAAAATTTTCATTAATTCATATACTGTGACATTTTACAAACTTTTCACTTTTCCTAATATTTTTCACTTTGTCAATCATTTTTTCAATACTTGATGATTTTAACATTTTTTTGAACTTTAGTGACCTTTGACATTTTTGGTCAAAATTTTCATAAATACGTGTACTGTGACATTTAACAAACTTTTCACTTTTCCTAATATTTTTCACTTTGTCAACCATTTTTTCAATACTAAATGATTTTCACATTTTTTTGAACGTTAGCGACCTTACACATTTTTGGTCAAAATTTTCATTAATACATATACTTTGACATTTTACAAACTTTTCACTTTTCCTAATATATTTCACTTTGTCAATCATTTTTTCAATACTTTATGATTTTCATATTTTTTCCGATATTAGTGACCTTAGACATTTTTGGTCAAAATTTTCATTAATACATATACTTTGACATTTTACAAACTTTTCACTTTTCCTAATATTTTTCACTTCATCAATAATTGTTTCAATTCTTGATGATTTTCACATTTTTTTGAACTTTAGTGACCTTTGACATTTTTGGTCAAAATTTTCATAAATACATGTACTGTGACATTTTACTAACTTTTCACTTTTCCTAATATTTTTCACTTCATCAATCATTGTTTCAATTCTTGATGATTTTCACATTTTTTTGAACGTTAGTGACCTTAGACATTTTCTGTCAAAATGTTCATAAATACATGTACTGTGACATTTTACAAACTTTTCACTTTTCCTAATATTTTTCACTTTGTCAATCATTTTTTCAATACTTTATGATTTTCACATTTTTTGAACTTCAGTGACCTTTGACATTTTTGGTCAAAATTTGCATAAATACGTGTACTGTGACATTTTACAAACTTTTCACTTTTTCTAATATTTTTCACTTTGTCAATCATTTTTTCAATACTTGATGATTTTCACATTTTTTTGAACGTTAGTGACCTTAGACATTTTTGGTCAAAATTTTCAAAAATACATGTACTGTGACATTTTACAAACTTTTCACTTTTCCTAATATTTTTCACTTTGTCAATCATTTTTTCAATACATGATGATTTTCACATTTTTTTGAACTTGAGTGACCTTTGACATTTTTGGTCAAAATTTTCATAAATACGTGTACTGTGACATTTTACAAACTTTTCACTTTTCCTAATATTTTTCACTTTGTCAATCATTTTTTCAATACTTGATGATTTTCACATTTTTTTGAACGTTAGTGACCTTAGACATTTTTGGTCAAAATTTTCATAAATACATGTACTGTTACATTTTACTAACTTTTCACTTTTCTTATATTTTTCACTTTTTCAACCATTTTTTCAATACTTTATGATTTTCATATTTTTTCCGATATTAGTGACCTTACACATTTTTGGTCAAAATTTTCATTAATATATATACTTTGACATTTTACAAACTTTTCACTTTTCCTAATATATTTCACTTTGTCAATCATTTTTTCAATACTTGATGATTTTCTCATTTTTTTGAACGTTAGTGAACTTAGACTTTTTTGGTCAAAATTTTCATAAATACATGTACTGTAACATTTTACTAACTTTTCACTTTTCCTAATATTTTTCACTTTGTCAACCATTTTTTCAATACTTTATGATTTTCATATTTTTTCCAATATTAGTTAACTTAGACATTTTTGGTAAAAATTTTCGTGAATAGACGTACTGTGACACTTTACTACCTTTTCACTTTTTCTAATATTTTTTACTTTGTCAATCATTTTTTTAATACTTCATGATTTTCACTTTCCTTTGAACGTTAGTGACCTTAGACATTTTTGGTGTAAATTTTCATGAACACATGTACTGTGACACTTTACTAACTTTACACTTTTCCTAATATTTGTCACTTTGTTAACCATTTTTTCAATACTATATGCTTTCCACATGTATTTGAACTTAGTGACCTTTGACATTTTTGGTCAAAATTTTCATTAATACATATACTTTGACATTTTACAAACTTTTCATTTTTCCTAATATTTTTCACTTTGTCAACCATTTTTTCAATACTTTATGATTTTCATATTTTATCCGATATTTAGTTAACTTAGACATTTTTAGTTAAAATTTTCGTGAATACACGTACTGTGACATTTTACTAACTTTTCACTTTTCCTAATATTTTTCACTTTTAAAACCATTTTTTCAATACTTGATGATTTTCACATTTTTTTGAACGTTAATGACCCTAGACATTTTTTTTCAAAATTTGCATAAATACGTGTACTGTGACATTTTACAAACTTTTCACTTTTTCTAATATTTTTCACTTTGTCAATCATTTTTTCAATACTTGATGATTTTCTCATTTTTTTGAACGTTAGTGAACTTAGACTTTTTTGGTCAAAATTTTCATAAATACATGTACTGTAACATTTTACTAACTTTTCACTTTTCCTAATATTTTTCACTTTGTCAACCATTTTTTCAATACTTTATGATTTTCATATTTTTTCCAATATTAGTTAACTTAGACATTTTTGGTTAAAATTTTCGTGAATAGACGTACTGTGACACTTTACTACCTTTTCACTTTTTCTAATATTTTTTACTTTGTCAATCATTTTTTCAATACTTCATGATTTTCACTTTCCTTTGAACGTTAGTGACCTTAGACGTTTTTGGTGTAAATTTTCATGAACACATGTACTGTGACACTTTACTAACTTTACACTTTTCCTAATATTTGTCACTTTGTTAACCATTTTTTCAATACTATATGCTTTCCACATGTATTTGAACTTAGTGACCTTTGACATTTTTGGTCAAAATTTTCATTAATACATATACTTTGACATTTTACAAACTTTTCATTCTTCCTAATATATTTCACTTTGTCAACCATTTTTTCAATACTTTATGATTTTCATATTTTATCCGATATTTAATTAACTTAGACATTTTTAGTTAAAATTTTCGTGAATACACGTACTGTGACATTTTACTAACTTTTCACTTTTCCTAATATTTTTCACTTTTAAAACCATTTTTTCAATACTTGATGATTTTCATATTTTTTTGAACATTAGTGACCTTAGACATTTTTCGTCAAAATTTTCATTAATACATATACTTTGACATTTTACAAACTTTTCATTTTTCCTAATATTTTTCACTTTGTCAATCATTTTTTCAATACTTGATGATTTTCACATTTTTTTGAACTTCAGTGACCTTTGACATTTTTGGTCAAAATTTGCATAAATACGTGTACTGTGACATTTTACAAACTTTTCACTTTTTCTAATATTTTTCACTTTGTCAATCATTTTTTCAATACTTGATGATTTTCATATTTTTTCCGATGTCAATTAACTTAGACATTTTTGGTCAAAATTTTCGTGAATACACGTATCGTGAAACTTTACTAACTTTTCACTTTTTCCTAATATTTTTAACTTTGTCAACCATTTTTTTAAATATTTTATGATTTTCATATTTTTTCCAATATTAGTAAACTTAGACATTTTTGGTCAAAATTTTCATAAATACATGTACTGTGACATTTTACAAACTTTTCATTTTCCTAATATTTTTCACTTTGTCAATCATTTTTTCAATACTTTATGATTTTCATATTTTTTCGAATATTAGTTAACGTAGACATTTTTGGTTAAAATTTTCGTGAATAGACGTACTGTGACATTTTACTAACTTTTCACTTTTCCCAATATTTTTCACTTTGTCCAATATTTTTTCAATACTTGATGATTTTCACATTTTTTTGAACGTTAGTGACCTTTGACATTTTTGGTCAAAATTTTCATTAATACAAATACTTTGACATTTTACAAACTTTTCACTTTTCCTAATATTTTTCACTTTGTCAATCATTTTTTCAATACTTGATGATTTTCACATTTTTTTGAACGTTAGTGACCTTAGACATTTTTGGTCAAAATTTTCATAAATACATGTACTGTGACATTTTACTAACTTTTCACTTTTCCTAATATTTTTCACTTTGTCAACCATTTTTTCAATACTTGATGATTTTCACATTTTTTCGGATTTTAGTTAACTTAGACATTTTTGGTTAAAATTTTCGTAAATAGACGTCCTGTGACACTTTACTAACTTTTCACTTTTCCCAATATTTTTCACTTTGTCCACTATTTTTTCAATACTTGATGATTTTCACATTTTTTTGAACGTTAGTGACCTTTGACATTTTTGGTCAAAATTTTCATTAATATATATACTATGACATTTTACAAACTTTTCATTTTTCCTAATATTTTTCGCTTTGTCAATCATTTTTTCAATACTTGATGATTTTCCTTTTTTTTGTCCGATGTCAGTTAACTTGGACATTTTTGGTTAAAATTTTCGTGAATACACGTATCGTGAAACTTTACTAACTTTTCAATTTTTCCTAATATTTTTCACTTCGTCAACCATTTTTTTAAATATTTTATGATTTTCATATTTTTTCCAATATTAGTTAACTTAGACATTTTTGGTTAAAATTTTCGTGAATAGACGTACTGTGACACTTTACTAACTTTTCACTTTTCCAAATATTTTTCACTTTGTCCACCATTTTTTCAATACTTGATGATTTTCACATTTTTTTGAACGTTAGTGACCTTTGACATTTTTGGTCAAAATTGTCATTAATACGTATACTTTGACATTTTACAAACTTTTCACTTTTCCTAATATTTTTCACTTTGTCAATCATTTTTTCAATACATGATGATTTTCTCATTTTTTTGAACTTTAGTGACCTTTGACATTTTTGGTCAAAATTTTCAAAAATACATGTACTGTGACATTTTACAAACTTTTCACTTTTCCTAATATTTTTCACTTTGTCAATCATTTTTTCAATACATGATGATTTTCACATTTTTTTGAACTTTAGTGACCTTTGACATTTTTGGTCAAAATTTTCATAAATATGTGTACTGTGACATTTTACAAACTTTTCACTTTTTCTAATATTTTTCACTTTATCAATCATTTTTTCAATATTTGATGATTTTCACAGTTTTTTTGAACGTTAGTGACCTTAGACATTTTTGGTCAAAATTATCATAAATACATATACTGTGACATTTTACAAACTTTTCATTTTTCCTAATATTTTTCACTTTGTCAATCATTTTTTCAATACTTTATGATTTTCACTTTCCTTTGAACGTAAGTGACCTTAGACATTTTTGGTCAAAATTTCATGAACGAATGTACTGTGACATTTTACTAACTTTTCACTTTTCCTAATATTTTTCACTTTGTCAACCATTTTTTCAATACTTTAAGATTTTCACATTTTTTCCAATATTTTATAACTTAGACATTTTTTGTTAAAATTTTCGTGAATAGACGTACTGTGACACTTTTCTAACTTTTCACTTTTCCCAATATTTTTCACTTTGTCCACCATTTTTTCAATACTTGATGATTTTCACATTTTTTTGAACGCTAGTGACCTTTGACATTTTTGGTCAAAATTGTCATTAATACGTATACTTTGACATTTTACAAAGTTTTCATTTTTCCAAATATTTTTCACTTTGTCAATCATTTTTTCAATACTTGATGATTTTCATATTTTTTCCGATGTCAATTAACTTAGACATTTTTGGTCAAAATTTTCGTGAATACACGTATCGTGAAACTTTACTAACTTTTCACTTTTTCCTTATATTTTTAACTTTGTCAACCATTTTTTTAAATATTTTATGATTTTCATATTTTTTCCAATATTAGTAAACTTAGACATTTTTGGTCAAAATTTTCATAAATACATGTACTGTGACATTTTACAAACTTTTCATTTTCCTAATATTTTTCACTTTGTCAATCATTTTTTCAACACTTTATGATTTTCATATTTTTTCGAATATTAGTTAACTTAGACATTTTTGGTTAAAATTTTCGTGAATAGACGTACTGTGACATTTTACTAACTTTTCACTTTTCCCAATATTTTTCACTTTGTCCAATATTTTTTCAATACTTGATGATTTTCACATTTTTTTGAACGTTAGTGACCTTTGACATTTTTGGTCAAAATTTTCATTAATACATATACTATGACATTTTACAAACTTTTCATTTTTCCTTATATTTTTCACTTTGTCAATCATTTTTTCAATACTTGATGATTTTCCTTTTTTTTGTCCGATGTCAGTTAACTTGGACATTTTTGGTTAAAATTTTCGTGAATACACGTATCGTGAAACTTTACTAACTTTTCAATTTTTCCTAATATTTTTCACTTCGTCAACCATTTTTTTAAATATTTTATGATTTTCATATTTTTTCCAATATTAGTTAACTTAGACATTTTTGGTTAAAATTTTCGTGAATAGACGTACTGTGACACTTTACTAACTTTTCACTTTTCCAAA
The DNA here is from genome assembly GCF_037954325.1 of Fistularia commersonii. NCBI lineage: Eukaryota > Metazoa > Chordata > Actinopteri > Syngnathiformes > Fistulariidae > Fistularia > Fistularia commersonii. The sequence continues at coordinate 13,519,644 of NC_141307.1, forward strand.
TATTTTTCACTTTGTCCACCATTTTTTCAATACTTGATGATTTTCACATTTTTTTGAACGTTAGTGACCTTTGACATTTTTGGTCAAAATTGTCATTAATACGTATACTTTGACATTTTACAAACTTTTCACTTTTCCTAATATTTTTCACTTTGTCAATCATTTTTTCAATACATGATGATTTTCTCATTTTTTTGAACTTTAGTGACCTTTGACCTTTTTGGTCAAAATTTTCAAAAATACATGTACTGTGACATTTTACAAACTTTTCACTTTTCCTAATATTTTTCACTTTGTCAATCATTTTTTCAATACATGATGATTTTCACATTTTTTTGAACTTTAGTGACCTTTGACATTTTTGGTCAAAATTTTCATAAATATGTGTACTGTGACATTTTACAAACTTTTCACTTTTTCTAATATTTTTCACTTTATCAATCATTTTTTCAATATTTGATGATTTTCACAGTTTTTTTGAACGTTAGTGACCTTAGACATTTTTGGTCAAAATTATCATAAATACATATACTGTGACATTTTACAAACTTTTCATTTTTCCTAATATTTTTCACTTTGTCAATCATTTTTTCAATACTTTATGATTTTCACTTTCCTTTGAACGTAAGTGACCTTAGACATTTTTGGTCAAAATTTCATGAACGAATGTACTGTGACATTTTACAAACTTTTCACTTTTCCTAATATTTTTCGCTTTGTCAATCATTTTTTCAATACTTGATGATTTTCACATTTTTTCCGATGTCAGTAAACTTGGACATTTTTGGTTAAAATTTTCGTGAATACACGTATCGTGAAACTTTACTAACTTTTCAATTTTTCCTAATATTTTTCACTTCGTCAACCATTTTTTTTAATATTTTATGATTTTCATATTTTTTCCAATATTAGTTAACTTAGACATTTTTGGTTAAAATTTTCGTGAATAGACGTACTGTGACACTTTACTAACTTTTCACTTTTCCAAATATTTTTCACTTTGTCCACCATTTTTTCAATACTTGATGATTTTCACATTTTTTTGAACGTTAGTGACCTTTGACATTTTTGGTCAAAATTGTCATTAATACGTATACTTTGACATTTTACAAACTTTTCATTTTTCCTAATATATTTCACTTTGTCAATCATTTTTTCAATACTTGATGATTTTCACATTTTTTTGAACGTTAGTGACCTTTGACATTTTTGGTCAAAATTTTCATTAATACATATACTATGACATTTTACAAACTTTTCATTTTTCCTAATATTTTTCACTTTGTTAATCATTTTTTCAATACTTTATGATTTTCACATTTTTTTGAACGTTAGTGACCTTTGACATTTTTGGTCAAAATTTTCATTAATACATGTACTGTGACATTTTACAAACTTTTCACTTTTCCTAATATTTTTCGCTTTGTCAATCATTTTTTCAATACTTGATGATTTTCACATTTTTTTGAACGTTAGTAACCCTAGACATTTTTGGTCAAAATTTTCATAAATACATGTACTGTGACATTTTACCAACTTTTCACTTTGTCAACCATTTCTTCAATACTTCATGATTTTCATATTTTTTCCGATATTAGTTAACTTAGACATTTTTGGATAAAATTTTCGTGAATACACGTACCGTGAAACTTTACTAACTTTTCACTCTTCCAAATATTTTTTACTTTGACAACCATTTTTATGGTGGACAATACTTTATGATTTTCACTTTCCTTTCCAAAAAATTGTTGACAAAGTGAAAAATATTTGAAAAAGTAAAATAAATGTCAAAATTGGTATATTCATAAAAAATTTGACAAAAATGTCAAAGGCCAGCTTCTTCTCCTTCTTTCGGCTTTTTCCCGGCAGGGGTCGCCACAGCGAGTCAACTTTCTCCATCTAACCCGATTCTCTGGATCCTCCTCTCTCACACCAACTACCTTCATATCCTCTCTCACTACGTCCATAAAATTTCTCTCTGGTCTTCCTCGAGACCTTTTGCCTAGCAACTCCAATTCCAGCTTCCGTCTACCAATATATTCTCCATCTGCCTCCTCTGCCCATGACCAAACCATCTCAGTCTGGCTTCTCCGATCTTCTCTCCAAAACATCTAACATGTGCTGTTCCTTTGATAGACTCATTTCTGATCCTCCTCATCCTGGTCACTCCCAAAGAGAACCTCAACATCTTCATCTCTGCAAGCTCTAGTTCCTCCTGCTGTCTTTTGGTCATTGTAACAGTTTCTAGTGCAAACATCATCGCTGGTCTCACCACTGTCTTGTACACCTATCCTTTTATTCTGGCTGAAAGTCTTCTATCACATAGTACCCCTGACACTTTTCTCCACCCATTCCAACCTGCTTGGACCCGTCTCTTCACCTCTTTTTCACGCTCTCCGTTGCTCTGGACTGTTGACCCTAAGTACCTGAAATCCTCCAGCTTCTTGAACTCCACTTCCTGTAGCATCACCGTTCCTCCCGAGTTCCTCTCATTCACACACATATATTCTGTCTTGCTGCGACTAACTTTCATTCCTCTCCTTTCCAGAGCATACTTCCACCTCTCTAGATTTTCCTCTACCTGTTGTCTGCTCTCACTACAGATCACAATGTCATCCGCAAACATCATGGTCCATGGGGATTCCTGTCTAACCTCATCTGTCATCACCATTGCGAACAAGAAGGGGCTCAGAGCTGAGCCCATGATGGAGTCCCACCTCCACCTTGAACTTCTCAGTTACCCCTACAGCACACCGTACCAGTGTCTTACAGCTAGCATACATGTCCTGCACCAGTCTAACATACTTCTCTGCCACTCCAGACTTCCTCATACAATACCAGAGCTAATACAGAGCTACAATACAATCTGTTCTGCAATTGAACTCTGTTTGAGATAGAAAAGAGGATGGATTTTGTCTACAAATGATCCTAAATAATACTGCAGGTTTATCAGGTTATTATTGGCGTTTTTCATGTCTCGCAGCTGTTTGCTAGAAAGGCATTTATTGTGGCTACTATCCGTTTGTGTGGCCACGGGACCGGACTTTTGTTGTCCCGGTGTGTTCAGGAACTGATCAAGCAAGAATGGTTTATTCAAAGTCAGGAAATACACTTAGGAGATATCCCGGGCTAGAATGAATGTCACCCCGAGAGGATGGTTCACCCTCTGCACACCCTCTGAGACACGTCCAGCGGATGTGCAGGTGAGGAGGTTCCGTCATTTTATACCATCGCCTCAACGCTCAAGTTTATTTCCAAATAAGGACTTGTTTTACACACTCATGGAATTTGGGCACTTGGGGTGCCGGGCCGCGTCCCGGATAAAGCCGCGGGGTTCGCCATCGATTACGCTTTGGGGGTGTCAATGGAAGAGAACACAGTTGGGCATCCCTTTGTCGTCACGTGATGCTCTCGTGGGCGAATTTTAACACTACATGAGTTATCTATCTGCAATGCACCCCTCTTTATACTGCATTAGATGTTTTGTTTTTTTTTATAGCCATATACTAATTATTGGGGGGTGGATTGATTCGGAGCACTACTGAAGGCCTCGGTGTAAAATGCACGGCCCGCCACTGAGAATCCACCTGAATCCGGTCACCATCAGGGGTACAGAAGTGAACATTGTGGACACCTACAAATACCTGGGTGTCCACTTGGACAATAAACTGGACTGTAAACACCAACGCCATCTTCAAGAAGGGTCTTGAAGCTGGAGTCTGTGGTGCAGGTGTCAGAGAAGCTCCTCAGCATCATGGACAACATCCATCACCCCCTGCATGGACACTGACGTCCTGTCAGAGCTCTTTCAGTCATAGATTGATACCACCAAGGAGCTCCACTGAACGCCACAGGAGGTCTTTCCTACCTGAGGCTATCAGACTTTTTAATTCCCCTTCCTTCTGCCAAAGGGAATCTTAAAATCTTTGTACTTTTTAAAACCTTAAAAAACTTGATAGCCTTAACCTTGACAATTTATATTTTATTGTATTTCTTATTCTCCCTCCTCCCTACTATTATCTATTCTATGCATGTTCTATGTATCTATGTTTTTGCTTGACACTCTGGCACAGCAATTTCCTTCAGGATAAATAAAGTTGTTCTCATCTCATCTCTCTCATATATATATATACATATATATATATATATATATATACATATATACTTTTTTTAATTTTTTGACGTAACTATTACACTGCTGTGAAAAAGGAATTTCCCCTATGGAGATGGATACTTGATTGGTAATTCCAAGCAGCTGAGAGCGTTTAGTAAACGCTAACTGGTTGCGGTCTGCTATTGGTCCCTGCCAGGGCGCTGGCCGTGACGCAACTTCCGGATGACGGCAGAACTCTGGAGAGCCAGCTGAGCGCTGCGCGTCTCTTGACGGGAGAATTGCTTTTGTGAGGGGAAGCACAATTTCGTCTTGTCTTTCAGATCCAACGCGTTTGGAGCGCGCTTTTGGTCTTGTGTTTTGCTTTTTTTTTTCTTCTCCATTTTTCTGTGATATAATTCTGCTTAGTGATGGGACGATGAAACCTCAAGGAGTGTGTTGACGCATTAGACCAGGGGTCGGCAACCCATGCGGCTCTTCCATCTTTACACTGCGGCTCCGAGTGGCTTGGTAAAATATATCATAAATATTTAATTGAAGAATATTTCATTCGTGTTAATTCCTTTTTTTAACTTTTAGTTCTAAGTTGGAAGATTATTGTGATCTTAAAATATTAGATAAAATTATATTGTTTTTCGCCGCTCAAAATAACGTCACACCGGCGGAAGCCGGTAGACCCGCCAGCCGGTAAAGTCCCGATTTGCAAATGCTGTGCGCAGGAGTCCAGGAGCAGAAGTCCTATGAACCAGGTAAAATAAATATTAAGATATTTTGCAAATATTAATTTTTTGTTTACTGACAGTGCTTTTTTTGCCCCCGATTTATTTTTAAAATTCAGGTCAAGGCTCCGCTCAACGCTCTGAAAGCCCAAAGCTCGAAATGACTTCATTACATAAATAAGATTTAATTTTCTCCGTAATACTTTGTGATTTTCAGAAGCAACACACTACACACTTGTTTATACAAAGTATAGAGCGCGATTTCAGTGAAAGAAACGTAAAGATAGGACTAGTCAATGAAATCTTTGTTAGTGAAGCTCCAGCTGTGTTTCCGGCTTTAGTTTCATCGGGGAGAAGACTTGTTTCAGGTGTGGAAGTTAAAATCAGGCTTTTTGTTTCAAGCTCGCTTACGTGCTGAAAGTCGCAAAACGGTGAGTTTTGAACTTAAGAGCAGGAATTGTGTGAACTCAGCAAATGTCTACCATCTGTGCTTTTCTTTTTGTCCCTGTCCAAGAAGGTGATGCTGATTTGGTTCCTCTGATGGGCGATCGTGACACCGCGCCTTCACGTGCACACTCCTGAGGCTCGTCCGGCTCATTTCCCTGCTCCCAATGTTCCAAACGCAAAGGCTTCACTTTCCTTTGTCAGTTGGTATGTTCGCATGGCTCCCCTTTGAATGACTTTGAGGTAGGTAAATACCTCGAATGTCTCCTGGTTCCAAAACCAGATGGCACATTTTGTTTTTCCAGACTTTAGAGAAGTCAATGCAGCTACCAAGCCTGACTTGTTCCAACTCCCCTGTGTGGATTGAGGTTCTGCCATGTTTGCTACTAAGGTCAACCTACATAAAAGGGTATCGACAGTTCCCGCTGAGATTTCCAGCTTTGTTACACCCCCGACTGTTTGGGCTTAGAATGCTCTTGCCACGTTCCGACACTGGGTGTGCAAAGTTGGAGCCTCTCTGACCTTGAACTTCGCCAAATGAGTTCGGTAAAGCCACCGTCGCTTGGGTAAGAGTGTCTGTTTTTGAAGGAACAAATAAATGGATGTCTACACTTGACTCACACACTCTAGCTTCTTTTCTGCAGCTGAGGATTTGCAAGAAGAATCCCTGGAATCACCATGAGGCAGAATGGCGTGCCTCACTTGGGCGCTCTTTGCAGCTGTTTTATGATCGCTCAGCACAAGAAACTAATTACCAACATGCAGTGGTTGCCAAAAAACACTGTACATTCCAAATTAATAGTGCTTAAACATTTTAATAGTGACATAGAATTAAATGAAATCACTGATAAGTATAACCCTTTAATTCCTTTTTTTCCATTTTAGATTTTTCTCCAAGGTTGCCAAGTGAGCCATAGCCTCGACTGCCTCCAAGGACTACACGTCACTGGTGTGTGTATACATACTACATGTATATACATGTGTGTGTATATGTAGGTATGCAAGGAAAAAGGAAAAGCCCAAAGGATGGAGATGTTTCCATATACATAAAGTGTGGGTGCACTTCTTGCTCATCTTCATAACAAACAGGACACATATGTATACACATGACCATCTCAGCCACCACGCCTGAGGAGACACCAACCTGTGGAGGAGCAAAAGGCCGTCTGACTGCGACTCAACATTTCCTTTGCAGTGTTCACAAGTCAACTGTTAACTGAAATAAAGTGAGACTGAATATAAAACAAAATGTGTTTTCTTTATAGAATGAGTCATGACTTGTGGGTTTGAGTTATTCAATCAGTCATGTTGGAATGTATCAGTGAGGGATACTCATGTTCAAAACAAACATCCAAAGTAATCACTGGAACTGAAATAAGTTCATCACTTTATTTTACAACACTAGTAAGAGCTCAGGTCAGGACACACATATACACTGCTCGGAAAAAAAGGGAACACTCAAATAACATGTCATAGATCAGAATGAAAGAACTATTGCTATGAAATGAATTTAACTTTTGAATTCCTCTTCCCTCAGCCGCAGGGAATCTTCAAATCTTTGTACTTAAGACCTTCAAACACTTGATAGCCTTAACCTTGACACTTTATATTTCATTGTATTTCTTATTCTCCCCCCTTCCTACTATTATCTATTACTGTTATGTTTTTGCTTGAAACTCTGGCACAACAATTTCCTTCGGGATAAATGAAGTTGTTCTCATCTCAAATACTTTATTCTTTACATAGTTCAAAGTGCTGAGAACAAAGTCACATCACGATCGCGCTCGTATATGTCAAATATAACATCCGCACAAATCACAGTTGGGCGGCTCGGTGGTGCAGCGGTTAGAGCTGTCGCCTCACAGCAAAGCAACCCGGTTTCAAGCCCCACAGCAACCACTGTGTGTGGTTGCCTCTGTGTGGAGTTGGCATGCTCTCCCCGTGTCCGCGTGGGTTCTCTCCTTCCTCCCACTGGCCAAAAGCATGCATTTAAGTTCATCGGCAACTCTAAAGTCTCCCTACGCATGACTGTTGTGTGACTGGCCCTGCTCCAATGCAGGGCGGCCCTATAGGCTGAGAGATGGGCGCCAGCCACCCCGAGCCACCCGCCCAGGCGGGACGCTCACGTGTGACTGTGGCCCCGATACAAAAGGAAACATTTACTTTTTACTATTAAAATACACATCACACACGCAACAAAAATACCAAAAACAAACTTTATTCAACATTTTACATACATTACATTACATTTCAATCATTTCATCATTGAAATTATCTTTGAACTTCAGACACGAAACACGAAAAACAACATATTTTACTTGCAATCCTACCCTCAGTAACCCTGAGTAATGCTTGCTACTCTATCACTCTCAATTTTGACATACATATTGCTGGGAAAAAAAAAAAAAAAAAAAAAAAAAACAATAACCCACAACCCTCCAGACACACCAACAAAATGACTAACTTCACACCGTCACACCAACATTTACATAAACTGTCTCTTTCACAGCTCCGATTGATGAGAAACAATGATTTCCCACCACTCAATGCCAAATGCTGGGGAGATAAACTTGCCCACTTTACCATTTCAAACTTTACCGCACTTTCTGTCCTCGTTCAATCCATCCATAAATATCCTCTTCCAAACCCTACATTGCTCTGCACTGTTGACAAGCGTACTTAGAGCGTACTTAGCGTACTTAGCGTACTACACACTGCTCCACAACGTCACTTCAGCACTTGCAGCATTGACATTCAATTGTCATCGATCCTTTTTGAATTGAACGTCAACAAGTCTGTCCTGAACTGACCACAGATAGCGAAGAAGCTCGATGCTAATGCTACTAGCCTCTCATCTGCTGTCCGCCGACGTCTCACCTTTGAAAGAAACAAAATTACGGTTACAAATTTCACTACCTCTCTCTGAGAGTTTGGTTTGTGTATCCGTTCATCGAACTGTAGCAATTTCATCAGGAAACACGTTGAAATGTGTTCGTCTCACGCGGGCGTTCCGTTCCACTGCTACTGCTAGCTCGCTCGGCTCCACTTCCGGTCCACGCGCTGGCCGCGCCCCTTATTTATAGGCTCGGTCGGAATAAATGCGTCATTTCCCGTGCCGAATTATTTGGACAAATGTTTGTTTGTATGTTTAAATTCCAAAGTGAAATGGAAAAAGTAGACATTGAATTGAGCTCATTCATTGTGACGAGGCAAATGTTCTGCTCAGTCAATTATTTTGAACAATTAAACGAAGGTTTAACTCATTGACACGTTTTGCAAATAGTATTATAGGAACCAACAAAATGGGATAACTTAGCAGCCACAGTCATAGTTGAGGATAAAGAACTTTCTTTTACTTCATAGACAGTGAGGAAATATGTATGTAGCTATGACTGAACCAGTAGTTATGACGGTCCTACATGAACGGTAAGAGTCAGACTGCCTGCCTGTCGGAACGAATGAACCACAAAAAGCATTTTCTCCTGTCTGATCAATAACAATGCGTTGTTCAGATTAACACTTAAACCCTGTTTGATGGTTTTAAAATGAAAACACAATATATGGAAAGACTGACCGGATTTCAATACATGTATGTAGGTATTCATGTGTGTATATATGTCTGTGTGTGTATACATGTATGATAATATATATATGTAGGTATATATGTGTCTATATATGTAAGAATGTTTCTTTAAATACACTGCTCAAAAAAATAAAGGGAACACTTAAAAAAACACATCCTAGATCTAAATGAATGAAATAGTCTTCTGAAATACTTTGCTCTTTACACAGTTGAATGTGCTGACAACAAAATCACACAAAAATGATCAATGGAAATCAATTGTATCAACCATGGAGGTCTGGATTAGGAATCACACTCAAAATTAAAGTGTAAAAACTAACTCCAGGCTGATCCAACTTTGATGTAATGTCCTTAAAACAAGTCCAAATGAATCTGTGTTGCCTCCTGAGTGGACACTATGATTTCACACAAGTGTGATTGACTTGGAGTTACATTGTGTTGTTCAAGTGTTCCCTTTATTTTTTTGAGCAGTATATGTACGTATATATACACAAACATGTACGTATGTGCTCCTCTTTTTCAGACTCATCTTCTGCTGGCGGGGAAGAAACCCGTGGTGTCGGCTTGGGCCGCAAACTCCTCCTCCTTCCTCGTTCGACCAACGGTTCCCTGCATCTTGTTGTAAATGGGCAGTACTTTTACCAATAGATGACGCTACTGCTCTATCATCATGCCACTTCTGCTCGGACGTGTCCAGTGAAGAACGGACATTCTGCGAGGATATGCCTTTAACCTTTAATGAAAATTGTGACAAAAATGTCAAAGTTCACTAACATTGGAAAAATGATGAAAATCCTAAAGTATTGAAAAAATTGTTGTTAACAAAGTGAAAAATATTGGGAATAGTGAAAAATTGGAAAAATGTCAAAATATGTATGTTCATAAAAATTTCTACAAAAAATATCAAAGTAAGTAAATTTGGAAAAAATGTGAAAACCATAATGTATTGAAATAATTGTTGACAAAGTGAAAAACATTCCGAAAAGTTAAATATTGGCAAAATGTGACAATATAGACATTCATGAACATTTTGACAAAAAATATCAAACATCATTAACATTGGGAAATAAGTGAAAATTGCAAAGTATGATGTAAATTGTTGATAAAGTGAAAAATGTTTGGAAAATTGAAAATTGGAAAAAATTCAATAATACTTATATTCATGAAAATTTTGACAAAAAATGTCAAAGGTCAGTAAAATTGGAAAAAAAAGTGAAAACCATAAAGAATTGAAAATATTGTTGACAAAGTGAAAAATATCGGGAAAAGTGAAACATTGGTAAAATATTACCATAGAGATATTCATGAACATTTTGACAAAATATACCAAAAGTCAGTTAATTGGAAGAAATGTGAAAATGATCAAGTATGGTTGTTTCTTCAGAGGTGGGTGAGTAACACACCTTCCAGATTTTGTTGGAAATCGAATGTATAATCCCGCTGCACCGAGGACGAGTCGTGACGACACCACGCAGACGGAGAGAGAACAAGGAGTTGATACGCTGCTGATTTTTCAGCTTTTCCCACTTGCAAAGCATGTAGAGGTCTAATTTTTATCACGGGTACTCCTTTAACCGTGAGTGACGGAATCCAAAAGAAAAATCCAGAAAAAGACATTGTATGATTCGAAGTAATTCATTTGCATTTTATTGCAAGACACCAGAAAAACAAAAGTTAATATTTGTTCCAGAGAGCTTTATTGGCAATGACAGAGATCATAAGTTTCCTGTAGTTCTTGAGCAGGTTTGCACACACTGCAGCAGGGATTCTGGCCCATTCCTCCATCCAGACCTTCTCCAGATCCTTCAGGTTTCGGGGCAGTCGCTGGGCAATATGGACTTTCAGCTCCTGATGTCCTTTCACAGCTCTCTGGTCTTGGCCATTGTGGAGAGGTTAGAATTTGTTTGATTGAGTGTGTCCAGGTGTGCTCTATACAGGTAACGAGTTCAAGCTGGTGCCGTGAAGCCAGGTCATGAGTGGAGAACAGGAGGGCCTCTCAAAGAAGAACTCATAGATCTATGAGAGCCACAATTCTCACTGGCTGGTAGGTGATCAAATACTTATTTCATGCAGTAAAATGCAGACCTTCTTCTTTCGGCTTTTCCCTTCAGGTGTCGCCACAGCGAGTCGGCTTTCTCCATCTAACCCTATTCTCTGGATCCTCCTCTCTCACACCAACTACCTTCATATCCTCTCTCACTACGTCCATAAATCTTCTCTTTGGTCTTCCTCCAGACCTCTTGCCTGGCAGCTCCAATTCCAGCATCCGTCAGAATCAGAATCAGAATCATTTATTAATGGCCACACAACAGCGTTGGTGGAATTAGTTTTGGGTACAGCGCATAATGCTCACATCTCTCCTGTGTCAGTTCCATTGTCAACAATACATACAGAAAATCATGATCAGCAGACACGATACATCAAGACATTGATTGATTCAGAGTCCGTATAGCGATTGGGAAAAAGCTGTTTTTGAATCTGACAGATTTGGTTGTGAGACCTGTAGCGCGTCCCGGAGGGCATGAGTGTGAACAGGTGACGTGCAGGGTGTGTGTGGTCTGAAGTGAGTTTGACTGAACGTTGTGTGATGCGTCTTTGATACAGAGTGTGTGTGGAAGGGAGAGTGTGAGCCATGATTCTAGATGATTTATTGATGATGCGTGAGCGACTATCCAAGTTACCATACCAGACCATTATTGATGAGGTCAGGATACTTTCAATTATGGCTGTGTAGAGCTGGCGGAGGGTATTGTGTCTCACATTGGATTTTTTTTAGTTGTCTGAGGAAAAAACTGTCTTTTGTTGGCTTTTTTGTAAACTTCCTCTGAGTGCTGTTTGAATCTTAGTGTATTATTGATGTGTGTCCCAAGAAATTTGAATGAGTGTGTGATGGCTGTAGGATCAGAGTTGATGGAGATGGGTGTTTTGGGTGGGCGAGCGGGAGAAATCAATGATCGGTTCTTTTGTTTTTGATGTGTTTAGCTGCAGGTTGTTGTTCTGGCACCAGGTGACTGCCTGGGTGACCTGCTCTCCATAGTGTTTCTCATTATTTTCAGTGACGAGTCCAATTATTGTGGCGTCGTCTGCATATTTGAGGATGGATACTGAACTGTGTGAGGATGTGAGCGTGTTTGTGTACAAAGAAAACAACCAGAGTACAAACAAATAAAATCATATTGAAATCTACTGGGATAAAATCCCTTCTACAACAATAATGGTAGTGAAATGTGTTGTGTTTGTATCAGTTCGGATACATCGACTGCTTACTTTGAGGGTTTTCACTGTGAATTTGATACAAGAACTGCAAACAGTTGTGTCCGCAAGAAAGTTAATGTTCCTTGGTCTTTTATTCTGTGAAAAACTTGAAAAGGGAAATAGTGTTATTTATTTCATTAATAATGTTATTTGTTTTCTGATTTTTTTTTTTTTCCCCTGTCAAGATCCCAGAAAGGGTTAATTTTGGCTATGTGTGGCTTTCTGGAAAACAATAAATGTTTACGTTTCGACACCTCTGCGATCGTCACACCTTTTGTGACAAACAGGCCCAGCCCCCCGTCAGAGAAGGGAAAAGTTATTTGGCCCTCGCAGGAAAAAGTTTGGTCTAGAGGAAGACCAAAGAGAACATTGATGAACATAGCGCGAAGATATGAAGGTAGTTGGCGTGTGAGAGGAGGATGCAGTCGATTCCCTGTGGCGACTCCTGAAGGGAAAAGCCCAAAGGGGGGAGAAGAAGAAGAATGTAGATATCTATCCATATGTATGTGTATATGCATATGTTTGTGTGTATGTGTATATATATATAAATAAACACAAACACACATATGTATGTGTTTATATATGTATGTAAATATGTATACATGTGAATTTATGTATGTGTATATACATTTGTATATGTGAGTATGTCAATATGTATGTGTGTATGCATGCACGTATGTGTGCATGAATGCATGCGTGCATGGAGGCGTGCATGAACGCATGCGTGCATGGAGGCGTGTATGAATGTGTGCATGTTCGTATGCAAGTCTGCATGCATCAATGCGTGAGTGCAAAAGTGCATGCATATGTGTGCGCATGCGTGTGTGCGCTTGTGCGTGCGTTTTTGTGTGAGTGCATGCGTTTCAGACACACATTCACTCATGCAGGCATGTTTGAATGAAATATGTGTTTATAATTATGCGTGTGTGTGGGGGGGGTGTATTTATGTGATGTTTTAATATGTATGTATTTATATAGGTGTGTATGCAAATGTGTTGGTATACATTTGTGTGTGTCTATGTATGTACGAATGAATGTAAGTGTGTTTGCATACATGTATCGATGAATGTGAGTTTAGAGAAGTATATACATGTATGTCTGTATATATATGTATGTGTTCACAGATGTATGTATGTATGTATGTATGTATGTATGTATGTGCTCATACATGTATGTATGGGAACTGTGCACTGACTAAGGGAGCAGTTGAAGATGTTAGTGAATATTGGGCCTCGCTGGTGTGCACAATGTTTCAGGACTACCGAACTGCATGTTTTGTTTTGTCTTTCCTTATTGCAGCCCTAAGTTGGTATTTGGCTGCCCTGTGTTGCCCCATGTCTCCCTCAGTGAAGGCACCGCATGTTTTCCTGCGTAATGCCTGAATGTCCTTTGTAAACCACGGCTTTTTATTGCCATGGATTTTCGCAGGTTTGATGGGAATGCACGTCCCGACGCAGAGGTTGATGTATGACATCACTGTGTCTGTCAGCTCGTCCAAACTGTCCGCAGCTGTGCGAAATACGTCCCAATCATTCCATTCGAGGCAGCCTCTGAGCGTGTCGATAGCCGCTCTCGACCAGCACTGGACAACTTTGGATTGTACGCAGTGGGATTTAAGTTTTTGCCTGTATTTTGGGACGAGCAGCAGCGTGGCGTGGTCCGACCTGCCCAGCGGTGCCCTCGGAAAACACCGGTACGCATCGCTTATGGCAGGGGTGCCCAGTGCGTCGAACGCGATCGACCGGTCGATCGCATGGCATTGAAAAAATAAGGATGATGATTTTCCGGACTTCCTCATTACCGCTGTATTATACACCAACAAGCATTATGTGCATAAATGCTCAACATGAAAGAGATAATGGATGTGGCAACAAAGATCGCCTGTTCTATTCGGGCCAGATCTGTTCAAAGACGGCAGTTCCGTGCACAACTGGAGAAGGCTGAGTGCGACCACTCAGAGTCGCTGTTGCACACCGACGTGAGATGGCTAAGTCGGGGGAAATTCCTGCAAAGATTTCGAGAGCTGTTGCCGGAGATCGAGGAGTTTTTTTCCGTGAAGGTAATGCCGTGCAGATAATAGCCAACTAAATGAGCATCAGTGGCTGCTGGACTTGGTCTGACCAACATGCTGAATGACCTTAATCTCGAGCTCCAAGGAAAGGACAAAACTGTGATCAATATGACCAGCTCAGTTAATGCTTTCAAACGCAAAATGCGACATCTCTCCTCAAAGCTCCATGATTTGGCAAACTTCCGGAACCTCGCGGCAGAGCTGGAGACACAAGAGCAGTCATGTGCGCAGCAGGACCGTGCACGCTACATAAAGCAAATTGACAGTTGTCTGTCAGAGTTCGACAGACACTTTCAAGACTTTGCCGTACTCGAGCCGGTCGCTACATTCATGTGCTACCCTTGCCGGGAAGATGCTGAGGTTGTTTCACTGGCATCAAAAGTTGCAACCCTGTTTCACCTGAACTCCTCTGGAGTGGAGGATGAGATTCTGACACTTCAAGTCGACGTTCAGCTGAAGGCCAGAGCTCATGGACAATTCTGGAACTTACTCACAGAGGACAAGCACCCCAACATCAGAAAATGTGCTTCCTTCTTGACTGCATTATTTGGCTCCACTTATTTATGTGAGTCAGCTTTTTCCCACATGAAGATCATGAAGTCAAAGTACCGTTCCACCATGACTGATGAGCATCTGGAAGTCTGCTCGAGGCCGGCTCTCGGCAGTTACTGTCCGGACTCTGCATCCCTGGCTAATTCCATTCAGTGCAAGTCATCGGAGTAAGGTAATGACAAAAAAAATGTACAAAGTTGTATTGTGCAATATAGGTTGATGCAGTACTGCGAGGAACACCAGCATATACTGCACATATAAAAATGATTCTCAATATATTCATAAATAATGTGTTTTGCATTTTTAGTGGGCGGTAGATCATTTTGACCCCTGGCTTATGGGAACGTAGCAGTGCTCGAGGATGTTGGCGCCTCTGCTTGGACAGGTAACTTGCTGGATATAGTTTGGAAGCTCTTTCGACAGACTGGCATGGTTGAAGTCGCCTACCACAATGACAGCCGTGTCGGGATTGGAGTTCTCAACTGAGGAGATGTAGGTTGCTAGCTCTGTTGTGGCTACGTTAGCATTTGCCGATGGTGGGCTTTAAACACCAATCAGAACAACAGAAGCAAACTCCCTGGGAAGATAGTGTGGTCTGCATTTCACAGCATTGTATTCCAAATTAGGACTGCAGAAGCTGTTAAGCCTGCGGTGTTACTGCACCATCTGCCGTGGTGTCTACCAATATATTCTCTATCCCTCCTCTGTCCATGACCCAACCATCTCAGTCTGGCTTCTCTGACCTTCTCTCCAAAACATCAAACATGTGCTGTTCCTCTGATAGACTCATTCCTGATCCTCTCCATCCTGGTCACTCCCAAAGGGAACCTCAACATCTTCATCTCTGCAAGCTCTAGTTCTGCCTGCTGTCTTTTGGTCATTGTAGCAGTTTCTAGTCCATACATCATCGCTGGTCTCACCACTGTCTTGTACACCTTTCCTTTTATTCTGGCTGAAAGTCTTCTATCACATAGTACCCCTGACACTTTTCTCCACCCATTCCAACCTGCTTGGACCCGTCTCTTCACCTCTTTTCTCTTCTACCTGTCTCCCTGATAACACTAGCTGTAGTTGTCCAATCACCTGGAAGCTGAGCCTGACCACCCAGACCCTTTCTCAACTCCTCCCTGAAAACCATGCAACACTCCTCCCTTTTCAGCTTCCACCACTTTGTCCTCTGCTCTGCCTTTGTCCTCTTCATCTCTCTTTCAGGTTACCTCGTCTATACAAGATGTAGTCTACCTGCGTGCTCCTACCTCCGCTCTTATAAGTTACCCTATGTTCCTGTTTTTTCTGGAAAAAGGTGTTCATTACAGCCATTTCCATCGTTTTTGCAAATTCTACCACCATCTGTCCCTCTGCATTCCTATCCTGGATACCAAATCTCCCAATCACTTCTTCAAAAAAAAAGGTATTTGGTCCTCGCAGGAAAAAGTTTGGTCTAGAGGAAGACCAAAGAGAATATTTACGAACATAGTGCAAAGATATGAAGGTAGTTGGTGTGAGAAAGGAGGATGCAGAGAATCCTTGTCTTTGATAGAGAAGGTAGATTCCCTGTGGCGACTCCTGAAAGGAAAAGCCCAAATAAAATATTGAAAGGAAAAATCCCAATATTTTTCTATAAGTCAACCATTTTTTCAATACTTTATGATTTTCACTTTCCTTTGAATGTAAGTGACCTTAGACATTTTTGGTCAAAATTTCATGAACACATGTGCTGTGACATTGTACTAACTTTTCACTTTTCCCAATATTTTTCACTTTGTAAACCATTTTTTCAATACTTTATGATTTTCATATTTTTTCCGATATTAGTTAACTTAGACATTTTTGGTTAAAATTTTCGTGAATACACGTACTGTGACACTTTACTAACTTTTCACTTTTCCTAATATTTTTCACTTTGTCAATCATTTTTTCAATACTTTATGATTTTCACTTTCCTTTGAACGTAAGTGACCTTAGACATTTTTGGTCAAAATTTTCATGAACACATGTTATGTGACATTTTACTAACCTTTCATTTTTCTCAATATTTTTCACTTTGTCAACCATTTTTTCAATACTTTATGATTTTCATGTTTTTTCCGATATTAGTTAACTTAGACATTTTTGGTTAAAATTTTCATGAACACATGTACTGTGACATTTTACTAACTTTTCCCTTTTCCTAATATTTTTCACTTTGTCAATCATTTTTTCAATACTTTATGATTTTCACATTTTTTTGAACGTTAGTGACCTTAGACATTTTTGGTCAAAATTTTCATAAATACATGTACTGTGACATTTTACAAACTTTTCAGTTTTCCTAATATTTTTCACTTTGTCAATCATTTTTTCAATACTTTATGATTTTTCACTTTCCTGTGAATGTAAGTGACCTTAGACATTTTTGGTCAAAATTTCATTTTTGGTTAAAATTTTCATGAACACATGTACTGTGACATTTTACTAACTTTTCACTATTCCTAATATTCTTCACTTTGTCAGCATTTTTTTCAATACTTTATGATTTTCACATTTTTTCGAACGTTATTGACCTTTGACATATTTGGTCAAAATTTTCATGAATACATGTACTTTGATATTTTACTAATTTTTCACTTTTCCCAATATTTTTCACTGTGTCAATCATTTTTTCAATACTTAAAGATTTTCATATTTTTTCCAATATTAGTGACCTTAGACTTTTTTGGTCAAAAGTTTCATGAATACATGTACTGTGACATTCATTTCATTTTCCCAATATGTTTCACATTGTCAACCATTTTTTCAATATTTTATGATTTTCACATTTTTTTGAACATTAGTGACCTTAGACATTTTCGGTCAAAATTTCATGAATACATATACTCTGACATATTACTAACTTTTCACTTTTGATTAGCATCTGGAAGCATCTGGAAGTCTGCTTGAGGCCGGCTATCAGCAGTTACCGTCCGGACTCTGCATCCCTGGCTAATTCCATTCAGTGCAAGTCATCGGAGTGAGGTAATGACAAAAAAAAATGTACAAAGATGTATTGTGCAATATAGGTTGATGCAATACTGCGAGGAACACCAGCATATACTGTACATATAAAAATGATTCTCAATATAATTGTTTTATGATTCTCACATTTTTTCGAAGGTTAGTGACCTTTGACTTTTTTGGTCAAAACTTTTATGAATACATGTACTGTGATATTTAACTAATTTTTCACTTTTCCCAATATGTTTCACTTTGTCAGCAATTTTTTCAATACTTTATGATTTTCACATTTTTTTGAACGTTACTGACCTTAGACATTTTTGGTCAAAATTTTCATTCATACATATACTTTGACATTTTACAAACTTTACACTTTTCCTAATATTTTTCACTTTGTCAACCATTTTTTCAATACTATATGATTTTCACATTTTTTTGAACGTGAATGACCTTTGAAATTTTTGGTTAAAATTTTCATTAATACATATACTTTGACATTTTACAAACTTTTCACTTTTCCTAATATTTTTCACTTTGTCTATCATTTTTTCAATACTTTATGATTTTCACTTTCATTTGAACATAAGTGTCCTAAGACATTTTCGGTCAAAATTTTCATAAATACATGTACTTTGACATTTTACTAACTTTTCATTTTTCCCAATATTTTTTCACTTTGTCAACCATTTTTTCAATACTTTATGATTTTCACAGTTTTTCGAACTTTAGTTACCTTTGACATTTTTGGTCAAAATTTTCATGAATACATGTACTGTGACATTTTACTAACTTTTCACTTTTCCTAATATTTTTTGCTTTGTCTACCATTTTTTCAATATTTTATGATTTTCATATTTTTTCCTATATTAGTGAACTTATATGTTTTTGGTCAAAATTTTCAAGAATACATATACTGTGACATTTTACTAACTTATCACTTTTCCTAATATTTTTTGCTTTGTCTACCATTTTTTCAATACTATATGATTATCACATTTTTTGAACGTTACTGACCTTAGACATTTTTGTTCTAAATATCATGAATACATATACTTTGACATTTTACAAACTTTTCACTTTTCGTAATATTTTTCACTTTGTCAATCATTTTTTTTCAATACTTTATGATTTTCACTTTCCTTTGAACATAAGTGACCTTAGACATTTTGGGTCAAAATTTTCATGAATACATATACTGTGACATTTTACGAACTTTTCCATTTCCCAATATTTTTCATTTTGTTAATCATTTTTCCAATACTTTATGATTTTCACTTTCCTTTGAACGTAAGTGACCTTAGACATTTTCGGTCAAAATTTTCATGAATCCATATACTGTGACATTTTACTAACTTTTCACTTTTCCTAATATTTTTCTTTTGTTAATCATTTTTCCAATACTTTATGATTTTCACTTTCCTTTGAACGTAAGTGACCTTAGACATTTTCGGCCAAAATATTCATGAATCCATATACTGTGACATTTTACTAACTTTTCACTTTTCCTTATATTTTTCAGTTCGTCCATCATTTTTTCAATAATTTATGATTTTCCCTTTCCTTTGAACGTAAGTGACCTTAGACATTTTCTGTCAAAATTTTCATGAATCCATATACTGTGACATTTTACTAACTTTTCACTTTTCCTAATATTTTTCATTTTGTTAATCATTTTTCCAATACTTTATGATTTTCACTTTCCTTTGAACGTAAGTGACCTTACAGATTTTTGGTCAAAATTTTCATAAACATATATTGTGAAATTTTACTAACTTTTCACTTTTCCTAATATTTTACAGTTTTTCAATCATTTTTTCAATACTTTATGATTTTCATATTTTTTCCGATGTTAGTGAACTTAGACATTTTCGTTCAAAATTTTCAAGAATACATATAGTGTGATATTTTACTAACTTTTCAGTTTTCCTCATATATTTTACTTTGTCAATCATTTTTTCAATACTTTATGATTTTCACTTTCCTTTGAACGTAAGTGACCTCAGACGTTTTTGGTCAAAATTTCATCAACACATGTACTGTGACATTTTACAAACTTTTCACCTTTCCTAATATTTTTCACTTTGTCTGCATTTTTTTCAATACTTTATGATTTTCACATTTTTTCAAACTTTAGTGACCTTTGACATATTTGGTCAAAATTTTCATGAATACATGTACTTTGATATTTTACTAATTTTTCACTTTTCCCAATATTTTTCACTTTGTCAACCATTTTTTCAATACTTAAAGATTTTCATATTTTTTCCAATATTAGTGACCTTAGACATTTTTGGTCAAAAGTTTCATGAATACATGTACTGTGACATTTATTTCATTTCTCCCAATATGTTTCACATTGTCAACCATTTTTTCAATAATTTATGATTTTCACATTTTTTTGAACGTTAGTGACCTTAGACATTTTCGGTCAAAATTTCATGAATACCTATACTCTGGAATGTTACTAACTTTTCACTTTTGATTAGCATCTGGAAGCATCTGGAAGTCTGCTTGAGGCCGGCTATCAGCAGTTACCGTCCGGACTCTGCATCCCTGGCTAATTTCATTCAGTGCAAGTCATCGGAGTAAGGTAATGACAAAAAAAAATGTACAAAGTTGTATTGTGCAATATAGGTTGATGCAGAACTGCGAGGAACACCAGCATATACTGTACATATAAAAATATTCTAAATATAATTGTTTTATGATTTTCACATTTTTTCGAACGTTAGTGACCTTGGACTTTTTTGGTCAAAATTTTCATGAATACATGTACTGTGAAATTTTACTAATTTTTCACTTTTCCCAATATGTTTCACTTTCTCAGCAATTTTTTCAATAGTTTATGATTTTCACATTTTTTTGAATGTTACTGACCTTAGACATTTTCGGTCAAAATTTTCATTAATACATATACTTTGACATTTTACAAACTTTTCACTTTTCCTAATATTTTTCACTTTGTCAACCATTTTTTCAATACTATATGATTTTCACATTTTTCTGAACGTAAGTGACCTCAGACATTTTTGGTCAAAATTTCATGAACACATGTATTGTGACCATTTACTAACTTTTAATTTTTCCCAATATTTTTTCACTTTGTCAACCATTTTATCAATACTTTATGATTTTTATATTCTTTCCGATATTACTTAACTTAGACATTTTTGGTTAAAATTTTCGTGAATACATGTACTGTGACATTTTATTAACTTTTCAATTTCCCAATATTTTTCACTTGGTAAACAATTTTTCAATACTTTCTGATTTTCATATTTTTTCCGATGTTAGTGAACTTAGACATTTTTGGTCAAAATTTTCATAAACATATATTGTGACATTTTACTAACTTTTCACTTTTCCCAATATTTTTCACTTTGTCAATCCTTTTTTCAATACTTTATGATTTTCACATTTTTTTGAACGTTTGTGACCTTAGACATTTTTGGTCAAAATTTTCATAAATACATGTACTATGACATTTTACAAACTTTTCACTATTCCTAATATTTTTCACTTTGTAAATTAGTTTTTCAATACTTGATGATTTTCAAATTTTTTTGAACGTTTGTGACCTTAGACATTTTTGGTCAAAATTTTCATAAATACATGTACTGTGACATTTTACTAACTTTTCACTTTTCCTAATGTTTTTCACTTTTTTCAACCATTTTTTTAATACTTCATGATTTTCATATTTTTTCCGATATTGGTGAACTTGGATATATTTGGTTAAAATTTTTATGAATACACATACCGTGAAACTTTACTAACTTTTCACTTTTCCCAATATTTTTCACTTTGTCCTCCACTTTTTCAATACTATATGAATTTCACATTTTTTGAACGAAAGTGACGTTAGACATTTTTGGTGTAAATTTTCATGAACACATGTACTGTGATATTTGACTAACTTTTCACTTTTCCTAATATTTTTAAATTTTTTCAACCATTTTTTCAATACTTCATGATTTTCATATTTTTTCCGATATTAGTAAACTTAGATATATTTGGTTAAAATTTTCGTGAATACACGTACCGTGAAACTTTGCTAACTTTTCACTTTTCCCAATATTTTTCACTTTGACAACCATTTTTTCAATACTATATGATTTTCACATTTTTTTGAACTTAGTGACCTTTGACATTTTTGGTCAAAATTTTCATTAATACATATACTTTGACATTTTACAAATTTTTCACTTTTCTTAATATATTTTAACTTTGACTATCATTTTTTCAATACTTTATGATTTTCACTTTCCTTTGAACGTGAGTGACCTTAGACATTTTCGGTCAAAATTTTCATTAATACATATACTTTGACATTTAACAAACTTTTCACTTTTCCTAATATTTTTCACTTTGTCAATCATTTTTTCAATATTATATGATTTTCACTTTCCTTTGAACGTAAGTGACCTTAGACATTTTTGGTCAAAATTTTCATGAACACATGTTATGTGACATTTTACTAACCTTTCATTTTTCTCAATATTTTTCACTTTGTCAACCATTTTTTCAATACTTTATGAGTTTCATGTTTTTTCCGATATCAGTTAACTTAGACATTTTTGGTTAAAATTTTCATGAACACATGTACTGTGACATTTTACTAACTTCACTTTTCCTAATATTTTTCACTTCGTCAATCATTTTTTCAATACTTTATGATTTTCACATTTTTTTGAACGTTAGTGACCTTAGACATTTTTGGTCAAAATTTTCATAAATACATGTACTGTGACATTTTACAAACTTTTCAGTTTTCCTAATATTTTTCACTTTGTCAATCATTTTTTCAATACTTTATGATTTTTCACTTTCCTGTGAATGTAAGTGACCTTAGACATTTTTGGTCAAAATTTCATTTTTGGTTAAAATTTTCATGAACACATGTACTGTGACATTTTACTAACTTCACTTTTCCTAATATTTTTCACTTTGTCAATCATTTTTTCAATACTTTATGATTTTCACATTTTTTTGAACGTTAGTGACCTTAGACATTTTTGGTCAAAAATTTCATAAATACATGTACTGTGACATTTTACAAACTTTTCAGTTTTCCTAATATTTTTCACTTTGTCTATCATTTTTTCAATACTTTATGATTTTCACTTTCATTTGAACATAAGTGTCCTAAGACATTTTCGGTCAAAATTATCATAAATACATGTACTTTGACATTTTACTAACTTTTCATTTTTCCCAATATTTTTTCACTTTGTCAACCATTTTTTCAATACTTTATGATTTTCACATTTTTTTGAACGTTAGTGACCTTAGACATTTTTGGTCAAAATTTTCATAAATACATGTACTGTGACATTTTACAAACTTTTCACTTTTCTTAATATTTTTCACTTTGTCAATCATTTTTTCAGTACTATTATGATTTTCAGTTTCCTTTGAACGTAAGCGACCTTAGACATTTTTGGTCAAAATTTCATGAACACATGTACCGTGACATTTTACTAACTTTTCATTTTTCCCAATATTCTTCACTTTGTCAACCATTTTTTCAATACTTCATGATTTTCACTTTCCCTTGAACGTTAGTGACCTTAGTCATTTTTGGTTTAAATTTTCATGAACACGTGTACTGTGACATTTTACAAACTTTTCACTTTTCCTAATATTTTTCACTATGTCAACCATTTTTTCAATACTATGTGATTTTCACATTTTTTGAACGTTAGTGACTTTAGACATATTTGGTCAAAATTTTCATTCATACATATACTTTGACATTTTACTAACTTTTCACTTTTCCTAATATTTTTCATTTTGTCAATCATTTTTTCAATACTTGGCGATTTTCACATCTTTTTGAACGTTAGTGACCTTTGAAATATTTGGTCAAAATTTCATGAATACATGTACTTTGACATTTTACCAACTTTTAAATTTCCCAATATTTTTCACTTGGTCAACCATTTTTTCAATACTTTATGATTTTCACATTTTTTTGAACGTTAGTGACCTTAGACATTTTTGGTCAAAATTTTCATAAATACATGTACTGTGACATTTTACTAACTTTTCACTTTTCCTAATATTTTTCACTTTTTCAACCATTTTTTCAATACTTTATGATTTTCATATTTTTTCCGATATTAGTGACCTTAGACATTTTTGGTCAAAATTTTCATTAATACATATACTTTGACATTTTACAAACTTTTCATTTTTCCTAATATTTTTCACTTTTAAAACCATTTTTTCAATACTTGATGATTTTCAAATTTTCTTGAACGTTAGTGACCCTAGACATTTTTGGTCAAAATTTTCATAAATACATATACTTTGACATTTTACAAACTTTTCACTTTTCCTAATATTTTTCACTTTGTCAATCATTTTTTCAATACTTGATGATTTTCACATTTTTTTGAACGTTAGTGACCCTAGACATTTTTGGTCAAAATTTTCATAAATACGTGTACTGTGACATTTTACAAACTTTTCAGTTTTCCTAATATTTTTCACTTTGTCAACCATTTTTTCAATACTAAATGATTTTCAGATTTTTTTGAACGTTAGCGACCTTAGACATTTTTTGGTCAAAATGTTCATAAATACATATACTTTGACATTTTACAAACTTTTCACTTTTCCTAATATATTTCACTTTGTCAATCATTTTTTCAATACTTGATGATTTTCTCATTTTTTTGAACGTTAGTGAACTTAGACATTTTTGGTCAAAATTTTCATAAATACATGTACTGTAACATTTTACTAACTTTTCACTTTTCCTAATATTTTTCACTTTGTCAACCATTTTTTCAATACTTTATGATTTTCATATTTTTTCCGATATTAGTGACCTTAGACATTTTTGGTCAAAATTTTCATTAATACATATACTTTGACATTTTACTAACTTTTCACTTTTCCTAATATTTTTCACTTTGTCAATCATTTTTTCAATACTATAATATTTTCACATATTTTTGAACGTTAGTGACCTTAGACATTTTTGGTCAAAATTTTTATAAATACATATACTGTGACATTTTACAAACTTTTCACTTTTCCTAATATTTTTCACTTTGTCAATCATTTTTTTTCAATACTTGATGATTTTCACATTTTTTTGAACTTTAGTGACCTTTGACATTTTTGGTCAAAATTTTCATAAATACGTGTACTGTGACATTTTACAAACTTTTCACTTTTCCTAATATTTTTCACTTTGTCAACCATTTTTTCAATACTAAATGATTTTCACATTTTTTTGAACGTTAGCGACCTTAGACATTTTTTGGTCAAAATTTTCATAAATACATATACTTTGACATTTTACAAACTTTTCACTTTTCCTAATATTTTTCACTTTGTCAATCATTTTTTCAATACTTGATGATTTTCACATTTTTTTGAACGTTAGTGACCTTAGACATTTTTGGTCAAAATTTTCATAAATACATGTACTGTGACATTTTACTAACTTTTCACTTTTCCTAATATTTTTCACTTTTTCAACCATTTTTTCAATACTTTATGATTTTCATATTTTTTCCGATATTAGTGACCTCAGACATTTTTGGTCAAAATTTTCATTAATACATATACTTTGACATTTTACAAACTTTTCATTTTTCCTAATATTTTTCACTTTGTCAATCATTTTTTCAATACTTTATGATTTTCACTTTCCTTTGAACGTATGTGTCCTTCGACATTTTTGGTCAAAATTTCATGAACGAATGTACTGTGACATTTTACTAACTTTTCACTTTTCCTAATATTTTTCACTTTTAAAACCATTTTTTCAATACTAAATGATTTTCACATTTTTTTGAACGTTAGTGACCTTAGACGTTTTTGGTCAAAATTTTCATAAATACATATACTTTGACATTTTACAAACTTTTCACTTTTCCTAATATTTTTCACTTCATCAATCATTTTTTCAATACTTGATGATTTTCACATTTTTTTGAACGTTAGTGACCTTAGACATTTTTGGTCAAAATGTTCATAAATACATGTACTGTGACATTTTACAAACTTTTCACTTTTCCTAATATTTTTCACTTTGTCAATCATTGTTTCAATACTTTATGATTTTCACATTTTTTTGAACTTTAGTGACCTTTGACATTTTTGGTCAAAATGTTCATAAATACGTGTACTGTGACATTTTACAAACTTTTCACTTTTTCTAATATTTTTCACTTTGTCAATCATTTTTTCAATACTTGATGATTTTCACATTATGTTGAACGTTAGCGACCTTAGACATTTTTTGGTCAAAATTTTCATAAATACATATACTTTGACATTTTACAAACTTTTCACTTTTCCTAATATATTTCACTTTGTCAATCATTTTTTCAATACTTGATGATTTTCTCATTTTTTTGAATGTTAGTGACCCTAGACATTTTTGGTCAAAATTTTCATAAATACATGTACTGTAACATTTTACTAACTTTTCACTTTTCCTAATATTTTTCACTTTGTCAACCATTTTTTCAAAACTTTCTGATTTTCATATTTTTTCCAATATTAGTTAACTTAGACATTTTTGGTTAAAATTTTCGTGAATAGACGTACTTCGACACTTTACTAACTTTTCACTTTTTCTAATATTTTTTTACTTTGTCAATCATTTTTTCAATACTTCATGATTTTCACTTTCCTTTGAACGTTAGTGACCTTAGACATTTTTGGTGTAAATTTTCAAGAACACCTGTACTGTGAAACTTTACTAACTTTACACTTTTCCTAATATTTGTCACTTTGTTAACCATTTTTTCAATACTATATTCTTTCCACATGTATTTGAACTTAGTGACCTTTGACATTTTTGGTCAAAATTTTCATTAATACATATACTTTGACATTTTACAAACTTTTCATTTTTCCTAATATTTTTCACTTTTAAAACCATTTTTTCAATACTTGATGATTTTCACCTTTTTTTGAACGTTAGTGACCCTAGACATTTTTGGTCAAAATTTTCACAAATACATATACTTTGACATTTTACAAACTTTTCACTTTTCCTAATATTTTTCACTTTGTCAATCATTTTTTCAATACTTGATGATTTTCACTTTTTTTTGAACGTTAGTGACCTTAGACATTTTTGGTCAAAATTTTCATAAATACATGTACTGTGACATTTTACAAACTTTTCACTTTTCTTAATATTTTTCACTTTGTCAATCATTTTTTCAGTACTATTATGATTTTCAGTTTCCTTTGAACGTAAGCTACCTTAGACATTTTTGGTCAAAATTTCATGAACACATGTACCGTGACATTTTACTAACTTTTCATTTTTCCCAATATTCTTCACTTTGTCAACCATTTTTTCAATACTTCATGATTTTCACTTTCCCTTGAACGTTAGTGACCTTAGTCATTTTTGGTTTAAATTTTTATGAACACGTGTACTGCGACATTTTACAAACTTTTCACTTTTCCTAATATTTTTCACTTTGTCAACCATTTTTTCAATACTATGTGATTTTCACATTTTTTGAACGTTAGTGACTTTAGACATATTTGGTCAAAATTTTCATTCATACATAGACTTTGACATTTTACAAACTTTTCACTTTTCCTAATATTTTTCACTTTGTCAATCATTTTTTCAACACTTTATGATTTTCACATTTTTTTGAACGTTAGTGACCTTAGACATTTTTGGTCAAAATTTTCATAAATACATGTACTGTGACATTTTACTAACTTTTCACTTTTCCTAATATTTTTCACTTTTTCAACCATTTTTTCAATACTTTATGATTTTCATATTTTTTCCAATATTAGTGACCTTAGACATTTTTGGTCAAAATTTTCATTAATACAAATACTTTGACATTTTACAAACTTTTCACTTTTCCTAATATTCTTCACTTTTTCAACCATTTTTTCAATACTTTATGATTTTCATATTTTTTCCGATATTAGTGACCTTAGACATTTTTGGTCAAAATTTTCATTAATACATATACTTTGACATTTTACTAACTTCACTTTTCCTAATATTTTTAACTTTTAAAACCATTTTTTCAATACTTGATGATTTTCAAATTTTCTTGAACGTTAGCTACCCTAGACATTTTTGGTCAAAATTTTCATAAATACATATACTGTGACATTTTACAAACTTTTCACTTTTCCTAATATTTTTCACTTTGTCAATCATTTTTTTCAATACTTGATGATTTTCACATTTTTTTGAACTTTAGTGACCTTTGACATTTTTGGTCAAAATTTTCATAAATACGTGTACTGTGACATTTTACAAACTTTTCACTTTTCCTAATATTTTTCACTTTGTCAACCATTTTTTCAATACTAAATGATTTTCAGATTTTTTTGAACGTTAGCGACCTTAGACATTTTTTGGTCAAAATGTTCATAAATACATATACTATGACATTTTACAAACTTTTCACTTTTCCTAATATATTTCACTTTGTCAATCATTTTTTCAATACTTGATGATTTTCTCATTTTTTTGAACGTTAGTGAACTTAGACATTTTTGGTCAAAATTTTCATAAATACATGTACTGTAACATTTTACTAACTTTTCACTTTTCCTAATATTTTTCACTTTGTCAACCATTTTTTCAATACTTTATGATTTTCATATTTTTTCCGATATTAGTGACCTTAGACATTTTTGGTCAAAATTTTCATTAATACATATACTTTGACATTTTACTAACTTTTCACTTTTCCTAATATTTTTCACTTTGTCAATCATTTTTTCAATACTATAATATTTTCACATATTTTTGAACGTTAGTGACCTTAGACATTTTTGGTCAAAATTTTCATAAACACATATACTGTGACATTTTACAAACTTTTCACTTTTCCTAATATTTTTCACTTTTTCAATCATTTTTTCAATACTTGATGATTTTCACATTTTTTTGATCTTTAGTGACCTTTGACATTTTTGGTCAAAATTTTCATAAATACATGTACTGTGACATTTAACTAACTTTTCACTTTTCCTAATATTTTTCACTTCATCAATCATTTTTTCAATACTTGATGATTTTCACATTTTTTTGAACGTTAGTGACCTTAGACATTTTTGGTCAAAATGTTCATAAATACATGTACTGTGACATTTTACAAACTTTTCACTTTTCCTAATATTTTTCACTTTGTCAATCATTTTTTCAATACTTTATGATTTTAACATTTTTTTGAACTTAAGTGACCTTTGACATTTTTGGTCAAAATTTTCATAAATACGTGTACTGTGACATTTTACAAACTTTTCACTTTTCCTAATATTTTTCACTTTGTCAATCATTTTTTCAATACTTGATGATTTTCACATTTTTTTGAACGTTAGTAACCTTAGACATTTTTGGTCAAAATTTTCAAAAATACATGTACTGTGACATTTTACTAACTTTTCACTTTTCCTAATATTTTTCACTTTGTCAACCATTTTTTCAATACTTTATGATTTTCACATTTTTTCCAATATTAGTTAACTTAGACATTTTTGGTTAAAATTTTCGTGAATAGACGTACTGTGACACTTTACTAACCTAACACTTTTTCTAATATCTTTTACTTTGTCAATCATTTTTTCAATACTTCAAGATTTTCACTTTCCTTTGAACGTTAGTGACCTTAGACATTTTTGGTGTAAATTTTCATGAACACATGTACTGTGACACTTTACTAACTTTACACTTTTCCTAATATTTGTCACTTTGTTAACCATTTTTTCAATACTATATGCTTTCCACATGTATTTGAACTTAGTGACCTTTGACATTTTTGGTCAAAATTTTCATTAATACATATACTTTGACATTTTACAAACTTTTCATTTTTCCTAATATTTTTCACTTTGTCAATCATTTTTTCAATACTTTATAATTTTCACATTTTTTTGAACGTTAGTGACCTTAGACATTTTTGGTCAAAATTTCCGTAAATACATATACTGTGACATTTTACAAACTTTTCACTTTTCCTAATATTTTTCACTTTGTCAACCATTTTTTCAATACTAAATGATTTTCACATTTTTTTGAACGTTAGCGACCTTAGACATTTTTTGGTCAAAATTTTCATAAATACATATACTTTGACATTTTACAAACTTTTCACTTTTCCTAATATATTTCACTTTGTCAATCATTTTTTCAATACTTGATGATTTTCTCATTTTTTTGAACGTTAGTGAACTTAGACATTTTTGGTCAAAATTTTCATAAATACATGTACTGTAACATTTTACTAACTTTTCACTTTTCCTAATATTTTTCACTTTGTCAACCATTTTTTCAATACTTTATGATTTTCATATTTTTTCCGATATTAGTAACCTTAGACATTTTTGGTCAAAACTTTCATTAATACATATACTTTGACATTTTACAAACTTTTCATTTTTCCTAATATTTTTCACTTTGTCAATCATTTTTTCAATACTATATGATTTTCACATTTTTTTGAACATTAGTGACCTTAGACATTTTTGGTCAAAATTTTCATAAATACATATACTGTGACATTTTACTAACTTTTCACTTTTCCTAATATTCTTCACTTTTTCAACCATTTTTTCAATACTTTATGATTTTCATATTTTTTCCGATATTAGTGACCTTAGACATTTTTGGTCAAAATTTTCATTAATACATATACTTTGACATTTTACAAACTTTTCATTTTTCCTAATATTTTTCACTTTTAAAACCATTTTTTTCAATACTTGATGATTTTCACATTTTTTTGAACGTTAGTGACCTTAGACATTTTTGGTCAAAATTTCCATAAATACATATACTGTGACATTTTACAAACTTTTCACTTTTCCTAATATTTTTCACTTTGTCAATCATTTTTTTCAATACTTGATGATTTTCACATTTTTTTGAACTTAAGTGACCTTAGACATTTTTGGTCAAAATTTTCATAAATACGTGTACTGTGACATTTTACAAACTTTTCACTTTTCCTAATATTTTTCACTTTGTCAACCATTTTTTCAATACTAAATGATTTTCACATTTTTTTGAACGTTAGCGACCTTAGACATTTTTTGGTCAAAATTTTCATAAATACATATACTTTGACATTTTACAAACTTTTCACTTTTCCTAATATATTTCACTTTGTCAATCATTTTTTCAATACTTGATGATTTTCTCATTTTTTTGAACGTTAGTGAACTTAGACATTTTTGGTCAAAATTTTCATAAATACATGTACTGTGACATTTTACTAACTTTTCACTTTTCCTAATATTTTTCACTTTGTCAACCATTTTTTCAATACTTTATGATTTTCATATTTTTTCCAATATTAGTTAACTTAGACATTTTTGGTCAAAATTTTCATAAATACATGTACTGTGACACTTTAATAACTTTTCACTTTTTCTAATATTTTTTACTTTGTCAATCATTTTTTCAATATTTCATGATTTTCACTTTCCTTTGAACGTTAGTGACCTTAGACATTTTTGGTGTAAATTTTCATGAACACATGTACTGTGACACTTTACTAACTTCACACTTTTCCTAATATTTGTCACTTTGTTAACCATTTTTTCAATACTATATGCTTTCCACACGTATTTGAACTTAGTGACCTTTGACATTTTTGGTCAAAATTTTCATTAATACATATACTTTGACATTTTACATACTTTTCATTTTTCATAATATTTTTCACTTTTAAAACCATTTTTTCAATACTTGATGATTTTCACATTTTTTTGAACGTTAGTGACCCTAGACATTTTTGGTCAAAATTTTCATAAATACATATACTTTGACATTTTACAAACTTTTCACTTTTCCTAATATTTTTCACTTTGTCAATCATTTTTTCAATACTTGATGATTTTCACATTTTTTTGAACGTTAGTGACCTTAGACATTTTTGGTCAAAATTTTCATAAATACATGTACTGTGACATTTTACTAACTTTTCACTTTTCCTAATATTTTTCACTTTTTCAACAATTTTTTCAATACTTTATGATTTTCATATTTTTTCCGATATTAGTGACCTTAGACATTTTTGGTCAAAATTTTCATTAATACATATACTTTGACATTTTACAAACTTTTCATTTTTCCCAATATTTTTCACTTTGTCAATCATTTTTTCAATACTATATGATTTTCACATATTTTTGAACGTTAGTGACCTTAGACATTTTTGGTCAAAATTTTCATAAACACATATACTGTGACATTTTACAAACTTTTCACTTTTCCTAATATTTTTCACTTTGTCAATCATTTTTTCAATACTTTATGATTTTAACATTTTTTTGAACTTTAGTGACCTTTGACATTTTTGGTCAAAATTTTCATAAATACGTGTACTGTGACATTTTACAAACTTTTCACTTTTCCTAATATTTTTCACTTTGTCAATCATTTTTTCAATACTTGATGATTTTCACATTTTTTTGAACGTTAGTAACCTTAGACATTTTTGGTCAAAATTTTCAAAAATACATGTACTGTGACATTTTACTAACTTTTCACTTTTCCTAATATTTTTCACTTTGTCAACCATTTTTTCAATACTTTATGATTTTCATATTTTTTCCAATATTAGGTAACTTAGACATTTTTAGTTAAAATTATCGTGAATAGACGTACTGTGACACTTTACTAACTTAACACTTTTTCTAATATTTTTTACTTTGTCAATCATTTTTTCAATACTTCATGATTTTCACTTTCCTTTGAACGTTAGTGACCTTAGACATTTTTGGTGTAAATTTTCATGAACACATGTACTGTGACACTTTACTAACTTTACACTTTTCCTAATATTTGTCACTTTGTTAACCATTTTTTCAATACTATATGCTTTCCACATGTATTTGAACTTAGTGACCTTTGACATTTTTGGTCAAAATTTTCATTAATACATATACTTTTACATTTTACAAACTTTTCATTTTTCCTAATATTTTTCACTTTTAAAACCATTTTTTCAATACTTGATGATTTTCACATTTTTTTGAACTTTATTGACCCTAGACATTTTTGGTCAAAATTTTATAAATACATATACTTTGATATTTTACAAACTTTTCACTTTTCCTAATATTTTTCACTTTGTCAATCATTTTTTCAATACTATATGATTTTCACATTTTTTTGAACGTTAGTGACCTTAGACATTTTTCGTCAAAATTTTTATAAATACATATACTGTGACATTTTACAAACTTTTCACTTTTCCTAATAGTTTTTTACTTTGTCAATCATTTTTTCAATACTACATAATTTTCACATTTTTTTGAACGTTAGTGACCTTAGACATTTTTGGTAAAAAAATTTTCATAAATACATGTACTGTGACATTTTACTAACTTTTCACTTTTCTTAATATTTTTCACTTTTTCAACCATTTTTTAAATGCTTTATGATTTTCATATTTTTCCCGATATTAGTGACCTTAGACATTTTTGGTCAAAATTTTCATTAATACATATACTTTGACATTTTACAAACTTTTCATTTTTCCTAATATTTTTCACTTTGTCAATCATTTTTTCAATACTTTATAATTTTCACATTTTTTTGAACGTTAGTGACCTTAGACATTTTTGGTCAAAATTTCCATAAATACATATACTGTGACATTTTACAAACTTTTCACTTTTCCTAATATTTTTCACTTTGTCAATCATTTTTTTCAATACTTGATGATTTTCACATTTTTTTTAACTTAAGTGACCTTTGACATTTTTGGTCAAAATTTTCATAAATACGTGTACTGTGACATTTTACAAACTTTTCACTTTTCCTAATATTTTTCACTTTGTCAACCATTTTTTCAATACTAAATGATTTTCACATTTTTTTGAACGTTAGCGACCTTAGACATTTTTTGGTCAAAATTTTCATAAATACATATACTTTGACATTTTACAAACTTTTCACTTTTCCTAATATTTTTCACTTTGTCAATCATTTTTTCAATACTTGATGATTTTCACATTTTTTTGAACGTTAGTGACCTTAGACATTTTTGGTCAAAATTATCATAAATACATGTACTGTGACATTTTACTAACTTTTCACTTTTCCTAATATTTTTCACTTTTTCAACCATTTTTTCAATACTTTATGATTTTCATATTTTTTTCCGATATTAGTGACCTCAGACATTTTTGGTCAAAATTTTCATTAATACATATACTTTGACATTTTAAAAACTTTTCATTTTTCCTAATATTTTTCACTTTGTCAATCATTTTTTCAATACTTTATGATTATCACTTTCCTTTGAACGTAAGTGTCCTTCGACATTTTTGGTCAAAATTTCATGAACGAATGTACTGTGACATTTTACTAACTTTTCACTTTTCCTAATATTTTTCACTTTTAAAACCATTTTTTCAATACTAAATGATTTTCACATTTTTTTGAACGTTAGTGACCTTAGACGTTTTTGGTCAAAATTTTCATAAATACATACACTTTGACATTTTACAAACTTTTCACTTTTCCTAATATTTTTCACTTCATCAATCATTTTTTCAATACTTGATGATTTTCACATTTTTTTGAACGTTAGTGACCTTAGACATTTTTGGTCAAAATTTTCATAAATACATGTACTGTGACATTTTACTAACTTTTCACTTTTCCTAATATTTTTCACTTTTTCAACCATTTTTTCAATACTTTATGATTTTCATATTTTTTCCAATATTAGTGACCTTAGACATTTTTGGTCAAAATTTTCATTAATACAAATACTTTGACATTTTACAAACTTTTCATTTTTCCTAATATTTTTCACTTTTAAAACCAGTTTTTCAATACTTGATGATTTTCAAATTTTCTTGAACGTTAGTGACCCTAGACATTTTTGGTCAAAATTTTCATAAATACATATACTTTGACATTTTACAAACTTTTCACTTTTCCTAATATTTTTCACTTTGTCAATCATTTTTTCAATACTTGATGATTTTCATATTTTTTCCAATATTAGTTAACTTAGAAATTTTTGGTTAAAATTTTCGTGAATAGACGTACTGTGACACTTTACAAACTTTTCACTTTTTCTAATATTTTTTACTTTGTCAATCATTTTTTCAATACTTCATGATTTTCACTTTCCTTTGAACGTTAGTGACCTTAGACATTTTTGGTGTAAATTTTCATGAACACATGTACTGTGACACTTTACTAACTTTACACTTTTCCTAATATTTGTCACTTTGTTAACCATTTTTTAAATACTATATGCTTTCCACATGTATTTGAACTTAGTGACCTTTGACATTTTTGGTCAAAATTTTCATTAATACATATACTTTGACATTTTACAAACTTTTCATTTTTCCTAATATTTTTCACTTTGTCAATCATTTTTTCAATACTTTATAATTTTCACATTTTTTTGAACGTCAGTGACCTTAGACATTTTTGGTCAAAATTTCCATAAATACATATACTGTGACATTTTACAAACTTTTCACTTTTCCTAATATTTTTCACTTTGTCAATCATTTTTTTCAATACTTGATGATTTTCACATTTTTTTGAACTTTAGTGACCTTTGACTATTTTGGTCAAAATTTTCATAAATACGTGTACTGTGACATTTTACAAACTTTTCACTTTTCCTAATATTTTTCACTTTGTCAACCATTTTTTCAATACTAAATGATTTTCACATTTTTTTGAACGTTAGCGACCTTAGACATTTTTTGGTCAAAATTTTCATAAATACATATACTTTGACATTTTACAAACTTTTCACTTTTCCTAATATATTTCACTTTGTCAATCATTTTTTCAATACTTGATGATTTTCTCATTTTTTTGAACGTTAGTGAACTTAGACATTTTTGGTCAAAATTTTCATAAATACATGTACTGTAACATTTTACTAACTTTTCACTTTTCCTAATATTTTTCACTTTGTCAACCATTTTTTCAATACTTTATGATTTTCATATTTTTTCCGATATTAGTGACCTTAGACATTTTTGGTCAAAATTTTCATTAATACATATACTTTGACATTTTACAAACTTTTCATTTTTCCTAATATTTTTCACTTTGTCAATCATTTTTTCAATACTATATGATTTTCACATTTTTTTGAACATTAGTGACCTTAGACATTTTTGGTCAAAATTTTCATAAATACATATACTGTGACATTTTACAAACTTTTCAGTTTTCCTAATATTTTTCACTGTCAATCATTTTTTCAATACTTTATGATTTTCACATTTTTTTGAACGTTAGTGACCTTAGACATTTTTGGTCAAAATTTTCATAAATACATGTACTGTGACATTTTACTAACTTTTCACTTTTCCTAATATTTTTCACTTTTTCAACCATTTTTTCAATACTTTATGATTTTCATATTTTTTCCGATATTAGTGACCTTAGACATTTTTGGTCAAAATTTTCATTAATACATATACTTTGACATTTTACAAACTTTTCATTTTTCCTAATATTTTTCACTTTTAAATACATTTTTTCAATACTTGATGATTTTCACATTTTCTTGAACGTTAGTGACCCTAGACATTTTTGGTCAAAATTTTCATAAATACATATACTTTGACATTTTACAAACTTTTCACTTTACATAATATTTTTCACTTTTTCAATCATTTTTTCAATACTTGATGATTTTCTCATTTTTTTGAACGTTAGTGAACTTAAACTTTTTTGGTCAAAATTTTCATAAATACTTGTACTGTAACATTTTACTAACTTTTCACTTTTCCTAATATTTTTCACTTTGTCAACCATTTTTTCAATACTTTATGATTTTCATATTTTTTCCGATATTAGTGACCGTAGACATTTTTGGTCAAAATTTTCATTAATACATATACTTTGACATTTTACAAACTTTTCATTTTTCCTAATATTTTTCACTTTGTCAATCATTTTTTCAATACTATATGATTTTCACATTTTTTTGAACATTAGTGACCTTAGACATTTTTGGTCAAAATTTTCATAAATACATATACTGTGACATTTTACAAACTTTTCAGTTTTCCTAATATTTTTCACTGTCAATCATTTTTTCAATACTTTATGATTTTCACATTTTTTTGAACGTTAGTGACCTTAGACATTTTTGGTCAAAATTTTCATAAATACATGTACTGTGACATTTTACTAACTTTTCACTTTTCCTAATATTTTTCACTTTTTCAACCATTTTTTCAATACTTTATGATTTTCATATTTTTTCCGATATTAGTGACCTTAGACATTTTTGGTCAAAATTTTCATAAATACATATACTTTGACATTTTACAAACTTTTCACTTTTCATAATATTTTTCACTTTGTCAATCATTTTTTCAATACTTCATGATTTTCACTTTCCTTTGAACGTTAGTGACTTTAGACATTTTTGGTGTAAATTTTCATGAACACATGTACTGTGACACTTTACTAACTTCACACTTTTCCTAATATTTGTCACTTTGTTAACCATTTTTTCAATACTATATGCTTTCCACACGTATTTGAACTTAGTGACCTTTGACATTTTTGGTCAAAATTTTCATTAATACATATACTTTGACATTTTACAAACTTTTCATTTTTCCTAATATTTTTCACTTTTAAAACCATTTTTTTGAACGTTAGTGACCCTAGACATTTTTGGTCAAAATTTTCATAAATACATATACTTTGACATTTTACAAACTTTTCATTTTCCTAATATTTTTCACTTTGTCAATCATTTTTTCAATACTTGATGATTTTCACATTTTTTTGAACGTTAGTGACCTTAGACATTTTTGGTCAAAATTTTCATAAATACATGTACTGTGACATTTTACTAACTTTTCACTTTTCCTAATATTTTTCACTTTTTCAACAATTTTTCAATACTATATAATTTTCACATTTTTTTGAACGTTAGTGACCTTAGACATTTTTCGTCAAAATTTTTATAAATACATATACTGTGACATTTTACAAACTTTTCACTTTTCCTAATAGTTTTTTACTTTGTCAATCATTTTTTCAATACTTCATAATTTTCACATTTTTTTGAACGTTAGTGACCTTAGACATTTTTGGTAAAAAAATTTTCATAAATACATGTACTGTGACATTTTACTAACTTTTCACTTTTCTTAATATTTTTCACTTTTTCAACCATTTTTTAAATGCTTTATGATTTTCATATTTTTCCCGATATTAGTGACCTTAGACATTTTTGGTCAAAATTTTCATTAATACATATACTTTGACATTTTACAAACTTTTCATTTTTCCTAATATTTTTCACTTTGTCAATCATTTTTTCAATACTTTATAATTTTCACATTTTTTTGAACGTTAGTGACCTTAGACATTTTTGGTCAAAATTTCCATAAATACATATACTGTGACATTTTACAAACTTTTCACTTTTCCTAATATTTTTCACTTTGTCAACCAATTTTTCAATACTAAATGATTTTCACATTTTTTTGAACTTTAGCGACCTTAGACATTTTTTGGTCAAAATTTTCATAAATACATATACTTTGACATTTTACAAACTTTTCACTTTTCCTAATATTTTTCACTTTGTCAATCATTTTTTCAATACTTGATGATTTTCACATTTTTTTGAACGTTAGTGACCTTAGACATTTTTGGTCAAAATTATCATAAATACATGTACTGTGACATTTTACTAACTTTTCACTTTTCCTAATATTTTTCACTTTGTCAATCATTTTTTCAATACTTGATGATTTTCATATTTTTTTCCGATATTAGTGACCTCAGACATTTTTGGTCAAAATTTTCATTAATACATATACTTTGACATTTTAAAAACTTTTCATTTTTCCTAATATTTTTCACTTTGTCAATCATTTTTTCAATACTTTATGATTATCACTTTCCTTTGAACGTAAGTGTCCTTCGACATTTTTGGTCAAAATTTCATGAACGAATGTACTGTGACATTTTACTAACTTTTCACTTTTCCTAATATTTTTCACTTTTAAAACCATTTTTTCAATACTAAATGATTTTCACATTTTTTTGAACGTTAGTGACCTTAGACGTTTTTGGTCAAAATTTTCATAAATACATACACTTTGACATTTTACAAACTTTTCACTTTTCCTAATATTTTTCACTTCATCAATCATTTTTTCAATACTTGATGATTTTCACATTTTTTTGAACGTTAGTGACCTTAGACATTTTTGGTCAAAATTTTCATAAATACATGTACTGTGACATTTTACTAACTTTTCACTTTTCCTAATATTTTTCACTTTTTCAACCATTTTTTCAATACTTTATGATTTTCATATTTTTTCCAATATTAGTGACCTTAGACATTTTTGGTATAATTTTCATTAATACAAATACTTTGACATTTTACAAACTTTTCATTTTTCCTAATATTTTTCACTTTTAAAACCATTTTTTCAATACTTGATGATTTTCAAATTTTCTTGAACGTTAGTGACCCTAGACATTTTTGGTCAAAATTTTCATAAATACATATACTTTGACATTTTACAAACTTTTCACTTTTCCTAATATTTTTCACTTTGTCAATCATTTTTTCAATACTTGATGATTTTCATATTTTTTCCAATATTAGTTAACTTAGAAATTTTTGGTTAAAATTTTCGTGAATAGACGTACTGTGACACTTTACAAACTTTTCACTTTTTCTAATATTTTTTACTTTGTCAATCATTTTTTCAATACTTCATGATTTTCACTTTCCTTTGAACGTTAGTGACCTTAGACATTTTTGGTGTAAATTTTCATGAACACATGTACTGTGACACTTTACTAACTTTACACTTTTCCTAATATTTGTCACTTTGTTAACCATTTTTTAAATACTATATGCTTTCCACATGTATTTGAACTTAGTGACCTTTGACATTTTTGGTCAAAATTTTCATTAATACATATACTTTGACATTTTACAAACTTTTCATTTTTCCTAATATTTTTCACTTTGTCAATCATTTTTTCAATACTTTATAATTTTCACATTTTTTTGAACGTTAGTGACCTTAGACATTTTTGGTCAAAATTTCCATAAATACATATACTGTGACATTTTACAAACTTTTCACTTTTCCTAATATTTTTCA
This sequence comes from Fistularia commersonii, assembly GCF_037954325.1. Taxonomy (NCBI): domain Eukaryota; kingdom Metazoa; phylum Chordata; class Actinopteri; order Syngnathiformes; family Fistulariidae; genus Fistularia; species Fistularia commersonii. The sequence continues at coordinate 13,559,474 of NC_141307.1, forward strand.
CTTTGTCAATCATTTTTTTCAATACTTGATGATTTTCACATTTTTTTGAACTTTAGTGACCTTTGACTATTTTGGTCAAAATTTTCATAAATACGTGTACTGTGACATTTTACAAACTTTTCACTTTTCCTAATATTTTTCACTTTGTCAACCATTTTTTCAATACTAAATGATTTTCACATTTTTTTGAACGTTAGCGACCTTAGACATTTTTTGGTCAAAATTTTCATAAATACATATACTTTGACATTTTACAAACTTTTCACTTTTCCTAATATATTTCACTTTGTCAATCATTTTTTCAATACTTGATGATTTTCTCATTTTTTTGAACGTTAGTGAACTTAGACATTTTTGGTCAAAATTTTCATAAATACATGTACTGTAACATTTTACTAACTTTTCACTTTTCCTAATATTTTTCACTTTGTCAACCATTTTTTCAATACTTTATGATTTTCATATTTTTTCCGATATTAGTGACCTTAGACATTTTTGGTCAAAATTTTCATTAATACATATACTTTGACATTTTACAAACTTTTCATTTTTCCTAATATTTTTCACTTTGTCAATCATTTTTTCAATACTATATGATTTTCACATTTTTTTGTACATTAGTGACCTTAGACATTTTTTGGTCAAAATTTTCATAAATACATATACTTTGACATTTTACAAACTTTTCATTTTTCCTAATATTTTTCACTTTGTCAATCATTTTTTCAATACTATATGATTTTCACATTTTTTTGAACATTAGTGACCTTAGACATTTTTGGTCAAAATTTTCATAAATACATATACTGTGACATTTTACAAACTTTTCAGTTTTCCTAATAATTTTCACTGTCAATCATTTTTTCAATACTTTATGATTTTCACATTTTTTTGAACGTTAGTGACCTTAGACATTTTTGGTCAAAATGTTCATAAATACATGTACTGTGACATTTTACAAACTTTTCACTTTTCCTAATATTTTTCACTTTTTCAACCATTTTTTCAATACTTTATGATTTTCATATTTTTTCCGATATTAGTGACCTTAGACATTTTTGGTCAAAATTTTCATTAATACATATACTTTGACATTTTACAAACTTTTCATTTTTCCTAATATTTTTCACTTTTAAAACCATTTTTTCAATACTTGATGATTTTCACATTTTCTTGAACGTTAGTGACCCTAGACATTTTTGGTCAAAATTTTCATAAATACATATACTTTGACATTTTACAAACTTTTCACTTTACATAATATTTTTCACTTTGTCAATCATTTTTTCAATACTTGATGATTTTCTCATTTTTTTGAACGTTAGTGAACTTAAACTTTTTTGGTCAAAATTTTCATAAATACTTGTACTGTAACATTTTACTAACTTTTCACTTTTCCTAATATTTTTCACTTTGTCAACCATTTTTTCAATACTAAATGATTTTCACATTTTTTTGAACGTTAGCGACCTTAGACATTTTTTGGTCAAAATTTTCATAAATACATGTACTGTAACATTTTACTAACTTTTCATTTTTCCTAATATTTTTCACTTTGTCAACCATTTTTTCAATACTTTATGATTTTCATATTTTTTCCGATATTAGTGACCGTAGACATTTTTGGTCAAAATTTTCATTAATACATATACTTTGACATTTTACAAACTTTTCATTTTTCCCAATATTTTTCACTTTGTCAATCATTTTTTCAATACTATATGATTTTCACATTTTTTTGAACATTAGTGACCTTAGACATTTTTGGTCAAAATTTTCATAAATACATATACTGTGATATTTTACAAACTTTTCAGTTTTCCTAATATTTTTCACTGTCAATCATTTTTTCAATACTTTATGATTTTCACATTTTTTTGAACGTTAGTGACCTTAGACATTTTTGGTCAAAATTTTCATAAATACATGTACTGTGACATTTTACTTACTTTTCACTTTTCCTAATATTTTTCACTTTTTCAACCATTTTTTCAATACTTTATGATTTTCATATTTTTTCCGATATTAGTGACCTTAGACATTTTTGGTCAAAATTTTCATTAATACATATACTTTGACATTTTACAAACTTTTCATTTTTCCTAATATTTTTCACTTTGTCAATCATTTTTTCAATACTATATGATTTTCACATATTTTTGAACGTTAGTGACCTTAGACATTTTTGGTCAAAATTTACATAAACACATATACTGTGACATTTTACAAACTTTTCACTTTTCCTAATATTTTTCACTTTTTCAATCATTTTTTCAATACTTGATGATTTTCACATTTTTTTGATCTTTAGTGACCTTTGACATTTTTGGTCAAAATTTTCATAAATACATGTACTGTGACATTTTACTAACTTTTCACTTTTCCTAATATTTTTCACTTCATCAATCATTTTTTCAATACTTGATGATTTTCACATTTTTTTGAACGTTAGTGACCTTAGACATTTTTGGTCAAAATGTTCATAAATACATGTACTGTGACATTTTACAAACTTTTCACTTTTCCTAATATTTTTCACTTTGTCAATCATTTTTTCAATACTTTATGATTTTAACATTTTTTTGAACTTTAGTGACCTTTGACATTTTCTGTCAAAATTTTCATAAACACGTGTACTTTGACATTTTACAAACTTTTCACTTTTCCTAATATTTTTCACTTTGTCAATCATTTTTTCAATACTTGATGATTTTCACATTTTTTTGAACGTTAGTAACCTTAGACATTTTTGGTCAAAATTTTCAAAAATACATGTACTGTGACATTTTACTAACTTTTCACTTTTCCTAATATTTTTCACTTTGTCAACCATTTTTTCAATACTTTATGATTTTCATATTTTTTCCAATATTAGTTAACTTAGACATTTTTGGTTAAAATTTTCGTGAATAGACGTACTGTGACACTTTACTAACTTTTCACTTTTTCTAATATTTTTTACTTTGTCAATCATTTTTTCAATACTTCATGATTTTCACTTTCCTTTGAACGTTAGTGACCTTAGACATTTTTGGTGTAAATTTTCATGAACACATGTACTGTGACACTTTACTAACTTCACACTTTTCCTAATATTTGTCACTTTGTTAACCATTTTTTCAATACTATATGCTTTCCACACGTATTTGAACTTAGTGACCTTTGACATTTTTGGTCAAAATTTTCATTAATACATATACTTTGACATTTTACAAACTTTTCATTTTTCCTAATATTTTTCACTTTTAAAACCATTTTTTCAATACTTGATGATTTTCACATTTTTTTGAACGTTAGTGACCCTAGACATTTTTGGTCAAAATTTTCATAAATACATATACTTTGACATTTTACAAACTTTTCATTTTCCTAATATTTTTCACTTTGTCAATCATTTTTTCAATACTTGATGATTTTCACATTTTTTTGAACGTTAGTGACCTTAGACATTTTTGGTCAAAATTTTCATAAATACATGTACTGTGACATTTTACTAACTTTTCACTTTTCCTAATATTTTTCACTTTTTCAACAATTTTTTCAATACTTTATGATTTTCATATTTTTTCCGATATTAGTGACCTTAGACATTTTTGGTCAAAATTTTCATTAATACATATACTTTGACATTTTACAAACTTTTCATTTTTCCTAATATTTTTCACTTTGTCAATCATTTTTTCAATACTATATGATTTTCACATATTTTTGAACGTTAGTGACCTTTGACATTTTTGGTCAAAATTTTCATAAACACATATACTGTGACATTTTACAAACTTTTCACTTTTCCTAATATTTTTCACTTTTTCAATCATTTTTTCAATACTTGATGATTTTCACATTTTTTTGATCTTTAGTGACCTTTGACATTTTTGGTCAAAATTTTCATAAATGCATGTACTGTGACATTTTACTAACTTTTCACTTTTCCTAATATTTTTCACTTCATCAATCATTTTTTCAATACTTGATGATTTTCACATTTTTTTGAACGTTAGTGACCTTAGACATTTTTGGTCAAAATGTTCATAAATACATGTACTGTGACATTTTACAAACTTTTCACTTTTCCTAATATTTTTCACTTTGTCAATCATTTTTTCAATACTTTATGATTTTAACATTTTTTTGAACTTTAGTGACCTTTGACATTTTTGGTCAAAATTTTCATAAACACGTGTACTGTGACATTTTACAAACTTTTCACTTTTCCTAATATTTTTCACTTTGTCAATCATTTTTTCAATACTTGATGATTTTCACATTTTTTTGAACGTTAGTAACCTTAGACATTTTTGGTCAAAATTTTCAAAAATACATGTACTGTGACATTTTACTAACTTTTCACTTTTCCTAATATTTTTCACTTTGTCAACCATTTTTTCAATACTTTATGATTTTCATATTTTTTCCAATATTAGTTAACTTAGACATTTTTGGTTAAAATTTTCGTGAATAGACGTACTGTGACACTTTACTAACTTTTCACTTTTTCTAATATTTTTTACTTTGTCAATCATTTTTTCAATACTTCATGATTTTCACTTTCCTTGGAACGTTAGTGACCTTAGACATTTTTGGTGTAAATTTTCATGAACACATGTACTGTGACACTTTACTAACTTTAAACTTTTCCTAATATTTGTCACTTTGTTAACCATTTTTTCAATACTATATGCTTTCCACATGTATTTGAACTTAGTGACCTTAGACATTTTTGGTCAAAATTTTCATTAATACATATACTTTGACATTTTACAAACTTTTCATTTTTCCTAATATTTTTCACTTTTAAAACCATTTTTTCAATACTTGATGATTTTCACATTTTTTTGAACGTTAGTGACCCTAGACATTTTTGGTCAAAATTTTCATAAATACATATACTTTGACATTTTACAAACTTTTCATTTTCCTAATATTTTTCACTTTGTCAATCATTTTTTCAATACTTGATGATTTTCACATTTTTTTGAACGTTAGTGACCTTAGACATTTTTGGTCAAAATTTTCATAAATACATGTACTGTGACATTTTACTAACTTTTCACTTTTCCTAATATTTTTCACTTTTTCAACAATTTTTTCAATACTTTATGATTTTCATATTTTTTCCGATATTAGTGACCTTAGACATTTTTGGTCAAAATTTTCATTAATACATATACTTTGACATTTTACAAACTTTTCATTTTTCCTAATATTTTTCACTTTGTCAATCATTTTTTCAATACTATATGATTTTCACATATTTTTGAACGTTAGTGACATTAGACATTTTTGGTCAAAATTTTCATAAACACATATACTGTGACATTTTACAAACTTTTCACTTTTCCTAATATTTTTCACTTTTTCAATCATTTTTTCAATACTTGATGATTTTCACTTTTTTTTGATCTTTAGTGACCTTTGACATTTTTGGTCAAAATTTTCATAAATACATGTACTGTGACATTTTACAAACTTTTCACTTTTCCTAATATTTTTCACTTCATCAATCATTTTTTCAATACTTGATGATTTTCACATTTTTTTGAACGTTAATGACCTTAGACATTTTTGGTCAAAATGTTAATAAATACATGTACTGTGACATTTTACTAACTTTTCACTTTTCCTAATATTTTTCACTTTGTCAACCATTTTTTCAATACTTTATGATTTTCATATTTTTTCCAATATTAGTTAACTTAGACATTTTTGGTTAAAATTTTCGTGAATAGACGTACTGTGACACTTTACTAACTTAACACTTATTCTAATATTTTTTACTTTGTCAATCATTTTTTCAATACTTCATGATTTTCACTTTCCTTTGAACGTTAGTGACCTTAGACATTTTTGGTGTAAATTTTCATGAACACATGTACTGTGACACTTTACTAACTTTACACTTTTCCTAATATTTGTCACTTTGTTAACCATTTTTTTCAATACTATATGCTTTCCACATGTATTTGAACTTAGTTAACTTTGACATTTTTGGTCAAAATTTTCATTAATACGTATACTTTGACATTTTACAAACTTTTCATTTTTCCTAATATTTTTCACTTTTAAAACCATTTTTTCAATACTTGATGATTTTCACATTTTTTTGAACGTTAGTGACCCTAGACATTTTTGGTCAAAATTTTCATAAATACATGTACTGTGACATTTTACTAACTTTTCACTTTTCCTAATATTTTTCACTTTTTCAACAGTTTTTTCAATACTTTATGATTTTAATATTTTTTCCGATATTAGTGACCTGAGACATTATTGGTCAAAATGTTCATAAATACATGTACTGTGACATTTTACAAACTTTTCACTTTTCCTAATATTTTTCACTTTGTCAATCATTTTTTCAATACTTGATGATTTTCACATTTTTTTGAACTTTAGTGACCTTTGACATTTTTGGTCAAAATTTTCATAAATACGTGTACTGTGACACTTTACTAACTTTACACTTTTCCTAATATTTGTCACTTTGTTAACCATTTTTTCAATACTATATGCTTTCCACATGTATTTGAACTTAGTGACCTTTGACATTTTTGGTCAAAATTTTCATTAATACATATACTTTGACATTTTACAAACTTTTCATTTTTCCTAATATTTTTCACTTTTAAAACCATTTTTTCAATACTTTATGTTTTTCATATTTTTTCCGATATTAGTGACCTTAGACATTTTTGGTCAAAATTTTCATTAATACATATACTTTGACATTTTACAAACTTTTCATTTTTCCTAATATTTTTCACTTTGTCAATCATTTTTTCAATACTATATGATTTTCACATTTTTTTGAACGTTAGTGACCTTAGACATTTTTGGTCAAAATTTTCAAAAATACATGTACTCTGACATTTTACTAACTTTTCACTTTTCCTAATATTTTTCACTTTGTCAACCATTTTTTCAATACTTTATGATTTTCATATTTTTTCCAATATTAGTTAACTTAGACATTTTTGGTTAAAATTTTCGTGAATAGACGTACTGTGATACTTTACTAACTTTACACTTTTCCTAATATTTGTCACTTTGTTAACCATTTTTTCAATACTATATGCTTTCCACATGTATTTGAACTTAGTGACCTTTGACATTTTTGGTCAAAATTTTCATTAATACATATACTTTGACATTTTACAAACTTTTCATTTTTCCTCATATTTTTCACTTTGTCAATCATTTTTTCAATACTTGATGATTTTCACATTATGTTGAACGTTAGTGACCTTAGACATTTTTGGTCAAAATTTTCAAAAATACATGTACTGTGACATTTTACAAACTTTTCACTTTTCCTAATATTTTCCACTTTGTCAATCATTTTTTCAATACATGATGATTTTCACATTTTTTTGAACTTTAGTGACCTTTGACATTTTTGGTCAAAATTTTCATGAATACATATACTTTGACATTTTACAAACTTTTCACTTTTCCTAATATTTTTCACTTTGTCAATCATTTTTTCAATACTTGATGATTTTCACATTTTTTTGAACGTTAGTGACCTTAGACATTTTTGGTCAAAATTTTCATAAATACATGTACTGTGACATTTTACTAACTTTTCACTTTTCCTAATATTTTTCACTTTTTCAACAATTTTTTCAATACTTTATGATTTTCACATTTTTTTGATCTTTTGTGACCTTTGAAATTTTTGGTCAAAATTTTCATAAATACATGTACTGTGACATTTTACTAACTTTTCACTTTTCCTAATATTTTTCACTTCATCAATCATTTTTTCAATACTTGATGATTTTCACATTTTTTTGAACGTTAGTGACCTTAGACATTTTTGGTCAAAATGTTCATAAATACATGTACTGTGACACTTTACTAACTTTACACTTTTCCTAATATTTGTCACTTTGTTAACCATTTTTTCAATACTATATGCTTTCCACATGTATTTGAACTTAGTGACCTTTGACATTTTTGGTCAAAATTTTCATTAATACATATACTTTGACATTTTACAAACTTTTCATTTTTCCTAATATTTTTCACTTTTAAAACCATTTTTTCAATACTTTATGATTTTCATATTTTTTCCGATATTAGTGACCTTAGACATTTTTGGTCAAAATTTTCATTAATACATATACTGTGACATTTTACTAACTTTTCACTTTTCCTAATATTTTTCACTTTTTCAACAATTTTTTCAATACTTTATGTTTTTCATATTTTTTCAGATATTAATGACCTTAGACATTTTTGGTCAAAATTTTCATTAATACATGTACTTTGACATTTTACTAACTTTTCACTTTTCCTAATATTTTTCACTTTGTCAACCATTTTTTCAATACTTTATGATTTTCATATTTTTTCCAATATAAGTTAACTTAGACATTTTTGGTTAAAATTTTCGTGAATAGACGTACTGTGACACTTTACTAACTTAACACTTTTTCTAATATTTTCTTACTTTGTCAATCATTTTTTCAATACTTCATGATTTTCACTTTCCTTTGAACGTTAGTGACCTTAGACATTTTTGGTGTAAATTTTCATGAACACATGTACTGTGACACTTTACTAACTTTACACTTTTCCTAATATTTGTCACTTTGTTAACCATTTTTTCAATACTATATGCTTTCCACATGTATTTGAACTTAGTGACCTTTGACATTTTTGGTCAAAATTTTCATTAATACATATACTTTGACATTTTACAAACTTTTCATTTTTCCTAATATTTTTCACTTTTAAAACCATTTTTTCAATACTTTATGATTTTCATATTTTTTCCGATATTAGTGACCTTAGACATTTTTGGTCAAAATTTTCATTAATACATATACTTTGACATTTTACAAACTTTTCATTTTTCCTAATATTTTTCACTTTGTCAATCATTTTTTCAATACTATATGATTTTCACATTTTTTTGAACATTAGTGACCTTAGACATTTTTGGTCAAAATTTTCATCAATACATATACTGTGACATTTTACAAACTTTTCACTTTTCCTAATATTTTTCACTTTGTCAATCATTTTTTCAATACTTGATGATTTTCACATTATGTTGAACGTTAGTGACCTTAGACATTTTTGGTCAAAATTTTCAAAAATACATGTACTGTGACATTTTACAAACTTTTCACTTTTCCTAATATTTTCCACTTTGTCAATCATTTTTTCAATACATGATGATTTTCACATTTTTTTGAACTTTAGTGACCTTTGACATTTTTGGTCAAAATTTTCATAAATACATATACTTTGACATTTTACAAACTTTTCACTTTTCCTAATATTTTTCACTTTGTCAATCATTTTTTCAATACTTTATGATTTTCATATTTTTTCCGATATTAGTGACCTTAGACATTTTTGGTCAAAATTTTCATTAATACATATACTTTGACATTTTACAAACTTTTCATTTTTCCTAATATTTTTCACTTTTAAAACCATTTTTTCAATACTTGATGATTTTCACATTTTCTTGAACGTTAGTGACCCTAGACATTTTTGGTCAAAATTTTCATAAATACATATACTTTGACATTTTACAAACTTTTCACTTTTCATAATATTTTTCACTTTGTCAATCATTTTTTCAATACTTGATGATTTTCTCATTTTTTTGAACGTTAGTGAACTTAAACTTTTTTGGTCAAAATTTTCATAAATACATGTACTGTAACATTTTACTAACTTTTCACTTTTCCTAATATTTTTCACTTTGTCAACCATTTTTTCAATACTTTATGATTTTCATATTTTTTCCAATATTAGTTAACTTAGACATTTTTGGTTAAAATTTTCGTGAATAGACGTACTGTAACATTTTACTAACTTTTCACTTTTCCTAATATTTTTTACTTTGTCAATCATTTTTTCAATACTTCTTGATTTTCACTTTCCTTTGAACGTTAGTGACCTTAGACATTTTTGGTGTAAATTTTCATGAACACATGTACTGTGACACTTTACTAACTTTACACTTTTCCTAATATTTGTCACTTTGTTAACCATTTTTTCAATACTTTATGATTTTCACATTTTTTTGAACTTTACTGACCTTTGACATTTTTGGTCAAAATTTTCATAAATACGTGTACTGTGACATTTTATAAACTTTTCACTTTTCCTAATATTTTTCACTTTGTCAATCATTTTTTCAATACATGATGATTTTCACATTTTTTTGAACTTTAGTGACCTTTGACATTTTTGGTCAAAATTTTCATAAATACGTGTACTGTGACATTTTACAAACTTTTCACTTTTCCTAATATTTTTCACTTTGTTAATCATTTTTTCAATACTTTATGATTTTCACATTTTTTTGAACGTTAGTGACCTTAGACATTTTTGGTCAAAATTTTCAAAAATACATGTACTGTGACATTTTACAAACTTTTCACTTTTCCTAATATTTTTCACTTTGTCAATCATTTTTTCAATACATGATGATTTTCACATTTTTTTGAACTTTAGTGACCTTTGACATTTTTGGTCAAAATTTTCATAAATACGTGTACTGTGACATTTTACAAACTTTTCACTTTTCCTAATATTTTTCACTTTGTTAATCATTTTTTCAATACTTTATGATTTTCACATTTTTTTGAACGTTAGTGACCTTAGACATTTTTGGTCAAAATTTTCATAAATACATGTACTGTGACGTTTTACTAACTTTTCACTTTTCCTAATATTTTTCACTTTTTCAACCATTTTTTCAATACTTTATGATTTTCATATTTTTTCCGATATTAGTGACCTTAGACATTTTTGGTCAAAATTTTCATTAATACATATACTTTGACATTTTACAAACTTTTCATTTTTCCTAATATTTTTCACTTTGTCAATCATTTTTTCAATACTATATGATTTTCACATTTTTTTGAACGTTAGTGACCTTAGACACTTTTGGTCAAAATTTTCATAAATACATATACTGTGACATTTTACAAACTTTTCACTTTTCCTAATATTTTTCACTTTGTCAATCATTTTTTCAATACTAGATGATTTTCACATTTTTTTGAACTTTAGTGACCTTTGACATTTTTGGTCAAAATTTTCATAAATACATATACTGTGACATTTTACAAACTTTTCACTTTTCCTAATATTTTTCACTTTGTCAACCATTTTTTCAATACTAAATGATTTTCACATTTTTTTGAACGTTAGCGACATTAGACATTTTTGGTCAAAATTTTCATAAATACATATACTTTGACATTTTACAAACTTTTCACTTTTCCTAATATATTTCACTTTGTCAATCATTTTTTCAATACTTGATGATTATCTCATTTTTTTCAACGTTAGTGAACTTAGACTTTTTTGGTCAAAATTTTCATAAATACATGTACTGTAACATTTTACTAACTTTTCACTTTTCCTAATATTTTTCACTTTTTCAACAATTTTTTCAATACTTTATGTTTTTCATATTTTTTCCGATATTAGTGACCTTAGACATTTTTGGTCAAAATTTTCATTAATACATATACTTTGACATTTTACAAACTTTTCATTTTTCCTAATATTTTTCACTTTGTCAATCATTTTTTCAATACTATATGATTTTCACAGTTTTTTGAACGTCAGTGACCTTAGACATTTTTGGTCAAAATTTTCAAAAATACATGTAGTCTGACATTTTACTAACTTTTCACTTTTCCTAATATTTTTCACTTTGTCAACCATTTTTTCAATACTTGATGATTTTCACATTTTCTTGAACGTTAGTGACCCTAGACATTTTTGGTCAAAATTTTCATAAATACATATACTTTGACATTTTACAAACTTTTCACTTTTCATAATATTTTTCACTTTGTCAATCATTTTTTCAATACTTGATGATTTTCTCATTTTTTTGAACGTTAGTGAACTTAAACTTTTTTGGTCAAAATTTTCATAAATACATGTACTGTAACATTTTACTAACTTTTCACTTTTCCTAATATTTTTCACTTTGTCAACCATTTTTTCAATACTTTATGATTTTCATATTTTTTCCAATATTAGTTAACTTAGACATTTTTGGTTAAAATTTTCGTGAATAGACGTACTGTAACATTTTACTAACTTTTCACTTTTCCTAATATTTTTTACTTTGTCAATCATTTTTTCAATACTTCTTGATTTTCACTTTCCTTTGAACGTTAGTGACCTTAGACATTTTTGGTGTAAATTTTCATGAACACATGTACTGTGACACTTTACTAACTTTACACTTTTCCTAATATTTGTCACTTTGTTAACCATTTTTTCAATACTATATGCTTTCCACATGTATTTGAACTTAGTGACCTTTGACATTTTTGGTCAAAATTTTCATTAATACATATACTTTGACATTTTACAAACTTTTCATTTTTCCTAATATTTTTCACTTTTAAAACCATTTTTACAATACTTTATGATTTTCATATTTTTTCCGATATTAGTGACCTTAGACATTTTTGGTCAAAATTTTCATAAATACATGTACTGTGATATTTTACAAACTTTTCATTTTTCCTAATATTTTTCACTTTGTCAATCATTTTTTCAATACTTTATGATTTTCATATTTTTTCCGATATTAGTGACCTTAGACATTTTTGGTCAAAATTTTCATAAACACATATACTGTGACATTTTACAAACTTTTCACTTTTCCTAATATTTTTCACTTTGTCAATCATTTTTTCAATACTTGATGATTTTCACATTTTTTGGAACTTTAGTGACCTTTGACATTTTTGGTCAAAATTTTCATAAATACATGTACTGTGACATTTTACTAACTTTTCACTTTTCCTAATATTTTTCACTTTGTCAATCATTTTTTCAATACTTGATGATTTTCATATTTTTTTGAACGTTAGTGACCTTAGACATTTTTGGTCACAATTTTCAAAAATACATGTACTGTGACATTTTACTAACTTTTCACTTTTCCTAATATTTTTCACTTTGTCAACCATTTTTTCAATACTTTATGATTTTCATATTTTTTCCAATATTAGTTAACTTAGACATTTTTGGTTAAAATTTTCGTGAATAGACGTACTGTGACACTTTACTAACTTAACACTTTTTCTAATATTTTTTACTTTGTCAATCATTTTTTCAATACTTCATGATTTTCACTTTCCTTTGAACGTTAGTGACCTTAGACATTTTTGGTGTAAATTTTCATGAACACATGTACTGTGACACTTTACTAACTTTACACTTTTCCTAATATTTGTCACTTTGTCAATCATTTTTTCAATACTATATGCTTTCCACATGTATTTGAACTTAGTGACCTTTGACATTTTTGGTCAAAATTTTCATTAATACATATACTTTGACATTTTACAAACTTTTCACTTTTCCTAATATTTTTCACTTTTAAAACCATTTTTTCAATACTTGATGATTTTCACATTTTCTTGAACGTTAGTGACCCTAGACATTTTTGGTCAAAATTTTCATAAATACATATACTTTGACATTTTACAAACTTTTCACTTTTCCTAATATTTTTCACTTTGTCAATCAATTTTTCAATACTTGATGATTTTCACATTGTTTTGAACGTTAGTGACCTTAGACATTTTTGGTCAAAATTTTCATAAATACATGTACTGTGACATTTTACTAACTTTTCACTTTTCCTAATATTTTTCTCTTTTTCAACAATTTTTTCAATACTTTATGATTTTCATATTTTTTTCCGATATTAGTGACCTTAGACATTTTTGGTCAAAATTTTCATTAATACATATACTTTGACATTTTACAAACTTTTCACTTTTCCTAATATTTTTCACTTTGTCAATCATTTTTTCAATACTTTATGATTTTCACATTTTTTTGAACTTTACTGACCTTTGACATTTTTGGTCAAAATTTTCATAAATACGTGTACAGTGACATTTTATAAACTTTTCACTTTTTCTAATATTTTTCACTTTGTCAATCATTTTTTCAATACTTGATGATTTTCACATTTTTTTGAACGTTAGTGACCTTAGACATTTTTGGTCAAAATTTTCAAAAATACATGTACTGTGACATTTTACAAACTTTTCACTTTTCCTAATATTTTTCACTTTGTCAATCATTTTTTCAATACATGATGATTTTCACATTTTTTTGAACTTTAGTGACCTTTGACATTTTTGGTCAAAATTTTCATAAATACGTGTACTGTGACATTTTACAAACTTTTCACTTTTCCTAATATTTTTCACTTTGTTAATCATTTTTTCAATACTTTATGATTTTCACATTTTTTTGAACGTTAGTGACCTTAGACATTTTTGGTCAAAATTTTCAAAAATACATGTACTGTGACATTTTACAAACTTTTCACTTTTCCTAATATTTTTCACTTTGTCAATCATTTTTTCAATACATGATGATTTTCACATTTTTTTGAACTTTAGTGACCTTTGACATTTTTGGTCAAAATTTTCATAAATACGTGTACTGTGACATTTTACAAACTTTTCACTTTTCCTAATATTTTTCACTTTGTTAATCATTTTTTAAATACTTTATGATTTTCACATTTTTTTGAACGTTAGTGACCTTAGACATTTTTGGTCAAAATTTTCATAAATACATGTACTGTGACGTTTTACTAACTTTTCACTTTTCCTAATATTTTTCACTTTTTCAACCATTTTTTCAATACTTTATGCTTTTCATATTTTTTCCGATATTAGTGACCTTAGACATTTTTGGTCAAAATTTTCATTAATACATATACTTTGACATTTTACAAACTTTTCATTTTTCCTAATATTTTTCACTTTGTCAATCATTTTTTCAATACTATATGATTTTCACATTTTTTTGAACGTTAGTGACCTTAGACACTTTTGGTCAAAATTTTCATAAATACATATACTGTGACATTTTACAAACTTTTCACTTTTCCTAATATTTTTCACTTTGTCAATCATTTTTTCAATACTTGATGATTTTCACATTTTTTTGAACTTTAGTGACCTTTGACATTTTTGGTCAAAATTTTCATAAATACATATACTGTGACATTTTACAAACTTTTCACTTTTCCTAATATTTTTCACTTTGTCAACCATTTTTTCAATACTAAATGATTTTCACATTTTTTTGAACGTTAGTGACCTTAGACATTTTTGGTCAAAATTTTCAAAAATACATATACTCTGACATTTTACTAACTTTTCACTTTTCCTAATATTTTTCACTTTGTCAACCATTTTTTCAATACTTTATGATTTTCATATTTTTTCCAATATTAGTTAACTTAGACATTTTTGGTTAAAATTTTCGTGAATAGACGTACTGTTACACTTTACTAACTTTTCACTTTTTCTAATATTTTTTACTTTGTCAATCATTTTTTCAATACTTCATGATTTTCACTTTCCTTTGAACGTTAGTGACCTCAGACATTTTTGGTTAAATTTTCATGAACACATGTACTGTGACACTTTACTAACTTTACACTTTTCCTAATATTTGTCACTTTGTTAACCATTTTTTCAATACTATATGC
This sequence comes from Fistularia commersonii, assembly GCF_037954325.1. Taxonomy (NCBI): domain Eukaryota; kingdom Metazoa; phylum Chordata; class Actinopteri; order Syngnathiformes; family Fistulariidae; genus Fistularia; species Fistularia commersonii. Next base: position 13,575,006 of record NC_141307.1, read on the forward strand.
TTTCCACATGTATTTGAACTTAGTGACCTTTGACTTTTTTGGTCAAAATTTTCATTAATACATATACTTTGACATTTTACAAACTTTTCATTTTTCCTAATATTTTTCACTTTTAAAACAATTTTTTTAATACTTGATAATTTTCACATTTTTTTGAACGTTAGTGACCCTAGACATTTTTGGTCAAAATTTTCATTAATACATGTACTTTGACATTTTACAAACTTTTCACTTTTCCCAATATTTTTCACTTTGTCAATCATTTTTTCAATACTATATGATTTTCACATTTTTTTGAACGTTAGTGACCTTTGACATTTTTGGTCAAAATTTTCATAAATACATGTACTGTGACATTTTACTAACTTTTCATTTTTCCTAATATTTTTCACTTCATCAATCATTTTTTCAATACTTGATGATTTTCACATTTTTTTGAACTTTAGTGACCTTTGACATTTTTGGTCAAAATTTTCATAAATACATGTACTGTGACATTTTACTAACTTTTCACTTTTCCTAATATTTTCACTTCATCAATCATTTTTTCAATACTTGATGATTTTCACATTTTTTTGAACGTTAGTGACCTTAGACATTTTTGGTCAAAATGTTCATAAATACATGTACTGTGACATTTTACAAACTTTTCACTTTGTCAATCATTTTTTCAATACTTGATGATTTTCACATTTTTTTGAACGTTAGTGACCTTAGACATTTTTGGTCAAAATTTTCAAAAATACATGTACTGTGACATTTTACTAACTTTTCACTTTTCCTAATATTTTTCACTTTTTCAAGCATTTTTTCAATACTTGATGATTTTCATATTTTTTCCGATATTAGTGACCTTAGACATTTTTGGTCAAAATTTTCAAAAATACATGTACTGTGACATTTTACAAACTTTTCACTTTTTCTAATATTTTTCACTTTGTCAATCATTTTTTCAATACTTTATGATTTTCACATTTTTTTGAACGTTAGTGACCTTAGACATTTTTGGTCAAAATTTTCATAAATACATGTACTGTGACATTTTACAAACTTTTCACTTTTCCTAATATTTTTCACTTTGTCAATAATTTTTTCAATACTTGATGATTTTCACATTTTTTTGAACGTTAGTGACCTTAGACATTTTTGGTCAAAATTTTCAAAAATACATGTACTGTGACATTTTACAAACTTTTCACTTTTCCTAATATTTTTCACATTGTCAATCATTTTTTCAATACATGATGATTTTCACATTTTTTTGAACTTTAGTGACCTTTGACATTTTTGGTCAAAATTTTCATAAATACATATACTGTGACATTTTACAAACTTTTCACTTTTCCTAATATTTTTCACTTTGCCAACCATTTTTTCAATACTAAATGATTTTCACATTTTTTTGAACGTTAGCGACATTAGACATTTTTGGTCAAAATTTTCATAAATGCATATACTTTGACATTTTACAAACTTTTCACTTTTCCTAATATATTTCACTTTGTCAATCATTTTTTCAATACTTGATAATTATCTCATTTTTTTCAACGTTAGTGAACTTAGACTTTTTTGGTCAAAATTTTCATAAATACATGTACTGTAACATTTTACTAACTTTTCACTTTTCCTAATATTTTTCACTTTGTCAACCATTTTTTCAATACTTGATGATTTTCATATTTTTTCCGATATTAGTGACCTTAGACATTTTTGGTCAAAATTTTCATTAATACATATACTTTGACATTTTAAAAACTTTTCTAATTTCCTAATATTTTTCACTTTGTCAATCATTTTTTCAATATTCTATGATTTTCACATTTTTTTGAACGTTAGTTACCTTAGACATTTTTCGTAAAAATTTTCATAAATACATATACTGTGACATTTTACAAACTTTTCACTTTTCCTAATATTTTTTACTTTGTCAATCATTTTTTCAATACTTGATGATTTTCATATTTTTTCCGATATTAGTGACCTTAGACATTATTGGTCAAAATTTTCATAAATACATATACTGTGACATTTTACAAACTTTTCACTTTTCCTAATATTTTTCACTTTGTCAATCATTTTTTCAATACTTGATGATTTTCACATTTTTTTGAACTTTAGTGACCTTTGACAGTTTTGGTCAAAATTTTCATGAATACGTGTACTGTAACATTTTACTAACTTTTCTCTTTTCCTAATATTTTTCACTTTGTCAACCATTTTTTCAATACTTTATGATTTTCATATTTTTTCCAATATTAGTTAACTTAGACATTTTTGGTTAAAATTTTCGTGAATAGACGTACTGTTACACTTTACTAACTTTTCACTTTTTCTAATATTTTTTACTTTGTCAATCATTTTTTCAATACTTCATGATTTTCACTTTCCTTTGAACGTTAGTGACCTCAGACATTTTTGGTGTAAATTTTCATGAACACATGTACTGTGACACTTTACTAACTTTACACTTTTCCTAATATTTGTCACTTTGTTAACCATTTTTTCAATACTATATGCTTTCCACATGTATTTGAACTTAGTGACCTTTGACATTTTTGGTCAAAATTTTCATTAATACATATACTTTGACATTTTACAAACTTTTCATTTTTCCTAATATTTTTCACTTTTAAAACCATTTTTTCAATACTTGATGATTTTCACATTTTTTTGAACGTTAGTGACCATAGACATTTTTGGTCAAAATTTTCATAAATACATATACTGTGACATTTTACAAACTTTTCACTTTTCCTAATATTTTTCACTTTGTCAATCATTTTTTCAATACTTGATGATTTTCACATTTTTTTGAACTTTAGTGACCTTTGACATTTTTGGTCAAAATTTTCATAAATACGTGTACTGTGACATTTTACAAACTTTTCACTTTTTCTAATATTTTTCACTTTATCAATCATTTTTTCAATATTTGATGATTTTCACAGTTTTTTTGAAGGTTAGTGACCTTAGACATTTTTGGTCAAAATTTTCATAAAAACATGTACTGTGACAGTTTACAAACTTTTCATTTTTCCTAATATTTTTCACTTTGTCAATCATTTTTTCAATACTTTATGATTTTCACTTTCCTTTGAACGTAAGTGTCCTTCGACATTTTTGGTCAAAATTTCATGAACGAATGTACTGTGACATTTTACTAACTTTTCACTTTTCCTAATATTTTTCACTTTGTCAACCATTTTTTCAATACTAAATGATTTTCACATTTTTTTGAACGTTAGTGACCTTAGACGTTTTTGGTCAAAATTTTCATGAATACATTTACTTTGACATTTTACAAACTTTTCACTTTTCCTAATATTTTTCACTTTGTCAATAATTTTTTCAATACTTGATGATTTTCACCTTTTTTTGAACGTTAGTGACCTTAGACATTTTTTGTCAAAATTTTCAAAAATACATGTACTGTGACATTTTAGAAACTTTTCACTTTTCCTAATATTTTTCACTTTGTCAATCATTTTTTCAATACATGATGATTTTCACATTTTTTTGAACTTTAGTGACCTTTGACATTTTTGGTCAAAATTTTCATAAATACGTGTACTGTGACATTTTACAAACTTTTCACTTTTCCTAATATTTTTCACTTTGTCAATCATTTTTTCAATACTTTATGATTTTCACATTTTTTTGAACGTTAGTGACCTTAGACATTTTTGGTCAAAATTTTCATAAATACATGTACTGTGACATTTTACAAACTTTTCACTTTTCCTAATATTTTTCACTTTGTCAATCATTTTTTCAATACTTTATGATTTTCATATTTTTTCCGATATTAGTGACCTTAGACATTTTTGGTCAAAATTTTCATTAATACATATACTTTGACATTTTGCAAACTTTTCATTTTTCCTAATATTTTTCACTTTGTCAATCATTTTTTCAATACTTTATGATTTTCACTTTCCTTTGAACGTAAGTGTCCTTCGACATTTTTGGTCAAAATTTCATGAACGAATGTACTGTGACATTTTACTAACTTTTCACTTTTCCTAATATTTTTCACTTTGTCAATCATTTTTTCAATACTTGATGATTTTCTCATTTTTTTGAACTTTAGTGACCTTTGACATTTTTGGTCAAAATTTTCATGAATACGTGTACTGTAACATTTTACTAACTTTTCTCTTTTCCTAATATTTTTCACTTTGTCAACCATTTTTTCAATACTTTATGATTTTCACATTTTTTCCAATATTAGTTAACTTAGACATTTTTGGTTAAAATTTTCGTGAATAGACGTACTGTTACACTTTACTAACTTTTCACTTTTTCTAATATTTTTTACTTTGTCAATCATTTTTTCAATACTTCATGATTTTCACTTTCCTTTGAACGTTAGTGACCTCAGACATTTTTGGTGTAAATTTTCATGAACACATGTACTGTGACACTTTACTAACTTTACACTTTTCCTAATATTTGTCACTTTGTTAACCATTTTTTCAATACTATATGCTTTCCACATGTATTTGAACTTAGTGACCTTTGACATTTTTGGTCAAAATTTTCATTAATACATATACTTTGACATTTTACAAACTTTTCATTTTTCCTAATATTTTTCACTTTTAAAACCATTTTTTCAATACTTGATGATTTTCACATTTTTTTGAACGTTAGTGACCATAGACATTTTTGGTCAAAATTTTCATAAATACATATACTGTGACATTTTACAAACTTTTCACTTTTCCTAATATTTTTCACTTTGTCAATCATTTTTTCAATACTTGATGATTTTCACATTTTTTTGAACTTTAGTGACCTTTGACATTTTTGGTCAAAATTTTCATAAATACGTGTACTGTGACATTTTACAAACTTTTCACTTTTTCTAATATTTTTCACTTTATCAATCATTTTTTCAATATTTGATGATTTTCACAGTTTTTTTGAAGGTTAGTGACCTTAGACATTTTTGGTCAAAATTTTCATAAAAACATGTACTGTGACAGTTTACAAACTTTTCATTTTTCCTAATATTTTTCACTTTGTCAATCATTTTTTCAATACTTTATGATTTTCACTTTCCTTTGAACGTAAGTGTCCTTCGACATTTTTGGTCAAAATTTCATGAACGAATGTACTGTGACATTTTACTAACTTTTCACTTTTCCTAATATTTTTCACTTTGTCAACCATTTTTTCAATACTAAATGATTTTCACATTTTTTTGAACGTTAGTGACCTTAGACGTTTTTGGTCAAAATTTTCATGAATACATTTACTTTGACATTTTACAAACTTTTCACTTTTCCTAATATTTTTCACTTTGTCAATAATTTTTTCAATACTTGATGATTTTCACCTTTTTTTGAACGTTAGTGACCTTAGACATTTTTTGTCAAAATTTTCAAAAATACATGTACTGTGACATTTTAGAAACTTTTCACTTTTCCTAATATTTTTCACTTTGTCAATCATTTTTTCAATACATGATGATTTTCACATTTTTTTGAACTTTAGTGACCTTTGACATTTTTGGTCAAAATTTTCATAAATACGTGTACTGTGACATTTTACAAACTTTTCACTTTTCCTAATATTTTTCACTTTGTCAATCATTTTTTCAATACTTTATGATTTTCACATTTTTTTGAACGTTAGTGACCTTAGACATTTTTGGTCAAAATTTTCATAAATACATGTACTGTGACATTTTACAAACTTTTCACTTTTCCTAATATTTTTCACTTTGTCAATCATTTTTTCAATACTTTATGATTTTCATATTTTTTCCGATATTAGTGACCTTAGACATTTTTGGTCAAAATTTTCATTAATACATATACTTTGACATTTTGCAAACTTTTCATTTTTCCTAATATTTTTCACTTTGTCAATCATTTTTTCAATACTTTATGATTTTCACTTTCCTTTGAACGTAAGTGTCCTTCGACATTTTTGGTCAAAATTTCATGAACGAATGTACTGTGACATTTTACTAACTTTTCACTTTTCCTAATATTTTTCACTTTGTCAATCATTTTTTCAATACTTGATGATTTTCTCATTTTTTTGAACTTTAGTGACCTTTGACATTTTTGGTCAAAATTTTCATGAATACGTGTACTGTAACATTTTACTAACTTTTCACTTTTCCTAATATTTTTCACTTTGTCAACCATTTTTTCAATACTTTATGATTTTCATATTTTTTCCAATATTAGTTAACTTAGACATTTTTGGTCAAAATTTTCGTGAATAGACGTACTGTGACACTTTACTAACTTTTCACATTTTCTAATATTTTTTACTTTGTCAATCATTTTTTCAATACTTCATCATTTTCACTTTCCTTTGAACGTTAGTGACCTTAGACATTTTTGGTGTAAATTTTCATGAACACATGTACTGTGACACTTTACTAACTTTACACTTTTCCTAATATTTGTCACTTTGTTAACCATTTTTTCAATACTATATGCTTTCCACATGTATTTGAACTTAGTGACCTTTGACATTTTTGGTCAAAATTTTCATTAATACATATACTTTGACATTTTACAAACTTTTCATTTTTCCTAATATTTTTCACTTTTAAAACCATTTTTTCAATACTTGATGATTTTCACATTTTTTTGAACGTTAGTGACCCTAGACATTTTTGGTCAAAATTTTCATTAATACATATACTTTGACATTTTACAAACTTTTCACTTTTCCTAATATTTTTCACTTTGTCAATCATTTTTTCAATACTTGATGATTTTCACATTTTTTTGAACTTTAGTGACCTTTGACATTTTTGGTCAAAATTTTCATAAATACGTGTACTGTGACATTTTACAAACTTTTCACTTTTTCTAATATTTTTCACTTTATCATCATTTTTTCAATACTTGATGATTTTCACAGTTTTTTTGAACGTTAGTGACCTTAGACATTTTTGGTCAAAATTTTCATGAATACATGTACTGTGACATTTTACAAACTTTTCATTTTTCCTAATATTTTTCACTTTGTCAATCATTTTTTCAATACTTTATGATTTTCACTTTCCTTTGAACGTAAGTGTCCTTCGACTTTTTTGGTCAAAATTTCATGAACGAATGTACTGTGACATTTTACTAACTTTTCACTTTTCCTAATATTTTTCACTTTGTCAACCATTTTTTCAATACTAAATGATTTTCACATTTTTTTGAACGTTAGTGACCTTAGACGTTTTTGGTCAAAATTTTCATAAATACATATACTTTGACATTTTACAAACTTTTCACTTTTCCTAATATTTTTCACTTTGTCAATCATTTTTTCAATACTTGATAATTTTCACATTTTTTTGAACGTTAGTGACCTTAGACATTTTTGGTCAAAATGTTCATAAATACATGTACTGTGACATTTTACAAACTTTTCACTTTTCCTAATATTTTTCACATTGTCAATCATTTTTTCAATACTTTTTGATTTTCACATTTTTTTGAACTTTAGTGACCTTTGAAATTTTTGGTCAAAATTTTCATAAATACGTGTGCTGTGACATTTTACAAACTTTTCACTTTTTCTAATATTTTTCACTTTGTCAATCATTTTTTCAATACTTGATGATTTTCATATTTTTTCCGATATTAGTGACCTAAGACATTTTAGGTCAAAATTTTCATTAATACATATACTTTGACATTTTACAAACTTTTCATTTTTCCTAATATTTTTCACTTTTAAAACCATTTTTTCAATACTTGATGATTTTCACATTTTCTTGAACGTTAGTGACCCTAGACATTTTTGGTCAAAATTTTCATAAATACATATACTGTGACATTTTACAAACTTTTCACTTTTCCTAATATTTTTCACTTTGTCAATCATTTTTTCAATACTTGATGATTTTCACATTTTTTTGAACTTTAGTGACCTTTGACATTTTTGGTCAAAATTTTCATAAATACGTGTACTGTGACATTTTACAAACTTTTCACTTTTTCTAATATTTTTCACTTTATCAATCATTTTTTCAATATTTGATGATTTTCACAGTTTTTTTGAACGTTAGTGACCTTAGACATTTTTGGTCAAAATTTTCATAAATACATGTACTGTGACATTTTACAAATTTTTCATTTTTCCTAATATTTTTCACTTTGTCAATCATTTTTTCAATACTTTATGATTTTCACTTTCCTTTGAACGTAAGTGTCCTTCGACATTTTTGGTCAAAATTTCATGAACGAATGTACTGTGACATTTTACTAACTTCTCACTTTTCCTAATATTTTTCACTTTGTACACCATTTTTTCAATACTAAATGATTTTCACATTTTTTTGAACGTTAGTGACCTCAGACGTTTTTGGTCAAAATTTTCATAAATACATATACTTTGACATTTTACAAACTTTTCACTTTTCCTAATATTTTTCACTTTTTCCAATCATTTTTTCAATACTTGATGATTTTCACATTTTTTTGAACGTTAGTGACCTTAGACATTTTTTGTCAAAATTTTCAAAAATACATGTACTGTGACATTTTACAAACTTTTCACTTTTCCTAATATTTTTCACTTTGTCAATCATTTTTTCAATACATGATGATTTTCACATTTTTTTGAACTTTAGTGACCTTTGACATTTTTGGTCAAAATTTTCATAAATACGTGTACTGTGACATTTTACAAACTTTTCATTTTTCCTAATATTTTTCACTTTGTCAATCATTTTTTCAATACTATATGATTTTCACATTTTTTTGAACGTTAGTGACCTTAGACATTTTTGGTCAAAATTTTCATAAATACATATACTGTGACATTTTACAAACTTTTCACTTTTCCTAATATTTTTCACTTTTTCAACCACTTTTTTCAATACTTTATGATTTTCATATTTTTTCCGATATTAGTGACCTTAGACATTTTTGGTCAAAATTTTCATAAATACATATACTGTGACATTTTACAAACTTTTCACTTTTCCTAATATTTTTCACTTTGTCAATCATTTTTTCAATACTTGATGATTTTCACATTTTTTTGAACTTTAGTGACCTTTGACATTTTTGGTCAAAATTTTCATGAATACGTGTACTGTAACATTTTACTAACTTTTCACTTTTCCTAATATTTTTCACTTTGTCAACCATTTTTTCAATACTTTATGATTTTCATATTTTTTCCAATATTAGTTAACTTAGACATTTTTGGTTAAAATTTTCGTGAATAAACGTACTGTGACACTTTACTAACTTTTCACTTTTTCTAATATTTTTTACTTTGTCAATCATTTTTTCAATACTTCATGATTTTCACTTTCCTTTGAACGTTAGTGACCTTAGACATTTTTGGTGTAAATTTTCATGAACACATGTACTGTGACACTTTACTAACTTTACACTTTTCCTAATATTTGTCACTTTAACCATTTTTTCAATACTATATGCTTTCCACATGTATTTGAACTTATTGACCTTTGACATTTTTGGTCAAAATTTTCATTAATACATATACTTTGACATTTTACAAACTTTTCATTTTTCCTAATATTTTTCACTTTTAAAACCATTTTTTCAATACTTGATGATTTTCACATTTTTTTGAACGTTAGTGACCCTAGATATTTTTGGTCAAAATTTTCATTAATACATATACTTTGACATTTTACAAACTTTTCACTTTTCCTAATATTTTTCACTTTGTCAATCATTTTTTCAATACTTGATGATTTTCACATTTTTTTGAACGTTAGTGACCTTAGACATTTTTGGTCAAAATTTTCATAAATACATATACTGTGATATTTTACAAACTTTTCACTTTTCCTAATATTTTTCACTTTGTCAATCATTTTTTCAATACTTGATGATTTTCACATTTTTTTTGAACTTTAGTGACCTTTGACATTTTTGGTCAAAATTTTCATAAATACGTGTACTGTGACATTTTACAAACTTTTCACTTTTTCTAATATTTTTCACTTTATCAATCATTTTTTCAATATTTGATGATTTTCACAGTTTTTTTGAACGTTAGTGACCTTAGACATTTTTGGTCAAAATTTTCATAAATACATGTACTGTGATATTTTACAAACTTTTCATTTTTCCTAATATTTTTCACTTTGTCAATCATTTTTTCAATACTTTATGATTTTCACTTTCCTTTGAACGTAAGTGTCCTTCGACATTTTTGGTCAAAATTTCATGAACGAATGTACTGTGACATTTTACAAACTTTTCACTTTTCCTAATATTTTTCACTTTGTCAATCATTTTTTCAATACTATATGATTTTCACATTTTTTTGAACGTTAGTGACCTTAGACATTTTTGGTCAAAATTTTCATAAATACATATACTGTGACATTTTACAAACTTTTCACTTTTCCTAATATTTTTCACTTTTTCAACCATTTTTTCAATACTTTATGATTTTCATATTTTTTCCGATATTAGTGACCTTAGACATTTTTGGTCAAAAGTTTCATAAACACATATACTGTGACATTTTACAAACTTTTCACTTTTCCTAATATTTTTCACTTTGTCAACCATTTTTTCAATACTTTATGATTTTCATATTTTTTCCAATATTAGTTAACTTAGACATTTTTGGTTAAAATTTTCGTGAATAGACGTACTTTGACATTTTACAAACTTTTCATTTTTCCTAATATTTTTCACTTTGTCAATCATTTTTTCAATACTATATGATTTTCACATTTTTTTGAACGTTAGTGACCTTAGACATTTTTGGTCAAAATTTTCATAAATACATATACTGTGACATTTTACAAACTTTTCACTTTTCCTAATATTTTTCACTTTGTCAATCATTTTTTCAATACTTGATGATTTTCACATTTTTTTGAACTTTAGTGACCTTTGACATTTTGGTCAAAATTTTCATAAATACGTGTACTGTGACATTTTACAAACTTTTCACTTTTCCTAATATTTTTAACTTTGTCAACCATTTTTTCAATACTAAATGATTTTCACATTTTTTTGAACGTTAGCGACCTTAGACATTTTTGGTCAAAATTTTCATAAATACATATACTTTGACATTTTACAAACTTTTCACTTTTCCTAATATATTTCACTTTGTCAATCATTTTTCAATACTTGATGATTTTCTCATTTTTTTGAACGTTAGTGAACTTAGACTTTTTTGGTCAAAATTTTCATAAATACATGTACTGTAACATTTTACTAACTTTTCACTTTTCCTAATATTTTTCACTTTGTCAACCATTTTTTCAATACTTTAATATTTTCATATTTTTTCCAATATTTGTTAACTTAGACATTTTTTGTTAAAATTTTCGTGAATAGACATACTGTGACACTTTTCTAACTTTTCACTTTTCCCAATATATTTCACTTTGTCCACCATTTTTTCAATACTTGATGATTTTCACATTTTTTTGAACGTTAGTGACCTTTGACATTTTTGGTCAAAATTGTCATTAATACGTATACTTTGACATTTTACAAACTTTTCATTTTTCCTAATATTTTTCACTTTTTTCAATCATTTTTTCAATGCTTGATGATTTTCACATTTTTTTGAACGTTAGTGACCTTTGACATTTTTGGTCAAAATTTTCATTAATACATGTACTGTGACATTTTACAAAGTTTTCACTTTTCTTAATATTTTTCACTTTTTCAACCATTTTTTCAATACTTTAGGATTTTCATATTTTTTCCAAAATTAGTTAACTTACACATTTTCGGTCAAAATTTTCATGAATACATATAATGTGACATTTTACAAACTTTTCACTTTTTCTAATATTTTTCACTTTGTCAACCATTTTTTCAATACTATATGCTTTCCACATGTATTTGAACTTCTTGACCTTTTACATTTTTGGTCAAAATTTTCATAAATACATATACTTTGACATTTTACAAACTTTTCATTTTTCCTAATATTTTTCACTTTTAAAACCATTTTTTCAATACTTGATGATTTTCACATTTTTTTGAACGTTAGTGACCCTAGATATTTTTGGTCAAAATTTTCATTAATACATATACTTTGACATTTTACAAACTTTTCACTTTTCCTAATATTTTTCACTTTGTCAATCATTTTTTCAATACTTGATGATTTTCACATTTTTTTGAACTTTAGTGACCTTTGACATTTTTGGTCAAAATTTTCATAAATACGTGTACTGTGACATTTTACAAACTTTTCACTTTTTCTAATATTTTTCACTTTATCAATCATTTTTTCAATATTTGATGATTTTCAGTTTTTTTGAACGTTAGTGACCTTAGACATTTTTGGTCAAAATTTTCATAAATACATGTACTGTGATATTTTACAAACTTTTCATTTTTCCTAATATTTTTCACTTTGTCAATCATTTTTTCAATACTTTATGATTTTCACTTTCCTTTGAACGTAAGTGTCCTTCGACATTTTTGGTCAAAATTTCATGAACGAATGTACTGTGACATTTTACAAACTTTTCACTTTTCCTAATATTTTTCACTTTGTCAATCATTTTTTCAATACTATATGATTTTCACATTTTTTTGAACGTTAGTGACCTTAGACATTTTTGGTCAAAATTTTCATAAATACATATACTGTGACATTTTACAAACTTTTCACTTTTCCTAATATTTTTCACTTTTTCAACCATTTTTTCAATACTATATGATTTTCATATTTTTTCCGATATTAGTGACCTTAGACATTTTTGGTCAAAAGTTTCATGAACACATATACTGTGACATTTTACAAACTTTTCACTTTTCCTAATATTTTTCACTTTGTCAACCATTTTTTCAATACTTTATGATTTTCATATTTTTTCCAATATTAGTTAACTTAGACATTTTTGGTTAAAATTTTCGTGAATAGACGTACTGTGACACTTTACTAACTTTTCACTTTTTCTAATATTTTTTACTTTGTCAATCATTTTTTCAATACTTCATGATTTTCACTTTCCTTTGAACGTTAGTGACCTTAGACATTTTTGGTGTAAATTTTCATGAACACATGTACTGTGACACTTTACTAACTTTACACTTTTCCTAATATTTGTCACTTTGTTAACCATTTTTTCAATACTATATGCTTTCCACATGTATTTGAACTTAGTGACCTTTGACATTTTTGGTCAAAATTTTCATTAATACATATACTTTGACATTTTACAAACTTTTCATTTTTCCTAATATTTTTCACTTTTAAAACCATTTTTTCAATACTTGATGATTTTCACATTTTTTTGAACGTTAGTGACCCTAGACATTTTTGGTCAAAATTTTCATTAATACATATACTGTGACATTTTACAAACTTTTCACTTTTCCTAATATTTTTCACTTTGTCAATCATTTTTTCAATACTTGATGATTTTCACATTTTTTTGAACTTTAGTGACCTTTGACATTTTTGGTCAAAATTTTCATAAATACGTGTACTGTGACATTTTACAAACTTTTCACTTTTTCTAATATTTTTCACTTTATCAATCATTTTTTCAATATTTGATGATTTTCACAGTTTTTTTGAACGTTAGTGACCTTAGACATTTTTGGTCAAAATTTTCATTAATACATGTACTGTGACATTTTACAAACTTTTCATTTTTACTAATATTTTTCACTTTGTCAATCATTTTTTCAATACTTTATGATTTTCACTTTCCTTTGAACGTAAGTGTCCTTCGACATTTTTGGTCAAAATTTCATGAACGAATGTACTTTGACATTTTACAAACTTTTCACTTTTCCTAATATTTTTCACTTTGTCAATCATTTTTTCAATACTTGATGATTTTCACATTTTTTTGAACGTCAGTGACCTTTGAAATTTTTGGTCAAAATGTTCATAAATACGTGTGCTGTGACATTTTACAAACTTTTCACTTTTTCTAATATTTTTCACATTGTCAATCATTTTTTCAATACTTTATGATTTTCACATTTTTTTGAACTTCAGTGACCTTTGAAATTTTTGGTCAAAATTTTCATAAATACGTGTGCTGTGACATTTTACAAACTTTTCACTTTTTCTAATATTTTTCACTTTGTCAATCATTTTTTCAATACTTTATGATTTTCATATTTTTTCCGATATTAGTGACCTTAGACATTTTTGGTCAAAATTTTCATTAATACATATACTTTGACATTTTACAAACTTTTCATTTTTCCTAATATTTTTCACTTTTAAAACCATTTTTTCAATACTTGATTATTTTCACATTTTCTTGAACGTTAGTGACCCTAGACATTTTTGGTCAAAATTTTCATAAATACATATACTGTGACATTTTACAAACTTTTCACTTTTCCTAATATTTTTCACTTTTTCAACCATTTTTTCAATACTTTATGATTTTCATATTTTTTCCGATATTAGTGACCTTAGACATTTTTGGTCAAAATTTTCAAAAATACATATACTGTGACATTTTACAAACTTTTCACTTTTCCTAATATTTTTCACTTTGTCAATCATTTTTTCAATACATGATGATTTTCACTTTCCTTTGAACGTAAGTGTCCTTCGACATTTTTGGTCAAAATTTCATTAACGAATGTACTGTGACATTTTACTAACTTGTCCCCTTTCCTAATATTTTTCACTTTGTCAACCAATTTTTCAATACTAAATGATTTTCACATTTTTTTGAACGTTAGTGACCTTAGACATTTTTGGTCAAAATTTTCATTAATACATATACTGTGACATTTTAAAAACTTTTCACTTTTCCTAATATTTTTCACTTTGTCAACCATTTTTTCAATACTTTATGATTTTCATATATTTTCCGATATTAGTGACCTTAGACATTTTTGGTCAAAATTTTCATTAATACATATACTTTGACATTTTACAAATTTTTCATTTTTCCTAATATTTTTCACTTTTAAAACCATTTTTTCAATACTTGATGATTTTCACATTTTTTTGAACGTTAGTGACCTTAGACATTTTTGGTAAAAAAGTTTTCATAAATACATGTATTGTGACATTTTACTAACTTTTCACTATTCCTAATATTTTTCACTTTTAAAACCATTTTTTCAATACTTGATGATTTTCACATTTTTTTGAACGTTAGTGACCTCAGACATTTTTGGTAAAAAAGTTTTCATAAATACATGTATTGTGACATTTTACTAACTTTTCACTATTCCTAATATTTTTCACTTTTTCAACCATTTTTTCAATACTTTATGATTTTCATATTTTTTCCGATATTAGTGACCTTAGACATTTTTGGTCAAAATTTTTATTAATTCATATACTTTGACATTTTACAAACTTTTCATTTTTCCTAATATTTTTCACTTTGTCAATCATTTTTTCAATACTATATGATTTTCACATTTTTTTGAACGTTAGTGACCTTAGACATTTTTGGTCAAAATTTTCATAAATACATATACTGTGACATTTTACAAACTTTTCACTTTTCCTAATATTTTTCACTTTGTCAATCATTTTTTCAATACTTGATGATTTTCACATTTTTTTGAACTTTAGTGACCTTTGACATTTTTGGTCAAAATTTTCATAAATACGTGCACTGTGACATTTTACAAACTTTTCACTTTTCCTAATATTTTTAACTTTGTCAACCATTTTTTCAATACTAAATGATTTTCACATTTTTTTGAACGTAAGTGACCTTAGACATTTTTGGTCAAAATTTCATGAACGAATGTACTGTGACATTTTACTAACTTTTCAATTTTCCTAATATTTTTCACTTTGTCAACCATTTTTTCAATACTTTAATATTTTCATATTTTTTCCAATATTTGTTAACTTAGACATTTTTTGTTAAAATTTTCGTGAATAGACATACTGTGACATTTTACAAACTTTTCACTTTTCTTAATATTTTTCACTTTTTCAACCATTTTTTCAATACTTTAGGATTTTCATATTTTTTCCAAAATTAGTTAACTTACACATTTTCGGTCAAAATTTTCATGAATACATATAATATGACATTTTACAAACTTTTCACTTTTTCTAATATTTTTCACTTTGTCAATCATTTTTTCAATACTTGATGATTTTCACATTTTTTTGAACGTTAGTGACCTTAGACATTTTTGGTCAAAATGTTCATAAATACATGTACTGTGACATTTTACAAACTTTTCACTTTTCCTAATATTTTTCACTTTGTCAATCATTTTTTCAATACTTTATGATTTTCACATTTTTTTGAACGTTAGTGACCTTTGACGTTTTTGGTCAAAATTTGCATAAATACGTGTACTGTGACATTTTACAAACTTTTCACTTTTTCTAATATTTTTCACTTTGTCAATCATTTTTTCAATACTTGATGATTTTCATATTTTTTTGAACGTTAGTGACCTTAGACATTTTTGGTCAAAATTGTCAAAAATACATGTACTGTGACATTTTACAAACTTTTCATTTTTCCTAATATTTTTCACTTTGTCAATCATTTTTTCAATACATGATGATTTTCACATTTTTTTGAACTTTAGTGACCTTTGACATTTTTGGTCAAAATTTTCATAAATACGTGTACTGTGACATTTTACAAACTTTTCACTTTTTCTAATATTTTTCACTTTATCAATCATTTTTTCAATATTTGATGATTTTCACAGTTTTTTTGAACGTTAGTGACCTTAGACATTTTTGGTCAAAATTATCATAAATACATATACTGTGACATTTTACAAACTTTTCACTTTTCCTAATATTTTTCACTTTGTCAATCATTTTTTCAATACTTTATGATTTTCACTTTCCTTTGAACGTAAGTGACCTTAGACATTTTTGGTCAAAATTTCATGAACGAATGTACTGTAACATTTTACTAACTTTTCACTTTTCCTAATATTTTTCACTTTGTCAACCATTTTTTCAATACTTTAAGATTTTCACATTTTTTCCAATATTTTATAACTTAGACATTTTTTGTTAAAATTTTCGTGAATAGACGTACTGTGACACTTTTCTAACTTTTCACTTTTCCCAATATTTTTCACTTTGTCCACCATTTTTTCAATACTTGATGATTTTCACATTTTTTTGAACGTTAGTGACCTTTGACATTTTTGGTCAAAATTGTCATTAATACGTATACTTTGACATTTTACAATCTCTTCATTTTTCCTAATATATTTCACTTTGTCAATCATTTTTTCAATACTTGATGATTTTCACATTTTTTTGAACGTTAGTGACCTTTGACATTTTTGGTCAAAATTTTCATTAATACATATACTATGACATTTTACAAACTTTTCATTTTTCCTAATATTTTTCACTTTGTTAATCATTTTTTCAATACTTTATGATTTTCACATTTTTTTGAACGTTAGTGACTTTTGACATTTTTGGTCAAAATTTTCATAAATACGTGTACTGTGACATTTGACAAACTTTTCAATTTTCTTAATATTTTTCACTTTTTCAACCATTTTTTCAATACTTAATGATTTTCATATTTTTTCCGATGTCAGTTAACTTGGACATTTTTGGTTAAAATTTTCGTGAATTCACGTATCGTGAAACTTTACTAACTTTTCACTTTTTCCTAATATTTTTCACTTTGTCAACCATTTTTTGAATACTTTAAGATTTTCACATTTTTTCCAATATTTGTTAACTTAGACATTTTTGGTTAAAATTTTCGTGAATAGATGTACTCTGACACTTTTCTAACTTTTCACTTTTCCCAATATTTTTCACTTTGTCCACTATTTTTTCAATACTTGAAGATTTTCACATTTTTTTGAACGTTATTGACCTTTGACATTTTTGGTGAAAATTTTCATTAATACATGTACCTTGACATTTTACAAACTTTTCACTTTTCCTAAAATTTCCACTTTGTCAATCATTTTTTCAATACTTGATGATTTTCACATTTTTTTGAATGTTAGTGACCTTAGACATTTTTGGTCAAACTTTTCATAAATACGTGTACTGTGACATTTTACAAACTTTTCACTTTTCCTAATATTTTTCACTTTGTCAATCATTTTTTCAATACTTTATGATTTTCACTTTCCTTTGAACGTAAGTGACCTTAGACATTTTTGGTCAAAATTTCATGAACGAATGTACTGTAACATTTTACTAACTTTTCACTTTTCCTAATATTTTTCACTTTGTCAACCATTTTTTCAATACTTTAAGATTTTCACATTTTTTCCAATATTTTATAACTTAGACATTTTTTGTTAAAATTTTCGTGAATAGACGTACTGTGACACTTTTCTAACTTTTCACTTTTCCCAATATTTTTCACTTTGTCCACCATTTTTTCAATACTTGATGATTTTCACATTTTTTTGAACGTTAGTGACCTTTGACATTTTTGGTCAAAATTGTCATTAATACGTATACTTTGACATTTTACAATCTCTTCATTTTTCCTAATATATTTCACTTTGTCAATCATTTTTTCAATACTTGATGATTTTCACATTTTTTTGAACGTTAGTGACCTTTGACATTTTTTGTCAAAATTTTCATTAATACATATACTATGACATTTTACAAACTTTTCATTTTTCCTAATATTTTTCACTTTGTTAATCATTTTTTCAATACTTTATGATTTTCACATTTTTTTGAACGTTAGTGACTTTTGACATTTTTGGTCAAAATTTTCATAAATACGTGTACTGTGACATTTGACAAACTTTTCAATTTTCTTAATATTTTTCACTTTTTCAACCATTTTTTCAATACTTAATGATTTTCATATTTTTTCCGATGTCAGTTAACTTGGACATTTTTGGTTAAAATTTTCGTGAATTCACGTATCGTGAAACTTTACTAACTTTTCACTTTTTCCTAATATTTTTCACTTTGTCTACCATTTTTTGAATACTTTAAGATTTTCACATTTTTTCCAATATTTGTTAACTTAGACATTTTTGGTTAAAATTTTCGTGAATAGATGTACTCTGACACTTTTCTAACTTTTCACTTTTCCCAATATTTTTCACTTTGTCCACTATTTTTTCAATACTTGAAGATTTTCACATTTTTTTGAACGTTATTGACCTTTGACATTTTTGGTGAAAATTTTCATTAATACATGTACCTTGACATTTTACAAACTTTTCACTTTTCCTAAAATTTCCACTTTGTCAATCATTTTTTCAATACTTGATGATTTTCACATTTTTTTGAATGTTAGTGACCTTAGACATTTTTGGTCAAACTTTTCATAAATACGTGTACTGTGACATTTTACAAACTTTTCACTTTTCCTAATATTTTTCATTTTGTCAACCACTTTTTCAATACTTTATGATTTTCATATTTTTTCCAATATTAGTTAACTTAGACATTTTTGGTTAAAATTTTCGTGAATAGACTTACTGTGACACTTTACTAACTTTTCACTTTTTCTAATATTTTTTACTTTGTCAATCATTTTTTCAATACTTCATGATTTTCACTTTCCTTTGAACATAAGTGACCTTAGACATTTTTGGTGTAAATTTTCATGAACACATGTACTGTGACACTTTACTAACTTTACACTTTTCCTAATATTTGTCACTTTGTTAACCATTTTTTTAATACTTTTTGCTTTCCACATGTATTTGAACTTAGTGACCTTTGACATTTTTGGTCAAAATTTTCATTAATACATATACTTTGACATTTTACAAACTTTTCATTTTTCCTAATATTTTTCACTTTTAAAACCATTTTTTCAATACTTGATGATTTTCACATTTTTTTGAACGTTAGTGACCCTAGACGTTTTTGGTCAAAATTTTCATAAATACATGTACTGTGACATTTTACTAACTTTTCACTTTTCCTAATATTTTTCACTTTTTCAACCATTTTTTCAATACTTTATGATTTTCATATTTTTTCCGATATTAGTGACCTTAGACGTTTTTGGTCAAAATTTTCATTAATTCATATACTTTGACATTTTACAAACTTTTCATTTTTCCTAATATTTTTCACTTTGTCAATCATTTTTTCAATACTTATTATTTTCACTTTCCTTTGAACGTAAGTGTCCTTCGACATTTTTGGTCAAAATTTCATGAACGAATGTACTGTGACACTTTACTATCTTTACACTTTTCCTAATATTTGTCACTTTGTTAACCATTTTTTCAATACTAAATGATTTTCACATTTTTTTGAACTTAGTGACCTTTGACATTTTTGGTCAAAATTTTCATTAATACATATACTTTGACATTTTACAAACTTTTCATTTTTCCTAATATTTTTCACTTTTAAAACCATTTTTTCAATACTTGATGATTTTCACATTTTTTTGAACGTTAGTGACCCTAGACATTTTTGGTCAAAATTTTCATAAATACATATACTTTGACATTTTACAAACTTTTCACTTTTCCTAATATTTTTCACTTTGTCAATCATTTTTTCAATACTTGATGATTTTCACATTTTTTTGAACGTTAGTGACCTTAGACATTTTTGGTCAAAATTTTCATAAATACATGTACTGTGACATTTTACTAACTTTTCACTTTTCCTAATATTTTTCACTTTTTCAACCATTTTTTCAATACTTTGTGATTTTCATATTTTTTCCGATATTAGTGACGTTAGACATTTTTGGTCAAAATTTTCATTAATACATATACTTTGACATTTTACAAACTTTTCATTTTTCCTAATATTTTTCACTTTGTCAATCATTTTTTCAATGCTATATGATTTTCACATTTTTTTGAACGTTAGTGACCTTTGACATTTTTGGTCAAAATTTTCATAAATACATATACTGTGACATTTTACAAACTTTTCACTTTTCCTAATATTTTTCACTTTGTCAATCATTTTTTCAATACTTGATGATTTTCACATTTTTTTGAACTTTAATGACCTTTGACATTTTTGGTCAAAATTTGCATAATAACGTGTACTGTGACATTTTACAAACTTTTCACTTTTTTTAATATTTTTCACTTTGTCAATCATTTTTTCAATACTTGATGATTTTCACATTTTTTTGAACGTTAGTGACCTTAGACATTTTTGGTCAAAATTTTCATAAATACGTGTACTGTGACATTTTACAAACTTTTCACTTTTCCTAATATTTTTCACTTTGTCAATCATTTTTTCAATACTTTATGATTTTCACATTTTTTTGAACGTTAGTGACCTTAGACATTTTTGGTCAAAATTTTCATAACTACATGTACTGTGACATTTTACTAACTTTTCACTTTTCCTAATATTTTTCACTTTGTCAACCATTTTTTCAATACTTTATGATTTTCATATTTTTTCCGATATTAGTGACCTTAGACATTTTTGGTCAAAATTTTCATTAATACATATACTTTGACATTTTACAAACTTTTCATTTTTCCTAATATTTTTCACTTTTAAAACCATTTTTTCAATACTTGATGATTTTCACATTTTCTTGAACGTAAGTGACCCTAGACATTTTTGGTCAAAATTTTCATAAATACATATACTTTGACATTTTACAAACTTTTCACTTTTCCTAATATTTTTCACTTTGTCAATCATTTTTTCAATACATGATGATTTTCACATTTTTTTGAACTTTAGTGACCTTTGACATTTTTGGTCAAAATTTTCATAAATACGTGTACTGTGACATTTTACAAACTTTTCACTTTTCCTAATATTTTTCACTTTGTCAATCATTTTTTCAATACTTGATGATTTTCACATTTTTTTGAACGTTAGTGACCTTAGACATTTTTGGTCAAAATTTTCATAAATACATTTACTGTGACATTTTACTAACTTTTCACTTTTCCTAAAATTTTTCACTTTTTCAACCATTTTTTCAATACTTTATGATTTTCATATTTTTTCCGATATTAGTAACCTTAGACATTTTTGGTCATAATTTTCATTGATACATATACTTTGACATTTTACAAACTTTTCTATTTTCCTAATATTTTTCACTTTTAAAACCATTTTTTCAATACTTGATGATTTTCACATTTTTTTGAACGTTAGTGACCCTAGACATTTTTGGTCAAAATTTTCATAAATACATATACTTTGACATTTTACAAACTTTTCACTGTTCCTAATATTTTTCACTTTGTCAATCATTTTTTCAATACTTTATGATTTTCATATTTTTTCCGATATTAGTGACCTTAGACATTTTTGGTCAAAATTTTCATTAATACATATACTTTGACATTTTACAAACTTTTCATTTTTCCTAATATTTTTCACTTTATCAATCATTTTTTCAATACTATATGATTTTCACATTTTTTTGAACGTTAGTGACCTTAGACATTTTTGGTCAAAATTTTCATAAATACATATACTGTGACATTTTACAAACTTTTCACTTTTCCTAATATTTTTCACTTTGTCAATCATTTTTTCAATACTTGATGATTTTCACATTTTTTTGAACTTTAGTGACCTTTGACATTTTTGGTCAAAATTTTCATAAATACATATACTGTGACATTTTACTAACTTTTCACTTTTCCTAATATTTTTCACTTCATCAATCATTTTTTCAATACTTGATGATTTTCACATTTTTTTGAACGTTAGTGACCTTAGACATTTTTGGTCAAAATGTTCATAAATACATGTACTGTGACATTTTACAAACTTTTCACTTTTCCTAATATTTTTCACTTTGTCAATCATTTTTTCAATACTTTATGATTTTCACATTTTTTGAACATCAGTGACCTTTGACATTTTTGGTCAAAATTTTCATAAATACGTGTACTGTGACATTTTACAAACTTTTCACTTTTGCTAATATTTTTCACTTTGTCAATCATTTTTTCAATACTTGATGATTTTCACATTTTTTTGAACGTTAGTGACCTTAGACATTTTTGGTCAAAATTTTCAAAAATACATGTACTGTGACATTTTACAAACTTTTCATTTTTCCTAATATTTTTCACTTTGTCAATCATTTTTTCAATACATGATGATTTTCACATTTTTTTGAACTTTAGTGACCTTTGACATTTTTGGTCAAAATTTTCATAAATACGTGTACTGTGACATTTTACAAACTTTTCACTTTTCCTAATATTTTTCACTTTGTCAATCATTTTTTCAATACTTTATGATTTTCACATTTTTCTGAACGTTAGTGACCTTAGACATTTTTGGTCAAAATTTTCACAACTACATGTACTGTGACATTTTACAAACTTTTCATTTTTCCTAATATTTTTCACTTTGTCAATCATTTTTTCAATACATGATGATTTTCACATTTTTTTGAACTTTAGTGACCTTTGACATTTTTGGTCAAAATTTTCATAAATACGTGTACTGTGACATTTTACAAACTTTTCACTTTTCCTAATATTTTTCACTTTGTCAATCATTTTTTCAATACTTTATGATTTTCACATTTTTCTGAACGTTAGTGACCTTAGACATTTTTGGTCAAAATTTTCACAACTACATGTACTGTGACATTTTACTAACTTTTCACTTTTCCTAATATTTTTCACTTTTTCAACCATTTTTTCAATACTTTATGATTTTCATATTTTTTCCGATATTAGTGACCTTAGACATTTTTGGTCAAAATTTTCATTAATACATATACTTTGACATTTTACAAACTTTTCATTTTTCCTAATATTTTTCACTTTTAAAACCATTTTTTCAATACTTGATGATTTTCACATTTTTTGAACTTCAGTGACCTTTGACATTTTTGGTCAAAATTTGCATAAATACGTGTACTGTGACATTTTACAAACTTTTCACTTTTTCTAATATTTTTGACTTTGTCAATAATTTTTTCAATACTTGATGATTTTCACATTTTTTTGAACGTTAGTGACCTTAGACATTTTTGGTCAAAATTTTCAAAAATGCATGTACTATGACATTTTACAAACCTTATTTTTTTCCTAATATTTTTCACTTTGTCAATCATTTTTTCAATACATTATGATTTTCACATTTTTTTGAACTTTAGTGACCTTTGACATTTTTGGTCAAAATTTTCATAAATACGTGTACTGTGACATTTTACAAACTTTTCACTTTTCCTAATATTTTTCACTTTGTCAATCATTTTTTCAATACTTTATGATTTTCACATTTTTCTGAACGTTAGTGACCTTAGACATTTTTGGTCAAAATTTTCATAAATACATGTACTGTGACATTTTACTAACTTTTCACTTTTCCTAATATTTTTCACTTTTTCAACCATTTTTTCAATACTTTATGATTTTCATATTTTTTCTGATGTTAGTGACCTTAGACATTTTTGGTCAAAATTTTCATTGATACATATACTTTGACATTTTACAAACTTCTCTATTTTCTTAATATTTTTCACTTTTAAAACCATTTTTTCAATACTTGATGATTTTCACATTTTTTTGAACGTTAGTGACCTTAAACATTTTTGGTCAAAATTTTCAAAAATACATGTACTGTGACATTTTACAAACTTTTCACTTTTCCTAATATTTTTCACTTTGTCAATCATTTTTTCAATACATGATGATTTTCACATTTTTTTGAACTTTAGTGACCTTTGACATTTTTGGTCAAAATTTTCATAAATACGTGTACTGTGACATTTTACAAACTTTTCACTTTTCCTAATATTTTTCACTTTGTCAATCATTTTTTCAATACTTTATGATTTTCACATTTTTTTGAACGTTAGTGACCTTAGACATTTTTAGTCAAAATTTTCATAACTACATGTACTGTGACATTTTACTAACTTTTCACTTTTCCTAATATTTTTCACTTTTTCAACCATTTTTTCAATACTTTATGATTTTCATATTTTTTCCGATATTAGTGACCTTAGACATTTTTGTTCAAAATTTTCATTAATACATATACTTTGACATTTTACAAACTTTTCATTTTTCCTATCATTTTTCACTTTTAAAACCATTTTTTCAATACTTGATGATTTTCACATTTTCTTGAACGTAAGTGACCCTAGACATTTTTGGTCAAAATTTTCATGAACACATATACTTTGACATTTTACTAACTTTTCACTTTTCCTAATATTTTTCACTTTGTCAATCATTTTTTCAATACTTGATGATTTTCACATTTTTTTGAACGTTAGTGACCTTAGACATTTTTGGTCAAAATTTTCATAAATACATGTACTGTGACATTTTACTAACTTTTCACTTTTCCTAATATTTTTCACTTTTTCAACCATTTTTTCAATACTTTATGATTTTCATATTTTTTCTGATATTAGTGACCTCAGACATTTTTGGTCAAAATTTTCATTGATACATATACTTTTACATTTTACAAACTTTTCTATTTTCCTAATATTTTTCACTTTTAAAACCATTTTTTCATTACTTGATGATTTTCACATTTTTTTGAACGTTAGTGACCTTAGACATTTTTGGTCAAAATTTTCATAAATACATATACTGTGACATTTTACAAACTTTTCACTTTTCCTAATATTTTTCACTTTGTCAATCATTTTTTCAATACTTTATGATTTTCATATTTTTTCCAATATTAGTTAACTTAGACATTTTTGGTTAAAATTTTCGTGAATAGACGTACTGTGACACTTTACTAACTTTTCACTTTTTCTAATATTTTTTACTTTGTCAATCATTTTTTCAATACTTCATGATTTTCACTTTCCTTTGAACGTTAGTGACCTTAGACATTTTTGGTGTAAATTTTCATGAACACATGTACTGTGACACTTTACTAACTTTACACTTTTCCTAATATTTGTCACTTTGTTAACCATTTTTTCAATACTATATGCTTTCCACATGTATTTGAACTTAGTGACCTTTGACATTTTTGGTCAAAATTTTCATTAATACATATACTTTGACATTTTACTAACTTTTCATTTTTCCTAATATTTTTCACTTTTAAAACCATTTTTTCAATACTTGATGATTTTCACATTTTTTTGAACGTTAGTGACCCTAGACATTTTTGGTCAAAATTTTCATTAATACATATACTTTGACATTTTACAAACTTTTCACTTTTCCTAATATTTTTCACTTTGTCAATCATTTTTTCAATACTTGATGATTTTCACATTTTTTTGAACGTTAGTGACCTTAGACATTTTTGGTCAAAATTTTCATAAATACATGTACTGTGACATTTTACTAACTTTTCACTTTTCCTAATATTTTTCACTTTTTCAACCATTTTTTCAATACTTTATGATTTTCATATTTTTTCCGATATTAGTGACCTTAGACATTTTTGGTCAAAATTTTCATTAATACATATACTTTGACATTTTACAAACTTTTCATTTTTCCTAATATTTTTCACATTGTCAATCATTATTTCAATACTATATGATTTTCACATTTTTTTGAACGTTAGTGACCTTAGACATTTTTGGTCAAAATTTTCATAAATACATATACTGTGACATTTTACAAACTTTTCACTTTTCCTAATATTTTTCACTTTGTCAATCATTTTTTCAATACTTGATGATTTTCACATTTTTTTGAACTTTAGTGACCTTTGACATTTTTGGTCAAAATTTTCATAAATACGTGTACTGTGACATTTTACAAACTTTTCACTTTTCCTAATATTTTTCACTTTGTCAACCATTTTTTCAATACTAAATGATTTTCACTTTCCTTTGAACGTAAGTGACCTTAGACATTTTTGGTCAAAATTTTCATGAACACATGTTATGTGACATTTTACTAACCTTTCATTTTTCTCAATATTTTTCACTTTGTCAACCATTTTTTCAATACTTTATGATTTTCATGTTTTTTCCGATATTAGTTAACTTAGACATTTTTGGTTAAAATTTTCATGAACACATGTACTGTGACATTTTACTGACTTTTCACTTTTCCTAATATTTTTCACTTTGTCAATCATTTTTTCAATACTTTATGATTTTCACATTTTTTTGAACGTTAGTGACCTTAGACATTTTTGGTCAAAATTTTCATAAATACATGTACTGTGACATTTTACAAACTTTTCAGTTTTCCTAATATTTTTCACTTTGTCAATCATTTTTTCAATACTTTATGATTTTTCACTTTCCTGTGAATGTAAGTGACCTTAGACATTTTTGGTCAAAATTTCATTTTTGGTTAAAATTTTCATGAACACATGTACTGTGACATTTTACTAACTTTTCACTATTCCTAATATTCTTCACTTTGTCAGCATTTTTTTCAATACTTTATGATTTTCACATTTTTTCGAACGTTAGTGACCCTAGACATTTTTGGTCAAAATTTTCATTAATACATATACTTTGACATTTTACAAACTTTTCATTTTTCCTAATATTTTTCACTTTGTCAATCATTTTTTCAATACTTGATGATTTTCAAATTTTTTTGAACGTTAGTGACCTTAGACATTTTTGGTTAAAATTTTCATAAATACATGTACTGTGACATTTTACTAACTTTTCACTTTTCCTAATATTTTTCACTTTTTCAACCATTTTTTCAATACTTTATGATTTTCATATTTTTTCCGATATTAGTGACCTTAGACATTTTTGGTCAAAATTTTCATTAATACATATACTTTGACATTTTACAAACTTTTCATTTTTCCTAATATTTTTCACTTTGTCAATCATTATTTCAATACTATATGATTTTCACATTTTTTTGAACGTTAGTGACCTTAGACATTTTTGGTCAAAATTTTCATAAATACATATACTGTGACATTTTACAAACTTTTCACTTTTCCTAATATTTTTCACTTTGTCAATCATTTTTTCAATACTTGATGATTTTCACATTTTTTTGAACTTTAGTGACCTTTGACATTTTTGGTCAAAATTTTCATAAATACGTGTACTGTGACATTTTACAAACTTTTCACTTTTCCTAATATTTTTCACTTTGTCAACCATTTTTTCAATACTAAATGATTTTCACTTTCCTTTGAACGTAAGTGACCTTAGACATTTTTGGTCAAAATTTTCATGAACACATGTTATGTGACATTTTACTAACCTTTCATTTTTCTCAATATTTTTCACTTTGTCAACCATTTTTTCAATACTTTATGATTTTCATGTTTTTTCCGATATTAGTTAACTTAGACATTTTTGGTTAAAATTTTCATGAACACATGTACTGTGACATTTTACTAACTTTTCACTTTTCCTAATATTTTTCACTTTGTCAATCATTTTTTCAATACTTTATGATTTTCACATTTTTTTGAACGTTAGTGACCTTAGACATTTTTGGTCAAAATTTTCATAAATACATGTACTGTGACATTTTACAAACGTTTCACTTTTCCTAATATTTTTCACTTTTAAAACCATTTTTTCAATACTAAATGATTTTCACATTTTTTTGAACGTTAGCGACCTTAGACATTTTTGGTCAAAATTTTCATAAATACATATACTTTGACATTTTACAAACTTTTGCCTTTTCCTAATATATTTCACTTTGTCAATCATTTTTTCAATACTAAATGATTTTCACATTTTTTTGAACGTTAGCGACCTTAGACATTTTTGGTCAAAATTTTCATAAGTACATATACTTTGACATTTTACAAACTTTTCACTTTTCCTAATATATTTCACTTTGTCAATCATTTTTTCAATACTTGATGATTTTCTCATTTTTTTGAACGTTAGTGAACTTAGACTTTTTTGGTCAAAATTTTCATAAATACATGTACTGTAACATTTTACATACTTTTCACTTTTCCTAATATTTTTCACTTTGTCAACCATTTTTTCAATACTTTATGATTTTCATATTTTTTCCAATATTAGTTAACTTAGACATTTTTGGTTAAAATTTTCGTGAAAAGACGTACTGTGACACTTTACTAACTTTTCACTTTTTCTAATATTTTTTACTTTGTCAATCATTTTTTCAATACTTCATGATTTTCACTTTCCTTTGAACGTTAGTGACCTTAGACATTTTTGGTGTAAATTTTCATGAACACATGTACTGTGACACTTTACTAACTTTACACTTTTCCTAATATTTGTCACTTTGTTAACCATTTTTTCAATACTATATACTTTCCACATGTATTTGAACTTAGTGACCTTTGACATTTTTGGTCAAAATTTTCATCAATACATATACTTTGACATTTTACAAACTTTTCTTTTTTCCTAATATTTTTCACTTTTAAAACCATTTTTTCAATACTTGATGATTTTCACATTTTTTTGAACGTTAGTGACAATAGACATTTTTGTTCAAAATTTTCATAAATACATATACTTTGACATTTTACAAACTTTTCACTTTTCCTAATATTTTTCACTTTGTCAATCATTTTTTCAATACTTGATGATTTTCACATTTTTTTGAACGTTAGTGACCTTAGACATTTTTGGTCAAAATTTTCATAAATACATGTACTGTGACATTTTACTAACTTTTCACTTTTCCTAATATTTTTCACTTTTTCAACCATTTTTTCAATACTTTATGATTTTCATATTTTTTCCGATATTAGTGACCTTAGACATTTTTGGTCAAAATTTTCATTAATACATATACTTTGACATTTTACAAACTTGTCATTTTTCCTAATATTTTTCACTTTGTCAATCATTTTTTCAATACTTGATGATTTTCAAATTTTTTTGAACTTAAGTGACCTTAGACATTTTTGGTCAAAATTTTCATAAATACATATACTGTGACATTTTACAAACTTTTCACTTTTCCTAATATTTTTCACTTTGTCAATCATTTTTTCAATACTTGATGATTTTCACATTTTTTTGAACTTTAGTGACCTTTGACATTTTTGGTCAAAATTTTCATAAATACGTGTACTGTGACATTTTACAAACTTTTCACTTTTCCTAATATTTTTCACTTTGTCAACCATTTTTTCAATACTAAATGATTTTCACTTTCCTTTGAACGTAAGTGACCTTAGACATTTTTGGTCAAAATTTTCATGAACACATGTTATGTGACATTTTACTAACCTTTCATTTTTCTCAATATTTTTCACTTTGTCAACCATTTTTTCAATACTTTATGATTTTCATGTTTTTTCCGATATTAGTTAACTTAGACATTTTTGGTTAAAATTTTCATGAACACATGTACTGTGACATTTTACTAACTTTTCACTTTTCCTAATATTTTTCACTTTGTCAATCATTTTTTCAATACTTTATGATTTTCACATTTTTTTGAACGTTAGTGACCTTAGACATTTTTGGTCAAAATTTTCATAAATACATGTACTGTGACATTTTACAAACTTTTCAGTTTTCCTAATATTTTTCACTTTGTCAATCATTTTTTCAATACTTTATGATTTTTCACTTTCCTGTGAATGTAAGTGACCTTAGACATTTTTGGTCAAAATTTTCATAAATACATATACTTTGACATTTTACAAACTTTTCACTTTTCCTAATATATTTCACTTTGTCAATCATTTTTTCAATACTAAATGATTTTCACATTTTTTTGAACGTTAGCGACCTTAGACATTTTTGGTCAAAATTTTCATAAGTACATATACTTTGACATTTTACAAACTTTTCACTTTTCCTAATATATTTCACTTTGTCAATCATTTTTTCAATACTTGATGATTTTCTCATTTTTTTGAACGTTAGTGAACTTAGACTTTTTTGGTCAAAATTTTCATAAATACATGTACTGTAACATTTTACATACTTTTCACTTTTCCTAATATTTTTCACTTTGTCAACCATTTTTTCAATACTTTATGATTTTCATATTTTTTCCAATATTAGTTAACTTAGACATTTTTGGTTAAAATTTTCGTGAATAGACGTACTGTGACACTTTACTAACTTTTCACTTTTTCTAATATTTTTTACTTTGTCAATCATTTTTTCAATACTTCATGATTTTCACTTTCCTTTGAACGTTAGTGACCTTAGACATTTTTGGTGTAAATTTTCATGAACACATGTACTGTGACACTTTACTAACTTTACACTTTTCCTAATATTTGTCACTTTGTTAACCATTTTTTCAATACTATATACTTTCCACATGTATTTGAACTTAGTGACCTTTGACATTTTTGGTCAAAATTTTCATTAATACATATACTTTGACATTTTACAAACTTTTCTTTTTTCCTAATATTTTTCACTTTTAAAACCATTTTTTCAATGCTTGATGATTTTCACATTTTTTTGAACGTTAGTGACAATAGACATTTTTGTTCAAAATTTTCATAAATACATATACTTTGACATTTTACAAACTTTTCACTTTTCCTAATATTTTTCACTTTGTCAATCATTTTTTCAATACTTGATGATTTTCACATTTTTTTGAACGTTAGTGACCTTAGACATTTTTGGTCAAAATTTTCATAAATACATGTACTGTGACATTTTACTAACTTTTCACTTTTCCTAATATTTTTCACTTTTTCAACCATTTTTTCAATACTTTATGATTTTCATATTTTTTCCGATATTAGTGACCTTAGACATTTTTGGTCAAAATTTTCATTAATACATATACTTTGACATTTTACAAACTTGTCATTTTTCCTAATATTTTTCACTTTGTCAATCATTTTTTCAATACTTGACGATTTTCACATTTTTTTGAACTTTAGTGACCTTTGACATTTTTGGTCAAAATTTTCATAAATACATGTACTGTGACATTTTACTAACTTTTCACTTTTCCTAATATTTTTCACTTCATCAATCATTTTTTCAATACTTGATGATTTTCACATTTTTTTGAACGTTAGTGACCTTAGACATTTTTGGTCAAAATGTTCATAAATACATGTACTGTGACATTTTACAAACTTTTCACTTTTCCTAATATTTTTCACTTTGTCAATCATTTTTTCAATACTTTATGATTTTCACATTTTTTGAACTTCAGTGACCTTTGACATTTTTGGTCAAAATTTGATTAAATACGTGTACTGTGACATTTTACAAACTTTTCACTTTTTCTAATATTTTTCACTTTGTCAATCATTTTTTCAATACTTGATGATTTTCACATTTTTTTGAACGTTAGTGACCTTAGACATTTTTGGTCAAAATTTTCAAAAATACATGTACTGTGACATTTTACAAACTTTTCACTTTTCCTAATATTTTTCACTTTGTCAATCATTTTTTCAATACATGATGATTTTCACATTTTTTTGAACTTGAGTGACCTTTGACATTTTTGGTCAAAATTTTCATAAATACGTGTACTGTGACATTTTACAAACTTTTCACTTTTCCTTATATTTTTCACTTTGTCAATCATTTTTTCAATACTTGATGATTTTCACATTTTTTTGAACGCTAGTGACCTTAGACATTTTTGGTCAAAATTTTCATAAATACATGTACTGTGACATTTTACTAACTTTTCACTTTTCTTATATTTTTCACTTTTTCAACCATTTTTTCAATACTTTATGATTTTCATATTTTTTCCGATATTAGTGACCTTAGACATTTTTGGTCAAAATTTTCATTAATACATATACTTTGACATTTTACAAACTTTTCACTTTTCCTAATATATTTCACTTTGTCAATCATTTTTTCAATACTTGATGATTTTCTCATTTTTTTGAACGTTAGTGAACTTAGACTATTTTGGTCAAAATTTTCATAAATACATGTACTGTAACATTTTACTAACTTTTCACTTTTCCTAATAATTTTCACTTTGTCAACCATTTTTTCAATACTTTATGATTTTCATGTTTTTTCCAATATTAGTTAACTTAGACATTTTTGGTTAAAATTTTCGTGAAAAGACGTACTGTGACACTTTACTAACTTTTCACTTTTTCTAATATTTTTTACTTTGTCAATCATTTTTTCAATAGTTCATGATTTTCACTTTCCTTTGAACGTTAGTGACCTTAGACATTTTTGGTGTAAATTTTCATGAACACATGTACTGTGACACTTTACTAACTTTACACTTTTCCTAATATTTGTCACTTTGTTAACCATTTTTTCAATACTATATGCTTTCCACATGTATTTGAACTTAGTGACCTTAGACATTTTTGGTCAAAATTTTCATTAATACATATACTTTGACATTTTACAAACTTTTCACTTTTCCTAATATTTTTCACTTTTTCAACCATTTTTTCAATACTTTATGATTTTCATATTTTTTCCGATATTAGTGACCTTAGACATTTTTGGTCAAAATTTTCATTGATACATATACTTTGACATTTTAAAAACTTTTCATTTTTCCTAATATTTTTCACTTTTAAAACCATTTTTTCAATACTTGATGATTTTCACATTTTTTTGAACGTTAGTGACCCTAGACATTTTTGGTCAAATTTTTCATAAATACATGTACTTTGACATTTTACAAACTTTACACTTTTCCTAATATTTTTCACTTTGTCAATCATTTTTTCAATACTTGATGATTTTCATATTTTTTCAGATATTAGTGACCTTAGACATTTTTGGTCAAAATTTTCATTAATACATATACTTTGACATTTTACAAACTTTTCATTTTTCCTAATATTTTTCACTTTGTCAATCATTTTTTCAATACTATATGATTTTCACATTTTTTTGAACGTTAGTGACCTTAGACATTTTTGGTCAAAATTTTCATAAATACATATACTGTGACATTTTACAAACTTTTCACTTTTCCTAATATTTTTCACTTTGTCAACCATTTTTTCAATACTAAATGATTTTCACATTTTTTTGAACGTTAGCGACCTTAGACATTTTTGGTCAAAATTTTCATAAATACATATACTTTGACATTTTACAAACTTTTCACTTTTCCTAATATATTTCACTTTGTCAATCATTTTTTCAATACTTGATGATTTTCTCATTTTTTTGAACGTTAGTGAACTTAGACTATCTTGGTCAAAATTTTCATAAATACATGTACTGTAACATTTTACTAACTTTTCACTTTTCCTAATATTTTTCACTTTCTCAACCATTTTTTCAATACTTGATGATTTTCATATTTTTTCCAATATTAGTTAACTTAGACATTTTTGGTTAAAATTTTCGTGAATAGACGTACTGTGACACTTTACTAACTTTTCACTTTTTCTAATATTTTTTACTTTGTCAATCATTTTTTCAATACTTCATGATTTTCACTTTCCTTTGAACGTTAGTGACCTTAGACATTTTTGGTGTAAATTTTCATGAACACATGTACTGTGACACTTTACTAACTTTACACTTTTCCTAATATTTGTCACTTTGTTAACCATTTTTTCAATACTATATGCTTTCCACATGTATTTGAACTTAGTGACCTTTGACATTTTTGGTCAAAATTTTCATTAATACATATACTGTGACATTTTACAAACTTTTCATTTTCCTAATATTTTTCACTTTGTCAATCATTTTTTCAATACTTGATGATTTTCACATTTTTTTGAACTTTAGTGACCTTTTACATTTTTGGTGAACATTTTCATAAATACGTGTACTGTGACATTTTACAAACTTTTCACTTTTCCTAATATTTTTCACTTTGTCAACCATTTTTTCAATACTAAATGATTTTCACATTTTTTTGAACGTTAGCGACCTTAGACATTTTTGGTCAAAATTTTCATAAATACATATACTTTGACATTTTACAAACTTTTCACTTTTCCTAATATATTTCACATTGTCAATCATTTTTTCAATACTTGATGATTTTCTCATTTTTTTGAACGTTAGTGAACTTAGACTTTTTTGGTCAAAATTTTCATAAATACATGTACTGTAACATTTTACTAACTTTTCACTTTTCCTAATATTTTTCACTTTGTCAACCATTTTTTCAATACTTTATGATTTTCATATTTTTTCCGATATTAGTGACCTTAGACATTTTTGGTCAAAATTTACATTAATACATATACTTTGACATTTTACAAACTTTTCATTTTTCCTAATATTGTTCACTTTGTCAATCATTTTTTCAATACTTTATGATTTTCACTGTCCTTTGAACATAAGTGTCCTTCGACATTTTTGGTCAAAATTTCATGAACGAATGTACTGTGACATTTTACTAACTTTTCACTTTTCCTAATATTTTTCACTTCATCAATCATTTTTTCAATACTTGATGATTTTCACATTTTTTTGAACGTTAGTGACCTTAGACATTTTTGGTCAAAATGTTCATAAATACATGTACTGTGACATTTTACAAACTTTTCACTTTTCCTAATATTTTTCACTTTGTCAATCATATTTTCAATACTTTATGATTTTCACTTTCCTCTGAATGTAAGTGACCTTAGACATTTTTGGTCAAAATTTCATGAACGAATGTACTGTGACATTTTACTAACTTTTCACTTTTCCTAATATTTTTCACTTTGTCAACCATTTTTTCAATACTTTAAGATTTTCATATTTTTTCCAATATTTGTTAACTTAGACATTTTTTGTTAAAATTTTCGTGAATAGACGTACTGTGACACTTTTCTAACTTTTCACTTTTCCCAAAATATTTCACTTTGTTCACCATTTTTTCAATACTTGATGATTTTCACATTTTTTTGAACGTTAGTGACCTTAGACATTTTTGGTCAAAATTTTCATTAATACATATACTTTGACATTTTACAAACTTTTCATTTTTCCTAATATTTTTCACTTTGTCAATCATTTTTTCAATACTTGATGATTTTCTCATTTTTTTGAACGTTAGTGAACTTAGACTTTTTTGGTCAAAATTTTCATAAATACATGTACTGTAACATTTTACTAACTTTTCACTTTTCCTAATATTTTTCACTTTGTCAACCATTTTTTCAATACTTTATGATTTTCATATTTTTTCCGATATTAGTGACCTTAGACATTTTTGGTCAAAATTTACATTAATACATATACTTTGACATTTTACAAACTTTTCATTTTTCCTAATATTGTTCACTTTGTCAATCATTTTTTCAATACTTTATGATTTTCACTGTCCTTTGAACATAAGTGTCCTTCGACATTTTTGGTCAAAATTTCATGAACGAATGTACTGTGACATTTTACTAACTTTTCACTTTTCCTAATATTTTTCACTTCATCAATCATTTTTTCAATACTTGATGATTTTCACATTTTTTTGAACGTTAGTGACCTTAGACATTTTTGGTCAAAATGTTCATAAATACATGT
Organism: Fistularia commersonii; assembly: GCF_037954325.1. Taxonomy (NCBI): domain Eukaryota; kingdom Metazoa; phylum Chordata; class Actinopteri; order Syngnathiformes; family Fistulariidae; genus Fistularia; species Fistularia commersonii. The sequence goes on from NC_141307.1 coordinate 13,611,139, forward strand.
ACTGTGACATTTTACAAACTTTTCACTTTTCCTAATATTTTTCACTTTGTCAATCATATTTTCAATACTTTATGATTTTCACTTTCCTTTGAACGTAAGTGACCTTAGACATTTTTGGTCAAAATTTCATGAACGAATGTACTGTGACATTTTACTAACTTTTCACTTTTCCTAATATTTTTCACTTTGTCAACCATTTTTTCAATACTTTAAGATTTTCATATTTTTTCCAATATTTGTTAACTTAGACATTTTTTGTTAAAATTTTCGTGAATAGACGTACTGTGACACTTTTCTAACTTTTCACTTTTCCCAATATATTTCACTTTGTTCACCATTTTTTCAATACTTGATGATTTTCACATTTTTTTGAACGTTAGTGACCTTAGACATTTTTGGTCAAAATTTTCATTAATACATATACTTTGACATTTTACAAACTTTTCATTTTTCCTAATATTTTTCACTTTGTCAATCATTTTTTCAATACTTGATGATTTTCACATTTTTTTGAACGTTAGTGACCTTTGACATTTTTGGTCAAAATTTTCATTAATACATGTACCTTGACATTTTACAAACTTTTCACTTTTCCTTAAATTTTTACTTTGTCAATCATTTTTTCAATACTTGATGATTTTCACATTTTTTTGAACGTTAGTGACCTTAGACATTTTTGGTCAAACTTTTCATAAATACATGTACTGTGACATTTTACAAACTTTTCACTTTTCTTAATATTTTTCACTTTTTCAACCATTTTTTCAATACTTTAGGATTTTCATATTTTTTCCAATATTAGTTAACTTACACATTTTCGGTCAAAATTTTCATGAATACATATAATGTGACATTTTACAAACTTTTCACTTTTTCTAATATTTTTTACTTTGTCAATCATTTTTTCAATACTTCATGATTTTCACTTTCCTTTGAACGTTAGTGACCTTAGACATTTTTGGTGTAAATTTTCATGAACAGATGTACTCTGACACTTTACTAACTTTACACTTTTCCTAATATTTGTCACTTTGTTAACCATTTTTTCAATACTATATGCTTTCCACATGTATTTGAACTTAGTGACCTTTGACATTTTTGGTCAAAATTTTCATTAATACATATACTTTGACATTTTACAAACTTTTCATTTTTCCTAATATTTTTCACTTTGTCAACCATTTTTTCAATACTTTATGATTTTCACATTTTTTTGAACGTTAGTGACCTTAGACATTTTTGGTCAAAATTTTCATAAATACATGTACTGTGACATTTTACAAACTTTTCACTTTTCCTAATATTTTTTACTTTGTCAACCATTTTTTCAATACTAAATGATTTTCACATTTTTTTGAACGTTAGTGACCTTAGACGTTTTTGGTCAAAATTTTCATAAATACATGTACTGTGACATTTTACTAACTTTTCCCTTTCCTAATATTTTTCACTTCATCAATCATTTTTTCAATACTTAAATTTTCATAAATACATGTACTGTGACATTTTACAAACTTTTCATTTTCCTAATATTTTTCACTTTGTCAATCATTTTTTCAATACTTTATGATTTTCATATTTTTTCGAATATTAGTTAACTTAGACATTTTTGGTTAAAATTTTCGTGAATAGACGTACTGTGACATTTTACTAACTTTTCACTTTTCCCAATATTTTTCACTTTGTCCAATATTTTTTCAATACTTGATGATTTTCACATTTTTTTGAACGTTAGTGACCTTTGACATTTTTGGTCAAAATTTTCATTAATACATATACTATGACATTTTACAAACTTTTCATTTTTCCTTATATTTTTCACTTTGTCAATCATTTTTTCAATAGTTGATGATTTTCACAGTTTTTTTGAACGTTAGTGACCTTAGACATTTTTGGTCAAAATTTCATGAACGAATGTACTCTGACATTTTACAAACTTTTCATTTTTCCTAATATATTTCACTTTGTCAATCATTTTTTCAATACTTGATGATTTTCACATTTTTTTGAACGTTAGTGACCTTTGACTATTTTGGTCAAAATTTTCATTAATACATATACTATGACATTTTACAAACTTTTCATTTTTCCTAATATTTTTCACTTTGTTAATCATTTTTTCAATACTTTATGATTTTCACATTTTTTTGAACGTTAGTGACCTTTGACATTTTTGGTCAAAATTTTCATTAATACATGTACTGTGACATTTTACAAACTTTTCACTTTTCCTAATATTTTTCGCTTTGTCAATCATTTTTTCAATACTTGATGATTTTCACATTTTTTTGAACGTTAGTAACCCTAGACATTTTTGGTCAAAATTTTCATAAATACATGTACTGTGACATTTTACCAACTTTTCACTTTGTCAACCATTTCTTCAATACTTCATGATTTTCATTTTTTCCGATATTAGTTAACTTAGACATTTTTGGTTAAAATTTTCGTGAATACACGTACCGTGAAACTTTACTAACTTTTCACTTTTCCAAATATTTTTTACTTTGACAACCATTTTTATGGTGGACAATACTTTATGATTTTCACTTTCCTTTCCAAAAAATTGTTGACAAAGTGAAAAATATTTGAAAAAGTAAAATAAATGTCAAAATTGGTATATTCATAAAAAATTTGACAAAAATGTCAAAGGCCAGCTTCTTCTCCTTCTTTCGGCTTTTTCCCGGCAGGGGTCGCCACAGCGAGTCAACTTTCTCCATCTAACCCGATTCTCTGGATCCTCCTCTCTCACACCAACTACCTTCATATCCTCTCTCACTACGTCCATAAAATTTCTCTCTGGTCTTCCTCGAGACCTTTTGCCTAGCAACTCCAATTCCAGCTTCCGTCTACCAATATATTCTCCATCTGCCTCCTCTGCCCATGACCAAACCATCTCAGTCTGGCTTCTCCGATCTTCTCTCCAAAACATCTAACATGTGCTGTTCATTTGATAGACTCATTTCTGATCCTCCTCATCCTGGTCACTCCCAAAGAGAACCTCAACATCTTCATCTCTGCAAGCTCTAGTTCCTCCTGCTGTCTTTTGGTCATTGTAACAGTTTCTAGTGCAAACATCATCGCTGGTCTCACCACTGTCTTGTACACCTATCCTTTTATTCTGCCTGAAAGTCTTCTATCACATAGTACCCCTGACACTTTTCTCCACCCATTCCAACCTGCTTGGACCCGTCTCTTCACCTCTTTTTCACGCTCTCCGTTGCTCTGGACTGTTGACCCTAAGTACCTGAAATCCTCCAGCTTCTTGAACTCCACTTCCTGTAGCATCACCGTTCCTCCCAAGTTCCTCTCATTCACACACATATATTCTTTCTTGCTGCGACTAACTTTCATTCCTCTCCTTTCCAGAGCATACTTCCACCTCTCTAGATTTTCCTCTACCTGTTGTCTGCTCTCACTACAGATCACAATGTCATCCGCAAACATCATGGTCCATGGGGATTCCTGTCTAACCTCATCTGTCATCACCATTGCGAACAAGAAGGGGCTCAGAGCTGAGCCCATGATGGAGTCCCACCTCCACCTTGAACTTCTCAGTTACCCCTACAGCACACCGTACCAGTGTCTTACAGCTAGCATACATGTCCTGCACCAGTCTAACATACTTCTCTGCCACTCCAGACTTCCTCATACAATACCAGAGCTAATACAGAGCTACAATACAATCTGTTCTGCAATTGAACTCTGTTTGAGATAGAAAAGAGGATGGATTTTGTCTACAAATGATCCTAAATAATACTGCAGGTTTATCAGGTTATTATTGGCGTTTTTCATGTCTCGCAGCTGTTTGCTAGAAAGGCATTTATTGTGGCTACTATCCGTTTGTGTGGCCACGGGACCGGACTTTTGTTGTCCCGGTGTGTTCAGGAACTGATCAAGCAAGAATGGTTTATTCAAAGTCAGGAAATACACTTAGGAGATATCCCGGGCTAGAATGAATGTCACCCCGAGAGGATGGTTCACCCTCTGCACACCCTCTGAGACACGTCCAGCGGATGTGCAGGTGAGGAGGTTCCGTCATTTTATACCATCGCCTCAACGCTCAAGTTTATTTCCAAATAAGGACTTGTTTTACACACTCATGGAATTTGGGCACTTGGGGTGCCGGGCCGCGTCCCGGATAAAGCCGCGGGGTTCGCCATCGATTACGCTTTGGGGGTGTCAATGGAAGAGAACACAGTTGGGCATCCCTTTGTCGTCACGTGATGCTCTCGTGGGCGAATTTTAACACTACATGAGTTATCTATCTGCAATGCACCCCTCTTTATACTGCATTAGATGTTTTGTTTTTTTTTATAGCCATATACTAATTATTGGGGGGTGGATTGATTCGGAGCACTACTGAAGGCCTCGGTGTAAAATGCACGGCCCGCCACTGAGAATCCACCTGAATCCGGTCACCATCAGGGGTACAGAAGTGAACATTGTGGACACCTACAAATACCTGGGTGTCCACTTGGACAATAAACTGGACTGTAAACACCAACGCCATCTTCAAGAAGGGTCTTGAAGCTGGAGTCTGTGGTGCAGGTGTCAGAGAAGCTCCTCAGCATCATGGACAACATCCATCACCCCCTGCATGGACACTGACGTCCTGTCAGAGCTCTTTCAGTCATAGATTGATACCACCAAGGAGCTCCACTGAACGCCACAGGAGGTCTTTCCTACCTGAGGCTATCAGACCTTTTAATTCCCCTTCCTTCTGCCAAAGGGAATCTTAAAATCTTTGTACTTTTTAAAACCTTAAAAAACTTGATAGCCTTAACCTTGACAATTTATATTTTATTGTATTTCTTATTCTCCCTCCTCCCTACTATTATCTATTCTATGCATGTTCTATGTATCTATGTTTTTGCTTGACACTCTGGCACAGCAATTTCCTTCAGGATAAATAAAGTTGTTCTCATCTCATCTCTCTCATATATATATATACATATATATATATATATATATACATATATACTTTTTTTAATTTTTTGACGTAACTATTACACTGCTGTGAAAAAGGAATTTCCCCTATGGAGATGGATACTTGATTGGTAATTCCAAGCAGCTGAGAGCGTTTAGTAAATGCTAACTGGTTGCGGTCTGCTATTGGTCCCTGCCAGGGCGCTGGCCGTGACGCAACTTCCGGATGACGGCAGAACTCTGGAGAGCCAGCTGAGCGCTGCGCGTCTCTTGACGGGAGAATTGCTTTTGTGAGGGGAAGCACAATTTCGTCTTGTCTTTCAGATCCAACGCGTTTGGAGCGCGCTTTTGGTCTTGTGTTTTGCTTTTTTTTTTCTTCTCCATTTTTCTGTGATATAATTCTGCTTAGTGATGGGACGATGAAACCTCAAGGAGTGTGTTGACACATTAGACCAGGGGTCGGCAACCCATGCGGCTCTTCCATCTTTACACTGCGGCTCCGAGTGGCTTGGTAAAATATATCATAAATATTTAATTGAAGAATATTTCATTCGTGTTAATTCCTTTTTTTAACTTTTAGTTCTAAGTTGGAAGATTATTGTGATCTTAAAATATTAAATAAAATTATATTGTTTTTCGCCGCTCAAAATAACGTCACACCGGCGGAAGCCGGTAGACCCGCCAGCCGGTAAAGTCCCGATTTGCAAATGCTGTGCGCAGGAGTCCAGGAGCAGAAGTCCTATGAACCAGGTAAAATAAATATTAAGATATTTTGCAAATATTAATTTTTTGTTTACTGACAGTGCTTTTTTTGCCCCCGATTTATTTTTAAAATTCAGGTCAAGGCTCCGCTCAACGCTCTGAAAGCCCAAAGCTCGAAATGACTTCATTACATAAATAAGATTTAATTTTCTCCGTAATACTTTGTGATTTTCAGAAGCAACACACTACACACTTGTTTATACAAAGTATAGAGCGCGATTTCAGTGAAAGAAACGTAAAGATAGGACTAGTCAATGAAATCTTTGTTAGTGAAGCTCCAGCTGTGTTTCCGGCTTTAGTTTCATCGGGGAGAAGACTTGTTTCAGGTGTGGAAGTTAAAATCAGGCTTTTTGTTTCAAGCTCGCTTACGTGCTGAAAGTCGCAAAACGGTGAGTTTTGAACTTAAGAGCAGGAATTGTGTGAACTCAGCAAATGTCTACCATCTGTGCTTTTCTTTTTGTCCCTGTCCAAGAAGGTGATGCTGATTTGGTTCCTCTGATGGGCGATCGTGACACCGCGCTTTCACGTGCACACTCCTGAGGCTCGTCCGGCTCATTTCCCTGCTCCCAATGTTCCAAACGCAAAGGCTTCACTTTCCTTTGTCAGTTGGTATGTTCGCATGGCTCCCCTTTGAATGACTTTGAGGTAGGTAAATACCTCGAATGTCTCCTGGTTCCAAAACCAGATGGCACATTTTGTTTTTCCAGACTTTAGAGAAGTCAATGCAGCTACCAAGCCTGACTTGTTCCAACTCCCCTGTGTGGATTGAGGTTCTGCCATGTTTGCTACTAAGGTCAACCTACATAAAAGGGTATCGACAGTTCCCGCTGAGATTTCCAGCTTTGTTACACCCCCGACTGTTTGGGCTTAGAATGCTCTTGCCACGTTCCGACACTGGATGTGCAAAGTTGGAGCCTCTCTGACCTTGAACTTCGCCAAATGAGTTCGGTAAAGCCACCGTCGCTTGGGTAAGAGTGTCTGTTTTTGAAGGAACAAATAAATGGATGTCTACACTTGACTCACACACTCTAGCTTCTTTTCTGCAGCTGAGGATTTGCAAGAAGAATCCCTGGAATCACCATGAGGCAGAATGGCGTGCCTCACTTGGGCGCTCTTTGCAGCTGTTTTATGATCGCTCAGCACAAGAAACTAATTACCAACATGCAGTGGTTGCCAAAAAACACTGTACATTCCAAATTAATAGTGCTTAAACATTTTAATAGTGACATAGAATTAAATGAAATCACTGATAAGTATAACCCTTTAATTCCTTTTTTTCCATTTTAGATTTTTCTCCAAGGTTGCCAAGTGAGCCATAGCCTCGACTGCCTCCAAGGACTACACGTCACTGGTGTGTGTATACATACTACATGTATATACATGTGTGTGTATATGTAGGTATGCAAGGAAAAAGGAAAAGCCCAAAGGATGGAGATGTTTCCATATACATAAAGTGTGGGTGCACTTCTTGCTCATCTTCATAACAAACAGGACACATATGTATACACATGACCATCTCAGCCACCACGCCTGAGGAGACACCAACCTGTGGAGGAGCAAAAGGCCGTCTGACTGCGACTCAACATTTCCTTTGCAGTGTTCACAAGTCAACTGTTAACTGAAATAAAGTGAGACTGAATATAAAACAAAATGTGTTTTCTTTATAGAATGAGTCATGACTTGCAGGTTTGAGTTATTCAATCAGTCATGTTGGAATGTATCAGTGAGGGATACTCATGTTCAAAACAAACATCCAAAGTAATCACTGGAACTGAAATAAGTTCATCACTTTATTTTACAACACTAGTAAGAGCTCAAGTCAGGACACACATATACACTGCTCGGAAAAAAAGGGAACACTCAAATAACATGTCATAGATCAGAATGAAAGAACTATTGCTATGAAATGAATTTAACTTTTGAATTCCTCTTCCCTCAGCCGCAGGGAATCTTCAAATCTTTGTACTTAAGACCTTCAAACACTTGATAGCCTTAACCTTGACACTTTATATTTCATTGTATTTCTTATTCTCCCTCCTTCCTACTATTATCTATTACTGTTATGTTTTTGCTTGAAACTCTGGCACAACAATTTCCTTCGGGATAAATGAAGTTGTTCTCATCTCAAATACTTTATTCTTTACATAGTTCAAAGTGCTGAGAACAAAGTCACACCACGATCGGGCTCGTTCGTATATGTCAAATATAACATCCGCACAAATCACGGTTGGGCGGCTCGGTGGCGCAGCGGTTAGAGCTGTCGCCTCACAGCAAAGCAACCCGGGTTCAAGCCCCACAGCAACCACTGTGTGTGGTTGCCTCTGTGTGGAGTTGGCATGCTCTCCCCGTGTCCGCGTGGGTTCTCTCCTTCCTCCCACTGGCCAAAAGCATGCATTTAAGTTCATCGGCAACTCTAAAGTCTCCCTACGCATGACTGTTGTGTGACTGGCCCTGCTCCAATGCAGGGCGGCCCTATAGGCTGAGAGATGGGCGCCAGCCACCCCGAGCCACCCGCCCAGGCGGGACGCTCACGTGTGACTGTGGCCCCGATACAAAAGGAAACATTTACTTTTTACAACTAAAATACACATCATACACGCAACAAAAATACCAAAAACAAACTTTATTCAACATTTTACATACATTACATTACATTTCAATCATTTCATCATTGAAATTATCTTTAAACTTCAGACACCAAACACGAAAAACAACATATTTTACTTGCAATCCTACCCTCAGTAACCCTGAGTAATGCTTGCTACTCTATCACTCTCAACTTTGACATACATATTGCTGGGAAAAAAAAAAAAAAAAAAAAAAAACAATAACCCACAACCCTCCAGACACACCAACAAAATGACTAACTTCACACCGTCACACCAACATTTACATAAACTGTCTCTTTCACAGCTCCGATTGATGAGAAACAATGATTTCCCACCACTCAATGCCAAGTGCTGGGGAGATAAACTTGCCCACTTTACCATTTCAAACTTTACCGCACTTTCGGTCCTCCTTCAATCCATCCATAAATATCCTCTTCCAAACCCTACATTGCTCTGCACTGTTGACAAGCGTACTTAGAGCGTACTTAGCGTACAACACACTGCTCCACAACGTCACTTCAACACTTGCAGCATTGACATTCAATTGTCATCGATCCTTTTTGAATTGAACGTCAACAAGTCTGTCCTGAACTGACCACAGATAGCGAAGAAGCTCGATGCTAATGCTACTAGCCTCTCATCTGCTGTCCGCCGACGTCTCACCTTTGAAAGAAACAAAATTACGGTTACAAATTTCACTACCTCTCTCTGAGAGTTTGGTTTGTGTATCCGTTCATCGAACTGTAGCAATTTCATCAGGAAACACGTTGAAATGTGTTTGTCTCACGCGGGCGTTCCGTTCCACTGCTACTGCTAGCTCGCTCGGCTCCACTTCCGGTCCACGCGCTGGCCGCGCCCCTTATTTATAGGCTCGGTCGGAATAAATGCGTCATTTCCCGTGCCGAATTATTTGGACAAATGTTTGTTTGTATGTTTAAATTCCAAAGTGAAATGGAAAAAGTAGACATTGAATTGAGCTCATTCATTGTGACGAGGCAAATGTTCTGCTCAGTCAATTATTTTGAACAATTAAACGAAGGTTTAACTCATTGACACGTTTTGCAAATAGTATTATAGGAACCAACAAAATGGGATAACTTAGCAGCCACAGTCATAGTTGAGGATAAAGAACTTTCTTTTACTTCATAGACAGTGAGGAAATATGTATGTAGCTATGACTGAACCAGTAGTTATGACGGTCCTACATGAACGGTAAGAGTCAGACTGCCTGCCTGTCGGAACGAATGAACCACAAAAAGCATTTTCTCCTGTCTGATCAATAACAATGCGTTGTTCAGATTAACACTTAAACCCTGTTTGATGGTTTTAAAATGAAAACACAATATATGGAAAGACTGACCGGATTTCAATACATGTATGTAGGTATTCATGTGTGTATATATGTCTGTGTGTGTATACATGTATGATAATATATATGTAGGTATATATGTGTCTATATATGTAAGAGTGTTTGTTTAAATACACTGCTCAAAAAAATAAAGGGAACACTTAAAAAAAACACATCCTAGATCTAAATGAATGAAATAGTCTTCTGAAATACTTTGCTCTTTACACAGTTGAATGTGCTGACAACAAAATCACACAAAAATGATCAATGGAAATCAATTGTATCAACCATGGAGGTCTGGATTAGGAATCACACTCAAAATTAAAGTGTAAAAACAAACTCCAGGCTGATCCAACTTTGATGTAATGTCCTTAAAACAAGTCAAAATGAATCTGTGTTGCTTCCTGAGTGGACACTATGATTTCACAGAAGTGTGATTGACTTGGAGTTACATTGTGTTGTTCAAGTGTTCCCTTTATTTTTTTGAGCAGTATATGTACGTATATATACACAAACATATACGTACGAGCTCCTCTTTTTCAGACTCATCTTCTGCTGGCGGGGAAGAAACCCGTGGCGTCGGCTTGGGCCGCGAACTCCTCCTCCTTCCTCGTTCGACCAACGGTTCCCTGCATCTTGTTGTAAATGGGCAGTACTTTTACCAATAGATGACGCTACTGCTCTATCATCATGCCACTTCTGCTCGGATGTGTCCAGTGAAGAACGGACATTCTGCGAGGATATGCCTTTAACCTTTAATGAAATTGTGACAAAAATGTCAAAGTTCACTAACATTGGAAAAAAGGTGAAAATCCTTAAGTATTGAAAAAATTGTTGTTAACAAAGTGAAAAATATTGGGAATAGTGAAAAATTGGAAAAATGTCAAAATATGTATGTTCATAAAAACTTCTACAAAAAATATCAAAGTAAGTAAATTTGGAAAAAATGTGAAAACCATAATGTATCGAAATAATTGTTGACAAAGTGAAAAACATTCCGAAAAGTTAAATATTGGCAAAATGTGACAATATAGATATTCATGGAAATTTTGACAAAAAATGTCAAAAATCATTAACATTGGGAAATAAGTGAAAATTGCAAAGTATGATGTAAATTGTTGATAAAGTGAAAAATGTTTGGAAAATTGAAAATTGGAAAAAATTCAATAATACTTATATTCATGAAAATTTTGACAAAAAATGTCAAAGGTCAGTAAAATTGGAAAAAAAAGTGAAAACCATAAAGTATTGAAAATATTGTTGACAAAGTGAAAAATATCGGGAAAAGTGAAACATTGATAAAATATTACCATAGAGATATTCATGAACATTTTGACAAAATATACCAAAAGTCAGTTAATTGGAAGAAATGTGAAAATGATCAAGTATGGTTGTTTCTTCAGAAGTGGGTGAGTAACACACCTTCCAGATTTTGTTGGAAATCGAATGTATAATCCTGCTGCACCGAGGACGAGTCGTGACGACACCACGCAGACGGAGAGAGAACAAGTAGTTGATACGCTGCTGATTTTTCAGCTTTTCCCACTTGCAAAGCATGTAGAGGTCTAATTTTTATCATGGGTTCCTCCTTTAACTGTGAGTGACGGAATCCAAAAGAAAAATCCAGAAAAAACACATTGTATGATTCGAAGTAATTCATTTGCATTTTATTGCAAGACACCAGAAAAACAAAAGTTAATATTTGTTCCAGAGAGCTTTATTGGCAATGACAGAGATCATAAGTTTCCTGTAGTTCTTGAGCAGGTTTCCACACACTGCAGCAGGGATTCTGGCCCATTCCTCCATCCAGACCTTCTCCAGATCCTTCAGGTTTCGGGGCAGTCGCTGGGCAATATGGACTTTCAGCTCCTGATGTCCTTTCACAGCTCTCTGGTCTTGGCCATTGTGGAGAGGTTAGAATTTGTTTGATTGAGTGTGTCCAGGTGTGCTCTATACAGGTAACGAGTTCAAGCTGGTGCCGTGAAGCCAGGTCATGAGTGGAGAACAGGAGGGCCTCTCAAAGAAGAACTCATAGATCTATGAGAGCCACAATTCTCACTGGCTGGTAGGTGATCAAATACTTATTTCATGCAGTAAAATGCAGAGCTTCTTCTTTCGGCTTTTCCCTTCAGGTGTCGCCACAGCGAGTCGGCTTTCTCCATCTAACCCTATTCTCTGGATCCTCCTCTCTCACACCAACTACCTTCATATCCTCTCTCACTACGTCCATAAATCTTCTCTTTGGTCTTCCTCCAGACCTCTTGCCTGGCAGCTCCAATTCCAGCATCCGTCAGAATCAGAATCAGAATCATTTATTAATGGCCACACAACAGCGTTGGTGGAATTAGTTTTGGGTACAGCGCATAATGCTCACATCTCTCCTGTGTCAGTTCCATTGTCAACAATACATACAGAAAATCATGATCAGCAGACACGATACATCAATACATTGATTGATTCAGAGTCCGTATAGCGATTGGGAAAAAGCTGTTTTTGAATCTGACAGATTTGGTTGTGAGACCTGTAGCGCGTCCCGGAGGGCATGAGTGTGAACAGGTGACGTGCAGGGTGTGTGTGGTCTGAAGTGAGTTTGACTGAACGTTGTGTGATGCGTCTTTGATACAGAGTGTGTGTGGAAGGGAGAGTGTGAGCCATGATTCTAGATGATTTATTGATGATGCGTGAGCGACTATCCAAGTTACCATACCAGACTATTATTGATGAGGTCAGGATACTTTCAATTATGGCTGTGTAGAGCTGAAGGAGGGTATTGTGTCTCACATTGGATTTTTTTTAGTTGTCTGAGGAAAAAACTGTCTTTTGTTGGCTTTTTTGTAAACTTCCTCTGAGTGCTGTTTGAATCTTAGTGTATTATTGATGTGTGTCCCAAGAAATTTGAATGAGTGTGTGATGGCTGTAGGATCAGAGTTGATGGAGATGGGTGTTTTGGGTGGGCGAGCGGGAGAAATCAATGATCGGTTCTTTTGTTTTTGATGCGTTTAGCTGCAGGTTGTTGTTCTGGCACCAGGTGACTGCCTGGGTGACCTGCTCTCCATAGTGTTTCTCATTATTTTCAGTGACGAGTCCAATTATTGTGGCGTCGTCTGCATATTTGAGGATGGATACTGAACTGTGTGAGGATGTGAGCGTGTTTGTGTACAAAGAAAACAACCAGAGTACAAACAAATAAAATCATATTGAAATCTACTGGGATAAAATCCCTTCTACAACAATAATGGTAGTGAAATGTGTTGTGTTTGTATCAGTTCGGATACATCGACTGCTTACTTTGAGGGTTTTCACTGTGAATTTGATACAAGAACTGCAAACAGTTGTGTCCGCAAGAAAGTTAATGTTCCTTGGTCTTTTATTCTGTGAAAAACTTGAAAAGGGAAATAGTGTTATTTATTTCATTAATAATGTTATTTGTTTTCTGATTATTTTTTTTTCCCCTGTCAAGATCCCAGAAAGGGTTAATTTTGGCTATGTGTGGCTTTCTGGAAAACAATAAATGTTTACGTTTCGACACCTCTGCGATCGTCACACTTTTTGTGACAAACAGGCCCAGCCCCCCGTCAGAGAAGGGAAAAGTTATTTGGCCCTCGCAGGAAAAAGTTTGGTCTAGAGGAAGACCAAAGAGAACATTGATGAACATAGCGCGAAGATATGAAGGTAGTTGGCGTGTGAGAGGAGGATGCAGTCGATTCCCTGTGGCGACTCCTGAAGGGAAAAGCCCAAAGGGGGGAGAAGAAGAAGAATGTAGATATCTATCCATATGTATGTGTATATGCATATGTTTGTGTGTATGTGTATATATATATAAATAAACACAAACACACATATGTATGTGTTTATATATGTATGTAAATATGTATACATGTGAATTTATGTATGTGTATATACATTTGTATATGTGAGTATGTCAATATGTATGTGTGTATGCATGCACGTATGTGTGCATGAATGCATGCGTGCATGGAGGCGTGCATGAACGCATGCGTGCATGGAGGCGTGTATGAATGTGTGCATGTTCGTATGCAAGTCTGCATGCATCAATGCGTGAGTGCAAAAGTGCATGCATATGTGTGCGCATGCGTGTGTGCGCTTGTGCGTGCGTTTTTGTGTGAGTGCATGCGTTTCAGACACACATTCACTCATGCAGGCATGTTTGAATGAAATATGTGTTTATAATTATGCGTGTGTGTGGGGGGGGTGTATTTATGTGATGTTTTAATATGTATGTATTTATATAGGTGTGTATGCAAATGTGTTGGTATACATTTGTGTGTGTCTATGTATGTACGAATGAATGTAAGTGTGTTTGCATACATGTATCGATGAATGTGAATTTAGAGAAGTATATACATGTATGTCTGTATATATATGTATGTGTTCACAGATGTATGTATGTATGTATGTATGTATGTATGTGCTCATACATGTATGTATGGGAACTGTGCACTGACTAAGGGAGCAGTTGAAGATGTTAGTGAATATTGGGCCTCGCTGGTGTGCACAATGTTTCAGGACTACCGAACTGCATGTTTTGTTTTGTCTTTCCTTATTGCAGCCCTAAGTTGGTATTTGGCTGCCCTGTGTTGCCCCATGTCTCCCTCAGTGAAGGCACCGCATGTTTTCCTGCGTAATGCCTGAATGTCCTTTGTAAACCACGGCTTTTTATTGCCATGGATTTTCGCAGGTTTGATGGGAATGCACGTCCCGACGCAGAGGTTGATGTATGACATCACTGTGTCTGTCAGCTCGTCCAAACTGTCCGCAGCTGTGCGAAATACGTCCCAATCATTCCATTCGAGGCAGCCTCTGAGCGTGTCGATAGCCGCTCTCGACCAGCACTGGACAACTTTGGATTGTACGCAGTGGGATTTAAGTTTTTGCCTGTATTTTGGGACGAGCAGCAGCGTGGCGTGGTCCGACCTGCCCAGCGGTGCCCTCGGAAAACACCGGTACGCATCGCTTATGGCAGGGGTGCCCAGTGCGTCGAACGCGATCGACCGGTCGATCGCATGGCATTGAAAAAATAAGGATGATGATTTTCCGGACTTCCTCATTACCGCTGTATTATACACCAACAAGCATTATGTGCATAAATGCTCAACATGAAAGAGATAATGGATGTGGCAACAAAGATCGCCTGTTCTATTCGGGCCAGATCTGTTCAAAGACGGCAGTTCCGTGCACAACTGGAGAAGGCTGAGTGCGACCACTCAGAGTCGCTGTTGCACACCGACGTGAGATGGCTAAGTCGGGGGAAATTCCTGCAAAGATTTCGAGAGCTGTTGCCGGAGATCGAGGAGTTTTTTTCCGTGAAGGTAATGCCGTGCAGATAATAGCCAACTAAATGAGCATCAGTGGCTGCTGGACTTGGTCTGACCAACATGCTGAATGACCTTAATCTCGAGCTCCAAGGAAAGGACAAAACTGTGATCAATATGACCAGCTCAGTTAATGCTTTCAAACGCAAAATGCGACATCTCTCCTCAAAGCTCCATGATTTGGCAAACTTCCGGAACCTCGCGGCAGAGCTGGAGACACAAGAGCAGTCATGTGCGCAGCAGGACCGTGCACGCTACATAAAGCAAATTGACAGTTGTCTGTCAGAGTTCGACAGACACTTTCAAGACTTTGCCGTACTCGAGCCGGTCGCTACATTCATGTGCTACCCTTGCCGGGAAGATGCTGAGGTTGTTTCACTGGCATCAAAAGTTGCAACCCTGTTTCACCTGAACTCCTCTGGAGTGGAGGATGAGATTCTGACACTTCAAGTCGACGTTCAGCTGAAGGCCAGAGCTCATGGACAATTCTGGAACTTTCTCACAGAGGACAAGCACCCTAACATCAGAAAATGTGCTTCCTTCTTGACTGCATTATTTGGCTCCACTTATTTATGTGAGTCAGCTTTTTCCCACATGAAGATCATGAAGTCAAAGTACCGTTCCACCATGACTGATGAGCATCTGGAAGTCTGCTCGAGGCCGGCTCTCGGCAGTTACTGTCCGGACTCTGCATCCCTGGCTAATTCCATTCAGTGCAAGTCATCGGAGTAAGGTAATGACAAAAAAAATGTACAAAGTTGTATTGTGCAATATAGGTTGATGCAGTACTGCGAGGAACACCAGCATATACTGCACATATAAAAATGATTCTCAATATATTCATAAATAATGTGTTTTGCATTTTTAGTGGGCGGTAGATCATTTTGACCCCTGGCTTATGGGAACGTAGCAGTGCTCGAGGATGTTGGCGCCTCTGCTTGGACAGGTAACTTGCTGGATATAGTTTGGAAGCTCTTTCGACAGACTGGCATGGTTGAAGTCGCCTACCACAATGACAGCCGTGTCGGGATTGGAGTTCTCAACTGAGGAGATGTAGGTTGCTAGCTCTGTTGTGGCTACGTTAGCATTTGCCGATGGTGGGCTTTAAACACCAATCAGAACAACAGAAGCAAACTCCCTGGGAAGATAGTGTGGTCTGCATTTCACAGCATTGTATTCCAAATTAGGACTGCAGAAGCTGTTAAGCCTGCGGTGTTACTGCACCATCTGCCGTGGTGTCTACCAATATATTCTCTATCCCTCCTCTGTCCATGACCCAACCATCTCAGTCTGGCTTCTCTGACCTTCTCTCCAAAACATCAAACATGTGCTGTTCCTCTGATAGACTCATTCCTGATCCTCTCCATCCTGGTCACTCCCAAAGGGAACCTCAACATCTTCATCTCTGCAAGCTCTAGTTCTGCCTGCTGTCTTTTGGTCATTGTAGCAGTTTCTAGTCCATACATCATCGCTGGTCTCACCACTGTCTTGTACACCTTTCCTTTTATTCTGGCTGAAAGTCTTCTATCACATAGTACCCCTGACACTTTTCTCCACCCATTCCAACCTGCTTGGACCCGTCTCTTCACCTCTTTTCTCTTCTACCTGTCTCCCTGATAACACTAGCTGTAGTTGTCCAATCACCTGGAAGCTGAGCCTGACCACCCAGACCCTTTCTCAACTCCTCCCTGAAAACCATGCAACACTCCTCCCTTTTCAGCTTCCACCACTTTGTCCTCTGCTCTGCCTTTGTCCTCTTCATCTCTCTTTCAGGTTACCTCGTCTATACAAGATGTAGTCTACCTGCGTGCTCCTACCTCCGCTCTTATAAGTTACCCTATGTTCCTGTTTTTTCTGGAAAAAGGTGTTCATTACAGCCATTTCCATCGTTTTTGCAAATTCTACCACCATCTGTCCCTCTGCATTCCTATCCTGGATACCAAATCTCCCAATCACTTCTTCAAAAAAAAAGGTATTTGGTCCTCGCAGGAAAAAGTTTGGTCTAGAGGAAGACCAAAGAGAATATTTACGAACATAGTGCAAAGATATGAAGGTAGTTGGTGTGAGAAAGGAGGATGCAGAGAATCCTTGTCTTTGATAGAGAAGGTAGATTCCCTGTGGCGACTCCTGAAAGGAAAAGCCCAAATAAAATATTGAAAGGAAAAATCCCAATATTTTTCTATAAGTCAACCATTTTTTCAATACTTTATGATTTTCACTTTCCTTTGAATGTAAGTGACCTTAGACATTTTTGGTCAAAATTTCATGAACACATGTGCTGTGACATTGTACTAACTTTTCACTTTTCCCAATATTTTTCACTTTGTAAACCATTTTTTCAATACTTTATGATTTTCATATTTTTTCCGATATTAGTTAACTTAGACATTTTTGGTTAAAATTTTCGTGAATACACGTACTGTGACACTTTACTAACTTTTCACTTTTCCTAATATTTTTCACTTTGTCAATCATTTTTTCAATACTTTATGATTTTCACTTTCCTTTGAACGTAAGTGACCTTAGACATTTTTGGTCAAAATTTTCATGAACACATGTTATGTGACATTTTACTAACCTTTCATTTTTCTCAATATTTTTCACTTTGTCAACCATTTTTTCAATACTTTATGATTTTCATGTTTTTTCCGATATTAGTTAACTTAGACATTTTTGGTTAAAATTTTCATGAACACATGTACTGTGACATTTTACTAACTTTTCCCTTTTCCTAATATTTTTCACTTTGTCAATCATTTTTTCAATACTTTATGATTTTCACATTTTTTTGAACGTTAGTGACCTTAGACATTTTTGGTCAAAATTTTCATAAATACATGTACTGTGACATTTTACAAACTTTTCAGTTTTCCTAATATTTTTCACTTTGTCAATCATTTTTTCAATACTTTATGATTTTTCACTTTCCTGTGAATGTAAGTGACCTTAGACATTTTTGGTCAAAATTTCATTTTTGGTTAAAATTTTCATGAACACATGTACTGTGACATTTTACTAACTTTTCACTATTCCTAATATTCTTCACTTTGTCAGCATTTTTTTCAATACTTTATGATTTTCACATTTTTTCGAACGTTATTGACCTTTGACATATTTGGTCAAAATTTTCATGAATACATGTACTTTGATATTTTACTAATTTTTCACTTTTCCCAATATTTTTCACTGTGTCAATCATTTTTTCAATACTTAAAGATTTTCATATTTTTTCCAATATTAGTGACCTTAGACTTTTTTGGTCAAAAGTTTCATGAATACATGTACTGTGACATTCATTTCATTTTCCCAATATGTTTCACATTGTCAACCATTTTTTCAATATTTTATGATTTTCACATTTTTTTGAACATTAGTGACCTTAGACATTTTCGGTCAAAATTTCATGAATACATATACTCTGACATATTACTAACTTTTCACTTTTGATTAGCATCTGGAAGCATCTGGAAGTCTGCTTGAGGCCGGCTATCAGCAGTTACCGTCCGGACTCTGCATCCCTGGCTAATTCCATTCAGTGCAAGTCATCGGAGTGAGGTAATGACAAAAAAAAATGTACAAAGATGTATTGTGCAATATAGGTTGATGCAATACTGCGAGGAACACCAGCATATACTGTACATATAAAAATGATTCTCAATATAATTGTTTTATGATTCTCACATTTTTTCGAAGGTTAGTGACCTTTGACTTTTTTGGTCAAAACTTTTATGAATACATGTACTGTGATATTTAACTAATTTTTCACTTTTCCCAATATGTTTCACTTTGTCAGCAATTTTTTCAATACTTTATGATTTTCACATTTTTTTGAACGTTACTGACCTTAGACATTTTTGGTCAAAATTTTCATTCATACATATACTTTGACATTTTACAAACTTTACACTTTTCCTAATATTTTTCACTTTGTCAACCATTTTTTCAATACTATATGATTTTCACATTTTTTTGAACGTGAATGACCTTTGAAATTTTTGGTTAAAATTTTCATTAATACATATACTTTGACATTTTACAAACTTTTCACTTTTCCTAATATTTTTCACTTTGTCTATCATTTTTTCAATACTTTATGATTTTCACTTTCATTTGAACATAAGTGTCCTAAGACATTTTCGGTCAAAATTTTCATAAATACATGTACTTTGACATTTTACTAACTTTTCATTTTTCCCAATATTTTTTCACTTTGTCAACCATTTTTTCAATACTTTATGATTTTCACAGTTTTTCGAACTTTAGTTACCTTTGACATTTTTGGTCAAAATTTTCATGAATACATGTACTGTGACATTTTACTAACTTTTCACTTTTCCTAATATTTTTTGCTTTGTCTACCATTTTTTCAATATTTTATGATTTTCATATTTTTTCCTATATTAGTGAACTTATATGTTTTTGGTCAAAATTTTCAAGAATACATATACTGTGACATTTTACTAACTTATCACTTTTCCTAATATTTTTTGCTTTGTCTACCATTTTTTCAATACTATATGATTATCACATTTTTTGAACGTTACTGACCTTAGACATTTTTGTTCTAAATATCATGAATACATATACTTTGACATTTTACAAACTTTTCACTTTTCGTAATATTTTTCACTTTGTCAATCATTTTTTTTCAATACTTTATGATTTTCACTTTCCTTTGAACATAAGTGACCTTAGACATTTTGGGTCAAAATTTTCATGAATACATATACTGTGACATTTTACGAACTTTTCCATTTCCCAATATTTTTCATTTTGTTAATCATTTTTCCAATACTTTATGATTTTCACTTTCCTTTGAACGTAAGTGACCTTAGACATTTTCGGTCAAAATTTTCATGAATCCATATACTGTGACATTTTACTAACTTTTCACTTTTCCTAATATTTTTCTTTTGTTAATCATTTTTCCAATACTTTATGATTTTCACTTTCCTTTGAACGTAAGTGACCTTAGACATTTTCGGCCAAAATATTCATGAATCCATATACTGTGACATTTTACTAACTTTTCACTTTTCCTTATATTTTTCAGTTCGTCCATCATTTTTTCAATAATTTATGATTTTCCCTTTCCTTTGAACGTAAGTGACCTTAGACATTTTCTGTCAAAATTTTCATGAATCCATATACTGTGACATTTTACTAACTTTTCACTTTTCCTAATATTTTTCATTTTGTTAATCATTTTTCCAATACTTTATGATTTTCACTTTCCTTTGAACGTAAGTGACCTTACAGATTTTTGGTCAAAATTTTCATAAACATATATTGTGAAATTTTACTAACTTTTCACTTTTCCTAATATTTTACAGTTTTTCAATCATTTTTTCAATACTTTATGATTTTCATATTTTTTCCGATGTTAGTGAACTTAGACATTTTCGTTCAAAATTTTCAAGAATACATATAGTGTGATATTTTACTAACTTTTCAGTTTTCCTCATATATTTTACTTTGTCAATCATTTTTTCAATACTTTATGATTTTCACTTTCCTTTGAACGTAAGTGACCTCAGACGTTTTTGGTCAAAATTTCATCAACACATGTACTGTGACATTTTACAAACTTTTCACCTTTCCTAATATTTTTCACTTTGTCTGCATTTTTTTCAATACTTTATGATTTTCACATTTTTTCAAACTTTAGTGACCTTTGACATATTTGGTCAAAATTTTCATGAATACATGTACTTTGATATTTTACTAATTTTTCACTTTTCCCAATATTTTTCACTTTGTCAACCATTTTTTCAATACTTAAAGATTTTCATATTTTTTCCAATATTAGTGACCTTAGACATTTTTGGTCAAAAGTTTCATGAATACATGTACTGTGACATTTATTTCATTTCTCCCAATATGTTTCACATTGTCAACCATTTTTTCAATAATTTATGATTTTCACATTTTTTTGAACGTTAGTGACCTTAGACATTTTCGGTCAAAATTTCATGAATACCTATACTCTGGAATGTTACTAACTTTTCACTTTTGATTAGCATCTGGAAGCATCTGGAAGTCTGCTTGAGGCCGGCTATCAGCAGTTACCGTCCGGACTCTGCATCCCTGGCTAATTTCATTCAGTGCAAGTCATCGGAGTAAGGTAATGACAAAAAAAAATGTACAAAGTTGTATTGTGCAATATAGGTTGATGCAGAACTGCGAGGAACACCAGCATATACTGTACATATAAAAATATTCTAAATATAATTGTTTTATGATTTTCACATTTTTTCGAACGTTAGTGACCTTGGACTTTTTTGGTCAAAATTTTCATGAATACATGTACTGTGAAATTTTACTAATTTTTCACTTTTCCCAATATGTTTCACTTTCTCAGCAATTTTTTCAATAGTTTATGATTTTCACATTTTTTTGAATGTTACTGACCTTAGACATTTTCGGTCAAAATTTTCATTAATACATATACTTTGACATTTTACAAACTTTTCACTTTTCCTAATATTTTTCACTTTGTCAACCATTTTTTCAATACTATATGATTTTCACATTTTTCTGAACGTAAGTGACCTCAGACATTTTTGGTCAAAATTTCATGAACACATGTATTGTGACCATTTACTAACTTTTAATTTTTCCCAATATTTTTTCACTTTGTCAACCATTTTATCAATACTTTATGATTTTTATATTCTTTCCGATATTACTTAACTTAGACATTTTTGGTTAAAATTTTCGTGAATACATGTACTGTGACATTTTATTAACTTTTCAATTTCCCAATATTTTTCACTTGGTAAACAATTTTTCAATACTTTCTGATTTTCATATTTTTTCCGATGTTAGTGAACTTAGACATTTTTGGTCAAAATTTTCATAAACATATATTGTGACATTTTACTAACTTTTCACTTTTCCCAATATTTTTCACTTTGTCAATCCTTTTTTCAATACTTTATGATTTTCACATTTTTTTGAACGTTTGTGACCTTAGACATTTTTGGTCAAAATTTTCATAAATACATGTACTATGACATTTTACAAACTTTTCACTATTCCTAATATTTTTCACTTTGTAAATTAGTTTTTCAATACTTGATGATTTTCAAATTTTTTTGAACGTTTGTGACCTTAGACATTTTTGGTCAAAATTTTCATAAATACATGTACTGTGACATTTTACTAACTTTTCACTTTTCCTAATGTTTTTCACTTTTTTCAACCATTTTTTTAATACTTCATGATTTTCATATTTTTTCCGATATTGGTGAACTTGGATATATTTGGTTAAAATTTTTATGAATACACATACCGTGAAACTTTACTAACTTTTCACTTTTCCCAATATTTTTCACTTTGTCCTCCACTTTTTCAATACTATATGAATTTCACATTTTTTGAACGAAAGTGACGTTAGACATTTTTGGTGTAAATTTTCATGAACACATGTACTGTGATATTTGACTAACTTTTCACTTTTCCTAATATTTTTAAATTTTTTCAACCATTTTTTCAATACTTCATGATTTTCATATTTTTTCCGATATTAGTAAACTTAGATATATTTGGTTAAAATTTTCGTGAATACACGTACCGTGAAACTTTGCTAACTTTTCACTTTTCCCAATATTTTTCACTTTGACAACCATTTTTTCAATACTATATGATTTTCACATTTTTTTGAACTTAGTGACCTTTGACATTTTTGGTCAAAATTTTCATTAATACATATACTTTGACATTTTACAAATTTTTCACTTTTCTTAATATATTTTAACTTTGACTATCATTTTTTCAATACTTTATGATTTTCACTTTCCTTTGAACGTGAGTGACCTTAGACATTTTCGGTCAAAATTTTCATTAATACATATACTTTGACATTTAACAAACTTTTCACTTTTCCTAATATTTTTCACTTTGTCAATCATTTTTTCAATATTATATGATTTTCACTTTCCTTTGAACGTAAGTGACCTTAGACATTTTTGGTCAAAATTTTCATGAACACATGTTATGTGACATTTTACTAACCTTTCATTTTTCTCAATATTTTTCACTTTGTCAACCATTTTTTCAATACTTTATGAGTTTCATGTTTTTTCCGATATCAGTTAACTTAGACATTTTTGGTTAAAATTTTCATGAACACATGTACTGTGACATTTTACTAACTTCACTTTTCCTAATATTTTTCACTTCGTCAATCATTTTTTCAATACTTTATGATTTTCACATTTTTTTGAACGTTAGTGACCTTAGACATTTTTGGTCAAAATTTTCATAAATACATGTACTGTGACATTTTACAAACTTTTCAGTTTTCCTAATATTTTTCACTTTGTCAATCATTTTTTCAATACTTTATGATTTTTCACTTTCCTGTGAATGTAAGTGACCTTAGACATTTTTGGTCAAAATTTCATTTTTGGTTAAAATTTTCATGAACACATGTACTGTGACATTTTACTAACTTCACTTTTCCTAATATTTTTCACTTTGTCAATCATTTTTTCAATACTTTATGATTTTCACATTTTTTTGAACGTTAGTGACCTTAGACATTTTTGGTCAAAAATTTCATAAATACATGTACTGTGACATTTTACAAACTTTTCAGTTTTCCTAATATTTTTCACTTTGTCTATCATTTTTTCAATACTTTATGATTTTCACTTTCATTTGAACATAAGTGTCCTAAGACATTTTCGGTCAAAATTATCATAAATACATGTACTTTGACATTTTACTAACTTTTCATTTTTCCCAATATTTTTTCACTTTGTCAACCATTTTTTCAATACTTTATGATTTTCACATTTTTTTGAACGTTAGTGACCTTAGACATTTTTGGTCAAAATTTTCATAAATACATGTACTGTGACATTTTACAAACTTTTCACTTTTCTTAATATTTTTCACTTTGTCAATCATTTTTTCAGTACTATTATGATTTTCAGTTTCCTTTGAACGTAAGCGACCTTAGACATTTTTGGTCAAAATTTCATGAACACATGTACCGTGACATTTTACTAACTTTTCATTTTTCCCAATATTCTTCACTTTGTCAACCATTTTTTCAATACTTCATGATTTTCACTTTCCCTTGAACGTTAGTGACCTTAGTCATTTTTGGTTTAAATTTTCATGAACACGTGTACTGTGACATTTTACAAACTTTTCACTTTTCCTAATATTTTTCACTATGTCAACCATTTTTTCAATACTATGTGATTTTCACATTTTTTGAACGTTAGTGACTTTAGACATATTTGGTCAAAATTTTCATTCATACATATACTTTGACATTTTACTAACTTTTCACTTTTCCTAATATTTTTCATTTTGTCAATCATTTTTTCAATACTTGGCGATTTTCACATCTTTTTGAACGTTAGTGACCTTTGAAATATTTGGTCAAAATTTCATGAATACATGTACTTTGACATTTTACCAACTTTTAAATTTCCCAATATTTTTCACTTGGTCAACCATTTTTTCAATACTTTATGATTTTCACATTTTTTTGAACGTTAGTGACCTTAGACATTTTTGGTCAAAATTTTCATAAATACATGTACTGTGACATTTTACTAACTTTTCACTTTTCCTAATATTTTTCACTTTTTCAACCATTTTTTCAATACTTTATGATTTTCATATTTTTTCCGATATTAGTGACCTTAGACATTTTTGGTCAAAATTTTCATTAATACATATACTTTGACATTTTACAAACTTTTCATTTTTCCTAATATTTTTCACTTTTAAAACCATTTTTTCAATACTTGATGATTTTCAAATTTTCTTGAACGTTAGTGACCCTAGACATTTTTGGTCAAAATTTTCATAAATACATATACTTTGACATTTTACAAACTTTTCACTTTTCCTAATATTTTTCACTTTGTCAATCATTTTTTCAATACTTGATGATTTTCACATTTTTTTGAACGTTAGTGACCCTAGACATTTTTGGTCAAAATTTTCATAAATACGTGTACTGTGACATTTTACAAACTTTTCAGTTTTCCTAATATTTTTCACTTTGTCAACCATTTTTTCAATACTAAATGATTTTCAGATTTTTTTGAACGTTAGCGACCTTAGACATTTTTTGGTCAAAATGTTCATAAATACATATACTTTGACATTTTACAAACTTTTCACTTTTCCTAATATATTTCACTTTGTCAATCATTTTTTCAATACTTGATGATTTTCTCATTTTTTTGAACGTTAGTGAACTTAGACATTTTTGGTCAAAATTTTCATAAATACATGTACTGTAACATTTTACTAACTTTTCACTTTTCCTAATATTTTTCACTTTGTCAACCATTTTTTCAATACTTTATGATTTTCATATTTTTTCCGATATTAGTGACCTTAGACATTTTTGGTCAAAATTTTCATTAATACATATACTTTGACATTTTACTAACTTTTCACTTTTCCTAATATTTTTCACTTTGTCAATCATTTTTTCAATACTATAATATTTTCACATATTTTTGAACGTTAGTGACCTTAGACATTTTTGGTCAAAATTTTTATAAATACATATACTGTGACATTTTACAAACTTTTCACTTTTCCTAATATTTTTCACTTTGTCAATCATTTTTTTTCAATACTTGATGATTTTCACATTTTTTTGAACTTTAGTGACCTTTGACATTTTTGGTCAAAATTTTCATAAATACGTGTACTGTGACATTTTACAAACTTTTCACTTTTCCTAATATTTTTCACTTTGTCAACCATTTTTTCAATACTAAATGATTTTCACATTTTTTTGAACGTTAGCGACCTTAGACATTTTTTGGTCAAAATTTTCATAAATACATATACTTTGACATTTTACAAACTTTTCACTTTTCCTAATATTTTTCACTTTGTCAATCATTTTTTCAATACTTGATGATTTTCACATTTTTTTGAACGTTAGTGACCTTAGACATTTTTGGTCAAAATTTTCATAAATACATGTACTGTGACATTTTACTAACTTTTCACTTTTCCTAATATTTTTCACTTTTTCAACCATTTTTTCAATACTTTATGATTTTCATATTTTTTCCGATATTAGTGACCTCAGACATTTTTGGTCAAAATTTTCATTAATACATATACTTTGACATTTTACAAACTTTTCATTTTTCCTAATATTTTTCACTTTGTCAATCATTTTTTCAATACTTTATGATTTTCACTTTCCTTTGAACGTATGTGTCCTTCGACATTTTTGGTCAAAATTTCATGAACGAATGTACTGTGACATTTTACTAACTTTTCACTTTTCCTAATATTTTTCACTTTTAAAACCATTTTTTCAATACTAAATGATTTTCACATTTTTTTGAACGTTAGTGACCTTAGACGTTTTTGGTCAAAATTTTCATAAATACATATACTTTGACATTTTACAAACTTTTCACTTTTCCTAATATTTTTCACTTCATCAATCATTTTTTCAATACTTGATGATTTTCACATTTTTTTGAACGTTAGTGACCTTAGACATTTTTGGTCAAAATGTTCATAAATACATGTACTGTGACATTTTACAAACTTTTCACTTTTCCTAATATTTTTCACTTTGTCAATCATTGTTTCAATACTTTATGATTTTCACATTTTTTTGAACTTTAGTGACCTTTGACATTTTTGGTCAAAATGTTCATAAATACGTGTACTGTGACATTTTACAAACTTTTCACTTTTTCTAATATTTTTCACTTTGTCAATCATTTTTTCAATACTTGATGATTTTCACATTATGTTGAACGTTAGCGACCTTAGACATTTTTTGGTCAAAATTTTCATAAATACATATACTTTGACATTTTACAAACTTTTCACTTTTCCTAATATATTTCACTTTGTCAATCATTTTTTCAATACTTGATGATTTTCTCATTTTTTTGAATGTTAGTGACCCTAGACATTTTTGGTCAAAATTTTCATAAATACATGTACTGTAACATTTTACTAACTTTTCACTTTTCCTAATATTTTTCACTTTGTCAACCATTTTTTCAAAACTTTCTGATTTTCATATTTTTTCCAATATTAGTTAACTTAGACATTTTTGGTTAAAATTTTCGTGAATAGACGTACTTCGACACTTTACTAACTTTTCACTTTTTCTAATATTTTTTTACTTTGTCAATCATTTTTTCAATACTTCATGATTTTCACTTTCCTTTGAACGTTAGTGACCTTAGACATTTTTGGTGTAAATTTTCATGAACACCTGTACTGTGAAACTTTACTAACTTTACACTTTTCCTAATATTTGTCACTTTGTTAACCATTTTTTCAATACTATATTCTTTCCACATGTATTTGAACTTAGTGACCTTTGACATTTTTGGTCAAAATTTTCATTAATACATATACTTTGACATTTTACAAACTTTTCATTTTTCCTAATATTTTTCACTTTTAAAACCATTTTTTCAATACTTGATGATTTTCACCTTTTTTTGAACGTTAGTGACCCTAGACATTTTTGGTCAAAATTTTCACAAATACATATACTTTGACATTTTACAAACTTTTCACTTTTCCTAATATTTTTCACTTTGTCAATCATTTTTTCAATACTTGATGATTTTCACTTTTTTTTGAACGTTAGTGACCTTAGACATTTTTGGTCAAAATTTTCATAAATACATGTACTGTGACATTTTACAAACTTTTCACTTTTCTTAATATTTTTCACTTTGTCAATCATTTTTTCAGTACTATTATGATTTTCAGTTTCCTTTGAACGTAAGCTACCTTAGACATTTTTGGTCAAAATTTCATGAACACATGTACCGTGACATTTTACTAACTTTTCATTTTTCCCAATATTCTTCACTTTGTCAACCATTTTTTCAATACTTCATGATTTTCACTTTCCCTTGAACGTTAGTGACCTTAGTCATTTTTGGTTTAAATTTTTATGAACACGTGTACTGCGACATTTTACAAACTTTTCACTTTTCCTAATATTTTTCACTTTGTCAACCATTTTTTCAATACTATGTGATTTTCACATTTTTTGAACGTTAGTGACTTTAGACATATTTGGTCAAAATTTTCATTCATACATAGACTTTGACATTTTACAAACTTTTCACTTTTCCTAATATTTTTCACTTTGTCAATCATTTTTTCAACACTTTATGATTTTCACATTTTTTTGAACGTTAGTGACCTTAGACATTTTTGGTCAAAATTTTCATAAATACATGTACTGTGACATTTTACTAACTTTTCACTTTTCCTAATATTTTTCACTTTTTCAACCATTTTTTCAATACTTTATGATTTTCATATTTTTTCCAATATTAGTGACCTTAGACATTTTTGGTCAAAATTTTCATTAATACAAATACTTTGACATTTTACAAACTTTTCACTTTTCCTAATATTCTTCACTTTTTCAACCATTTTTTCAATACTTTATGATTTTCATATTTTTTCCGATATTAGTGACCTTAGACATTTTTGGTCAAAATTTTCATTAATACATATACTTTGACATTTTACTAACTTCACTTTTCCTAATATTTTTAACTTTTAAAACCATTTTTTCAATACTTGATGATTTTCAAATTTTCTTGAACGTTAGCTACCCTAGACATTTTTGGTCAAAATTTTCATAAATACATATACTGTGACATTTTACAAACTTTTCACTTTTCCTAATATTTTTCACTTTGTCAATCATTTTTTTCAATACTTGATGATTTTCACATTTTTTTGAACTTTAGTGACCTTTGACATTTTTGGTCAAAATTTTCATAAATACGTGTACTGTGACATTTTACAAACTTTTCACTTTTCCTAATATTTTTCACTTTGTCAACCATTTTTTCAATACTAAATGATTTTCAGATTTTTTTGAACGTTAGCGACCTTAGACATTTTTTGGTCAAAATGTTCATAAATACATATACTATGACATTTTACAAACTTTTCACTTTTCCTAATATATTTCACTTTGTCAATCATTTTTTCAATACTTGATGATTTTCTCATTTTTTTGAACGTTAGTGAACTTAGACATTTTTGGTCAAAATTTTCATAAATACATGTACTGTAACATTTTACTAACTTTTCACTTTTCCTAATATTTTTCACTTTGTCAACCATTTTTTCAATACTTTATGATTTTCATATTTTTTCCGATATTAGTGACCTTAGACATTTTTGGTCAAAATTTTCATTAATACATATACTTTGACATTTTACTAACTTTTCACTTTTCCTAATATTTTTCACTTTGTCAATCATTTTTTCAATACTATAATATTTTCACATATTTTTGAACGTTAGTGACCTTAGACATTTTTGGTCAAAATTTTCATAAACACATATACTGTGACATTTTACAAACTTTTCACTTTTCCTAATATTTTTCACTTTTTCAATCATTTTTTCAATACTTGATGATTTTCACATTTTTTTGATCTTTAGTGACCTTTGACATTTTTGGTCAAAATTTTCATAAATACATGTACTGTGACATTTAACTAACTTTTCACTTTTCATAATATTTTTCACTTCATCAATCATTTTTTCAATACTTGATGATTTTCACATTTTTTTGAACGTTAGTGACCTTAGACATTTTTGGTCAAAATGTTCATAAATACATGTACTGTGACATTTTACAAACTTTTCACTTTTCCTAATATTTTTCACTTTGTCAATCATTTTTTCAATACTTTATGATTTTAACATTTTTTTGAACTTAAGTGACCTTTGACATTTTTGGTCAAAATTTTCATAAATACGTGTACTGTGACATTTTACAAACTTTTCACTTTTCCTAATATTTTTCACTTTGTCAATCATTTTTTCAATACTTGATGATTTTCACATTTTTTTGAACGTTAGTAACCTTAGACATTTTTGGTCAAAATTTTCAAAAATACATGTACTGTGACATTTTACTAACTTTTCACTTTTCCTAATATTTTTCACTTTGTCAACCATTTTTTCAATACTTTATGATTTTCACATTTTTTCCAATATTAGTTAACTTAGACATTTTTGGTTAAAATTTTCGTGAATAGACGTACTGTGACACTTTACTAACCTAACACTTTTTCTAATATCTTTTACTTTGTCAATCATTTTTTCAATACTTCAAGATTTTCACTTTCCTTTGAACGTTAGTGACCTTAGACATTTTTGGTGTAAATTTTCATGAACACATGTACTGTGACACTTTACTAACTTTACACTTTTCCTAATATTTGTCACTTTGTTAACCATTTTTTCAATACTATATGCTTTCCACATGTATTTGAACTTAGTGACCTTTGACATTTTTGGTCAAAATTTTCATTAATACATATACTTTGACATTTTACAAACTTTTCATTTTTCCTAATATTTTTCACTTTGTCAATCATTTTTTCAATACTTTATAATTTTCACATTTTTTTGAACGTTAGTGACCTTAGACATTTTTGGTCAAAATTTCCGTAAATACATATACTGTGACATTTTACAAACTTTTCACTTTTCCTAATATTTTTCACTTTGTCAACCATTTTTTCAATACTAAATGATTTTCACATTTTTTTGAACGTTAGCGACCTTAGACATTTTTTGGTCAAAATTTTCATAAATACATATACTTTGACATTTTACAAACTTTTCACTTTTCCTAATATATTTCACTTTGTCAATCATTTTTTCAATACTTGATGATTTTCTCATTTTTTTGAACGTTAGTGAACTTAGACATTTTTGGTCAAAATTTTCATAAATACATGTACTGTAACATTTTACTAACTTTTCACTTTTCCTAATATTTTTCACTTTGTCAACCATTTTTTCAATACTTTATGATTTTCATATTTTTTCCGATATTAGTAACCTTAGACATTTTTGGTCAAAATTTTCATTAATACATATACTTTGACATTTTACAAACTTTTCATTTTTCCTAATATTTTTCACTTTGTCAATCATTTTTTCAATACTATATGATTTTCACATTTTTTTGAACATTAGTGACCTTAGACATTTTTGGTCAAAATTTTCATAAATACATATACTGTGACATTTTACTAACTTTTCACTTTTCCTAATATTCTTCACTTTTTCAACCATTTTTTCAATACTTTATGATTTTCATATTTTTTCCGATATTAGTGACCTTAGACATTTTTGGTCAAAATTTTCATTAATACATATACTTTGACATTTTACAAACTTTTCATTTTTCCTAATATTTTTCACTTTTAAAACCATTTTTTTCAATACTTGATGATTTTCACATTTTTTTGAACGTTAGTGACCTTAGACATTTTTGGTCAAAATTTCCATAAATACATATACTGTGACATTTTACAAACTTTTCACTTTTCCTAATATTTTTCACTTTGTCAATCATTTTTTTCAATACTTGATGATTTTCACATTTTTTTGAACTTAAGTGACCTTAGACATTTTTGGTCAAAATTTTCATAAATACGTGTACTGTGACATTTTACAAACTTTTCACTTTTCCTAATATTTTTCACTTTGTCAACCATTTTTTCAATACTAAATGATTTTCACATTTTTTTGAACGTTAGCGACCTTAGACATTTTTTGGTCAAAATTTTCATAAATACATATACTTTGACATTTTACAAACTTTTCACTTTTCCTAATATATTTCACTTTGTCAATCATTTTTTCAATACTTGATGATTTTCTCATTTTTTTGAACGTTAGTGAACTTAGACATTTTTGGTCAAAATTTTCATAAATACATGTACTGTGACATTTTACTAACTTTTCACTTTTCCTAATATTTTTCACTTTGTCAACCATTTTTTCAATACTTTATGATTTTCATATTTTTTCCAATATTAGTTAACTTAGACATTTTTGGTCAAAATTTTCATAAATACATGTACTGTGACACTTTAATAACTTTTCACTTTTTCTAATATTTTTTACTTTGTCAATCATTTTTTCAATATTTCATGATTTTCACTTTCCTTTGAACGTTAGTGACCTTAGACATTTTTGGTGTAAATTTTCATGAACACATGTACTGTGACACTTTACTAACTTCACACTTTTCCTAATATTTGTCACTTTGTTAACCATTTTTTCAATACTATATGCTTTCCACACGTATTTGAACTTAGTGACCTTTGACATTTTTGGTCAAAATTTTCATTAATACATATACTTTGACATTTTACATACTTTTCATTTTTCATAATATTTTTCACTTTTAAAACCATTTTTTCAATACTTGATGATTTTCACATTTTTTTGAACGTTAGTGACCCTAGACATTTTTGGTCAAAATTTTCATAAATACATATACTTTGACATTTTACAAACTTTTCACTTTTCCTAATATTTTTCACTTTGTCAATCATTTTTTCAATACTTGATGATTTTCACATTTTTTTGAACGTTAGTGACCTTAGACATTTTTGGTCAAAATTTTCATAAATACATGTACTGTGACATTTTACTAACTTTTCACTTTTCCTAATATTTTTCACTTTTTCAACAATTTTTTCAATACTTTATGATTTTCATATTTTTTCCGATATTAGTGACCTTAGACATTTTTGGTCAAAATTTTCATTAATACATATACTTTGACATTTTACAAACTTTTCATTTTTCCCAATATTTTTCACTTTGTCAATCATTTTTTCAATACTATATGATTTTCACATATTTTTGAACGTTAGTGACCTTAGACATTTTTGGTCAAAATTTTCATAAACACATATACTGTGACATTTTACAAACTTTTCACTTTTCCTAATATTTTTCACTTTGTCAATCATTTTTTCAATACTTTATGATTTTAACATTTTTTTGAACTTTAGTGACCTTTGACATTTTTGGTCAAAATTTTCATAAATACGTGTACTGTGACATTTTACAAACTTTTCACTTTTCCTAATATTTTTCACTTTGTCAATCATTTTTTCAATACTTGATGATTTTCACATTTTTTTGAACGTTAGTAACCTTAGACATTTTTGGTCAAAATTTTCAAAAATACATGTACTGTGACATTTTACTAACTTTTCACTTTTCCTAATATTTTTCACTTTGTCAACCATTTTTTCAATACTTTATGATTTTCATATTTTTTCCAATATTAGGTAACTTAGACATTTTTAGTTAAAATTATCGTGAATAGACGTACTGTGACACTTTACTAACTTAACACTTTTTCTAATATTTTTTACTTTGTCAATCATTTTTTCAATACTTCATGATTTTCACTTTCCTTTGAACGTTAGTGACCTTAGACATTTTTGGTGTAAATTTTCATGAACACATGTACTGTGACACTTTACTAACTTTACACTTTTCCTAATATTTGTCACTTTGTTAACCATTTTTTCAATACTATATGCTTTCCACATGTATTTGAACTTAGTGACCTTTGACATTTTTGGTCAAAATTTTCATTAATACATATACTTTTACATTTTACAAACTTTTCATTTTTCCTAATATTTTTCACTTTTAAAACCATTTTTTCAATACTTGATGATTTTCACATTTTTTTGAACTTTATTGACCCTAGACATTTTTGGTCAAAATTTTATAAATACATATACTTTGATATTTTACAAACTTTTCACTTTTCCTAATATTTTTCACTTTGTCAATCATTTTTTCAATACTATATGATTTTCACATTTTTTTGAACGTTAGTGACCTTAGACATTTTTCGTCAAAATTTTTATAAATACATATACTGTGACATTTTACAAACTTTTCACTTTTCCTAATAGTTTTTTACTTTGTCAATCATTTTTTCAATACTACATAATTTTCACATTTTTTTGAACGTTAGTGACCTTAGACATTTTTGGTAAAAAAATTTTCATAAATACATGTACTGTGACATTTTACTAACTTTTCACTTTTCTTAATATTTTTCACTTTTTCAACCATTTTTTAAATGCTTTATGATTTTCATATTTTTCCCGATATTAGTGACCTTAGACATTTTTGGTCAAAATTTTCATTAATACATATACTTTGACATTTTACAAACTTTTCATTTTTCCTAATATTTTTCACTTTGTCAATCATTTTTTCAATACTTTATAATTTTCACATTTTTTTGAACGTTAGTGACCTTAGACATTTTTGGTCAAAATTTCCATAAATACATATACTGTGACATTTTACAAACTTTTCACTTTTCCTAATATTTTTCACTTTGTCAATCATTTTTTTCAATACTTGATGATTTTCACATTTTTTTTAACTTAAGTGACCTTTGACATTTTTGGTCAAAATTTTCATAAATACGTGTACTGTGACATTTTACAAACTTTTCACTTTTCCTAATATTTTTCACTTTGTCAACCATTTTTTCAATACTAAATGATTTTCACATTTTTTTGAACGTTAGCGACCTTAGACATTTTTTGGTCAAAATTTTCATAAATACATATACTTTGACATTTTACAAACTTTTCACTTTTCCTAATATTTTTCACTTTGTCAATCATTTTTTCAATACTTGATGATTTTCACATTTTTTTGAACGTTAGTGACCTTAGACATTTTTGGTCAAAATTATCATAAATACATGTACTGTGACATTTTACTAACTTTTCACTTTTCCTAATATTTTTCACTTTTTCAACCATTTTTTCAATACTTTATGATTTTCATATTTTTTTCCGATATTAGTGACCTCAGACATTTTTGGTCAAAATTTTCATTAATACATATACTTTGACATTTTAAAAACTTTTCATTTTTCCTAATATTTTTCACTTTGTCAATCATTTTTTCAATACTTTATGATTATCACTTTCCTTTGAACGTAAGTGTCCTTCGACATTTTTGGTCAAAATTTCATGAACGAATGTACTGTGACATTTTACTAACTTTTCACTTTTCCTAATATTTTTCACTTTTAAAACCATTTTTTCAATACTAAATGATTTTCACATTTTTTTGAACGTTAGTGACCTTAGACGTTTTTGGTCAAAATTTTCATAAATACATACACTTTGACATTTTACAAACTTTTCACTTTTCCTAATATTTTTCACTTCATCAATCATTTTTTCAATACTTGATGATTTTCACATTTTTTTGAACGTTAGTGACCTTAGACATTTTTGGTCAAAATTTTCATAAATACATGTACTGTGACATTTTACTAACTTTTCACTTTTCCTAATATTTTTCACTTTTTCAACCATTTTTTCAATACTTTATGATTTTCATATTTTTTCCAATATTAGTGACCTTAGACATTTTTGGTCAAAATTTTCATTAATACAAATACTTTGACATTTTACAAACTTTTCATTTTTCCTAATATTTTTCACTTTTAAAACCATTTTTTCAATACTTGATGATTTTCAAATTTTCTTGAACGTTAGTGACCCTAGACATTTTTGGTCAAAATTTTCATAAATACATATACTTTGACATTTTACAAACTTTTCACTTTTCCTAATATTTTTCACTTTGTCAATCATTTTTTCAATACTTGATGATTTTCATATTTTTTCCAATATTAGTTAACTTAGAAATTTTTGGTTAAAATTTTCGTGAATAGACGTACTGTGACACTTTACAAACTTTTCACTTTTTCTAATATTTTTTACTTTGTCAATCATTTTTTCAATACTTCATGATTTTCACTTTCCTTTGAACGTTAGTGACCTTAGACATTTTTGGTGTAAATTTTCATGAACACATGTACTGTGACACTTTACTAACTTTACACTTTTCCTAATATTTGTCACTTTGTTAACCATTTTTTAAATACTATATGCTTTCCACATGTATTTGAACTTAGTGACCTTTGACATTTTTGGTCAAAATTTTCATTAATACATATACTTTGACATTTTACAAACTTTTCATTTTTCCTAATATTTTTCACTTTGTCAATCATTTTTTCAATACTTTATAATTTTCACATTTTTTTGAACGTCAGTGACCTTAGACATTTTTGGTCAAAATTTCCATAAATACATATACTGTGACATTTTACAAACTTTTCACTTTTCCTAATATTTTTCACTTTGTCAATCATTTTTTTCAATACTTGATGATTTTCACATTTTTTTGAACTTTAGTGACCTTTGACTATTTTGGTCAAAATTTTCATAAATACGTGTACTGTGACATTTTACAAACTTTTCACTTTTCCTAATATTTTTCACTTTGTCAACCATTTTTTCAATACTAAATGATTTTCACATTTTTTTGAACGTTAGCGACCTTAGACATTTTTTGGTCAAAATTTTCATAAATACATATACTTTGACATTTTACAAACTTTTCACTTTTCCTAATATATTTCACTTTGTCAATCATTTTTTCAATACTTGATGATTTTCTCATTTTTTTGAACGTTAGTGAACTTAGACATTTTTGGTCAAAATTTTCATAAATACATGTACTGTAACATTTTACTAACTTTTCACTTTTCCTAATATTTTTCACTTTGTCAACCATTTTTTCAATACTTTATGATTTTCATATTTTTTCCGATATTAGTGACCTTAGACATTTTTGGTCAAAATTTTCATTAATACATATACTTTGACATTTTACAAACTTTTCATTTTTCCTAATATTTTTCACTTTGTCAATCATTTTTTCAATACTATATGATTTTCACATTTTTTTGAACATTAGTGACCTTAGACATTTTTGGTCAAAATTTTCATAAATACATATACTGTGACATTTTACAAACTTTTCAGTTTTCCTAATATTTTTCACTGTCAATCATTTTTTCAATACTTTATGATTTTCACATTTTTTTGAACGTTAGTGACCTTAGACATTTTTGGTCAAAATTTTCATAAATACATGTACTGTGACATTTTACTAACTTTTCACTTTTCCTAATATTTTTCACTTTTTCAACCATTTTTTCAATACTTTATGATTTTCATATTTTTTCCGATATTAGTGACCTTAGACATTTTTGGTCAAAATTTTCATTAATACATATACTTTGACATTTTACAAACTTTTCATTTTTCCTAATATTTTTCACTTTTAAAACCATTTTTTCAATACTTGATGATTTTCACATTTTCTTGAACGTTAGTGACCCTAGACATTTTTGGTCAAAATTTTCATAAATACATATACTTTGACATTTTACAAACTTTTCACTTTACATAATATTTTTCACTTTGTCAATCATTTTTTCAATACTTGATGATTTTCTCATTTTTTTGAACGTTAGTGAACTTAAACTTTTTTGGTCAAAATTTTCATAAATACTTGTACTGTAACATTTTACTAACTTTTCACTTTTCCTAATATTTTTCACTTTGTCAACCATTTTTTCAATACTAAATGATTTTCACATTTTTTTGAACGTTAGCGACCTTAGACATTTTTTGGTCAAAATTTTCATAAATACATGTACTGTAACATTTTACTAACTTTTCATTTTTCCTAATATTTTTCACTTTGTCAACCATTTTTTCAATACTTTATGATTTTCATATTTTTTCCGATATTAGTGACCGTAGACATTTTTGGTCAAAATTTTCATTAATACATATACTTTGACATTTTACAAACTTTTCATTTTTCCCAATATTTTTCACTTTGTCAATCATTTTTTCAATACTATATGATTTTCACATTTTTTTGAACATTAGTGACCTTAGACATTTTTGGTCAAAATTTTCATAAATACATATACTGTGATATTTTACAAACTTTTCAGTTTTCCTAATATTTTTCACTGTCAATCATTTTTTCAATACTTTATGATTTTCACATTTTTTTGAACGTTAGTGACCTTAGACATTTTTGGTCAAAATTTTCATAAATACATGTACTGTGACATTTTACTTACTTTTCACTTTTCCTAATATTTTTCACTTTTTCAACCATTTTTTCAATACTTTATGATTTTCATATTTTTTCCGATATTAGTGACCTTAGACATTTTTGGTCAAAATTTTCATTAATACATATACTTTGACATTTTACAAACTTTTCATTTTTCCTAATATTTTTCACTTTGTCAATCATTTTTTCAATACTATATGATTTTCACATATTTTTGAACGTTAGTGACCTTAGACATTTTTGGTCAAAATTTACATAAACACATATACTGTGACATTTTACAAACTTTTCACTTTTCCTAATATTTTTCACTTTTTCAATCATTTTTTCAATACTTGATGATTTTCACATTTTTTTGATCTTTAGTGACCTTTGACATTTTTGGTCAAAATTTTCATAAATACATGTACTGTGACATTTTACTAACTTTTCACTTTTCCTAATATTTTTCACTTCATCAATCATTTTTTCAATACTTGATGATTTTCACATTTTTTTGAACGTTAGTGACCTTAGACATTTTTGGTCAAAATGTTCATAAATACATGTACTGTGACATTTTACAAACTTTTCACTTTTCCTAATATTTTTCACTTTGTCAATCATTTTTTCAATACTTTATGATTTTAACATTTTTTTGAACTTTAGTGACCTTTGACATTTTCTGTCAAAATTTTCATAAACACGTGTACTTTGACATTTTACAAACTTTTCACTTTTCCTAATATTTTTCACTTTGTCAATCATTTTTTCAATACTTGATGATTTTCACATTTTTTTGAACGTTAGTAACCTTAGACATTTTTGGTCAAAATTTTCAAAAATACATGTACTGTGACATTTTACTAACTTTTCACTTTTCCTAATATTTTTCACTTTGTCAACCATTTTTTCAATACTTTATGATTTTCATATTTTTTCCAATATTAGTTAACTTAGACATTTTTGGTTAAAATTTTCGTGAATAGACGTACTGTGACACTTTACTAACTTTTCACTTTTTCTAATATTTTTTACTTTGTCAATCATTTTTTCAATACTTCATGATTTTCACTTTCCTTTGAACGTTAGTGACCTTAGACATTTTTGGTGTAAATTTTCATGAACACATGTACTGTGACACTTTACTAACTTCACACTTTTCCTAATATTTGTCACTTTGTTAACCATTTTTTCAATACTATATGCTTTCCACACGTATTTGAACTTAGTGACCTTTGACATTTTTGGTCAAAATTTTCATTAATACATATACTTTGACATTTTACAAACTTTTCATTTTTCCTAATATTTTTCACTTTTAAAACCATTTTTTCAATACTTGATGATTTTCACATTTTTTTGAACGTTAGTGACCCTAGACATTTTTGGTCAAAATTTTCATAAATACATATACTTTGACATTTTACAAACTTTTCATTTTCCTAATATTTTTCACTTTGTCAATCATTTTTTCAATACTTGATGATTTTCACATTTTTTTGAACGTTAGTGACCTTAGACATTTTTGGTCAAAATTTTCATAAATACATGTACTGTGACATTTTACTAACTTTTCACTTTTCCTAATATTTTTCACTTTTTCAACAATTTTTTCAATACTTTATGATTTTCATATTTTTTCCGATATTAGTGACCTTAGACATTTTTGGTCAAAATTTTCATTAATACATATACTTTGACATTTTACAAACTTTTCATTTTTCCTAATATTTTTCACTTTGTCAATCATTTTTTCAATACTATATGATTTTCACATATTTTTGAACGTTAGTGACCTTTGACATTTTTGGTCAAAATTTTCATAAACACATATACTGTGACATTTTACAAACTTTTCACTTTTCCTAATATTTTTCACTTTTTCAATCATTTTTTCAATACTTGATGATTTTCACATTTTTTTGATCTTTAGTGACCTTTGACATTTTTGGTCAAAATTTTCATAAATGCATGTACTGTGACATTTTACTAACTTTTCACTTTTCCTAATATTTTTCACTTCATCAATCATTTTTTCAATACTTGATGATTTTCACATTTTTTTGAACGTTAGTGACCTTAGACATTTTTGGTCAAAATGTTCATAAATACATGTACTGTGACATTTTACAAACTTTTCACTTTTCCTAATATTTTTCACTTTGTCAATCATTTTTTCAATACTTTATGATTTTAACATTTTTTTGAACTTTAGTGACCTTTGACATTTTTGGTCAAAATTTTCATAAACACGTGTACTGTGACATTTTACAAACTTTTCACTTTTCCTAATATTTTTCACTTTGTCAATCATTTTTTCAATACTTGATGATTTTCACATTTTTTTGAACGTTAGTAACCTTAGACATTTTTGGTCAAAATTTTCAAAAATACATGTACTGTGACATTTTACTAACTTTTCACTTTTCCTAATATTTTTCACTTTGTCAACCATTTTTTCAATACTTTATGATTTTCATATTTTTTCCAATATTAGTTAAC
Source organism: Fistularia commersonii (assembly GCF_037954325.1). Taxonomy (NCBI): domain Eukaryota; kingdom Metazoa; phylum Chordata; class Actinopteri; order Syngnathiformes; family Fistulariidae; genus Fistularia; species Fistularia commersonii. The sequence goes on from NC_141307.1 coordinate 13,651,440, forward strand.
TTAGACATTTTTGGTTAAAATTTTCGTGAATAGACGTACTGTGACACTTTACTAACTTTTCACTTTTTCTAATATTTTTTACTTTGTCAATCATTTTTTCAATACTTCATGATTTTCACTTTCCTTGGAACGTTAGTGACCTTAGACATTTTTGGTGTAAATTTTCATGAACACATGTACTGTGACACTTTACTAACTTTAAACTTTTCCTAATATTTGTCACTTTGTTAACCATTTTTTCAATACTATATGCTTTCCACATGTATTTGAACTTAGTGACCTTAGACATTTTTGGTCAAAATTTTCATTAATACATATACTTTGACATTTTACAAACTTTTCATTTTTCCTAATATTTTTCACTTTTAAAACCATTTTTTCAATACTTGATGATTTTCACATTTTTTTGAACGTTAGTGACCCTAGACATTTTTGGTCAAAATTTTCATAAATACATATACTTTGACATTTTACAAACTTTTCATTTTCCTAATATTTTTCACTTTGTCAATCATTTTTTCAATACTTGATGATTTTCACATTTTTTTGAACGTTAGTGACCTTAGACATTTTTGGTCAAAATTTTCATAAATACATGTACTGTGACATTTTACTAACTTTTCACTTTTCCTAATATTTTTCACTTTTTCAACAATTTTTTCAATACTTTATGATTTTCATATTTTTTCCGATATTAGTGACCTTAGACATTTTTGGTCAAAATTTTCATTAATACATATACTTTGACATTTTACAAACTTTTCATTTTTCCTAATATTTTTCACTTTGTCAATCATTTTTTCAATACTATATGATTTTCACATATTTTTGAACGTTAGTGACATTAGACATTTTTGGTCAAAATTTTCATAAACACATATACTGTGACATTTTACAAACTTTTCACTTTTCCTAATATTTTTCACTTTTTCAATCATTTTTTCAATACTTGATGATTTTCACTTTTTTTTGATCTTTAGTGACCTTTGACATTTTTGGTCAAAATTTTCATAAATACATGTACTGTGACATTTTACAAACTTTTCACTTTTCCTAATATTTTTCACTTCATCAATCATTTTTTCAATACTTGATGATTTTCACATTTTTTTGAACGTTAATGACCTTAGACATTTTTGGTCAAAATGTTAATAAATACATGTACTGTGACATTTTACTAACTTTTCACTTTTCCTAATATTTTTCACTTTGTCAACCATTTTTTCAATACTTTATGATTTTCATATTTTTTCCAATATTAGTTAACTTAGACATTTTTGGTTAAAATTTTCGTGAATAGACGTACTGTGACACTTTACTAACTTAACACTTATTCTAATATTTTTTACTTTGTCAATCATTTTTTCAATACTTCATGATTTTCACTTTCCTTTGAACGTTAGTGACCTTAGACATTTTTGGTGTAAATTTTCATGAACACATGTACTGTGACACTTTACTAACTTTACACTTTTCCTAATATTTGTCACTTTGTTAACCATTTTTTTCAATACTATATGCTTTCCACATGTATTTGAACTTAGTTAACTTTGACATTTTTGGTCAAAATTTTCATTAATACGTATACTTTGACATTTTACAAACTTTTCATTTTTCCTAATATTTTTCACTTTTAAAACCATTTTTTCAATACTTGATGATTTTCACATTTTTTTGAACGTTAGTGACCCTAGACATTTTTGGTCAAAATTTTCATAAATACATGTACTGTGACATTTTACTAACTTTTCACTTTTCCTAATATTTTTCACTTTTTCAACAGTTTTTTCAATACTTTATGATTTTAATATTTTTTCCGATATTAGTGACCTGAGACATTATTGGTCAAAATGTTCATAAATACATGTACTGTGACATTTTACAAACTTTTCACTTTTCCTAATATTTTTCACTTTGTCAATCATTTTTTCAATACTTGATGATTTTCACATTTTTTTGAACTTTAGTGACCTTTGACATTTTTGGTCAAAATTTTCATAAATACGTGTACTGTGACACTTTACTAACTTTACACTTTTCCTAATATTTGTCACTTTGTTAACCATTTTTTCAATACTATATGCTTTCCACATGTATTTGAACTTAGTGACCTTTGACATTTTTGGTCAAAATTTTCATTAATACATATACTTTGACATTTTACAAACTTTTCATTTTTCCTAATATTTTTCACTTTTAAAACCATTTTTTCAATACTTTATGTTTTTCATATTTTTTCCGATATTAGTGACCTTAGACATTTTTGGTCAAAATTTTCATTAATACATATACTTTGACATTTTACAAACTTTTCATTTTTCCTAATATTTTTCACTTTGTCAATCATTTTTTCAATACTATATGATTTTCACATTTTTTTGAACGTTAGTGACCTTAGACATTTTTGGTCAAAATTTTCAAAAATACATGTACTCTGACATTTTACTAACTTTTCACTTTTCCTAATATTTTTCACTTTGTCAACCATTTTTTCAATACTTTATGATTTTCATATTTTTTCCAATATTAGTTAACTTAGACATTTTTGGTTAAAATTTTCGTGAATAGACGTACTGTGATACTTTACTAACTTTACACTTTTCCTAATATTTGTCACTTTGTTAACCATTTTTTCAATACTATATGCTTTCCACATGTATTTGAACTTAGTGACCTTTGACATTTTTGGTCAAAATTTTCATTAATACATATACTTTGACATTTTACAAACTTTTCATTTTTCCTCATATTTTTCACTTTGTCAATCATTTTTTCAATACTTGATGATTTTCACATTATGTTGAACGTTAGTGACCTTAGACATTTTTGGTCAAAATTTTCAAAAATACATGTACTGTGACATTTTACAAACTTTTCACTTTTCCTAATATTTTCCACTTTGTCAATCATTTTTTCAATACATGATGATTTTCACATTTTTTTGAACTTTAGTGACCTTTGACATTTTTGGTCAAAATTTTCATGAATACATATACTTTGACATTTTACAAACTTTTCACTTTTCCTAATATTTTTCACTTTGTCAATCATTTTTTCAATACTTGATGATTTTCACATTTTTTTGAACGTTAGTGACCTTAGACATTTTTGGTCAAAATTTTCATAAATACATGTACTGTGACATTTTACTAACTTTTCACTTTTCCTAATATTTTTCACTTTTTCAACAATTTTTTCAATACTTTATGATTTTCACATTTTTTTGATCTTTTGTGACCTTTGAAATTTTTGGTCAAAATTTTCATAAATACATGTACTGTGACATTTTACTAACTTTTCACTTTTCCTAATATTTTTCACTTCATCAATCATTTTTTCAATACTTGATGATTTTCACATTTTTTTGAACGTTAGTGACCTTAGACATTTTTGGTCAAAATGTTCATAAATACATGTACTGTGACACTTTACTAACTTTACACTTTTCCTAATATTTGTCACTTTGTTAACCATTTTTTCAATACTATATGCTTTCCACATGTATTTGAACTTAGTGACCTTTGACATTTTTGGTCAAAATTTTCATTAATACATATACTTTGACATTTTACAAACTTTTCATTTTTCCTAATATTTTTCACTTTTAAAACCATTTTTTCAATACTTTATGATTTTCATATTTTTTCCGATATTAGTGACCTTAGACATTTTTGGTCAAAATTTTCATTAATACATATACTGTGACATTTTACTAACTTTTCACTTTTCCTAATATTTTTCACTTTTTCAACAATTTTTTCAATACTTTATGTTTTTCATATTTTTTCAGATATTAATGACCTTAGACATTTTTGGTCAAAATTTTCATTAATACATGTACTTTGACATTTTACTAACTTTTCACTTTTCCTAATATTTTTCACTTTGTCAACCATTTTTTCAATACTTTATGATTTTCATATTTTTTCCAATATAAGTTAACTTAGACATTTTTGGTTAAAATTTTCGTGAATAGACGTACTGTGACACTTTACTAACTTAACACTTTTTCTAATATTTTCTTACTTTGTCAATCATTTTTTCAATACTTCATGATTTTCACTTTCCTTTGAACGTTAGTGACCTTAGACATTTTTGGTGTAAATTTTCATGAACACATGTACTGTGACACTTTACTAACTTTACACTTTTCCTAATATTTGTCACTTTGTTAACCATTTTTTCAATACTATATGCTTTCCACATGTATTTGAACTTAGTGACCTTTGACATTTTTGGTCAAAATTTTCATTAATACATATACTTTGACATTTTACAAACTTTTCATTTTTCCTAATATTTTTCACTTTTAAAACCATTTTTTCAATACTTTATGATTTTCATATTTTTTCCGATATTAGTGACCTTAGACATTTTTGGTCAAAATTTTCATTAATACATATACTTTGACATTTTACAAACTTTTCATTTTTCCTAATATTTTTCACTTTGTCAATCATTTTTTCAATACTATATGATTTTCACATTTTTTTGAACATTAGTGACCTTAGACATTTTTGGTCAAAATTTTCATCAATACATATACTGTGACATTTTACAAACTTTTCACTTTTCCTAATATTTTTCACTTTGTCAATCATTTTTTCAATACTTGATGATTTTCACATTATGTTGAACGTTAGTGACCTTAGACATTTTTGGTCAAAATTTTCAAAAATACATGTACTGTGACATTTTACAAACTTTTCACTTTTCCTAATATTTTCCACTTTGTCAATCATTTTTTCAATACATGATGATTTTCACATTTTTTTGAACTTTAGTGACCTTTGACATTTTTGGTCAAAATTTTCATAAATACATATACTTTGACATTTTACAAACTTTTCACTTTTCCTAATATTTTTCACTTTGTCAATCATTTTTTCAATACTTTATGATTTTCATATTTTTTCCGATATTAGTGACCTTAGACATTTTTGGTCAAAATTTTCATTAATACATATACTTTGACATTTTACAAACTTTTCATTTTTCCTAATATTTTTCACTTTTAAAACCATTTTTTCAATACTTGATGATTTTCACATTTTCTTGAACGTTAGTGACCCTAGACATTTTTGGTCAAAATTTTCATAAATACATATACTTTGACATTTTACAAACTTTTCACTTTTCATAATATTTTTCACTTTGTCAATCATTTTTTCAATACTTGATGATTTTCTCATTTTTTTGAACGTTAGTGAACTTAAACTTTTTTGGTCAAAATTTTCATAAATACATGTACTGTAACATTTTACTAACTTTTCACTTTTCCTAATATTTTTCACTTTGTCAACCATTTTTTCAATACTTTATGATTTTCATATTTTTTCCAATATTAGTTAACTTAGACATTTTTGGTTAAAATTTTCGTGAATAGACGTACTGTAACATTTTACTAACTTTTCACTTTTCCTAATATTTTTTACTTTGTCAATCATTTTTTCAATACTTCTTGATTTTCACTTTCCTTTGAACGTTAGTGACCTTAGACATTTTTGGTGTAAATTTTCATGAACACATGTACTGTGACACTTTACTAACTTTACACTTTTCCTAATATTTGTCACTTTGTTAACCATTTTTTCAATACTTTATGATTTTCACATTTTTTTGAACTTTACTGACCTTTGACATTTTTGGTCAAAATTTTCATAAATACGTGTACTGTGACATTTTATAAACTTTTCACTTTTCCTAATATTTTTCACTTTGTCAATCATTTTTTCAATACATGATGATTTTCACATTTTTTTGAACTTTAGTGACCTTTGACATTTTTGGTCAAAATTTTCATAAATACGTGTACTGTGACATTTTACAAACTTTTCACTTTTCCTAATATTTTTCACTTTGTTAATCATTTTTTCAATACTTTATGATTTTCACATTTTTTTGAACGTTAGTGACCTTAGACATTTTTGGTCAAAATTTTCAAAAATACATGTACTGTGACATTTTACAAACTTTTCACTTTTCCTAATATTTTTCACTTTGTCAATCATTTTTTCAATACATGATGATTTTCACATTTTTTTGAACTTTAGTGACCTTTGACATTTTTGGTCAAAATTTTCATAAATACGTGTACTGTGACATTTTACAAACTTTTCACTTTTCCTAATATTTTTCACTTTGTTAATCATTTTTTCAATACTTTATGATTTTCACATTTTTTTGAACGTTAGTGACCTTAGACATTTTTGGTCAAAATTTTCATAAATACATGTACTGTGACGTTTTACTAACTTTTCACTTTTCCTAATATTTTTCACTTTTTCAACCATTTTTTCAATACTTTATGATTTTCATATTTTTTCCGATATTAGTGACCTTAGACATTTTTGGTCAAAATTTTCATTAATACATATACTTTGACATTTTACAAACTTTTCATTTTTCCTAATATTTTTCACTTTGTCAATCATTTTTTCAATACTATATGATTTTCACATTTTTTTGAACGTTAGTGACCTTAGACACTTTTGGTCAAAATTTTCATAAATACATATACTGTGACATTTTACAAACTTTTCACTTTTCCTAATATTTTTCACTTTGTCAATCATTTTTTCAATACTAGATGATTTTCACATTTTTTTGAACTTTAGTGACCTTTGACATTTTTGGTCAAAATTTTCATAAATACATATACTGTGACATTTTACAAACTTTTCACTTTTCCTAATATTTTTCACTTTGTCAACCATTTTTTCAATACTAAATGATTTTCACATTTTTTTGAACGTTAGCGACATTAGACATTTTTGGTCAAAATTTTCATAAATACATATACTTTGACATTTTACAAACTTTTCACTTTTCCTAATATATTTCACTTTGTCAATCATTTTTTCAATACTTGATGATTATCTCATTTTTTTCAACGTTAGTGAACTTAGACTTTTTTGGTCAAAATTTTCATAAATACATGTACTGTAACATTTTACTAACTTTTCACTTTTCCTAATATTTTTCACTTTGTTAATCATTTTTTCAATACTTTATGATTTTCACATTTTTTTGAACGTTAGTGACCTTAGACATTTTTGGTCAAAATTTTCAAAAATACATGTACTGTGACATTTTACAAACTTTTCACTTTTCCTAATATTTTTCACTTTGTCAATCATTTTTTCAATACATGATGATTTTCACATTTTTTTGAACTTTAGTGACCTTTGACATTTTTGGTCAAAATTTTCATAAATACGTGTACTGTGACATTTTACAAACTTTTCACTTTTCCTAATATTTTTCACTTTGTTAATCATTTTTTCAATACTTTATGATTTTCACATTTTTTTGAACGTTAGTGACCTTAGACATTTTTGGTCAAAATTTTCATAAATACATGTACTGTGACGTTTTACTAACTTTTCACTTTTCCTAATATTTTTCACTTTTTCAACCATTTTTTCAATACTTTATGATTTTCATATTTTTTCCGATATTAGTGACCTTAGACATTTTTGGTCAAAATTTTCATTAATACATATACTTTGACATTTTACAAACTTTTCATTTTTCCTAATATTTTTCACTTTGTCAATCATTTTTTCAATACTATATGATTTTCACATTTTTTTGAACGTTAGTGACCTTAGACACTTTTGGTCAAAATTTTCATAAATACATATACTGTGACATTTTACAAACTTTTCACTTTTCCTAATATTTTTCACTTTGTCAATCATTTTTTCAATACTAGATGATTTTCACATTTTTTTGAACTTTAGTGACCTTTGACATTTTTGGTCAAAATTTTCATAAATACATATACTGTGACATTTTACAAACTTTTCACTTTTCCTAATATTTTTCACTTTGTCAACCATTTTTTCAATACTAAATGATTTTCACATTTTTTTGAACGTTAGCGACATTAGACATTTTTGGTCAAAATTTTCATAAATACATATACTTTGACATTTTACAAACTTTTCACTTTTCCTAATATATTTCACTTTGTCAATCATTTTTTCAATACTTGATGATTATCTCATTTTTTTCAACGTTAGTGAACTTAGACTTTTTTGGTCAAAATTTTCATAAATACATGTACTGTAACATTTTACTAACTTTTCACTTTTCCTAATATTTTTCACTTTTTCAACAATTTTTTCAATACTTTATGTTTTTCATATTTTTTCCGATATTAGTGACCTTAGACATTTTTGGTCAAAATTTTCATTAATACATATACTTTGACATTTTACAAACTTTTCATTTTTCCTAATATTTTTCACTTTGTCAATCATTTTTTCAATACTATATGATTTTCACAGTTTTTTGAACGTCAGTGACCTTAGACATTTTTGGTCAAAATTTTCAAAAATACATGTAGTCTGACATTTTACTAACTTTTCACTTTTCCTAATATTTTTCACTTTGTCAACCATTTTTTCAATACTTGATGATTTTCACATTTTCTTGAACGTTAGTGACCCTAGACATTTTTGGTCAAAATTTTCATAAATACATATACTTTGACATTTTACAAACTTTTCACTTTTCATAATATTTTTCACTTTGTCAATCATTTTTTCAATACTTGATGATTTTCTCATTTTTTTGAACGTTAGTGAACTTAAACTTTTTTGGTCAAAATTTTCATAAATACATGTACTGTAACATTTTACTAACTTTTCACTTTTCCTAATATTTTTCACTTTGTCAACCATTTTTTCAATACTTTATGATTTTCATATTTTTTCCAATATTAGTTAACTTAGACATTTTTGGTTAAAATTTTCGTGAATAGACGTACTGTAACATTTTACTAACTTTTCACTTTTCCTAATATTTTTTACTTTGTCAATCATTTTTTCAATACTTCTTGATTTTCACTTTCCTTTGAACGTTAGTGACCTTAGACATTTTTGGTGTAAATTTTCATGAACACATGTACTGTGACACTTTACTAACTTTACACTTTTCCTAATATTTGTCACTTTGTTAACCATTTTTTCAATACTATATGCTTTCCACATGTATTTGAACTTAGTGACCTTTGACATTTTTGGTCAAAATTTTCATTAATACATATACTTTGACATTTTACAAACTTTTCATTTTTCCTAATATTTTTCACTTTTAAAACCATTTTTACAATACTTTATGATTTTCATATTTTTTCCGATATTAGTGACCTTAGACATTTTTGGTCAAAATTTTCATAAATACATGTACTGTGATATTTTACAAACTTTTCATTTTTCCTAATATTTTTCACTTTGTCAATCATTTTTTCAATACTTTATGATTTTCATATTTTTTCCGATATTAGTGACCTTAGACATTTTTGGTCAAAATTTTCATAAACACATATACTGTGACATTTTACAAACTTTTCACTTTTCCTAATATTTTTCACTTTGTCAATCATTTTTTCAATACTTGATGATTTTCACATTTTTTGGAACTTTAGTGACCTTTGACATTTTTGGTCAAAATTTTCATAAATACATGTACTGTGACATTTTACTAACTTTTCACTTTTCCTAATATTTTTCACTTTGTCAATCATTTTTTCAATACTTGATGATTTTCATATTTTTTTGAACGTTAGTGACCTTAGACATTTTTGGTCACAATTTTCAAAAATACATGTACTGTGACATTTTACTAACTTTTCACTTTTCCTAATATTTTTCACTTTGTCAACCATTTTTTCAATACTTTATGATTTTCATATTTTTTCCAATATTAGTTAACTTAGACATTTTTGGTTAAAATTTTCGTGAATAGACGTACTGTGACACTTTACTAACTTAACACTTTTTCTAATATTTTTTACTTTGTCAATCATTTTTTCAATACTTCATGATTTTCACTTTCCTTTGAACGTTAGTGACCTTAGACATTTTTGGTGTAAATTTTCATGAACACATGTACTGTGACACTTTACTAACTTTACACTTTTCCTAATATTTGTCACTTTGTCAATCATTTTTTCAATACTATATGCTTTCCACATGTATTTGAACTTAGTGACCTTTGACATTTTTGGTCAAAATTTTCATTAATACATATACTTTGACATTTTACAAACTTTTCACTTTTCCTAATATTTTTCACTTTTAAAACCATTTTTTCAATACTTGATGATTTTCACATTTTCTTGAACGTTAGTGACCCTAGACATTTTTGGTCAAAATTTTCATAAATACATATACTTTGACATTTTACAAACTTTTCACTTTTCCTAATATTTTTCACTTTGTCAATCAATTTTTCAATACTTGATGATTTTCACATTGTTTTGAACGTTAGTGACCTTAGACATTTTTGGTCAAAATTTTCATAAATACATGTACTGTGACATTTTACTAACTTTTCACTTTTCCTAATATTTTTCTCTTTTTCAACAATTTTTTCAATACTTTATGATTTTCATATTTTTTTCCGATATTAGTGACCTTAGACATTTTTGGTCAAAATTTTCATTAATACATATACTTTGACATTTTACAAACTTTTCACTTTTCCTAATATTTTTCACTTTGTCAATCATTTTTTCAATACTTTATGATTTTCACATTTTTTTGAACTTTACTGACCTTTGACATTTTTGGTCAAAATTTTCATAAATACGTGTACAGTGACATTTTATAAACTTTTCACTTTTTCTAATATTTTTCACTTTGTCAATCATTTTTTCAATACTTGATGATTTTCACATTTTTTTGAACGTTAGTGACCTTAGACATTTTTGGTCAAAATTTTCAAAAATACATGTACTGTGACATTTTACAAACTTTTCACTTTTCCTAATATTTTTCACTTTGTCAATCATTTTTTCAATACATGATGATTTTCACATTTTTTTGAACTTTAGTGACCTTTGACATTTTTGGTCAAAATTTTCATAAATACGTGTACTGTGACATTTTACAAACTTTTCACTTTTCCTAATATTTTTCACTTTGTTAATCATTTTTTCAATACTTTATGATTTTCACATTTTTTTGAACGTTAGTGACCTTAGACATTTTTGGTCAAAATTTTCAAAAATACATGTACTGTGACATTTTACAAACTTTTCACTTTTCCTAATATTTTTCACTTTGTCAATCATTTTTTCAATACATGATGATTTTCACATTTTTTTGAACTTTAGTGACCTTTGACATTTTTGGTCAAAATTTTCATAAATACGTGTACTGTGACATTTTACAAACTTTTCACTTTTCCTAATATTTTTCACTTTGTTAATCATTTTTTAAATACTTTATGATTTTCACATTTTTTTGAACGTTAGTGACCTTAGACATTTTTGGTCAAAATTTTCATAAATACATGTACTGTGACGTTTTACTAACTTTTCACTTTTCCTAATATTTTTCACTTTTTCAACCATTTTTTCAATACTTTATGCTTTTCATATTTTTTCCGATATTAGTGACCTTAGACATTTTTGGTCAAAATTTTCATTAATACATATACTTTGACATTTTACAAACTTTTCATTTTTCCTAATATTTTTCACTTTGTCAATCATTTTTTCAATACTATATGATTTTCACATTTTTTTGAACGTTAGTGACCTTAGACACTTTTGGTCAAAATTTTCATAAATACATATACTGTGACATTTTACAAACTTTTCACTTTTCCTAATATTTTTCACTTTGTCAATCATTTTTTCAATACTTGATGATTTTCACATTTTTTTGAACTTTAGTGACCTTTGACATTTTTGGTCAAAATTTTCATAAATACATATACTGTGACATTTTACAAACTTTTCACTTTTCCTAATATTTTTCACTTTGTCAACCATTTTTTCAATACTAAATGATTTTCACATTTTTTTGAACGTTAGTGACCTTAGACATTTTTGGTCAAAATTTTCAAAAATACATATACTCTGACATTTTACTAACTTTTCACTTTTCCTAATATTTTTCACTTTGTCAACCATTTTTTCAATACTTTATGATTTTCATATTTTTTCCAATATTAGTTAACTTAGACATTTTTGGTTAAAATTTTCGTGAATAGACGTACTGTTACACTTTACTAACTTTTCACTTTTTCTAATATTTTTTACTTTGTCAATCATTTTTTCAATACTTCATGATTTTCACTTTCCTTTGAACGTTAGTGACCTCAGACATTTTTGGTTAAATTTTCATGAACACATGTACTGTGACACTTTACTAACTTTACACTTTTCCTAATATTTGTCACTTTGTTAACCATTTTTTCAATACTATATGCTTTCCACATGTATTTGAACTTAGTGACCTTTGACTTTTTTGGTCAAAATTTTCATTAATACATATACTTTGACATTTTACAAACTTTTCATTTTTCCTAATATTTTTCACTTTTAAAACAATTTTTTTAATACTTGATAATTTTCACATTTTTTTGAACGTTAGTGACCCTAGACATTTTTGGTCAAAATTTTCATTAATACATGTACTTTGACATTTTACAAACTTTTCACTTTTCCCAATATTTTTCACTTTGTCAATCATTTTTTCAATACTATATGATTTTCACATTTTTTTGAACGTTAGTGACCTTTGACATTTTTGGTCAAAATTTTCATAAATACATGTACTGTGACATTTTACTAACTTTTCATTTTTCCTAATATTTTTCACTTCATCAATCATTTTTTCAATACTTGATGATTTTCACATTTTTTTGAACTTTAGTGACCTTTGACATTTTTGGTCAAAATTTTCATAAATACATGTACTGTGACATTTTACTAACTTTTCACTTTTCCTAATATTTTCACTTCATCAATCATTTTTTCAATACTTGATGATTTTCACATTTTTTTGAACGTTAGTGACCTTAGACATTTTTGGTCAAAATGTTCATAAATACATGTACTGTGACATTTTACAAACTTTTCACTTTGTCAATCATTTTTTCAATACTTGATGATTTTCACATTTTTTTGAACGTTAGTGACCTTAGACATTTTTGGTCAAAATTTTCAAAAATACATGTACTGTGACATTTTACTAACTTTTCACTTTTCCTAATATTTTTCACTTTTTCAAGCATTTTTTCAATACTTGATGATTTTCATATTTTTTCCGATATTAGTGACCTTAGACATTTTTGGTCAAAATTTTCAAAAATACATGTACTGTGACATTTTACAAACTTTTCACTTTTTCTAATATTTTTCACTTTGTCAATCATTTTTTCAATACTTTATGATTTTCACATTTTTTTGAACGTTAGTGACCTTAGACATTTTTGGTCAAAATTTTCATAAATACATGTACTGTGACATTTTACAAACTTTTCACTTTTCCTAATATTTTTCACTTTGTCAATAATTTTTTCAATACTTGATGATTTTCACATTTTTTTGAACGTTAGTGACCTTAGACATTTTTGGTCAAAATTTTCAAAAATACATGTACTGTGACATTTTACAAACTTTTCACTTTTCCTAATATTTTTCACATTGTCAATCATTTTTTCAATACATGATGATTTTCACATTTTTTTGAACTTTAGTGACCTTTGACATTTTTGGTCAAAATTTTCATAAATACATATACTGTGACATTTTACAAACTTTTCACTTTTCCTAATATTTTTCACTTTGCCAACCATTTTTTCAATACTAAATGATTTTCACATTTTTTTGAACGTTAGCGACATTAGACATTTTTGGTCAAAATTTTCATAAATGCATATACTTTGACATTTTACAAACTTTTCACTTTTCCTAATATATTTCACTTTGTCAATCATTTTTTCAATACTTGATAATTATCTCATTTTTTTCAACGTTAGTGAACTTAGACTTTTTTGGTCAAAATTTTCATAAATACATGTACTGTAACATTTTACTAACTTTTCACTTTTCCTAATATTTTTCACTTTGTCAACCATTTTTTCAATACTTGATGATTTTCATATTTTTTCCGATATTAGTGACCTTAGACATTTTTGGTCAAAATTTTCATTAATACATATACTTTGACATTTTAAAAACTTTTCTAATTTCCTAATATTTTTCACTTTGTCAATCATTTTTTCAATATTCTATGATTTTCACATTTTTTTGAACGTTAGTTACCTTAGACATTTTTCGTAAAAATTTTCATAAATACATATACTGTGACATTTTACAAACTTTTCACTTTTCCTAATATTTTTTACTTTGTCAATCATTTTTTCAATACTTGATGATTTTCATATTTTTTCCGATATTAGTGACCTTAGACATTATTGGTCAAAATTTTCATAAATACATATACTGTGACATTTTACAAACTTTTCACTTTTCCTAATATTTTTCACTTTGTCAATCATTTTTTCAATACTTGATGATTTTCACATTTTTTTGAACTTTAGTGACCTTTGACAGTTTTGGTCAAAATTTTCATGAATACGTGTACTGTAACATTTTACTAACTTTTCTCTTTTCCTAATATTTTTCACTTTGTCAACCATTTTTTCAATACTTTATGATTTTCATATTTTTTCCAATATTAGTTAACTTAGACATTTTTGGTTAAAATTTTCGTGAATAGACGTACTGTTACACTTTACTAACTTTTCACTTTTTCTAATATTTTTTACTTTGTCAATCATTTTTTCAATACTTCATGATTTTCACTTTCCTTTGAACGTTAGTGACCTCAGACATTTTTGGTGTAAATTTTCATGAACACATGTACTGTGACACTTTACTAACTTTACACTTTTCCTAATATTTGTCACTTTGTTAACCATTTTTTCAATACTATATGCTTTCCACATGTATTTGAACTTAGTGACCTTTGACATTTTTGGTCAAAATTTTCATTAATACATATACTTTGACATTTTACAAACTTTTCATTTTTCCTAATATTTTTCACTTTTAAAACCATTTTTTCAATACTTGATGATTTTCACATTTTTTTGAACGTTAGTGACCATAGACATTTTTGGTCAAAATTTTCATAAATACATATACTGTGACATTTTACAAACTTTTCACTTTTCCTAATATTTTTCACTTTGTCAATCATTTTTTCAATACTTGATGATTTTCACATTTTTTTGAACTTTAGTGACCTTTGACATTTTTGGTCAAAATTTTCATAAATACGTGTACTGTGACATTTTACAAACTTTTCACTTTTTCTAATATTTTTCACTTTATCAATCATTTTTTCAATATTTGATGATTTTCACAGTTTTTTTGAAGGTTAGTGACCTTAGACATTTTTGGTCAAAATTTTCATAAAAACATGTACTGTGACAGTTTACAAACTTTTCATTTTTCCTAATATTTTTCACTTTGTCAATCATTTTTTCAATACTTTATGATTTTCACTTTCCTTTGAACGTAAGTGTCCTTCGACATTTTTGGTCAAAATTTCATGAACGAATGTACTGTGACATTTTACTAACTTTTCACTTTTCCTAATATTTTTCACTTTGTCAACCATTTTTTCAATACTAAATGATTTTCACATTTTTTTGAACGTTAGTGACCTTAGACGTTTTTGGTCAAAATTTTCATGAATACATTTACTTTGACATTTTACAAACTTTTCACTTTTCCTAATATTTTTCACTTTGTCAATAATTTTTTCAATACTTGATGATTTTCACCTTTTTTTGAACGTTAGTGACCTTAGACATTTTTTGTCAAAATTTTCAAAAATACATGTACTGTGACATTTTAGAAACTTTTCACTTTTCCTAATATTTTTCACTTTGTCAATCATTTTTTCAATACATGATGATTTTCACATTTTTTTGAACTTTAGTGACCTTTGACATTTTTGGTCAAAATTTTCATAAATACGTGTACTGTGACATTTTACAAACTTTTCACTTTTCCTAATATTTTTCACTTTGTCAATCATTTTTTCAATACTTTATGATTTTCACATTTTTTTGAACGTTAGTGACCTTAGACATTTTTGGTCAAAATTTTCATAAATACATGTACTGTGACATTTTACAAACTTTTCACTTTTCCTAATATTTTTCACTTTGTCAATCATTTTTTCAATACTTTATGATTTTCATATTTTTTCCGATATTAGTGACCTTAGACATTTTTGGTCAAAATTTTCATTAATACATATACTTTGACATTTTGCAAACTTTTCATTTTTCCTAATATTTTTCACTTTGTCAATCATTTTTTCAATACTTTATGATTTTCACTTTCCTTTGAACGTAAGTGTCCTTCGACATTTTTGGTCAAAATTTCATGAACGAATGTACTGTGACATTTTACTAACTTTTCACTTTTCCTAATATTTTTCACTTTGTCAATCATTTTTTCAATACTTGATGATTTTCTCATTTTTTTGAACTTTAGTGACCTTTGACATTTTTGGTCAAAATTTTCATGAATACGTGTACTGTAACATTTTACTAACTTTTCTCTTTTCCTAATATTTTTCACTTTGTCAACCATTTTTTCAATACTTTATGATTTTCACATTTTTTCCAATATTAGTTAACTTAGACATTTTTGGTTAAAATTTTCGTGAATAGACGTACTGTTACACTTTACTAACTTTTCACTTTTTCTAATATTTTTTACTTTGTCAATCATTTTTTCAATACTTCATGATTTTCACTTTCCTTTGAACGTTAGTGACCTCAGACATTTTTGGTGTAAATTTTCATGAACACATGTACTGTGACACTTTACTAACTTTACACTTTTCCTAATATTTGTCACTTTGTTAACCATTTTTTCAATACTATATGCTTTCCACATGTATTTGAACTTAGTGACCTTTGACATTTTTGGTCAAAATTTTCATTAATACATATACTTTGACATTTTACAAACTTTTCATTTTTCCTAATATTTTTCACTTTTAAAACCATTTTTTCAATACTTGATGATTTTCACATTTTTTTGAACGTTAGTGACCATAGACATTTTTGGTCAAAATTTTCATAAATACATATACTGTGACATTTTACAAACTTTTCACTTTTCCTAATATTTTTCACTTTGTCAATCATTTTTTCAATACTTGATGATTTTCACATTTTTTTGAACTTTAGTGACCTTTGACATTTTTGGTCAAAATTTTCATAAATACGTGTACTGTGACATTTTACAAACTTTTCACTTTTTCTAATATTTTTCACTTTATCAATCATTTTTTCAATATTTGATGATTTTCACAGTTTTTTTGAAGGTTAGTGACCTTAGACATTTTTGGTCAAAATTTTCATAAAAACATGTACTGTGACAGTTTACAAACTTTTCATTTTTCCTAATATTTTTCACTTTGTCAATCATTTTTTCAATACTTTATGATTTTCACTTTCCTTTGAACGTAAGTGTCCTTCGACATTTTTGGTCAAAATTTCATGAACGAATGTACTGTGACATTTTACTAACTTTTCACTTTTCCTAATATTTTTCACTTTGTCAACCATTTTTTCAATACTAAATGATTTTCACATTTTTTTGAACGTTAGTGACCTTAGACGTTTTTGGTCAAAATTTTCATGAATACATTTACTTTGACATTTTACAAACTTTTCACTTTTCCTAATATTTTTCACTTTGTCAATAATTTTTTCAATACTTGATGATTTTCACCTTTTTTTGAACGTTAGTGACCTTAGACATTTTTTGTCAAAATTTTCAAAAATACATGTACTGTGACATTTTAGAAACTTTTCACTTTTCCTAATATTTTTCACTTTGTCAATCATTTTTTCAATACATGATGATTTTCACATTTTTTTGAACTTTAGTGACCTTTGACATTTTTGGTCAAAATTTTCATAAATACGTGTACTGTGACATTTTACAAACTTTTCACTTTTCCTAATATTTTTCACTTTGTCAATCATTTTTTCAATACTTTATGATTTTCACATTTTTTTGAACGTTAGTGACCTTAGACATTTTTGGTCAAAATTTTCATAAATACATGTACTGTGACATTTTACAAACTTTTCACTTTTCCTAATATTTTTCACTTTGTCAATCATTTTTTCAATACTTTATGATTTTCATATTTTTTCCGATATTAGTGACCTTAGACATTTTTGGTCAAAATTTTCATTAATACATATACTTTGACATTTTGCAAACTTTTCATTTTTCCTAATATTTTTCACTTTGTCAATCATTTTTTTCAATACTTTATGATTTTCACTTTCCTTTGAACGTAAGTGTCCTTCGACATTTTTGGTCAAAATTTCATGAACGAATGTACTGTGACATTTTACTAACTTTTCACTTTTCCTAATATTTTTCACTTTGTCAATCATTTTTTCAATACTTGATGATTTTCTCATTTTTTTGAACTTTAGTGACCTTTGACATTTTTGGTCAAAATTTTCATGAATACGTGTACTGTAACATTTTACTAACTTTTCACTTTTCCTAATATTTTTCACTTTGTCAACCATTTTTTCAATACTTTATGATTTTCATATTTTTTCCAATATTAGTTAACTTAGACATTTTTGGTCAAAATTTTCGTGAATAGACGTACTGTGACACTTTACTAACTTTTCACATTTTCTAATATTTTTTACTTTGTCAATCATTTTTTCAATACTTCATCATTTTCACTTTCCTTTGAACGTTAGTGACCTTAGACATTTTTGGTGTAAATTTTCATGAACACATGTACTGTGACACTTTACTAACTTTACACTTTTCCTAATATTTGTCACTTTGTTAACCATTTTTTCAATACTATATGCTTTCCACATGTATTTGAACTTAGTGACCTTTGACATTTTTGGTCAAAATTTTCATTAATACATATACTTTGACATTTTACAAACTTTTCATTTTTCCTAATATTTTTCACTTTTAAAACCATTTTTTCAATACTTGATGATTTTCACATTTTTTTGAACGTTAGTGACCCTAGACATTTTTGGTCAAAATTTTCATTAATACATATACTTTGACATTTTACAAACTTTTCACTTTTCCTAATATTTTTCACTTTGTCAATCATTTTTTCAATACTTGATGATTTTCACATTTTTTTGAACTTTAGTGACCTTTGACATTTTTGGTCAAAATTTTCATAAATACGTGTACTGTGACATTTTACAAACTTTTCACTTTTTCTAATATTTTTCACTTTATCATCATTTTTTCAATACTTGATGATTTTCACAGTTTTTTTGAACGTTAGTGACCTTAGACATTTTTGGTCAAAATTTTCATGAATACATGTACTGTGACATTTTACAAACTTTTCATTTTTCCTAATATTTTTCACTTTGTCAATCATTTTTTCAATACTTTATGATTTTCACTTTCCTTTGAACGTAAGTGTCCTTCGACTTTTTTGGTCAAAATTTCATGAACGAATGTACTGTGACATTTTACTAACTTTTCACTTTTCCTAATATTTTTCACTTTGTCAACCATTTTTTCAATACTAAATGATTTTCACATTTTTTTGAACGTTAGTGACCTTAGACGTTTTTGGTCAAAATTTTCATAAATACATATACTTTGACATTTTACAAACTTTTCACTTTTCCTAATATTTTTCACTTTGTCAATCATTTTTTCAATACTTGATAATTTTCACATTTTTTTGAACGTTAGTGACCTTAGACATTTTTGGTCAAAATGTTCATAAATACATGTACTGTGACATTTTACAAACTTTTCACTTTTCCTAATATTTTTCACATTGTCAATCATTTTTTCAATACTTTTTGATTTTCACATTTTTTTGAACTTTAGTGACCTTTGAAATTTTTGGTCAAAATTTTCATAAATACGTGTGCTGTGACATTTTACAAACTTTTCACTTTTTCTAATATTTTTCACTTTGTCAATCATTTTTTCAATACTTGATGATTTTCATATTTTTTTCCGATATTAGTGACCTAAGACATTTTAGGTCAAAATTTTCATTAATACATATACTTTGACATTTTACAAACTTTTCACTTTTCCTAATATTTTTCACTTTTAAAACCATTTTTTCAATACTTGATGATTTTCACATTTTCTTGAACGTTAGTGACCCTAGACATTTTTGGTCAAAATTTTCATAAATACATATACTGTGACATTTTACAAACTTTTCACTTTTCCTAATATTTTTCACTTTGTCAATCATTTTTTCAATACTTGATGATTTTCACATTTTTTTGAACTTTAGTGACCTTTGACATTTTTGGTCAAAATTTTCATAAATACGTGTACTGTGACATTTTACAAACTTTTCACTTTTTCTAATATTTTTCACTTTATCAATCATTTTTTCAATATTTGATGATTTTCACAGTTTTTTTGAACGTTAGTGACCTTAGACATTTTTGGTCAAAATTTTCATAAATACATGTACTGTGACATTTTACAAATTTTTCATTTTTCCTAATATTTTTCACTTTGTCAATCATTTTTTCAATACTTTATGATTTTCACTTTCCTTTGAACGTAAGTGTCCTTCGACATTTTTGGTCAAAATTTCATGAACGAATGTACTGTGACATTTTACTAACTTTTCACTTTTCCTAATATTTTTCACTTTGTACACCATTTTTTCAATACTAAATGATTTTCACATTTTTTTGAACGTTAGTGACCTCAGACGTTTTTGGTCAAAATTTTCATAAATACATATACTTTGACATTTTACAAACTTTTCACTTTTCCTAATATTTTTCACTTTTTCCAATCATTTTTTCAATACTTGATGATTTTCACATTTTTTTGAACGTTAGTGACCTTAGACATTTTTTGTCAAAATTTTCAAAAATACATGTACTGTGACATTTTACAAACTTTTCACTTTTCCTAATATTTTTCACTTTGTCAATCATTTTTTCAATACATGATGATTTTCACATTTTTTTGAACTTTAGTGACCTTTGACATTTTTGGTCAAAATTTTCATAAATACGTGTACTGTGACATTTTACAAACTTTTCATTTTTCCTAATATTTTTCACTTTGTCAATCATTTTTTCAATACTATATGATTTTCACATTTTTTTGAACGTTAGTGACCTTAGACATTTTTGGTCAAAATTTTCATAAATACATATACTGTGACATTTTACAAACTTTTCACTTTTCCTAATATTTTTCACTTTTTCAACCACTTTTTTCAATACTTTATGATTTTCATATTTTTTCCGATATTAGTGACCTTAGACATTTTTGGTCAAAATTTTCATAAATACATATACTGTGACATTTTACAAACTTTTCACTTTTCCTAATATTTTTCACTTTGTCAATCATTTTTTCAATACTTGATGATTTTCACATTTTTTTGAACTTTAGTGACCTTTGACATTTTTGGTCAAAATTTTCATGAATACGTGTACTGTAACATTTTACTAACTTTTCACTTTTCCTAATATTTTTCACTTTGTCAACCATTTTTTCAATACTTTATGATTTTCATATTTTTTCCAATATTAGTTAACTTAGACATTTTTGGTTAAAATTTTCGTGAATAAACGTACTGTGACACTTTACTAACTTTTCACTTTTTCTAATATTTTTTACTTTGTCAATCATTTTTTCAATACTTCATGATTTTCACTTTCCTTTGAACGTTAGTGACCTTAGACATTTTTGGTGTAAATTTTCATGAACACATGTACTGTGACACTTTACTAACTTTACACTTTTCCTAATATTTGTCACTTTAACCATTTTTTCAATACTATATGCTTTCCACATGTATTTGAACTTATTGACCTTTGACATTTTTGGTCAAAATTTTCATTAATACATATACTTTGACATTTTACAAACTTTTCATTTTTCCTAATATTTTTCACTTTTAAAACCATTTTTTCAATACTTGATGATTTTCACATTTTTTTGAACGTTAGTGACCCTAGATATTTTTGGTCAAAATTTTCATTAATACATATACTTTGACATTTTACAAACTTTTCACTTTTCCTAATATTTTTCACTTTGTCAATCATTTTTTCAATACTTGATGATTTTCACATTTTTTTGAACGTTAGTGACCTTAGACATTTTTGGTCAAAATTTTCATAAATACATATACTGTGATATTTTACAAACTTTTCACTTTTCCTAATATTTTTCACTTTGTCAATCATTTTTTCAATACTTGATGATTTTCACATTTTTTTTGAACTTTAGTGACCTTTGACATTTTTGGTCAAAATTTTCATAAATACGTGTACTGTGACATTTTACAAACTTTTCACTTTTTCTAATATTTTTCACTTTATCAATCATTTTTTCAATATTTGATGATTTTCACAGTTTTTTTGAACGTTAGTGACCTTAGACATTTTTGGTCAAAATTTTCATAAATACATGTACTGTGATATTTTACAAACTTTTCATTTTTCCTAATATTTTTCACTTTGTCAATCATTTTTTCAATACTTTATGATTTTCACTTTCCTTTGAACGTAAGTGTCCTTCGACATTTTTGGTCAAAATTTCATGAACGAATGTACTGTGACATTTTACAAACTTTTCACTTTTCCTAATATTTTTCACTTTGTCAATCATTTTTTCAATACTATATGATTTTCACATTTTTTTGAACGTTAGTGACCTTAGACATTTTTGGTCAAAATTTTCATAAATACATATACTGTGACATTTTACAAACTTTTCACTTTTCCTAATATTTTTCACTTTTTCAACCATTTTTTCAATACTTTATGATTTTCATATTTTTTCCGATATTAGTGACCTTAGACATTTTTGGTCAAAAGTTTCATAAACACATATACTGTGACATTTTACAAACTTTTCACTTTTCCTAATATTTTTCACTTTGTCAACCATTTTTTCAATACTTTATGATTTTCATATTTTTTCCAATATTAGTTAACTTAGACATTTTTGGTTAAAATTTTCGTGAATAGACGTACTTTGACATTTTACAAACTTTTCATTTTTCCTAATATTTTTCACTTTGTCAATCATTTTTTCAATACTATATGATTTTCACATTTTTTTGAACGTTAGTGACCTTAGACATTTTTGGTCAAAATTTTCATAAATACATATACTGTGACATTTTACAAACTTTTCACTTTTCCTAATATTTTTCACTTTGTCAATCATTTTTTCAATACTTGATGATTTTCACATTTTTTTGAACTTTAGTGACCTTTGACATTTTGGTCAAAATTTTCATAAATACGTGTACTGTGACATTTTACAAACTTTTCACTTTTCCTAATATTTTTAACTTTGTCAACCATTTTTTCAATACTAAATGATTTTCACATTTTTTTGAACGTTAGCGACCTTAGACATTTTTGGTCAAAATTTTCATAAATACATATACTTTGACATTTTACAAACTTTTCACTTTTCCTAATATATTTCACTTTGTCAATCATTTTTCAATACTTGATGATTTTCTCATTTTTTTGAACGTTAGTGAACTTAGACTTTTTTGGTCAAAATTTTCATAAATACATGTACTGTAACATTTTACTAACTTTTCACTTTTCCTAATATTTTTCACTTTGTCAACCATTTTTTCAATACTTTAATATTTTCATATTTTTTCCAATATTTGTTAACTTAGACATTTTTTGTTAAAATTTTCGTGAATAGACATACTGTGACACTTTTCTAACTTTTCACTTTTCCCAATATATTTCACTTTGTCCACCATTTTTTCAATACTTGATGATTTTCACATTTTTTTGAACGTTAGTGACCTTTGACATTTTTGGTCAAAATTGTCATTAATACGTATACTTTGACATTTTACAAACTTTTCATTTTTCCTAATATTTTTCACTTTTTTCAATCATTTTTTCAATGCTTGATGATTTTCACATTTTTTTGAACGTTAGTGACCTTTGACATTTTTGGTCAAAATTTTCATTAATACATGTACTGTGACATTTTACAAAGTTTTCACTTTTCTTAATATTTTTCACTTTTTCAACCATTTTTTCAATACTTTAGGATTTTCATATTTTTTCCAAAATTAGTTAACTTACACATTTTCGGTCAAAATTTTCATGAATACATATAATGTGACATTTTACAAACTTTTCACTTTTTCTAATATTTTTCACTTTGTCAACCATTTTTTCAATACTATATGCTTTCCACATGTATTTGAACTTCTTGACCTTTTACATTTTTGGTCAAAATTTTCATAAATACATATACTTTGACATTTTACAAACTTTTCATTTTTCCTAATATTTTTCACTTTTAAAACCATTTTTTCAATACTTGATGATTTTCACATTTTTTTGAACGTTAGTGACCCTAGATATTTTTGGTCAAAATTTTCATTAATACATATACTTTGACATTTTACAAACTTTTCACTTTTCCTAATATTTTTCACTTTGTCAATCATTTTTTCAATACTTGATGATTTTCACATTTTTTTGAACTTTAGTGACCTTTGACATTTTTGGTCAAAATTTTCATAAATACGTGTACTGTGACATTTTACAAACTTTTCACTTTTTCTAATATTTTTCACTTTATCAATCATTTTTTCAATATTTGATGATTTTCACAGTTTTTTTGAACGTTAGTGACCTTAGACATTTTTGGTCAAAATTTTCATAAATACATGTACTGTGATATTTTACAAACTTTTCATTTTTCCTAATATTTTTCACTTTGTCAATCATTTTTTCAATACTTTATGATTTTCACTTTCCTTTGAACGTAAGTGTCCTTCGACATTTTTGGTCAAAATTTCATGAACGAATGTACTGTGACATTTTACAAACTTTTCACTTTTCCTAATATTTTTCACTTTGTCAATCATTTTTTCAATACTATATGATTTTCACATTTTTTTGAACGTTAGTGACCTTAGACATTTTTGGTCAAAATTTTCATAAATACATATACTGTGACATTTTACAAACTTTTCACTTTTCCTAATATTTTTCACTTTTTCAACCATTTTTTCAATACTATATGATTTTCATATTTTTTCCGATATTAGTGACCTTAGACATTTTTGGTCAAAAGTTTCATGAACACATATACTGTGACATTTTACAAACTTTTCACTTTTCCTAATATTTTTCACTTTGTCAACCATTTTTTCAATACTTTATGATTTTCATATTTTTTCCAATATTAGTTAACTTAGACATTTTTGGTTAAAATTTTCGTGAATAGACGTACTGTGACACTTTACTAACTTTTCACTTTTTCTAATATTTTTTACTTTGTCAATCATTTTTTCAATACTTCATGATTTTCACTTTCCTTTGAACGTTAGTGACCTTAGACATTTTTGGTGTAAATTTTCATGAACACATGTACTGTGACACTTTACTAACTTTACACTTTTCCTAATATTTGTCACTTTGTTAACCATTTTTTCAATACTATATGCTTTCCACATGTATTTGAACTTAGTGACCTTTGACATTTTTGGTCAAAATTTTCATTAATACATATACTTTGACATTTTACAAACTTTTCATTTTTCCTAATATTTTTCACTTTTAAAACCATTTTTTCAATACTTGATGATTTTCACATTTTTTTGAACGTTAGTGACCCTAGACATTTTTGGTCAAAATTTTCATTAATACATATACTGTGACATTTTACAAACTTTTCACTTTTCCTAATATTTTTCACTTTGTCAATCATTTTTTCAATACTTGATGATTTTCACATTTTTTTGAACTTTAGTGACCTTTGACATTTTTGGTCAAAATTTTCATAAATACGTGTACTGTGACATTTTACAAACTTTTCACTTTTTCTAATATTTTTCACTTTATCAATCATTTTTTCAATATTTGATGATTTTCACAGTTTTTTTGAACGTTAGTGACCTTAGACATTTTTGGTCAAAATTTTCATTAATACATGTACTGTGACATTTTACAAACTTTTCATTTTTACTAATATTTTTCACTTTGTCAATCATTTTTTCAATACTTTATGATTTTCACTTTCCTTTGAACGTAAGTGTCCTTCGACATTTTTGGTCAAAATTTCATGAACGAATGTACTTTGACATTTTACAAACTTTTCACTTTTCCTAATATTTTTCACTTTGTCAATCATTTTTTCAATACTTGATGATTTTCACATTTTTTTGAACGTCAGTGACCTTTGAAATTTTTGGTCAAAATGTTCATAAATACGTGTGCTGTGACATTTTACAAACTTTTCACTTTTTCTAATATTTTTCACATTGTCAATCATTTTTTCAATACTTTATGATTTTCACATTTTTTTGAACTTCAGTGACCTTTGAAATTTTTGGTCAAAATTTTCATAAATACGTGTGCTGTGACATTTTACAAACTTTTCACTTTTTCTAATATTTTTCACTTTGTCAATCATTTTTTCAATACTTTATGATTTTCATATTTTTTCCGATATTAGTGACCTTAGACATTTTTGGTCAAAATTTTCATTAATACATATACTTTGACATTTTACAAACTTTTCATTTTTCCTAATATTTTTCACTTTTAAAACCATTTTTTCAATACTTGATTATTTTCACATTTTCTTGAACGTTAGTGACCCTAGACATTTTTGGTCAAAATTTTCATAAATACATATACTGTGACATTTTACAAACTTTTCACTTTTCCTAATATTTTTCACTTTTTCAACCATTTTTTCAATACTTTATGATTTTCATATTTTTTCCGATATTAGTGACCTTAGACATTTTTGGTCAAAATTTTCAAAAATACATATACTGTGACATTTTACAAACTTTTCACTTTTCCTAATATTTTTCACTTTGTCAATCATTTTTTCAATACATGATGATTTTCACTTTCCTTTGAACGTAAGTGTCCTTCGACATTTTTGGTCAAAATTTCATTAACGAATGTACTGTGACATTTTACTAACTTGTCCCCTTTCCTAATATTTTTCACTTTGTCAACCAATTTTTCAATACTAAATGATTTTCACATTTTTTTGAACGTTAGTGACCTTAGACATTTTTGGTCAAAATTTTCATTAATACATATACTGTGACATTTTAAAAACTTTTCACTTTTCCTAATATTTTTCACTTTGTCAACCATTTTTTCAATACTTTATGATTTTCATATATTTTCCGATATTAGTGACCTTAGACATTTTTGGTCAAAATTTTCATTAATACATATACTTTGACATTTTACAAATTTTTCATTTTTCCTAATATTTTTCACTTTTAAAACCATTTTTTCAATACTTGATGATTTTCACATTTTTTTGAACGTTAGTGACCTTAGACATTTTTGGTAAAAAAGTTTTCATAAATACATGTATTGTGACATTTTACTAACTTTTCACTATTCCTAATATTTTTCACTTTTAAAACCATTTTTTCAATACTTGATGATTTTCACATTTTTTTGAACGTTAGTGACCTCAGACATTTTTGGTAAAAAAGTTTTCATAAATACATGTATTGTGACATTTTACTAACTTTTCACTATTCCTAATATTTTTCACTTTTTCAACCATTTTTTCAATACTTTATGATTTTCATATTTTTTCCGATATTAGTGACCTTAGACATTTTTGGTCAAAATTTTTATTAATTCATATACTTTGACATTTTACAAACTTTTCATTTTTGCTAATATTTTTCACTTTGTCAATCATTTTTTCAATACTATATGATTTTCACATTTTTTTGAACGTTAGTGACCTTAGACATTTTTGGTCAAAATTTTCATAAATACATATACTGTGACATTTTACAAACTTTTCACTTTTCCTAATATTTTTCACTTTGTCAATCATTTTTTCAATACTTGATGATTTTCACATTTTTTTGAACTTTAGTGACCTTTGACATTTTTGGTCAAAATTTTCATAAATACGTGCACTGTGACATTTTACAAACTTTTCACTTTTCCTAATATTTTTAACTTTGTCAACCATTTTTTTCAATACTAAATGATTTTCACATTTTTTTGAACGTTAGCGACCTTAGACATTTTTGGTCAAAATTTTCATAAATACATATACTTTGACATTTTACAAACTTTTCACTTTTCCTAATATATTTCACTTTGTCAATCATTTTTCAATACTTGATGATTTTCTCATTTTTTTTAACGTTAGTGAACTTAGACTTTTTTGGTCAAAATTTTCATAAATACATGTACTGTAACATTTTACTAACTTTTCACTTTTCCTAATATTTTTCATTTTGTCAACCATTTTTTCAATACTTGATGATTTTCATATTTTTTCCAATATTAGTTAACTTAGACATTTTTGGTTAAAATTTTCGTGAATAGACGTACTGTGACACTTTACTAACTTTTCACTTTTCCCAATATTTTTCACTTTGTCCAAAATTTTGTCAATACTTGATGATTTTCACATTTTTTCTAACGTTAGTGACCTTTGATATTTTTGGTCAAAATTTTCATAAATACATATACTGTGACATTTTACAAACTTTTCATTTTTCCTAATATTTTTCACTTTGTCAATCATTTTTTCAATACTTTATGATTTTCACTTTCCTTTGAACGTAAGTGACCTTAGACATTTTTGGTCAAAATTTCATGAACGAATGTACTGTGACATTTTACTAACTTTTCAATTTTCCTAATATTTTTCACTTTGTCAACCATTTTTTCAATACTTTAATATTTTCATATTTTTTCCAATATTTGTTAACTTAGACATTTTTTGTTAAAATTTTCGTGAATAGACATACTGTGACATTTTACAAACTTTTCACTTTTCTTAATATTTTTCACTTTTTCAACCATTTTTTCAATACTTTAGGATTTTCATATTTTTTCCAAAATTAGTTAACTTACACATTTTCGGTCAAAATTTTCATGAATACATATAATATGACATTTTACAAACTTTTCACTTTTTCTAATATTTTTCACTTTGTCAATCATTTTTTCAATACTTGATGATTTTCACATTTTTTTGAACGTTAGTGACCTTAGACATTTTTGGTCAAAATGTTCATAAATACATGTACTGTGACATTTTACAAACTTTTCACTTTTCCTAATATTTTTCACTTTGTCAATCATTTTTTCAATACTTTATGATTTTCACATTTTTTTGAACGTTAGTGACCTTTGACGTTTTTGGTCAAAATTTGCATAAATACGTGTACTGTGACATTTTACAAACTTTTCACTTTTTCTAATATTTTTCACTTTGTCAATCATTTTTTCAATACTTGATGATTTTCATATTTTTTTGAACGTTAGTGACCTTAGACATTTTTGGTCAAAATTGTCAAAAATACATGTACTGTGACATTTTACAAACTTTTCACTTTTCCTAATATTTTTCACTTTGTCAATCATTTTTTCAATACATGATGATTTTCACATTTTTTTGAACTTTAGTGACCTTTGACATTTTTGGTCAAAATTTTCATAAATACGTGTACTGTGACATTTTACAAACTTTTCACTTTTTCTAATATTTTTCACTTTATCAATCATTTTTTCAATATTTGATGATTTTCACAGTTTTTTTGAACGTTAGTGACCTTAGACATTTTTGGTCAAAATTATCATAAATACATATACTGTGACATTTTACAAACTTTTCACTTTTCCTAATATTTTTCACTTTGTCAATCATTTTTTCAATACTTTATGATTTTCACTTTCCTTTGAACGTAAGTGACCTTAGACATTTTTGGTCAAAATTTCATGAACGAATGTACTGTAACATTTTACTAACTTTTCACTTTTCCTAATATTTTTCACTTTGTCAACCATTTTTTCAATACTTTAAGATTTTCACATTTTTTCCAATATTTTATAACTTAGACATTTTTTGTTAAAATTTTCGTGAATAGACGTACTGTGACACTTTTCTAACTTTTCACTTTTCCCAATATTTTTCACTTTGTCCACCATTTTTTCAATACTTGATGATTTTCACATTTTTTTGAACGTTAGTGACCTTTGACATTTTTGGTCAAAATTGTCATTAATACGTATACTTTGACATTTTACAATCTCTTCATTTTTCCTAATATATTTCACTTTGTCAATCATTTTTTCAATACTTGATGATTTTCACATTTTTTTGAACGTTAGTGACCTTTGACATTTTTGGTCAAAATTTTCATTAATACATATACTATGACATTTTACAAACTTTTCATTTTTCCTAATATTTTTCACTTTGTTAATCATTTTTTCAATACTTTATGATTTTCACATTTTTTTGAACGTTAGTGACTTTTGACATTTTTGGTCAAAATTTTCATAAATACGTGTACTGTGACATTTGACAAACTTTTCAATTTTCTTAATATTTTTCACTTTTTCAAACCATTTTTTCAATACTTAATGATTTTCATATTTTTTCCGATGTCAGTTAACTTGGACATTTTTGGTTAAAATTTTCGTGAATTCACGTATCGTGAAACTTTACTAACTTTTCACTTTTTTCCTAATATTTTTCACTTTGTCAACCATTTTTTGAATACTTTAAGATTTTCACATTTTTTCCAATATTTGTTAACTTAGACATTTTTGGTTAAAATTTTCGTGAATAGATGTACTCTGACACTTTTCTAACTTTTCACTTTTCCCAATATTTTTCACTTTGTCCACTATTTTTTCAATACTTGAAGATTTTCACATTTTTTTGAACGTTATTGACCTTTGACATTTTTGGTGAAAATTTTCATTAATACATGTACCTTGACATTTTACAAACTTTTCACTTTTCCTAAAATTTCCACTTTGTCAATCATTTTTTCAATACTTGATGATTTTCACATTTTTTTGAATGTTAGTGACCTTAGACATTTTTGGTCAAAACTTTTCATAAATACGTGTACTGTGACATTTTACAAACTTTTCACTTTTCCTAATATTTTTCACTTTGTCAATCATTTTTTCAATA
The DNA here is from genome assembly GCF_037954325.1 of Fistularia commersonii. Lineage (NCBI taxonomy): Eukaryota > Metazoa > Chordata > Actinopteri > Syngnathiformes > Fistulariidae > Fistularia > Fistularia commersonii. Next base: position 13,682,251 of record NC_141307.1, read on the forward strand.
CTTTATGATTTTCACTTTCCTTTGAACGTAAGTGACCTTAGACATTTTTGGTCAAAATTTCATGAACGAATGTACTGTAACATTTTACTAACTTTTCACTTTTCCTAATATTTTTCACTTTGTCAACCATTTTTTCAATACTTTAAGATTTTCACATTTTTTCCAATATTTTATAACTTAGACATTTTTTGTTAAAATTTTCGTGAATAGACGTACTGTGACACTTTTCTAACTTTTCACTTTTCCCAATATTTTTCACTTTGTCCACCATTTTTTCAATACTTGATGATTTTCACATTTTTTTGAACGTTAGTGACCTTTGACATTTTTGGTCAAAATTGTCATTAATACGTATACTTTGACATTTTACAATCTCTTCATTTTTCCTAATATATTTCACTTTGTCAATCATTTTTTCAATACTTGATGATTTTCACATTTTTTTGAACGTTAGTGACCTTTGACATTTTTGGTCAAAATTTTCATTAATACATATACTATGACATTTTACAAACTTTTCATTTTTCCTAATATTTTTCACTTTGTTAATCATTTTTTCAATACTTTATGATTTTCACATTTTTTTGAACGTTAGTGACTTTTGACATTTTTGGTCAAAATTTTCATAAATACGTGTACTGTGACATTTGACAAACTTTTCAATTTTCTTAATATTTTTCACTTTTTCAACCATTTTTTCAATACTTAATGATTTTCATATTTTTTCCGATGTCAGTTAACTTGGACATTTTTGGTTAAAATTTTCGTGAATTCACGTATCGTGAAACTTTACTAACTTTTCACTTTTTCCTAATATTTTTCACTTTGTCAACCATTTTTTGAATACTTTAAGATTTTCACATTTTTTCCAATATTTGTTAACTTAGACATTTTTGGTTAAAATTTTCGTGAATAGATGTACTCTGACACTTTTCTAACTTTTCACTTTTCCCAATATTTTTCACTTTGTCCACTATTTTTTCAATACTTGAAGATTTTCACATTTTTTTGAACGTTATTGACCTTTGACATTTTTGGTGAAAATTTTCATTAATACATGTACCTTGACATTTTACAAACTTTTCACTTTTCCTAAAATTTCCACTTTGTCAATCATTTTTTCAATACTTGATGATTTTCACATTTTTTTGAATGTTAGTGACCTTAGACATTTTTGGTCAAACTTTTCATAAATACGTGTACTGTGACATTTTACAAACTTTTCACTTTTCCTAATATTTTTCACTTTGTCAATCATTTTTTCAATACTTTATGATTTTCACTTTCCTTTGAACGTAAGTGACCTTAGACATTTTTGGTCAAAATTTCATGAACGAATGTACTGTAACATTTTACTAACTTTTCACTTTTCCTAATATTTTTCACTTTGTCAACCATTTTTTCAATACTTTAAGATTTTCACATTTTTTCCAATATTTTATAACTTAGACATTTTTTGTTAAAATTTTCGTGAATAGACGTACTGTGACACTTTTCTAACTTTTCACTTTTCCCAATATTTTTCACTTTGTCCACCATTTTTTCAATACTTGATGATTTTCACATTTTTTTGAACGTTAGTGACCTTTGACATTTTTGGTCAAAATTGTCATTAATACGTATACTTTGACATTTTACAATCTCTTCATTTTTCCTAATATATTTCACTTTGTCAATCATTTTTTCAATACTTGATGATTTTCACATTTTTTTGAACGTTAGTGACCTTTGACATTTTTGGTCAAAATTTTCATTAATACATATACTATGACATTTTACAAACTTTTCATTTTTCCTAATATTTTTCACTTTGTTAATCATTTTTTCAATACTTTATGATTTTCACATTTTTTTGAACGTTAGTGACTTTTGACATTTTTGGTCAAAATTTTCATAAATACGTGTACTGTGACATTTGACAAACTTTTCAATTTTCTTAATATTTTTCACTTTTTCAACCATTTTTTCAATACTTAATGATTTTCATATTTTTTCCGATGTCAGTTAACTTGGACATTTTTGGTTAAAATTTTCGTGAATTCACGTATCGTGAAACTTTACTAACTTTTCACTTTTTCCTAATATTTTTCACTTTGTCTACCATTTTTTGAATACTTTAAGATTTTCACATTTTTTCCAATATTTGTTAACTTAGACATTTTTGGTTAAAATTTTCGTGAATAGATGTACTCTGACACTTTTCTAACTTTTCACTTTTCCCAATATTTTTCACTTTGTCCACTATTTTTTCAATACTTGAAGATTTTCACATTTTTTTGAACGTTATTGACCTTTGACATTTTTGGTGAAAATTTTCATTAATACATGTACCTTGACATTTTACAAACTTTTCACTTTTCCTAAAATTTCCACTTTGTCAATCATTTTTTCAATACTTGATGATTTTCACATTTTTTTGAATGTTAGTGACCTTAGACATTTTTGGTCAAACTTTTCATAAATACGTGTACTGTGACATTTTACAAACTTTTCACTTTTCCTAATATTTTTCATTTTGTCAACCACTTTTTCAATACTTTATGATTTTCATATTTTTTCCAATATTAGTTAACTTAGACATTTTTGGTTAAAATTTTCGTGAATAGACTTACTGTGACACTTTACTAACTTTTCACTTTTTCTAATATTTTTTACTTTGTCAATCATTTTTTCAATACTTCATGATTTTCACTTTCCTTTGAACATAAGTGACCTTAGACATTTTTGGTGTAAATTTTCATGAACACATGTACTGTGACACTTTACTAACTTTACACTTTTCCTAATATTTGTCACTTTGTTAACCATTTTTTTAATACTTTTTGCTTTCCACATGTATTTGAACTTAGTGACCTTTGACATTTTTGGTCAAAATTTTCATTAATACATATACTTTGACATTTTACAAACTTTTCATTTTTCCTAATATTTTTCACTTTTAAAACCATTTTTTCAATACTTGATGATTTTCACATTTTTTTGAACGTTAGTGACCCTAGACGTTTTTGGTCAAAATTTTCATAAATACATGTACTGTGACATTTTACTAACTTTTCACTTTTCCTAATATTTTTCACTTTTTCAACCATTTTTTCAATACTTTATGATTTTCATATTTTTTCCGATATTAGTGACCTTAGACGTTTTTGGTCAAAATTTTCATTAATTCATATACTTTGACATTTTACAAACTTTTCATTTTTCCTAATATTTTTCACTTTGTCAATCATTTTTTCAATACTTATTATTTTCACTTTCCTTTGAACGTAAGTGTCCTTCGACATTTTTGGTCAAAATTTCATGAACGAATGTACTGTGACACTTTACTATCTTTACACTTTTCCTAATATTTGTCACTTTGTTAACCATTTTTTCAATACTAAATGATTTTCACATTTTTTTGAACTTAGTGACCTTTGACATTTTTGGTCAAAATTTTCATTAATACATATACTTTGACATTTTACAAACTTTTCATTTTTCCTAATATTTTTCACTTTTAAAACCATTTTTTCAATACTTGATGATTTTCACATTTTTTTGAACGTTAGTGACCCTAGACATTTTTGGTCAAAATTTTCATAAATACATATACTTTGACATTTTACAAACTTTTCACTTTTCCTAATATTTTTCACTTTGTCAATCATTTTTTCAATACTTGATGATTTTCACATTTTTTTGAACGTTAGTGACCTTAGACATTTTTGGTCAAAATTTTCATAAATACATGTACTGTGACATTTTACTAACTTTTCACTTTTCCTAATATTTTTCACTTTTTCAACCATTTTTTCAATACTTTGTGATTTTCATATTTTTTCCGATATTAGTGACGTTAGACATTTTTGGTCAAAATTTTCATTAATACATATACTTTGACATTTTACAAACTTTTCATTTTTCCTAATATTTTTCACTTTGTCAATCATTTTTTCAATGCTATATGATTTTCACATTTTTTTGAACATAAGTGACCTTTGACATTTTTGGTCAAAATTTTCATAAATACATATACTGTGACATTTTACAAACTTTTCACTTTTCCTAATATTTTTCACTTTGTCAATCATTTTTTCAATACTTGATGATTTTCACATTTTTTTGAACTTTAATGACCTTTGACATTTTTGGTCAAAATTTGCATAATAACGTGTACTGTGACATTTTACAAACTTTTCACTTTTTTTAATATTTTTCACTTTGTCAATCATTTTTTCAATACTTGATGATTTTCACATTTTTTTGAACGTTAGTGACCTTAGACATTTTTGGTCAAAATTTTCATAAATACGTGTACTGTGACATTTTACAAACTTTTCACTTTTCCTAATATTTTTCACTTTGTCAATCATTTTTTCAATACTTTATGATTTTCACATTTTTTTGAACGTTAGTGACCTTAGACATTTTTGGTCAAAATTTTCATAACTACATGTACTGTGACATTTTACTAACTTTTCACTTTTCCTAATATTTTTCACTTTGTCAACCATTTTTTCAATACTTTATGATTTTCATATTTTTTCCGATATTAGTGACCTTAGACATTTTTGGTCAAAATTTTCATTAATACATATACTTTGACATTTTACAAACTTTTCATTTTTCCTAATATTTTTCACTTTTAAAACCATTTTTTCAATACTTGATGATTTTCACATTTTCTTGAACGTAAGTGACCCTAGACATTTTTGGTCAAAATTTTCATAAATACATATACTTTGACATTTTACAAACTTTTCACTTTTCCTAATATTTTTCACTTTGTCAATCATTTTTTCAATACATGATGATTTTCACATTTTTTTGAACTTTAGTGACCTTTGACATTTTTGGTCAAAATTTTCATAAATACGTGTACTGTGACATTTTACAAACTTTTCACTTTTCCTAATATTTTTCACTTTGTCAATCATTTTTTCAATACTTGATGATTTTCACATTTTTTTGAACGTTAGTGACCTTAGACATTTTTGGTCAAAATTTTCATAAATACATTTACTGTGACATTTTACTAACTTTTCACTTTTCCTAAAATTTTTCACTTTTTCAACCATTTTTTCAATACTTTATGATTTTCATATTTTTTCCGATATTAGTAACCTTAGACATTTTTGGTCATAATTTTCATTGATACATATACTTTGACATTTTACAAACTTTTCTATTTTCCTAATATTTTTCACTTTTAAAACCATTTTTTCAATACTTGATGATTTTCACATTTTTTTGAACGTTAGTGACCCTAGACATTTTTGGTCAAAATTTTCATAAATACATATACTTTGACATTTTACAAACTTTTCACTGTTCCTAATATTTTTCACTTTGTCAATCATTTTTTCAATACTTTATGATTTTCATATTTTTTCCGATATTAGTGACCTTAGACATTTTTGGTCAAAATTTTCATTAATACATATACTTTGACATTTTACAAACTTTTCATTTTTCCTAATATTTTTCACTTTATCAATCATTTTTTCAATACTATATGATTTTCACATTTTTTTGAACGTTAGTGACCTTAGACATTTTTGGTCAAAATTTTCATAAATACATATACTGTGACATTTTACAAACTTTTCACTTTTCCTAATATTTTTCACTTTGTCAATCATTTTTTCAATACTTGATGATTTTCACATTTTTTTGAACTTTAGTGACCTTTGACATTTTTGGTCAAAATTTTCATAAATACATATACTGTGACATTTTACTAACTTTTCACTTTTCCTAATATTTTTCACTTCATCAATCATTTTTTCAATACTTGATGATTTTCACATTTTTTTGAACGTTAGTGACCTTAGACATTTTTGGTCAAAATGTTCATAAATACATGTACTGTGACATTTTACAAACTTTTCACTTTTCCTAATATTTTTCACTTTGTCAATCATTTTTTCAATACTTTATGATTTTCACATTTTTTGAACATCAGTGACCTTTGACATTTTTGGTCAAAATTTTCATAAATACGTGTACTGTGACATTTTACAAACTTTTCACTTTTGCTAATATTTTTCACTTTGTCAATCATTTTTTCAATACTTGATGATTTTCACATTTTTTTGAACGTTAGTGACCTTAGACATTTTTGGTCAAAATTTTCAAAAATACATGTACTGTGACATTTTACAAACTTTTCATTTTTCCTAATATTTTTCACTTTGTCAATCATTTTTTCAATACATGATGATTTTCACATTTTTTTGAACTTTAGTGACCTTTGACATTTTTGGTCAAAATTTTCATAAATACGTGTACTGTGACATTTTACAAACTTTTCACTTTTCCTAATATTTTTCACTTTGTCAATCATTTTTTCAATACTTTATGATTTTCACATTTTTCTGAACGTTAGTGACCTTAGACATTTTTGGTCAAAATTTTCACAACTACATGTACTGTGACATTTTACAAACTTTTCATTTTTCCTAATATTTTTCACTTTGTCAATCATTTTTTCAATACATGATGATTTTCACATTTTTTTGAACTTTAGTGACCTTTGACATTTTTGGTCAAAATTTTCATAAATACGTGTACTGTGACATTTTACAAACTTTTCACTTTTCCTAATATTTTTCACTTTGTCAATCATTTTTTCAATACTTTATGATTTTCACATTTTTCTGAACGTTAGTGACCTTAGACATTTTTGGTCAAAATTTTCACAACTACATGTACTGTGACATTTTACTAACTTTTCACTTTTCCTAATATTTTTCACTTTTTCAACCATTTTTTCAATACTTTATGATTTTCATATTTTTTCCGATATTAGTGACCTTAGACATTTTTGGTCAAAATTTTCATTAATACATATACTTTGACATTTTACAAACTTTTCATTTTTCCTAATATTTTTCACTTTTAAAACCATTTTTTCAATACTTGATGATTTTCACATTTTTTGAACTTCAGTGACCTTTGACATTTTTGGTCAAAATTTGCATAAATACGTGTACTGTGACATTTTACAAACTTTTCACTTTTTCTAATATTTTTGACTTTGTCAATAATTTTTTCAATACTTGATGATTTTCACATTTTTTTGAACGTTAGTGACCTTAGACATTTTTGGTCAAAATTTTCAAAAATGCATGTACTATGACATTTTACAAACCTTATTTTTTTCCTAATATTTTTCACTTTGTCAATCATTTTTTCAATACATTATGATTTTCACATTTTTTTGAACTTTAGTGACCTTTGACATTTTTGGTCAAAATTTTCATAAATACGTGTACTGTGACATTTTACAAACTTTTCACTTTTCCTAATATTTTTCACTTTGTCAATCATTTTTTCAATACTTTATGATTTTCACATTTTTCTGAACGTTAGTGACCTTAGACATTTTTGGTCAAAATTTTCATAAATACATGTACTGTGACATTTTACTAACTTTTCACTTTTCCTAATATTTTTCACTTTTTCAACCATTTTTTCAATACTTTATGATTTTCATATTTTTTCTGATGTTAGTGACCTTAGACATTTTTGGTCAAAATTTTCATTGATACATATACTTTGACATTTTACAAACTTCTCTATTTTCTTAATATTTTTCACTTTTAAAACCATTTTTTCAATACTTGATGATTTTCACATTTTTTTGAACGTTAGTGACCTTAAACATTTTTGGTCAAAATTTTCAAAAATACATGTACTGTGACATTTTACAAACTTTTCACTTTTCCTAATATTTTTCACTTTGTCAATCATTTTTTCAATACATGATGATTTTCACATTTTTTTGAACTTTAGTGACCTTTGACATTTTTGGTCAAAATTTTCACAACTACATGTACTGTGACATTTTACTAACTTTTCACTTTTCCTAATATTTTTCACTTTGTTAATCATTTTTTCAATACTTTATGATTTTCACATTTTTTTGAACGTTAGTGACTTTTGACATTTTTGGTCAAAATTTTCATAAATACGTGTACTGTGACATTTGACAAACTTTTCAATTTTCTTAATATTTTTCACTTTTTCAACCATTTTTTCAATACTTAATGATTTTCATATTTTTTCCGATGTCAGTTAACTTGGACATTTTTGGTTAAAATTTTCGTGAATTCACGTATCGTGAAACTTTACTAACTTTTCACTTTTTCCTAATATTTTTCACTTTGTCTACCATTTTTTGAATACTTTAAGATTTTCACATTTTTTCCAATATTTGTTAACTTAGACATTTTTGGTTAAAATTTTCGTGAATAGATGTACTCTGACACTTTTCTAACTTTTCACTTTTCCCAATATTTTTCACTTTGTCCACTATTTTTTCAATACTTGAAGATTTTCACATTTTTTTGAACGTTATTGACCTTTGACATTTTTGGTGAAAATTTTCATTAATACATGTACCTTGACATTTTACAAACTTTTCACTTTTCCTAAAATTTCCACTTTGTCAATCATTTTTTCAATACTTGATGATTTTCACATTTTTTTGAATGTTAGTGACCTTAGACATTTTTGGTCAAACTTTTCATAAATACGTGTACTGTGACATTTTACAAACTTTTCACTTTTCCTAATATTTTTCATTTTGTCAACCACTTTTTCAATACTTTATGATTTTCATATTTTTTCCAATATTAGTTAACTTAGACATTTTTGGTTAAAATTTTCGTGAATAGACTTACTGTGACACTTTACTAACTTTTCACTTTTTCTAATATTTTTTACTTTGTCAATCATTTTTTCAATACTTCATGATTTTCACTTTCCTTTGAACATAAGTGACCTTAGACATTTTTGGTGTAAATTTTCATGAACACATGTACTGTGACACTTTACTAACTTTACACTTTTCCTAATATTTGTCACTTTGTTAACCATTTTTTTAATACTTTTTGCTTTCCACATGTATTTGAACTTAGTGACCTTTGACATTTTTGGTCAAAATTTTCATTAATACATATACTTTGACATTTTACAAACTTTTCATTTTTCCTAATATTTTTCACTTTTAAAACCATTTTTTCAATACTTGATGATTTTCACATTTTTTTGAACGTTAGTGACCCTAGACGTTTTTGGTCAAAATTTTCATAAATACATGTACTGTGACATTTTACTAACTTTTCACTTTTCCTAATATTTTTCACTTTTTCAACCATTTTTTCAATACTTTATGATTTTCATATTTTTTCCGATATTAGTGACCTTAGACGTTTTTGGTCAAAATTTTCATTAATTCATATACTTTGACATTTTACAAACTTTTCATTTTTCCTAATATTTTTCACTTTGTCAATCATTTTTTCAATACTTATTATTTTCACTTTCCTTTGAACGTAAGTGTCCTTCGACATTTTTGGTCAAAATTTCATGAACGAATGTACTGTGACACTTTACTATCTTTACACTTTTCCTAATATTTGTCACTTTGTTAACCATTTTTTCAATACTAAATGATTTTCACATTTTTTTGAACTTAGTGACCTTTGACATTTTTGGTCAAAATTTTCATTAATACATATACTTTGACATTTTACAAACTTTTCATTTTTCCTAATATTTTTCACTTTTAAAACCATTTTTTCAATACTTGATGATTTTCACATTTTTTTGAACGTTAGTGACCCTAGACATTTTTGGTCAAAATTTTCATAAATACATATACTTTGACATTTTACAAACTTTTCACTTTTCCTAATATTTTTCACTTTGTCAATCATTTTTTCAATACTTGATGATTTTCACATTTTTTTGAACGTTAGTGACCTTAGACATTTTTGGTCAAAATTTTCATAAATACATGTACTGTGACATTTTACTAACTTTTCACTTTTCCTAATATTTTTCACTTTTTCAACCATTTTTTCAATACTTTGTGATTTTCATATTTTTTCCGATATTAGTGACGTTAGACATTTTTGGTCAAAATTTTCATTAATACATATACTTTGACATTTTACAAACTTTTCATTTTTCCTAATATTTTTCACTTTGTCAATCATTTTTTCAATGCTATATGATTTTCACATTTTTTTGAACATAAGTGACCTTTGACATTTTTGGTCAAAATTTTCATAAATACATATACTGTGACATTTTACAAACTTTTCACTTTTCCTAATATTTTTCACTTTGTCAATCATTTTTTCAATACTTGATGATTTTCACATTTTTTTGAACTTTAATGACCTTTGACATTTTTGGTCAAAATTTGCATAATAACGTGTACTGTGACATTTTACAAACTTTTCACTTTTTTTAATATTTTTCACTTTGTCAATCATTTTTTCAATACTTGATGATTTTCACATTTTTTTGAACGTTAGTGACCTTAGACATTTTTGGTCAAAATTTTCATAAATACGTGTACTGTGACATTTTACAAACTTTTCACTTTTCCTAATATTTTTCACTTTGTCAATCATTTTTTCAATACTTTATGATTTTCACATTTTTTTGAACGTTAGTGACCTTAGACATTTTTGGTCAAAATTTTCATAACTACATGTACTGTGACATTTTACTAACTTTTCACTTTTCCTAATATTTTTCACTTTGTCAACCATTTTTTCAATACTTTATGATTTTCATATTTTTTCCGATATTAGTGACCTTAGACATTTTTGGTCAAAATTTTCATTAATACATATACTTTGACATTTTACAAACTTTTCATTTTTCCTAATATTTTTCACTTTTAAAACCATTTTTTCAATACTTGATGATTTTCACATTTTCTTGAACGTAAGTGACCCTAGACATTTTTGGTCAAAATTTTCATAAATACATATACTTTGACATTTTACAAACTTTTCACTTTTCCTAATATTTTTCACTTTGTCAATCATTTTTTCAATACATGATGATTTTCACATTTTTTTGAACTTTAGTGACCTTTGACATTTTTGGTCAAAATTTTCATAAATACGTGTACTGTGACATTTTACAAACTTTTCACTTTTCCTAATATTTTTCACTTTGTCAATCATTTTTTCAATACTTGATGATTTTCACATTTTTTTGAACGTTAGTGACCTTAGACATTTTTGGTCAAAATTTTCATAAATACATTTACTGTGACATTTTACTAACTTTTCACTTTTCCTAAAATTTTTCACTTTTTCAACCATTTTTTCAATACTTTATGATTTTCATATTTTTTCCGATATTAGTAACCTTAGACATTTTTGGTCATAATTTTCATTGATACATATACTTTGACATTTTACAAACTTTTCTATTTTCCTAATATTTTTCACTTTTAAAACCATTTTTTCAATACTTGATGATTTTCACATTTTTTTGAACGTTAGTGACCCTAGACATTTTTGGTCAAAATTTTCATAAATACATATACTTTGACATTTTACAAACTTTTCACTGTTCCTAATATTTTTCACTTTGTCAATCATTTTTTCAATACTTTATGATTTTCATATTTTTTCCGATATTAGTGACCTTAGACATTTTTGGTCAAAATTTTCATTAATACATATACTTTGACATTTTACAAACTTTTCATTTTTCCTAATATTTTTCACTTTATCAATCATTTTTTCAATACTATATGATTTTCACATTTTTTTGAACGTTAGTGACCTTAGACATTTTTGGTCAAAATTTTCATAAATACATATACTGTGACATTTTACAAACTTTTCACTTTTCCTAATATTTTTCACTTTGTCAATCATTTTTTCAATACTTGATGATTTTCACATTTTTTTGAACTTTAGTGACCTTTGACATTTTTGGTCAAAATTTTCATAAATACATATACTGTGACATTTTACTAACTTTTCACTTTTCCTAATATTTTTCACTTCATCAATCATTTTTTCAATACTTGATGATTTTCACATTTTTTTGAACGTTAGTGACCTTAGACATTTTTGGTCAAAATGTTCATAAATACATGTACTGTGACATTTTACAAACTTTTCACTTTTCCTAATATTTTTCACTTTGTCAATCATTTTTTCAATACTTTATGATTTTCACATTTTTTGAACATCAGTGACCTTTGACATTTTTGGTCAAAATTTTCATAAATACGTGTACTGTGACATTTTACAAACTTTTCACTTTTGCTAATATTTTTCACTTTGTCAATCATTTTTTCAATACTTGATGATTTTCACATTTTTTTGAACGTTAGTGACCTTAGACATTTTTGGTCAAAATTTTCAAAAATACATGTACTGTGACATTTTACAAACTTTTCATTTTTCCTAATATTTTTCACTTTGTCAATCATTTTTTCAATACATGATGATTTTCACATTTTTTTGAACTTTAGTGACCTTTGACATTTTTGGTCAAAATTTTCATAAATACGTGTACTGTGACATTTTACAAACTTTTCACTTTTCCTAATATTTTTCACTTTGTCAATCATTTTTTCAATACTTTATGATTTTCACATTTTTCTGAACGTTAGTGACCTTAGACATTTTTGGTCAAAATTTTCACAACTACATGTACTGTGACATTTTACAAACTTTTCATTTTTCCTAATATTTTTCACTTTGTCAATCATTTTTTCAATACATGATGATTTTCACATTTTTTTGAACTTTAGTGACCTTTGACATTTTTGGTCAAAATTTTCATAAATACGTGTACTGTGACATTTTACAAACTTTTCACTTTTCCTAATATTTTTCACTTTGTCAATCATTTTTTCAATACTTTATGATTTTCACATTTTTCTGAACGTTAGTGACCTTAGACATTTTTGGTCAAAATTTTCACAACTACATGTACTGTGACATTTTACTAACCTTTCACTTTTCCTAATATTTTTCACTTTTTCAACCATTTTTTCAATACTTTATGATTTTCATATTTTTTCCGATATTAGTGACCTTAGACATTTTTGGTCAAAATTTTCATTAATACATATACTTTGACATTTTACAAACTTTTCATTTTTCCTAATATTTTTCACTTTTAAAACCATTTTTTCAATACTTGATGATTTTCACATTTTTTGAACTTCAGTGACCTTTGACATTTTTGGTCAAAATTTGCATAAATACGTGTACTGTGACATTTTACAAACTTTTCACTTTTTCTAATATTTTTGACTTTGTCAATAATTTTTTCAATACTTGATGATTTTCACATTTTTTTGAACGTTAGTGACCTTAGACATTTTTGGTCAAAATTTTCAAAAATGCATGTACTATGACATTTTACAAACCTTATTTTTTTCCTAATATTTTTCACTTTGTCAATCATTTTTTCAATACATTATGATTTTCACATTTTTTTGAACTTTAGTGACCTTTGACATTTTTGGTCAAAATTTTCATAAATACGTGTACTGTGACATTTTACAAACTTTTCACTTTTCCTAATATTTTTCACTTTGTCAATCATTTTTTCAATACTTTATGATTTTCACATTTTTCTGAACGTTAGTGACCTTAGACATTTTTGGTCAAAATTTTCATAAATACATGTACTGTGACATTTTACTAACTTTTCACTTTTCCTAATATTTTTCACTTTTTCAACCATTTTTTCAATACTTTATGATTTTCATATTTTTTCTGATGTTAGTGACCTTAGACATTTTTGGTCAAAATTTTCATTGATACATATACTTTGACATTTTACAAACTTCTCTATTTTCTTAATATTTTTCACTTTTAAAACCATTTTTTCAATACTTGATGATTTTCACATTTTTTTGAACGTTAGTGACCTTAAACATTTTTGGTCAAAATTTTCAAAAATACATGTACTGTGACATTTTACAAACTTTTCACTTTTCCTAATATTTTTCACTTTGTCAATCATTTTTTCAATACATGATGATTTTCACATTTTTTTGAACTTTAGTGACCTTTGACATTTTTGGTCAAAATTTTCATAAATACGTGTACTGTGACATTTTACAAACTTTTCACTTTTCCTAATATTTTTCACTTTGTCAATCATTTTTTCAATACTTTATGATTTTCACATTTTTTTGAACGTTAGTGACCTTAGACATTTTTAGTCAAAATTTTCATAACTACATGTACTGTGACATTTTACTAACTTTTCACTTTTCCTAATATTTTTCACTTTTTCAACCATTTTTTCAATACTTTATGATTTTCATATTTTTTCCGATATTAGTGACCTTAGACATTTTTGTTCAAAATTTTCATTAATACATATACTTTGACATTTTACAAACTTTTCATTTTTCCTATCATTTTTCACTTTTAAAACCATTTTTTCAATACTTGATGATTTTCACATTTTCTTGAACGTAAGTGACCCTAGACATTTTTGGTCAAAATTTTCATGAACACATATACTTTGACATTTTACTAACTTTTCACTTTTCCTAATATTTTTCACTTTGTCAATCATTTTTTCAATACTTGATGATTTTCACATTTTTTTGAACGTTAGTGACCTTAGACATTTTTGGTCAAAATTTTCATAAATACATGTACTGTGACATTTTACTAACTTTTCACTTTTCCTAATATTTTTCACTTTTTCAACCATTTTTTCAATACTTTATGATTTTCATATTTTTTCTGATATTAGTGACCTCAGGCATTTTTGGTCAAAATTTTCATTGATACATATACTTTTACATTTTACAAACTTTTCTATTTTCCTAATATTTTTCACTTTTAAAACCATTTTTTCATTACTTGATGATTTTCACATTTTTTTGAACGTTAGTGACCTTAGACATTTTTGGTCAAAATTTTCATAAATACATATACTGTGACATTTTACAAACTTTTCACTTTTCCTAATATTTTTCACTTTGTCAATCATTTTTTCAATACTTTATGATTTTCATATTTTTTCCAATATTAGTTAACTTAGACATTTTTGGTTAAAATTTTCGTGAATAGACGTACTGTGACACTTTACTAACTTTTCACTTTTTCTAATATTTTTTACTTTGTCAATCATTTTTTCAATACTTCATGATTTTCACTTTCCTTTGAACGTTAGTGACCTTAGACATTTTTGGTGTAAATTTTCATGAACACATGTACTGTGACACTTTACTAACTTTACACTTTTCCTAATATTTGTCACTTTGTTAACCATTTTTTCAATACTATATGCTTTCCACATGTATTTGAACTTAGTGACCTTTGACATTTTTGGTCAAAATTTTCATTAATACATATACTTTGACATTTTACTAACTTTTCATTTTTCCTAATATTTTTCACTTTTAAAACCATTTTTTCAATACTTGATGATTTTCACATTTTTTTGAACGTTAGTGACCCTAGACATTTTTGGTCAAAATTTTCATTAATACATATACTTTGACATTTTACAAACTTTTCACTTTTCCTAATATTTTTCACTTTGTCAATCATTTTTTCAATACTTGATGATTTTCACATTTTTTTGAACGTTAGTGACCTTAGACATTTTTGGTCAAAATTTTCATAAATACATGTACTGTGACATTTTACTAACTTTTCACTTTTCCTAATATTTTTCACTTTTTCAACCATTTTTTCAATACTTTATGATTTTCATATTTTTTCCGATATTAGTGACCTTAGACATTTTTGGTCAAAATTTTCATTAATACATATACTTTGACATTTTACAAACTTTTCATTTTTCCTAATATTTTTCACATTGTCAATCATTATTTCAATACTATATGATTTTCACATTTTTTTGAACGTTAGTGACCTTAGACATTTTTGGTCAAAATTTTCATAAATACATATACTGTGACATTTTACAAACTTTTCACTTTTCCTAATATTTTTCACTTTGTCAATCATTTTTTCAATACTTGATGATTTTCACATTTTTTTGAACTTTAGTGACCTTTGACATTTTTGGTCAAAATTTTCATAAATACGTGTACTGTGACATTTTACAAACTTTTCACTTTTCCTAATATTTTTCACTTTGTCAACCATTTTTTCAATACTAAATGATTTTCACTTTCCTTTGAACGTAAGTGACCTTAGACATTTTTGGTCAAAATTTTCATGAACACATGTTATGTGACATTTTACTAACCTTTCATTTTTCTCAATATTTTTCACTTTGTCAACCATTTTTTCAATACTTTATGATTTTCATGTTTTTTCCGATATTAGTTAACTTAGACATTTTTGGTTAAAATTTTCATGAACACATGTACTGTGACATTTTACTAACTTTTCACTTTTCCTAATATTTTTCACTTTGTCAATCATTTTTTCAATACTTTATGATTTTCACATTTTTTTGAACGTTAGTGACCTTAGACATTTTTGGTCAAAATTTTCATAAATACATGTACTGTGACATTTTACAAACTTTTCAGTTTTCCTAATATTTTTCACTTTGTCAATCATTTTTTCAATACTTTATGATTTTTCACTTTCCTGTGAATGTAAGTGACCTTAGACATTTTTGGTCAAAATTTCATTTTTGGTTAAAATTTTCATGAACACATGTACTGTGACATTTTACTAACTTTTCACTATTCCTAATATTCTTCACTTTGTCAGCATTTTTTTCAATACTTTATGATTTTCACATTTTTTCGAACGTTAGTGACCCTAGACATTTTTGGTCAAAATTTTCATTAATACATATACTTTGACATTTTACAAACTTTTCATTTTTCCTAATATTTTTCACTTTGTCAATCATTTTTTCAATACTTGATGATTTTCAAATTTTTTTGAACGTTAGTGACCTTAGACATTTTTGGTTAAAATTTTCATAAATACATGTACTGTGACATTTTACTAACTTTTCACTTTTCCTAATATTTTTCACTTTTTCAACCATTTTTTCAATACTTTATGATTTTCATATTTTTTCCGATATTAGTGACCTTAGACATTTTTGGTCAAAATTTTCATTAATACATATACTTTGACATTTTACAAACTTTTCATTTTTCCTAATATTTTTCACTTTGTCAATCATTATTTCAATACTATATGATTTTCACATTTTTTTGAACGTTAGTGACCTTAGACATTTTTGGTCAAAATTTTCATAAATACATATACTGTGACATTTTACAAACTTTTCACTTTTCCTAATATTTTTCACTTTGTCAATCATTTTTTCAATACTTGATGATTTTCACATTTTTTTGAACTTTAGTGACCTTTGACATTTTTGGTCAAAATTTTCATAAATACGTGTACTGTGACATTTTACAAACTTTTCACTTTTCCTAATATTTTTCACTTTGTCAACCATTTTTTCAATACTAAATGATTTTCACTTTCCTTTGAACGTAAGTGACCTTAGACATTTTTGGTCAAAATTTTCATGAACACATGTTATGTGACATTTTACTAACCTTTCATTTTTCTCAATATTTTTCACTTTGTCAACCATTTTTTCAATACTTTATGATTTTCATGTTTTTTCCGATATTAGTTAACTTAGACATTTTTGGTTAAAATTTTCATGAACACATGTACTGTGACATTTTACTAACTTTTCACTTTTCCTAATATTTTTCACTTTGTCAATCATTTTTTCAATACTTTATGATTTTCACATTTTTTTGAACGTTAGTGACCTTAGACATTTTTGGTCAAAATTTTCATAAATACATGTACTGTGACATTTTACAAACGTTTCACTTTTCCTAATATTTTTCACTTTTAAAACCATTTTTTCAATACTAAATGATTTTCACATTTTTTTGAACGTTAGCGACCTTAGACATTTTTGGTCAAAATTTTCATAAATACATATACTTTGACATTTTACAAACTTTTGCCTTTTCCTAATATATTTCACTTTGTCAATCATTTTTTCAATACTAAATGATTTTCACATTTTTTTGAACGTTAGCGACCTTAGACATTTTTGGTCAAAATTTTCATAAGTACATATACTTTGACATTTTACAAACTTTTCACTTTTCCTAATATATTTCACTTTGTCAATCATTTTTTCAATACTTGATGATTTTCTCATTTTTTTGAACGTTAGTGAACTTAGACTTTTTTGGTCAAAATTTTCATAAATACATGTACTGTAACATTTTACATACTTTTCACTTTTCCTAATATTTTTCACTTTGTCAACCATTTTTTCAATACTTTATGATTTTCATATTTTTTCCAATATTAGTTAACTTAGACATTTTTGGTTAAAATTTTCGTGAAAAGACGTACTGTGACACTTTACTAACTTTTCACTTTTTCTAATATTTTTTACTTTGTCAATCATTTTTTCAATACTTCATGATTTTCACTTTCCTTTGAACGTTAGTGACCTTAGACATTTTTGGTGTAAATTTTCATGAACACATGTACTGTGACACTTTACTAACTTTACACTTTTCCTAATATTTGTCACTTTGTTAACCATTTTTTCAATACTATATACTTTCCACATGTATTTGAACTTAGTGACCTTTGACATTTTTGGTCAAAATTTTCATCAATACATATACTTTGACATTTTACAAACTTTTCTTTTTTCCTAATATTTTTCACTTTTAAAACCATTTTTTCAATACTTGATGATTTTCACATTTTTTTGAACGTTAGTGACAATAGACATTTTTGTTCAAAATTTTCATAAATACATATACTTTGACATTTTACAAACTTTTCACTTTTCCTAATATTTTTCACTTTGTCAATCATTTTTTCAATACTTGATGATTTTCACATTTTTTTGAACGTTAGTGACCTTAGACATTTTTGGTCAAAATTTTCATAAATACATGTACTGTGACATTTTACTAACTTTTCACTTTTCCTAATATTTTTCACTTTTTCAACCATTTTTTCAATACTTTATGATTTTCATATTTTTTCCGATATTAGTGACCTTAGACATTTTTGGTCAAAATTTTCATTAATACATATACTTTGACATTTTACAAACTTGTCATTTTTCCTAATATTTTTCACTTTGTCAATCATTTTTTCAATACTTGATGATTTTCAAATTTTTTTGAACTTAAGTGACCTTAGACATTTTTGGTCAAAATTTTCATAAATACATATACTGTGACATTTTACAAACTTTTCACTTTTCCTAATATTTTTCACTTTGTCAATCATTTTTTCAATACTTGATGATTTTCACATTTTTTTGAACTTTAGTGACCTTTGACATTTTTGGTCAAAATTTTCATAAATACGTGTACTGTGACATTTTACAAACTTTTCACTTTTCCTAATATTTTTCACTTTGTCAACCATTTTTTCAATACTAAATGATTTTCACTTTCCTTTGAACGTAAGTGACCTTAGACATTTTTGGTCAAAATTTTCATGAACACATGTTATGTGACATTTTACTAACCTTTCATTTTTCTCAATATTTTTCACTTTGTCAACCATTTTTTCAATACTTTATGATTTTCATGTTTTTTCCGATATTAGTTAACTTAGACATTTTTGGTTAAAATTTTCATGAACACATGTACTGTGACATTTTACTAACTTTTCACTTTTCCTAATATTTTTCACTTTGTCAATCATTTTTTCAATACTTTATGATTTTCACATTTTTTTGAACGTTAGTGACCTTAGACATTTTTGGTCAAAATTTTCATAAATACATGTACTGTGACATTTTACAAACGTTTCACTTTTCCTAATATTTTTCACTTTTAAAACCATTTTTTTCAATACTAAATGATTTTCACATTTTTTTGAACGTTAGCGACCTTAGACATTTTTGGTCAAAATTTTCATAAATACATATACTTTGACATTTTACAAACTTTTGCCTTTTCCTAATATATTTCACTTTGTCAATCATTTTTTCAATACTAAATGATTTTCACATTTTTTTGAACGTTAGCGACCTTAGACATTTTTGGTCAAAATTTTCATAAGTACATATACTTTGACATTTTACAAACTTTTCACTTTTCCTAATATATTTCACTTTGTCAATCATTTTTTCAATACTTGATGATTTTCTCATTTTTTTGAACGTTAGTGAACTTAGACTTTTTTGGTCAAAATTTTCATAAATACATGTACTGTAACATTTTACATACTTTTCACTTTTCCTAATATTTTTCACTTTGTCAACCATTTTTTCAATACTTTATGATTTTCATATTTTTTCCAATATTAGTTAACTTAGACATTTTTGGTTAAAATTTTCGTGAAAAGACGTACTGTGACACTTTACTAACTTTTCACTTTTTCTAATATTTTTTACTTTGTCAATCATTTTTTCAATACTTCATGATTTTCACTTTCCTTTGAACGTTAGTGACCTTAGACATTTTTGGTGTAAATTTTCATGAACACATGTACTGTGACACTTTACTAACTTTACACTTTTCCTAATATTTGTCACTTTGTTAACCATTTTTTCAATACTATATACTTTCCACATGTATTTGAACTTAGTGACCTTTGACATTTTTGGTCAAAATTTTCATCAATACATATACTTTGACATTTTACAAACTTTTCTTTTTTCCTAATATTTTTCACTTTTAAAACCATTTTTTCAATACTTGATGATTTTCACATTTTTTTGAACGTTAGTGACAATAGACATTTTTGTTCAAAATTTTCATAAATACATATACTTTGACATTTTACAAACTTTTCACTTTTCCTAATATTTTTCACTTTGTCAATCATTTTTTCAATACTTGATGATTTTCACATTTTTTTGAACGTTAGTGACCTTAGACATTTTTGGTCAAAATTTTCATAAATACATGTACTGTGACATTTTACTAACTTTTCACTTTTCCTAATATTT
This sequence comes from Fistularia commersonii, assembly GCF_037954325.1. Classification (NCBI taxonomy): domain Eukaryota; kingdom Metazoa; phylum Chordata; class Actinopteri; order Syngnathiformes; family Fistulariidae; genus Fistularia; species Fistularia commersonii. Next base: position 13,702,954 of record NC_141307.1, read on the forward strand.
TTCACTTTTTCAACCATTTTTTCAATACTTTATGATTTTCATATTTTTTCCGATATTAGTGACCTTAGACATTTTTGGTCAAAATTTTCATTAATACATATACTTTGACATTTTACAAACTTGTCATTTTTCCTAATATTTTTCACTTTGTCAATCATTTTTTCAATACTTGATGATTTTCAAATTTTTTTGAACTTAAGTGACCTTAGACATTTTTGGTCAAAATTTTCATAAATACATATACTGTGACATTTTACAAACTTTTCACTTTTCCTAATATTTTTCACTTTGTCAATCATTTTTTCAATACTTGATGATTTTCACATTTTTTTGAACTTTAGTGACCTTTGACATTTTTGGTCAAAATTTTCATAAATACGTGTACTGTGACATTTTACAAACTTTTCACTTTTCCTAATATTTTTCACTTTGTCAACCATTTTTTCAATACTAAATGATTTTCACTTTCCTTTGAACGTAAGTGACCTTAGACATTTTTGGTCAAAATTTTCATGAACACATGTTATGTGACATTTTACTAACCTTTCATTTTTCTCAATATTTTTCACTTTGTCAACCATTTTTTCAATACTTTATGATTTTCATGTTTTTTCCGATATTAGTTAACTTAGACATTTTTGGTTAAAATTTTCATGAACACATGTACTGTGACATTTTACTAACTTTTCACTTTTCCTAATATTTTTCACTTTGTCAATCATTTTTTCAATACTTTATGATTTTCACATTTTTTTGAACGTTAGTGACCTTAGACATTTTTGGTCAAAATTTTCATAAATACATGTACTGTGACATTTTACAAACTTTTCACTTTTCCTAATATTTTTCACTTTTAAAACCATTTTTTCAATACTAAATGATTTTCACATTTTTTTGAACGTTAGCGACCTTAGACATTTTTGGTCAAAATTTTCATAAATACATATACTTTGACATTTTACAAACTTTTCACTTTTCCTAATATATTTCACTTTGTCAATCATTTTTTCAATACTAAATGATTTTCACATTTTTTTGAACGTTAGCGACCTTAGACATTTTTGGTCAAAATTTTCATAAGTACATATACTTTGACATTTTACAAACTTTTCACTTTTCCTAATATATTTCACTTTGTCAATCATTTTTTCAATACTTGATGATTTTCTCATTTTTTTGAACGTTAGTGAACTTAGACTTTTTTGGTCAAAATTTTCATAAATACATGTACTGTAACATTTTACATACTTTTCACTTTTCCTAATATTTTTCACTTTGTCAACCATTTTTTCAATACTTTATGATTTTCATATTTTTTCCAATATTAGTTAACTTAGACATTTTTGGTTAAAATTTTCGTGAATAGACGTACTGTGACACTTTACTAACTTTTCACTTTTTCTAATATTTTTTACTTTGTCAATCATTTTTTCAATACTTCATGATTTTCACTTTCCTTTGAACGTTAGTGACCTTAGACATTTTTGGTGTAAATTTTCATGAACACATGTACTGTGACACTTTACTAACTTTACACTTTTCCTAATATTTGTCACTTTGTTAACCATTTTTTCAATACTATATACTTTCCACATGTATTTGAACTTAGTGACCTTTGACATTTTTGGTCAAAATTTTCATTAATACATATACTTTGACATTTTACAAACTTTTCTTTTTTCCTAATATTTTTCACTTTTAAAACCATTTTTTCAATGCTTGATGATTTTCACATTTTTTTGAACGTTAGTGACAATAGACATTTTTGTTCAAAATTTTCATAAATACATATACTTTGACATTTTACAAACTTTTCACTTTTCCTAATATTTTTCACTTTGTCAATCATTTTTTCAATACTTGATGATTTTCACATTTTTTTGAACGTTAGTGACCTTAGACATTTTTGGTCAAAATTTTCATAAATACATGTACTGTGACATTTTACTAACTTTTCACTTTTCCTAATATTTTTCACTTTTTCAACCATTTTTTCAATACTTTATGATTTTCATATTTTTTCCGATATTAGTGACCTTAGACATTTTTGGTCAAAATTTTCATAAATACGTGTACTGTGACATTTTACAAACTTTTCACTTTTCCTTATATTTTTCACTTTGTCAATCATTTTTTCAATACTTGATGATTTTCACATTTTTTTGAACGCTAGTGACCTTAGACATTTTTGGTCAAAATTTTCATAAATACATGTACTGTGACATTTTACTAACTTTTCACTTTTCTTATATTTTTCACTTTTTCAACCATTTTTTCAATACTTTATGATTTTCATATTTTTTCCGATATTAGTGACCTTAGACATTTTTGGTCAAAATTTTCATTAATACATATACTTTGACATTTTACAAACTTTTCACTTTTCCTAATATATTTCACTTTGTCAATCATTTTTTCAATACTTGATGATTTTCTCATTTTTTTGAACGTTAGTGAACTTAGACTATTTTGGTCAAAATTTTCATAAATACATGTACTGTAACATTTTACTAACTTTTCACTTTTCCTAATAATTTTCACTTTGTCAACCATTTTTTCAATACTTTATGATTTTCATGTTTTTTCCAATATTAGTTAACTTAGACATTTTTGGTTAAAATTTTCGTGAAAAGACGTACTGTGACACTTTACTAACTTTTCACTTTTTCTAATATTTTTTACTTTGTCAATCATTTTTTCAATAGTTCATGATTTTCACTTTCCTTTGAACGTTAGTGACCTTAGACATTTTTGGTGTAAATTTTCATGAACACATGTACTGTGACACTTTACTAACTTTACACTTTTCCTAATATTTGTCACTTTGTTAACCATTTTTTCAATACTATATGCTTTCCACATGTATTTGAACTTAGTGACCTTAGACATTTTTGGTCAAAATTTTCATTAATACATATACTTTGACATTTTACAAACTTTTCACTTTTCCTAATATTTTTCACTTTTTCAACCATTTTTTCAATACTTTATGATTTTCATATTTTTTCCGATATTAGTGACCTTAGACATTTTTGGTCAAAATTTTCATTGATACATATACTTTGACATTTTAAAAACTTTTCATTTTTCCTAATATTTTTCACTTTTAAAACCATTTTTTCAATACTTGATGATTTTCACATTTTTTTGAACGTTAGTGACCCTAGACATTTTTGGTCAAATTTTTCATAAATACATGTACTTTGACATTTTACAAACTTTACACTTTTCCTAATATTTTTCACTTTGTCAATCATTTTTTCAATACTTGATGATTTTCATATTTTTTCAGATATTAGTGACCTTAGACATTTTTGGTCAAAATTTTCATTAATACATATACTTTGACATTTTACAAACTTTTCATTTTTCCTAATATTTTTCACTTTGTCAATCATTTTTTCAATACTATATGATTTTCACATTTTTTTGAACGTTAGTGACCTTAGACATTTTTGGTCAAAATTTTCATAAATACATATACTGTGACATTTTACAAACTTTTCACTTTTCCTAATATTTTTCACTTTGTCAACCATTTTTTCAATACTAAATGATTTTCACATTTTTTTGAACGTTAGCGACCTTAGACATTTTTGGTCAAAATTTTCATAAATACATATACTTTGACATTTTACAAACTTTTCACTTTTCCTAATATATTTCACTTTGTCAATCATTTTTTCAATACTTGATGATTTTCTCATTTTTTTGAACGTTAGTGAACTTAGACTATCTTGGTCAAAATTTTCATAAATACATGTACTGTAACATTTTACTAACTTTTCACTTTTCCTAATATTTTTCACTTTCTCAACCATTTTTTCAATACTTGATGATTTTCATATTTTTTCCAATATTAGTTAACTTAGACATTTTTGGTTAAAATTTTCGTGAATAGACGTACTGTGACACTTTACTAACTTTTCACTTTTTCTAATATTTTTTACTTTGTCAATCATTTTTTCAATACTTCATGATTTTCACTTTCCTTTGAACGTTAGTGACCTTAGACATTTTTGGTGTAAATTTTCATGAACACATGTACTGTGACACTTTACTAACTTTACACTTTTCCTAATATTTGTCACTTTGTTAACCATTTTTTCAATACTATATGCTTTCCACATGTATTTGAACTTAGTGACCTTTGACATTTTTGGTCAAAATTTTCATTAATACATATACTGTGACATTTTACAAACTTTTCATTTTCCTAATATTTTTCACTTTGTCAATCATTTTTTCAATACTTGATGATTTTCACATTTTTTTGAACTTTAGTGACCTTTTACATTTTTGGTGAACATTTTCATAAATACGTGTACTGTGACATTTTACAAACTTTTCACTTTTCCTAATATTTTTCACTTTGTCAACCATTTTTTCAATACTAAATGATTTTCACATTTTTTTGAACGTTAGCGACCTTAGACATTTTTGGTCAAAATTTTCATAAATACATATACTTTGACATTTTACAAACTTTTCACTTTTCCTAATATATTTCACATTGTCAATCATTTTTTCAATACTTGATGATTTTCTCATTTTTTTGAACGTTAGTGAACTTAGACTTTTTTGGTCAAAATTTTCATAAATACATGTACTGTAACATTTTACTAACTTTTCACTTTTCCTAATATTTTTCACTTTGTCAACCATTTTTTCAATACTTTATGATTTTCATATTTTTTCCGATATTAGTGACCTTAGACATTTTTGGTCAAAATTTACATTAATACATATACTTTGACATTTTACAAACTTTTCATTTTTCCTAATATTGTTCACTTTGTCAATCATTTTTTCAATACTTTATGATTTTCACTGTCCTTTGAACATAAGTGTCCTTCGACATTTTTGGTCAAAATTTCATGAACGAATGTACTGTGACATTTTACTAACTTTTCACTTTTCCTAATATTTTTCACTTCATCAATCATTTTTTCAATACTTGATGATTTTCACATTTTTTTGAACGTTAGTGACCTTAGACATTTTTGGTCAAAATGTTCATAAATACATGTACTGTGACATTTTACAAACTTTTCACTTTTCCTAATATTTTTCACTTTGTCAATCATATTTTCAATACTTTATGATTTTCACTTTCCTCTGAATGTAAGTGACCTTAGACATTTTTGGTCAAAATTTCATGAACGAATGTACTGTGACATTTTACTAACTTTTCACTTTTCCTAATATTTTTCACTTTGTCAACCATTTTTTCAATACTTTAAGATTTTCATATTTTTTCCAATATTTGTTAACTTAGACATTTTTTGTTAAAATTTTCGTGAATAGACGTACTGTGACACTTTTCTAACTTTTCACTTTTCCCAAAATATTTCACTTTGTTCACCATTTTTTCAATACTTGATGATTTTCACATTTTTTTGAACGTTAGTGACCTTAGACATTTTTGGTCAAAATTTTCATTAATACATATACTTTGACATTTTACAAACTTTTCATTTTTCCTAATATTTTTCACTTTGTCAATCATTTTTTCAATACTTGATGATTTTCTCATTTTTTTGAACGTTAGTGAACTTAGACTTTTTTGGTCAAAATTTTCATAAATACATGTACTGTAACATTTTACTAACTTTTCACTTTTCCTAATATTTTTCACTTTGTCAACCATTTTTTCAATACTTTATGATTTTCATATTTTTTCCGATATTAGTGACCTTAGACATTTTTGGTCAAAATTTACATTAATACATATACTTTGACATTTTACAAACTTTTCATTTTTCCTAATATTGTTCACTTTGTCAATCATTTTTTCAATACTTTATGATTTTCACTGTCCTTTGAACATAAGTGTCCTTCGACATTTTTGGTCAAAATTTCATGAACGAATGTACTGTGACATTTTACTAACTTTTCACTTTTCCTAATATTTTTCACTTCATCAATCATTTTTTCAATACTTGATGATTTTCACATTTTTTTGAACGTTAGTGACCTTAGACATTTTTGGTCAAAATGTTCATAAATACATGTACTGTGACATTTTACAAACTTTTCACTTTTCCTAATATTTTTCACTTTGTCAATCATATTTTCAATACTTTATGATTTTCACTTTCCTTTGAACGTAAGTGACCTTAGACATTTTTGGTCAAAATTTCATGAACGAATGTACTGTGACATTTTACTAACTTTTCACTTTTCCTAATATTTTTCACTTTGTCAACCATTTTTTCAATACTTTAAGATTTTCATATTTTTTCCAATATTTGTTAACTTAGACATTTTTTGTTAAAATTTTCGTGAATAGACGTACTGTGACACTTTTCTAACTTTTCACTTTTCCCAATATATTTCACTTTGTTCACCATTTTTTCAATACTTGATGATTTTCACATTTTTTTGAACGTTAGTGACCTTAGACATTTTTGGTCAAAATTTTCATTAATACATATACTTTGACATTTTACAAACTTTTCATTTTTCCTAATATTTTTCACTTTGTCAATCATTTTTTCAATACTTGATGATTTTCACATTTTTTTGAACGTTAGTGACCTTTGACATTTTTGGTCAAAATTTTCATTAATACATGTACCTTGACATTTTACAAACTTTTCACTTTTCCTTAAATTTTTACTTTGTCAATCATTTTTTCAATACTTGATGATTTTCACATTTTTTTGAACGTTAGTGACCTTAGACATTTTTGGTCAAACTTTTCATAAATACATGTACTGTGACATTTTACAAACTTTTCACTTTTCTTAATATTTTTCACTTTTTCAACCATTTTTTCAATACTTTAGGATTTTCATATTTTTTCCAATATTAGTTAACTTACACATTTTCGGTCAAAATTTTCATGAATACATATAATGTGACATTTTACAAACTTTTCACTTTTTCTAATATTTTTTACTTTGTCAATCATTTTTTCAATACTTCATGATTTTCACTTTCCTTTGAACGTTAGTGACCTTAGACATTTTTGGTGTAAATTTTCATGAACAGATGTACTCTGACACTTTACTAACTTTACACTTTTCCTAATATTTGTCACTTTGTTAACCATTTTTTCAATACTATATGCTTTCCACATGTATTTGAACTTATTGACCTTTGACATTTTTGGTCAAAATTTTCATTAATACATATACTTTGACATTTTACAAACTTTTCATTTTTCCTAATATTTTTCACTTTGTCAACCATTTTTTCAATACTTTATGATTTTCACATTTTTTTGAACGTTAGTGACCTTAGACATTTTTGGTCAAAATTTTCATAAATACATGTACTGTGACATTTTACAAACTTTTCACTTTTCCTAATATTTTTTACTTTGTCAACCATTTTTTCAATACTAAATGATTTTCACATTTTTTTGAACGTTAGTGACCTTAGACGTTTTTGGTCAAAATTTTCATAAATACATGTACTGTGACATTTTACTAACTTTTCCCTTTCCTAATATTTTTCACTTCATCAATCATTTTTTCAATACTTAAATTTTCATAAATACATGTACTGTGACATTTTACAAACTTTTCATTTTCCTAATATTTTTCACTTTGTCAATCATTTTTTCAATACTTTATGATTTTCATATTTTTTCGAATATTAGTTAACTTAGACATTTTTGGTTAAAATTTTCGTGAATAGACGTACTGTGACATTTTACTAACTTTTCACTTTTCCCAATATTTTTCACTTTGTCCAATATTTTTTCAATACTTGATGATTTTCACATTTTTTTGAACGTTAGTGACCTTTGACATTTTTGGTCAAAATTTTCATTAATACATATACTATGACATTTTACAAACTTTTCATTTTTCCTTATATTTTTCACTTTGTCAATCATTTTTTCAATAGTTGATGATTTTCACAGTTTTTTTGAACGTTAGTGACCTTAGACATTTTTGGTCAAAATTTCATGAACGAATGTACTCTGACATTTTACAAACTTTTCATTTTTCCTAATATATTTCACTTTGTCAATCATTTTTTCAATACTTGATGATTTTCACATTTTTTTGAACGTTAGTGACCTTTGACTATTTTGGTCAAAATTTTCATTAATACATATACTATGACATTTTACAAACTTTTCATTTTTCCTAATATTTTTCACTTTGTTAATCATTTTTTCAATACTTTATGATTTTCACATTTTTTTGAACGTTAGTGACCTTTGACATTTTTGGTCAAAATTTTCATTAATACATGTACTGTGACATTTTACAAACTTTTCACTTTTCCTAATATTTTTCGCTTTGTCAATCATTTTTTCAATACTTGATGATTTTCACATTTTTTTGAACGTTAGTAACCCTAGACATTTTTGGTCAAAATTTTCATAAATACATGTACTGTGACATTTTACCAACTTTTCACTTTGTCAACCATTTCTTCAATACTTCATGATTTTCATTTTTTCCGATATTAGTTAACTTAGACATTTTTGGTTAAAATTTTCGTGAATACACGTACCGTGAAACTTTACTAACTTTTCACTTTTCCAAATATTTTTTACTTTGACAACCATTTTTATGGTGGACAATACTTTATGATTTTCACTTTCCTTTCCAAAAAATTGTTGACAAAGTGAAAAATATTTGAAAAAGTAAAATAAATGTCAAAATTGGTATATTCATAAAAAATTTGACAAAAATGTCAAAGGCCAGCTTCTTCTCCTTCTTTCGGCTTTTTCCCGGCAGGGGTCGCCACAGCGAGTCAACTTTCTCCATCTAACCCGATTCTCTGGATCCTCCTCTCTCACACCAACTACCTTCATATCCTCTCTCACTACGTCCATAAAATTTCTCTCTGGTCTTCCTCGAGACCTTTTGCCTAGCAACTCCAATTCCAGCTTCCGTCTACCAATATATTCTCCATCTGCCTCCTCTGCCCATGACCAAACCATCTCAGTCTGGCTTCTCCGATCTTCTCTCCAAAACATCTAACATGTGCTGTTCATTTGATAGACTCATTTCTGATCCTCCTCATCCTGGTCACTCCCAAAGAGAACCTCAACATCTTCATCTCTGCAAGCTCTAGTTCCTCCTGCTGTCTTTTGGTCATTGTAACAGTTTCTAGTGCAAACATCATCGCTGGTCTCACCACTGTCTTGTACACCTATCCTTTTATTCTGCCTGAAAGTCTTCTATCACATAGTACCCCTGACACTTTTCTCCACCCATTCCAACCTGCTTGGACCCGTCTCTTCACCTCTTTTTCACGCTCTCCGTTGCTCTGGACTGTTGACCCTAAGTACCTGAAATCCTCCAGCTTCTTGAACTCCACTTCCTGTAGCATCACCGTTCCTCCCGAGTTCCTCTCATTCACACACATATATTCTTTCTTGCTGCGACTAACTTTCATTCCTCTCCTTTCCAGAGCATACTTCCACCTCTCTAGATTTTCCTCTACCTGTTGTCTGCTCTCACTACAGATCACAATGTCATCCGCAAACATCATGGTCCATGGGGATTCCTGTCTAACCTCATCTGTCATCACCATTGCGAACAAGAAGGGGCTCAGAGCTGAGCCCATGATGGAGTCCCACCTCCACCTTGAACTTCTCAGTTACCCCTACAGCACACCGTACCAGTGTCTTACAGCTAGCATACATGTCCTGCACCAGTCTAACATACTTCTCTGCCACTCCAGACTTCCTCATACAATACCAGAGCTAATACAGAGCTACAATACAATCTGTTCTGCAATTGAACTCTGTTTGAGATAGAAAAGAGGATGGATTTTGTCTACAAATGATCCTAAATAATACTGCAGGTTTATCAGGTTATTATTGGCGTTTTTCATGTCTCGCAGCTGTTTGCTAGAAAGGCATTTATTGTGGCTACTATCCGTTTGTGTGGCCACGGGACCGGACTTTTGTTGTCCCGGTGTGTTCAGGAACTGATCAAGCAAGAATGGTTTATTCAAAGTCAGGAAATACACTTAGGAGATATCCCGGGCTAGAATGAATGTCACCCCGAGAGGATGGTTCACCCTCTGCACACCCTCTGAGACACGTCCAGCGGATGTGCAGGTGAGGAGGTTCCGTCATTTTATACCATCGCCTCAACGCTCAAGTTTATTTCCAAATAAGGACTTGTTTTACACACTCATGGAATTTGGGCACTTGGGGTGCCGGGCCGCGTCCCGGATAAAGCCGCGGGGTTCGCCATCGATTACGCTTTGGGGGTGTCAATGGAAGAGAACACAGTTGGGCATCCCTTTGTCGTCACGTGATGCTCTCGTGGGCGAATTTTAACACTACATGAGTTATCTATCTGCAATGCACCCCTCTTTATACTGCATTAGATGTTTTGTTTTTTTTTATAGCCATATACTAATTATTGGGGGGTGGATTGATTCGGAGCACTACTGAAGGCCTCGGTGTAAAATGCACGGCCCGCCACTGAGAATCCACCTGAATCCGGTCACCATCAGGGGTACAGAAGTGAACATTGTGGACACCTACAAATACCTGGGTGTCCACTTGGACAATAAACTGGACTGTAAACACCAACGCCATCTTCAAGAAGGGTCTTGAAGCTGGAGTCTGTGGTGCAGGTGTCAGAGAAGCTCCTCAGCATCATGGACAACATCCATCACCCCCTGCATGGACACTGACGTCCTGTCAGAGCTCTTTCAGTCATAGATTGATACCACCAAGGAGCTCCACTGAACGCCACAGGAGGTCTTTCCTACCTGAGGCTATCAGACCTTTTAATTCCCCTTCCTTCTGCCAAAGGGAATCTTAAAATCTTTGTACTTTTTAAAACCTTAAAAAACTTGATAGCCTTAACCTTGACAATTTATATTTTATTGTATTTCTTATTCTCCCTCCTCCCTACTATTATCTATTCTATGCATGTTCTATGTATCTATGTTTTTGCTTGACACTCTGGCACAGCAATTTCCTTCAGGATAAATAAAGTTGTTCTCATCTCATCTCTCTCATATATATATATACATATATATATATATATATATACATATATACTTTTTTTAATTTTTTGACGTAACTATTACACTGCTGTGAAAAAGGAATTTCCCCTATGGAGATGGATACTTGATTGGTAATTCCAAGCAGCTGAGAGCGTTTAGTAAATGCTAACTGGTTGCGGTCTGCTATTGGTCCCTGCCAGGGCGCTGGCCGTGACGCAACTTCCGGATGACGGCAGAACTCTGGAGAGCCAGCTGAGCGCTGCGCGTCTCTTGACGGGAGAATTGCTTTTGTGAGGGGAAGCACAATTTCGTCTTGTCTTTCAGATCCAACGCGTTTGGAGCGCGCTTTTGGTCTTGTGTTTTGCTTTTTTTTTTCTTCTCCATTTTTCTGTGATATAATTCTGCTTAGTGATGGGACGATGAAACCTCAAGGAGTGTGTTGACACATTAGACCAGGGGTCGGCAACCCATGCGGCTCTTCCATCTTTACACTGCGGCTCCGAGTGGCTTGGTAAAATATATCATAAATATTTAATTGAAGAATATTTCATTCGTGTTAATTCCTTTTTTTAACTTTTAGTTCTAAGTTGGAAGATTATTGTGATCTTAAAATATTAAATAAAATTATATTGTTTTTCGCCGCTCAAAATAACGTCACACCGGCGGAAGCCGGTAGACCCGCCAGCCGGTAAAGTCCCGATTTGCAAATGCTGTGCGCAGGAGTCCAGGAGCAGAAGTCCTATGAACCAGGTAAAATAAATATTAAGATATTTTGCAAATATTAATTTTTTGTTTACTGACAGTGCTTTTTTTGCCCCCGATTTATTTGTAAAATTCAGGTCAAGGCTCCGCTCAACGCTCTGAAAGCCCAAAGCTCGAAATGACTTCATTACATAAATAAGATTTAATTTTCTCCGTAATACTTTGTGATTTTCAGAAGCAACACACTACACACTTGTTTATACAAAGTATAGAGCGCGATTTCAGTGAAAGAAACGTAAAGATAGGACTAGTCAATGAAATCTTTGTTAGTGAAGCTCCAGCTGTGTTTCCGGCTTTAGTTTCATCGGGGAGAAGACTTGTTTCAGGTGTGGAAGTTAAAATCAGGCTTTTTGTTTCAAGCTCGCTTACGTGCTGAAAGTCGCAAAACGGTGAGTTTTGAACTTAAGAGCAGGAATTGTGTGAACTCAGCAAATGTCTACCATCTGTGCTTTTCTTTTTGTCCCTGTCCAAGAAGGTGATGCTGATTTGGTTCCTCTGATGGGCGATCGTGACACCGCGCTTTCACGTGCACACTCCTGAGGCTCGTCCGGCTCATTTCCCTGCTCCCAATGTTCCAAACGCAAAGGCTTCACTTTCCTTTGTCAGTTGGTATGTTCGCATGGCTCCCCTTTGAATGACTTTGAGGTAGGTAAATACCTCGAATGTCTCCTGGTTCCAAAACCAGATGGCACATTTTGTTTTTCCAGACTTTAGAGAAGTCAATGCAGCTACCAAGCCTGACTTGTTCCAACTCCCCTGTGTGGATTGAGGTTCTGCCATGTTTGCTACTAAGGTCAACCTACATAAAAGGGTATCGACAGTTCCCGCTGAGATTTCCAGCTTTGTTACACCCCCGACTGTTTGGGCTTAGAATGCTCTTGCCACGTTCCGACACTGGATGTGCAAAGTTGGAGCCTCTCTGACCTTGAACTTCGCCAAATGAGTTCGGTAAAGCCACCGTCGCTTGGGTAAGAGTGTCTGTTTTTGAAGGAACAAATAAATGGATGTCTACACTTGACTCACACACTCTAGCTTCTTTTCTGCAGCTGAGGATTTGCAAGAAGAATCCCTGGAATCACCATGAGGCAGAATGGCGTGCCTCACTTGGGCGCTCTTTGCAGCTGTTTTATGATCGCTCAGCACAAGAAACTAATTACCAACATGCAGTGGTTGCCAAAAAACACTGTACATTCCAAATTAATAGTGCTTAAACATTTTAATAGTGACATAGAATTAAATGAAATCACTGATAAGTATAACCCTTTAATTCCTTTTTTTCCATTTTAGATTTTTCTCCAAGGTTGCCAAGTGAGCCATAGCCTCGACTGCCTCCAAGGACTACACGTCACTGGTGTGTGTATACATACTACATGTATATACATGTGTGTGTATATGTAGGTATGCAAGGAAAAAGGAAAAGCCCAAAGGATGGAGATGTTTCCATATACATAAAGTGTGGGTGCACTTCTTGCTCATCTTCATAACAAACAGGACACATATGTATACACATGACCATCTCAGCCACCACGCCTGAGGAGACACCAACCTGTGGAGGAGCAAAAGGCCGTCTGACTGCGACTCAACATTTCCTTTGCAGTGTTCACAAGTCAACTGTTAACTGAAATAAAGTGAGACTGAATATAAAACAAAATGTGTTTTCTTTATAGAATGAGTCATGACTTGCAGGTTTGAGTTATTCAATCAGTCATGTTGGAATGTATCAGTGAGGGATACTCATGTTCAAAACAAACATCCAAAGTAATCACTGGAACTGAAATAAGTTCATCACTTTATTTTACAACACTAGTAAGAGCTCAGGTCAGGACACACATATACACTGCTCGGAAAAAAAGGGAACACTCAAATAACATGTCATAGATCAGAATGAAAGAACTATTGCTATGAAATGAATTTAACTTTTGAATTCCTCTTCCCTCAGCCGCAGGGAATCTTCAAATCTTTGTACTTAAGACCTTCAAACACTTGATAGCCTTAACCTTGACACTTTATATTTCATTGTATTTCTTATTCTCCCTCCTTCCTACTATTATCTATTACTGTTATGTTTTTGCTTGAAACTCTGGCACAACAATTTCCTTCGGGATAAATGAAGTTGTTCTCATCTCAAATACTTTATTCTTTACATAGTTCAAAGTGCTGAGAACAAAGTCACACCACGATCGGGCTCGTTCGTATATGTCAAATATAACATCCGCACAAATCACGGTTGGGCGGCTCGGTGGCGCAGCGGTTAGAGCTGTCGCCTCACAGCAAAGCAACCCGGGTTCAAGCCCCACAGCAACCACTGTGTGTGGTTGCCTCTGTGTGGAGTTGGCATGCTCTCCCCGTGTCCGCGTGGGTTCTCTCCTTCCTCCCACTGGCCAAAAGCATGCATTTAAGTTCATCGGCAACTCTAAAGTCTCCCTACGCATGACTGTTGTGTGACTGGCCCTGCTCCAATGCAGGGCGGCCCTATAGGCTGAGAGATGGGCGCCAGCCACCCCGAGCCACCCGCCCAGGCGGGACGCTCACGTGTGACTGTGGCCCCGATACAAAAGGAAACATTTACTTTTTACAACTAAAATACACATCATACACGCAACAAAAATACCAAAAACAAACTTTATTCAACATTTTACATACATTACATTACATTTCAATCATTTCATCATTGAAATTATCTTTAAACTTCAGACACCAAACACGAAAAACAACATATTTTACTTGCAATCCTACCCTCAGTAACCCTGAGTAATGCTTGCTACTCTATCACTCTCAACTTTGACATACATATTGCTGGGAAAAAAAAAAAAAAAAAAAAAAACAATAACCCACAACCCTCCAGACACACCAACAAAATGACTAACTTCACACCGTCACACCAACATTTACATAAACTGTCTCTTTCACAGCTCCGATTGATGAGAAACAATGATTTCCCACCACTCAATGCCAAGTGCTGGGGAGATAAACTTGCCCACTTTACCATTTCAAACTTTACCGCACTTTCGGTCCTCCTTCAATCCATCCATAAATATCCTCTTCCAAACCCTACATTGCTCTGCACTGTTGACAAGCGTACTTAGAGCGTACTTAGCGTACAACACACTGCTCCACAACGTCACTTCAACACTTGCAGCATTGACATTCAATTGTCATCGATCCTTTTTGAATTGAACGTCAACAAGTCTGTCCTGAAATGACCACAGATAGCGAAGAAGCTCGATGCTAATGCTACTAGCCTCTCATCTGCTGTCCGCCGACGTCTCACCTTTGAAAGAAACAAAATTACGGTTACAAATTTCACTACCTCTCTCTGAGAGTTTGGTTTGTGTATCCGTTCATCGAACTGTAGCAATTTCATCAGGAAACACGTTGAAATGTGTTTGTCTCACGCGGGCGTTCCGTTCCACTGCTACTGCTAGCTCGCTCGGCTCCACTTCCGGTCCACGCGCTGGCCGCGCCCCTTATTTATAGGCTCGGTCGGAATAAATGCGTCATTTCCCGTGCCGAATTATTTGGACAAATGTTTGTTTGTATGTTTAAATTCCAAAGTGAAATGGAAAAAGTAGACATTGAATTGAGCTCATTCATTGTGACGAGGCAAATGTTCTGCTCAGTCAATTATTTTGAACAATTAAACGAAGGTTTAACTCATTGACACGTTTTGCAAATAGTATTATAGGAACCAACAAAATGGGATAACTTAGCAGCCACAGTCATAGTTGAGGATAAAGAACTTTCTTTTACTTCATAGACAGTGAGGAAATATGTATGTAGCTATGACTGAACCAGTAGTTATGACGGTCCTACATGAACGGTAAGAGTCAGACTGCCTGCCTGTCGGAACGAATGAACCACAAAAAGCATTTTCTCCTGTCTGATCAATAACAATGCGTTGTTCAGATTAACACTTAAACCCTGTTTGATGGTTTTAAAATGAAAACACAATATATGGAAAGACTGACCGGATTTCAATACATGTATGTAGGTATTCATGTGTGTATATATGTCTGTGTGTGTATACATGTATGATAATATATATGTAGGTATATATGTGTCTATATATGTAAGAGTGTTTGTTTAAATACACTGCTCAAAAAAATAAAGGGAACACTTAAAAAAAACACATCCTAGATCTAAATGAATGAAATAGTCTTCTGAAATACTTTGCTCTTTACACAGTTGAATGTGCTGACAACAAAATCACACAAAAATGATCAATGGAAATCAATTGTATCAACCATGGAGGTCTGGATTAGGAATCACACTCAAAATTAAAGTGTAAAAACAAACTCCAGGCTGATCCAACTTTGATGTAATGTCCTTAAAACAAGTCAAAATGAATCTGTGTTGCCCAAACAGGCCCGGCCCCCCGTCAGAGAAGGGAAAAGTTATTTGGCCCTCGCAGGAAAAAGTTTGGTCTAGAGGAAGACCAAAGAGAACATTGATGAACATAGCGCGAAGATATGAAGGTAGTTGGCGTGTGAGAGGAGGATGCAGTCGATTCCCTGTGGCGACTCCTGAAGGGAAAAGCCCAAAGGGGGGAGAAGAAGAAGAATGTAGATATCTATCCATATGTATGTGTATATGCATATGTTTGTGTGTATGTGTATATATATATAAATAAACACAAACACACATATGTATGTGTTTATATATGTATGTAAATATGTATACATGTGAATTTATGTATGTGTATATACATTTGTATATGTGAGTATGTCAATATGTATGTGTGTATGCATGCACGTATGTGTGCATGAATGCATGCGTGCATGGAGGCGTGCATGAACGCATGCGTGCATGGAGGCGTGTATGAATGTGTGCATGTTCGTATGCAAGTCTGCATGCATCAATGCGTGAGTGCAAAAGTGCATGCATATGTGTGCGCATGCGTGTGTGCGCTTGTGCGTGCGTTTTTGTGTGAGTGCATGCGTTTCAGACACACATTCACTCATGCAGGCATGTTTGAATGAAATATGTGTTTATAATTATGCGTGTGTGTGGGGGGGGTGTATTTATGTGATGTTTTAATATGTATGTATTTATATAGGTGTGTATGCAAATGTGTTGGTATACATTTGTGTGTGTCTATGTATGTACGAATGAATGTAAGTGTGTTTGCATACATGTATCGATGAATGTGAGTTTAGAGAAGTATATACATGTATGTCTGTATATATATGTATGTGTTCACAGATGTATGTATGTATGTATGTATGTATGTATGTGCTCATACATGTATGTATGGGAACTGTGCACTGACTAAGGGAGCAGTTGAAGATGTTAGTGAATATTGGGCCTCGCTGGTGTGCACAATGTTTCAGGACTACCGAACTGCATGTTTTGTTTTGTCTTTCCTTATTGCAGCCCTAAGTTGGTATTTGGCTGCCCTGTGTTGCCCCATGTCTCCCTCAGTGAAGGCACCGCATGTTTTCCTGCGTAATGCCTGAATGTCCTTTGTAAACCACGGCCTTTTATTGCCATGGATTTTCGCAGGTTTGATGGGAATGCACGTCCCGACGCAGAGGTTGATGTATGACATCACTGTGTCTGTCAGCTCGTCCAAACTGTCCGCAGCTGTGCGAAATATGTCCCAATCAGTCCATTCGAGGCAGCCTCTGAGCGTGTCGATAGCCGCTCTCGACCAGCACTGGACAACTTTGGATTGTACGCAGTGGGATTTAAGTTTTTGCCTGTATTTTGGGACGAGCAGCAGCGTGGCGTGGTCCGACCTGCCCAGCGGTGCCCTCGGAAAACACCGGTACGCATCGCTTATGGCAGGGGTGCCCAGTGCGTCGAACGCGATCGACCGGTCGATCGCATGGCATTGAAAAAATAAGGATGATGATTTTCCGGACTTCCTCATTACCGCTGTATTATACACCAACAAGCATTATGTGCATACATGCTCAACATGAAAGAGATAATGGATGTGGCAACAAAGATCGCCTGTTCTATTCGGGCCAGATCTGTTCAAAGACGGCAGTTCCGTGCACAACTGGAGAAGGCTGAGTGCGACCACTCAGAGTCGCTGTTGCACACCGACGTGAGATGGCTAAGTCGGGGGAAATTCCTGCAAAGATTTCGAGAGCTGTTGCCGGAGATCGAGGAGTTTTTTTCCGTGAAGGTAATGCCGTGCAGATAATAGCCAACTAAATGAGCATCAGTGGCTGCTGGACTTGGTCTGACCAACATGCTGAATGACCTTAATCTCGAGCTCCAAGGAAAGGACAAAACTGTGATCAATATGACCAGCTCAGTTAATGCTTTCAAACGCAAAATGCGACATCTCTCCTCAAAGCTCCATGATTTGGCAAACTTCCGGAACCTCGCGGCAGAGCTGGAGACACAAGAGCAGTCATGTGCGCAGCAGGACCGTGCACGCTACATAAAGCAAATTGACAGTTGTCTGTCAGAGTTCGACAGACACTTTCAAGACTTTGCCGTACTCGAGCCGGTCGCTACATTCATGTGCTACCCTTGCCGGGAAGATGCTGAGGTTGTTTCACTGGCATCAAAAGTTGCAACCCTGTTTCACCTGAACTCCTCTGGAGTGGAGGATGAGATTCTGACACTTCAAGTCGACGTTCAGCTGAAGGCCAGAGCTCATGGACAATTCTGGAACTTACTCACAGAGGACAAGCACCCTAACATCAGAAAATGTGCTTCCTTCTTGACTGCATTATTTGGCTCCACTTATTTATGTGAGTCAGCTTTTTCCCACATGAAGATCATGAAGTCAAAGTACCGTTCCACCATGACTGATGAGCATCTGGAAGTCTGCTTGAGGCCGGCTCTCGGCAGTTACTGTCCGGAGTCTGCATCCCTGGCTAATTCCATTCAGTGCAAGTCATCGGAGTAAGGTAATGACAAAAAAAATGTACAAAGTTGTATTGTGCAATATAGGTTGATGCAGTACTGCGAGGAACACCAGCATATACTGCACATATAAAAATGATTCTCAATATATTCATAAATAATGTGTTTTGCATTTTTAGTGGGCGGTAGATCATTTTGACCCCTGGCTTATGGGAACGTAGCAGTGCTCGAGGATGTTGGCGCCTCTGCTTGGACAGGTAACTTGCTGGATATAGTTTGGAAGCTCTTTCGACAGACTGGCATGGTTGAAGTCGCCTACCACAATGACAGCCGTGTCGGGATTGGAGTTCTCAACTGAGGAGATGTAGGTTGCTAGCTCTGTTGTGGCTACGTTAGCATTTGCCGATGGTGGGCTTTAAACACCAATCAGAACAACAGAAGCAAACTCCCTGGGAAGATAGTGTGGTCTGCATTTCACAGCATTGTATTCCAAATTAGGACTGCAGAAGCTGTTAAGCCTGCGGTGTTACTGCACCATCTGCCGTGGTGTCTACCAATATATTCTCTATCCCTCCTCTGTCCATGACCCAACCATCTCAGTCTGGCTTCTCTGACCTTCTCTCCAAAACATCAAACATGTGCTGTTCCTCTGATAGACTCATTCCTGATCCTCTCCATCCTGGTCACTCCCAAAGGGAACCTCAACATCTTCATCTCTGCAAGCTCTAGTTCTGCCTGCTGTCTTTTGGTCATTGTAGCAGTTTCTAGTCCATACATCATCGCTGGTCTCACCACTGTCTTGTACACCTTTCCTTTTATTCTGGCTGAAAGTCTTCTATCACATAGTACCCCTGACACTTTTCTCCACCCATTCCAACCTGCTTGGACCCGTCTCTTCACCTCTTTTCTCTTCTACCTGTCTCCCTGATAACACTAGCTGTAGTTGTCCAATCACCTGGAAGCTGAGCCTGACCACCCAGACCCTTTCTCAACTCCTCCCTGAAAACCATGCAACACTCCTCCCTTTTCAGCTTCCACCACTTTGTCCTCTGCTCTGCCTTTGTCCTCTTCATCTCTCTTTCAGGTTACCTCGTCTATACAAGATGTAGTCTACCTGCGTGCTCCTACCTCCGCTCTTATAAGTTACCCTATGTTCCTGTTTTTTCTGGAAAAAGGTGTTCATTACAGCCATTTCCATCGTTTTTGCAAATTCTACCACCATCTGTCCCTCTGCATTCCTATCCTGGATACCAAATCTCCCAATCACTTCTTCAAAAAAAAAGGTATTTGGTCCTCGCAGGAAAAAGTTTGGTCTAGAGGAAGACCAAAGAGAATATTTACGAACATAGTGCAAAGATATGAAGGTAGTTGGTGTGAGAAAGGAGGATGCAGAGAATCCTTGTCTTTGATAGAGAAGGTAGATTCCCTGTGGCGACTCCTGAAAGGAAAAGCCCAAATAAAATATTGAAAGGAAATATCCCAATATTTTTCTATAAGTCAACCATTTTTTCAATACTTTATGATTTTCACTTTCCTTTGAATGTAAGTGACCTTAGACATTTTTGGTCAAAATTTTCATAAATACATGTACTGTGACATTTTACAAACTTTTCAGTTTTCCTAATATTTTTCACTTTGTCAATCATTTTTTCAATACTTTATGATTTTCACTTTCCTTTGAATGTAAGTGACCTTAGACATTTTTGGTCAAAATTTCATGAACACATGTACTGTGACATTTTACTAACTTTTCACTTTTCCTAATATTTTTCACTTTGTAAACCATTTTTTCAATACTTTATGATTTTCATATTTTTTCCGATATTTGTTAACTTAGACATTTTTGGTTAAAATTTTCATGAACACATGTACTGTGACATTTTACTAACTTTTCACTTTTCCTAATATTTTTCACTTTGTCAATCATTTTTTCAATACTTTATGATTTTTACTTTCCTAAGAATGTAAGTGACCTTAGACATTTTTGGTCAAAATTTCATGAACACATGTGCTGTGACATTGTACTAACTTTTCACTTTTCCCAATATTTTTCACTTTGTAAACCATTTTTTCAATACTTTATGATTTTCATATTTTTTCCGATATTAGTTAACTTAGACATTTTTGGTTAAAATTTTCGTGAATACACGTACTGTGACACTTTACTAACTTTTCACTTTTCCTAATATTTTTCACTTTGTCAATCATTTTTTCAATACTTTATGATTTTCACTTTCCTTTGAACGTAAGTGACCTTAGACATTTTTGGTCAAAATTTTCATAAATACATGTACTGTGACATTTTACAAACTTTTCAGTTTTCCTAATATTTTTCACTTTGTCAATCATTTTTTCAATACTTTATGATTTTTCACTTTCCTGTGAATGTAAGTGACCTTAGACATTTTTGGTCAAAATTTCATTTTTGGTTAAAATTTTCATGAACACATGTACTGTGACATTTTACTAACTTTTCACTATTCCTAATATTCTTCACTTTGTCAGCATTTTTTTCAATACTTTATGATTTTCACATTTTTTCGAACGTTATTGACCCTTGACATATTTGGTCAAAATTTTCATGAATACATGTACTTTGATATTTTACTAATTTTTCACTTTTCCCAATATTTTTCACTGTGTCAATCATTTTTTCAATACTTAAAGATTTTCATATTTTTTCCAATATTAGTGACCTTAGACTTTTTTGGTCAAAAGTTTCATGAATACATGTACTGTGACATTCATTTCATTTTTCCCAATATGTTTCACATTGTCAACCATTTTTTCAATATTTTATGATTTTCACATTTTTTTGAACATTAGTGACCTTAGACATTTTCGGTCAAAATTTCATGAATACATATACTCTGACATATTACTAACTTTTCACTTTTGATTAGCATCTGGAAGCATCTGGAAGTCTGCTTGAGGCCGGCTATCAGCAGTTACCGTCCGGACTCTGCATCCCTGGCTAATTCCATTCAGTGCAAGTCATCGGAGTGAGGTAATGACAAAAAAAAATGTACAAAGATGTATTGTGCAATATAGGTTGATGCAATACTGCGAGGAACACCAGCATATACTGTACATATAAAAATGATTCTCAATATAATTGTTTTATGATTCTCACATTTTTTCGAAGGTTAGTGACCTTTGACTTTTTTGGTCAAAATTTTTATGAATACATGTACTGTGATATTTAACTAATTTTTCACTTTTCCCAATATGTTTCACTTTGTCAGCAATTTTTTCAATACTTGATGATTTTCACATTTTTTTGAACGTTAGTGACCCTAGACATTTTTGGTCAAAATTTTCATAAATACATATACTTTGACATTTTACAAACTTTTCCCTTTTCCTAATATTTTTCACTTTGTCAATCATTTTTTCAATACTATATGATTTTCACATTTTTTTGAACTTTAGTGACCTTAGAAATTTTTGGTCAAAATTTTTATAAATACATATACTGTGACATTTTACAAACTTTTCACTTTTCCTAATAGTTTTTCACTTTGTCAATCATTTTTTCAATACTTCATGATTTTCACATTTTTTTGAACGTTAGTGACCTTAGACATTTTTGGTAAAAAAATTTTCACAAATACATGTACTGTGACATTTTACTAACTTTTCACTTTTCTTAATATTTTTCACTTTTTCAACCATTTTTTCAATACTTTATGATTTTCATATTTTTCCCGATATTAGTGACCTTAGACATTTTTGGTCAAAATTTTCATTAATACATATACTTTGACATTTTACAAACTTTTCATTTTTCCTAATATTTTTCACTTTGTCAATCATTTTTTCAATACTTTATAATTTTCACATTTTTTTGAACGTTAGTGACCTTAGACATTTTTGGTCAAAATTTCCATAAATACATATACTGTGACATTTTACAAACTTTTCACTTTTCCTAATATATTTCACTTTGTCAACCATTTTTTCAATACTTTATGATTTTCATATTTTTTCCAATATTAGTTAACTTAGACATTTTTGGTTAAAATTTTCGTGAATAGACGTACTGTGACACTTTACTAACTTTTCACTTTTTCTAATATTTTTCACTTTGTCAATCATTTTTTCAATACTTCATGATTTTCACTTTCCTTTGAATGTTAGTGACCTTAGACATTTTTGGTGTAAATTTTCATGAACACCTGTACTGTGAAACTTTACTAACTTTAAACTTTTCCTAATATTTGTCACTTTGTTAACCATTTTTTCAATACTATATGCTTTCCACATGTATTTGAACTTAGTGACCTTTGACATTTTTGGTCAAAATTTTCATTAATACATATACTTTGACATTTTACAAACTTTTCATTTTTCCTAATATTTTTCACTTTTAAAACCATTTTTTCAATACTTGATGATTTTCACATTTTTTTGAACGTTAGTGACCTTAGACATTTTTGGTCAAAATTTCCATAAATACATATACTGTGACATTTTACAAACTTTTCACTTTTCCTAATATATTTCACTTTGTCAACCATTTTTTCAATACTTTATGATTTTCATATTTTTTCCAATATTAGTTAACTTAGACATTTTTGGTTAAAATTTTCGTGAATAGACGTACTGTGACACTTTACTAACTTTTCACTTTTTCTAATATTTTTCACTTTGTCAATCATTTTTTCAATACTTCATGATTTTCACTTTCCTTTGAATGTTAGTGACCTTAGACATTTTTGGTGTAAATTTTCATGAACACCTGTACTGTGAAACTTTACTAACTTTAAACTTTTCCTAATATTTGTCACTTTGTTAACCATTTTTTCAATACTATATGCTTTCCACATGTATTTGAACTTAGTGACCTTTGACATTTTTGGTCAAAATTTTCATTAATACATATACTTTGACATTTTACAAACTTTTCATTTTTCCTAATATTTTTCACTTTTAAAACCATTTTTTCAATACTTGATGATTTTCACATTTTTTTGAACGTTAGTGACCCTAGACATTTTTGGTCAAAATTTTCATAAATACATATACTTTGACATTTTACAAACTTTTCACTTTTCCTAATATTTTTCACTTTGTCAATCATTTTTTCAGTACTTGATGATTTTCACTTTTTTTTGAACGTTAGTGACCTTAGACATTTTTGGTCAAAATTTTCATAAATACATGTACTGTGACATTTTACTAACTTTTCACTTTTCCTAATATTTTTCACTTTTTCAACCATTTTTTCAATACTTTGATTTTCATATTTTTCCGATATTAGTGACCTCAGACATTTTTGGTCAAAATTTTCATTAATACATATACTTTGACATTTTACAAACTTTTCATTTTTCCTAATATTTTTCACTTTGTCAATCATTTTTTCAGTACTTTATGATTTTCACTTTCCTTTGAACGTAAGTGTCCTTCGACATTTTTGGTCAAAATTTCATGAACGAATGTACTGTGACATTTTACTAACTTTTCACTTTTCCTAATATTTTTCACTTTTAAAACCATTTTTTCAATACTAAATGATTTTAACATTTTTTTGAACGTTAGTGACCTTAGACGTTTTTGGTCAAAATTTTCATAAATACATATACTTTGACATTTTACAAACTTTTCACTTTTCCTAACATTTTTCACTTCATCAATCATTTTTTCAATACTTGATGATTTTCACATTTTTTTGAACGTTAGTGACCTTAGACATTTTTGGTCAAAATGTTCATAAATACATATACTTTGACACTTTACAAACTTTTCACTTTTCCTAATATTTTTCACTTTTAAAACCATTTTTTCAATACTTGATGATTTTAAAATTTTCTTGAACGTTAGTGACCCTAGACATTTTTGGTCAAAATTTTCATAAATACATATACTTTGACACTTTACAAACTTTTCACTTTTCCTAATATTTTTCACTTTGTCAATCATTTTTTCAATACTTGATGATTTTCATATTTTTTCCAATATTAGTTAACTTAGACATTTTTGGTTAAAATTTTCGTGAATAGACGTACTGTGACACTTTACTAACTTTTCACTGTTTCTAATATTTTTCACTTTGTCAATCATTTTTTCAATACTTCATGATTTTCACTTTCCTTTGAATGTTAGTGACCTTAGACATTTTTGGTGTAAATTTTCATGAACACCTGTACTGTGAAACTTTACTAACTTTAAACTTTTCCTAATATTTGTCACTTTGTTAACCATTTTTTCAATACTATATGCTTTCCACATGTATTTGAACTTAGTGACCTTTGACATTTTTGGTCAAAATTTTCATTAATACATATACTTTGACATTTTACAAACTTTTCATTTTTCCTAATATTTTTCACTTTTAAAACCATTTTTTCAATACTTGATGATTTTCACATTTTTTTGAACGTTAGTGACCCTAGACATTTTTGGTCAAAATTTTCATAAATACATATACTTTGACATTTTACAAACTTTTCACTTTTCCTAATATTTTTCACTTTGTCAATCATTTTTTCAATACTTGATGATTTTCACTTTTTTTTGAACGTTAGTGACCTTAGACATTTTTGGTCAAAATTTTCATAAATACATGTACTGTGACATTTTACTAACTTTTCACTTTTCCTAATATTTTTCACTTTTTCAACCATTTTTTCAATACTTTATGATTTTCATATTTTTCCGATATTAGTGACCTCAGACATTTTTGGTCAAAATTTTCATAAATACATATACTTTGACATTTTACAAACTTTTCATTTTTCCTAATATTTTTCACTTTGTCAATCATTTTTTCAGTACTTTATGATTTTCACTTTCCTTTGAACGTAAGTGTCCTTCGACATTTTTGGTCAAAATTTCATGAACGAATGTACTGTGACATTTTACTAACTTTTCACTTTTCCTAATATTTTTCACTTTTAAAACCATTTTTTCAATACTAAATGATTTTAACATTTTTTTGAACGTTAGTGACCTTAGACGTTTTTGGTCAAAATTTTCATAAATACATATACTTTGACATTTTACAAACTTTTCACTTTTCCTAACATTTTTCACTTCATCAATCATTTTTTCAATACTTGATGATTTTCACATTTTTTTGAACGTTAGTGACCTTAGACATTTTTGGTCAAAATGTTCATAAATACATATACTTTGACACTTTACAAACTTTTCACTTTTCCTAATATTTTTCACTTTTAAAACCATTTTTTCAATACTTGATGATTTTCAAATTTTCTTGAACGTTAGTGACCCTAGACATTTTTGGTCAAAATTTTCATAAATACATATACTTTGACACTTTACAAACTTTTCACTTTTCCTAATATTTTTCACTTTGTCAATCATTTTTTCAATACTTGATGATTTTCATATTTTTTCCAATATTAGTTAACTTAGAAAATTTTGGTTAAAATTTTCGTGAATAGACGTAATGTGACACTTTACAAACTTTTCACTTTTTCTAATATTTTTTACTTTGTCAATCATTTTTTCAATACTTCATGATTTTTCACTTTCCTTTGAACGTTAGTGACCTTAGACATTTTTGGTGTAAATTTTCATGAACACATGTACTGTGACACTTTACTAACTTTACACTTTTCCTAATATTTGTCACTTTGTTAACCATTTTTTCAATACTATATGCTTTCCACATGTATTTGAACTTAGTGACCTTTGACATTTTTGGTCAAAATTTTCATTAATACATATACTTTGACATTTTACAAACTTTTCATTTTTCCTAATATTTTTCACTTTTAAAACCATTTTTTCAATACTTGATGATTTTCACATTTTTTTGAACGTTAGTGACCCTAGACATTTTTGGTCAAAATTTTCATAAATACATATACTTTGACATTTTACAAACTTTTCCCTTTTCCTAATATTTTTCACTTTGTCAATCATTTTTTCAATACTATATGATTTTCACATTTTTTTGAACTTTAGTGACCTTAGACATTTTTGGTCAAAATTTTTATAAATACATATACTGTGACATTTTACAAACTTTTCACTTTTCCTAATAGTTTTTCACTTTGTCAATCATTTTTTCAATACTTCATGATTTTCACATTTTTTTGAACGTTAGTGACCTTAGACATTTTTGGTAAAAAAATTTTCACAAATACATGTACTGTGACATTTTACTAACTTTTCACTTTTCTTAATATTTTTCACTTTTTCAACCATTTTTTCAATACTTTATGATTTTCATATTTTTCCAGATATTAGTGACCTTAGACATTTTTGGTCAAAATTTTCATTAATACATATACTTTGACATTTTACAAACTTTTCATTTTTCCTAATATTTTTCACTTTGTCAATCATTTTTTCAATACTTTATAATTTTCACATTTTTTTGAACGTTAGTGACCTTAGACATTTTTGGTCAAAATTTCCATAAATACATATACTGTGACATTTTACAAACTTTTCACTTTTCCTAATATATTTCACTTTGTCAACCATTTGTTCATTACTTTATGATTTTCATATTTTTTCCAATATTAGTTAACTTAGACATTTTTGGTTAAAATTTTCGTGAATAGACGTACTGTGACACTTTACTAACTTTTCACTTTTTCTAATATTTTTCACTTTGTCAATCATTTTTTCAATACTTCATGATTTTCACTTTCCTTTGAATGTTAGTGACCTTAGACATTTTTGGTGTAAATTTTCATGAACACCTGTACTGTGAAACTTTACTAACTTTAAACTTTTCCTAATATTTGTCACTTTGTTAACCATTTTTTCAATACTATATGCTTTCCACATGTATTTGAACTTAGTGACCTTTGACATTTTTGGTCAAAATTTTCATTAATACATATACTTTGACATTTTACAAACTTTTCATTTTTCCTAATATTTTTCACTTTTAAAACCATTTTTTCAATACTTGATGATTTTCACATTTTTTTGAACGTTAGTGACCCTAGACATTTTTGGTCAAAATTTTCATAAATACATGTACTGTGACATTTTACTAACTTTTCACTTTTCCTAATATTTTTCACTTTGTCAATCATTTTTTCAATACTTGATGATTTTCACTTTTTTTTGAACGTTAGTGACCTTAGACATTTTTGGTCAAAATTTTCATAAATACATGTACTGTGACATTTTACTAACTTTTCACTTTTCCTAATATTTTTCACTTTTTCAACCATTTTTTCAATACTTTATGATTTTCATATTTTTCCGATATTAGTGACCTCAGACATTTTTGGTCAAAATTTTCATTAATACATATACTTTGACATTTTACAAACTTTTCATTTTTCCTAATATTTTTCACTTTGTCAATCATTTTTTCAATACTTTATGATTTTCACTTTCCTTTGAACGTAAGTGTCCTTCGACATTTTTGGTCAAAATTTCATGAACGAATGTACTGTGACATTTTACTAACTTTTCACTTTTCCTAATATTTTTCACTTTTAAAACCATTTTTTCAATACTAAATGATTTTAACATTTTTTTGAACGTTAGTGACCTTAGACGTTTTTGGTCAAAATTTTCATAAATACATATACTTTGACATTTTACAAACTTTTCACTTTTCCTAACATTTTTCACTTCATCAATCATTTTTTCAATACTTGATGATTTTCACATTTTTTTGAACGTTAGTGACCTTAGACATTTTTGGTCAAAATGTTCATAAATACATATACTTTGACACTTTACAAACTTTTCACTTTTCCTAATATTTTTCACTTTGTCAATCATTTTTTCAATACTTGATGATTTTCATATTTTTTCCAATATTAGTTAACTTAGACATTTTTGGTTAAAATTTTCGTGAATAGACGTACTGTGACACTTTACTAACTTTTCACTGTTTCTAATATTTTTCACTTTGTCAATCATTTTTTCAATACTTCATGATTTTCACTTTCCTTTGAATGTTAGTGACCTTAGACATTTTTGGTGTAAATTTTCATGAACACCTGTACTGTGAAACTTTACTAACTTTAAACTTTTCCTAATATTTGTCACTTTGTTAACCATTTTTTCAATACTATATGCTTTCCACATGTATTTGAACTTAGTGACCTTTGACATTTTTGGTCAAAATTTTCATTAATACATATACTTTGACATTTTACAAACTTTTCATTTTTCCTAATATTTTTCACTTTTAAAACCATTTTTTCAATACTTGATGATTTTCACATTTTTTTGAACGTTAGTGACCCTAGACATTTTTGGTCAAAATTTTCATAAATACATATACTTTGACATTTTACAAACTTTTCACTTTTCCTAATATTTTTCACTTTGTCAATCATTTTTTCAATACTTGATGATTTTCACTTTTTTTTGAACGTTAGTGACCTTAGACATTTTTGGTCAAAATTTTCATAAATACATGTACTGTGACATTTTACTAACTTTTCACTTTTCCTAATATTTTTCACTTTTTCAACCATTTTTTCAATACTTTATGATTTTCATATTTTTCCGATATTAGTGACCTCAGACATTTTTGGTCAAAATTTTCATAAATACATATACTTTGACATTTTACAAACTTTTCATTTTTCCTAATATTTTTCACTTTGTCAATCATTTTTTCAGTACTTTATGATTTTCACTTTCCTTTGAACGTAAGTGTCCTTCGACATTTTTGGTCAAAATTTCATGAACGAATGTACTGTGACATTTTACTAACTTTTCACTTTTCCTAATATTTTTCACTTTTAAAACCATTTTTTCAATACTAAATGATTTTAACATTTTTTTGAACGTTAGTGACCTTAGACGTTTTTGGTCAAAATTTTCATAAATACATATACTTTGACATTTTACAAACTTTTCACTTTTCCTAACATTTTTCACTTCATCAATCATTTTTTCAATACTTGATGATTTTCACATTTTTTTGAACGTTAGTGACCTTAGACATTTTTGGTCAAAATGTTCATAAATACATATACTTTGACACTTTACAAACTTTTCACTTTTCCTAATATTTTTCACTTTTAAAACCATTTTTTCAATACTTGATGATTTTCAAATTTTCTTGAACGTTAGTGACCCTAGACATTTTTGGTCAAAATTTTCATAAATACATATACTTTGACACTTTACAAACTTTTCACTTTTCCTAATATTTTTCACTTTGTCAATCATTTTTTCAATACTTGATGATTTTCATATTTTTTCCAATATTAGTTAACTTAGAAAATTTTGGTTAAAATTTTCGTGAATAGACGTAATGTGACACTTTACAAACTTTTCACTTTTTCTAATATTTTTTACTTTGTCAATCATTTTTTCAATACTATATGATTTTCACATTTTTTTGAACTTTAGTGACCTTTGACATTTTTGGTCAAAATTTTCATTAATACATATACTTTGACATTTTACAAACTTTTCATTTTTCCTAATATTTTTCACTTTTAAAACCATTTTTTCAATACTTGATGATTTTCACATTTTTTTGAACGTTAGTGACCCTAGACATTTTTGGTCAAAATTTTCATAAATACATATACTTTGACATTTTACAAACTTTTCCCTTTTCCTAATATTTTTCACTTTGTCAATCATTTTTTCAATACTATATGATTTTCACATTTTTTTGAACTTTAGTGACCTTAGACATTTTTGGTCAAAATTTTTATAAATACATATACTGTGACATTTTACAAACTTTTCACTTTTCCTAATAGTTTTTCACTTTGTCAATCATTTTTTCAATACTTCATGATTTTCACATTTTTTTGAACGTTAGTGACCTTAGACATTTTTGGTAAAAAAATTTTCACAAATACATGTACTGTGACATTTTACTAACTTTTCACTTTTCTTAATATTTTTCACTTTTTCAACCATTTTTTCAATACTTTATGATTTTCATATTTTTCCAGATATTAGTGACCTTAGACATTTTTGGTCAAAATTTTCATTAATACATATACTTTGACATTTTACAAACTTTTCATTTTTCCTAATATTTTTCACTTTGTCAATCATTTTTTCAATACTTTATAATTTTCACATTTTTTTGAACGTTAGTGACCTTAGACATTTTTGGTCAAAATTTCCATAAATACATATACTGTGACATTTTACAAACTTTTCACTTTTCCTAATATATTTCACTTTGTCAACCATTTGTTCATTACTTTATGATTTTCATATTTTTTCCAATATTAGTTAACTTAGACATTTTTGGTTAAAATTTTCGTGAATAGACGTACTGTGACACTTTACTAACTTTTCACTTTTTCTAATATTTTTCACTTTGTCAATCATTTTTTCAATACTTCATGATTTTCACTTTCCTTTGAATGTTAGTGACCTTAGACATTTTTGGTGTAAATTTTCATGAACACCTGTACTGTGAAACTTTACTAACTTTAAACTTTTCCTAATATTTGTCACTTTGTTAACCATTTTTTCAATACTATATGCTTTCCACATGTATTTGAACTTAGTGACCTTTGACATTTTTGGTCAAAATTTTCATTAATACATATACTTTGACATTTTACAAACTTTTCATTTTTCCTAATATTTTTCACTTTTAAAACCATTTTTTCAATACTTGATGATTTTCACATTTTTTTGAACGTTAGTGACCCTAGACATTTTTGGTCAAAATTTTCATAAATACATATACTTTGACATTTTACAAACTTTTCCCCTTTTCCTAATATTTTTCACTTTGTCAATCATTTTTTCAATACTTGATGATTTTCACTTTTTTTTGAACGTTAGTGACCTTAGACATTTTTGGTCAAAATTTTCATAAATACATGTACTGTGACATTTTACTAACTTTTCACTTTTCCTAATATTTTTCACTTTTTCAACCATTTTTTCAATACTTTATGATTTTCATATTTTTCCGATATTAGTGACCTCAGACATTTTTGGTCAAAATTTTCATTAATACATATACTTTGACATTTTACAAACTTTTCATTTTTCCTAATATTTTTCACTTTGTCAATCATTTTTTCAATACTTTATGATTTTCACTTTCCTTTGAACGTAAGTGTCCTTCGACATTTTTGGTCAAAATTTCATGAACGAATGTACTGTGACATTTTACTAACTTTTCACTTTTCCTAATATTTTTCACTTTTAAAACCATTTTTTCAATACTAAATGATTTTAACATTTTTTTGAACGTTAGTGACCTTAGACGTTTTTGGTCAAAATTTTCATAAATACATATACTTTGACATTTTACAAACTTTTCACTTTTCCTAACATTTTTCACTTCATCAATCATTTTTTCAATACTTGATGATTTTCACATTTTTTTGAACGTTAGTGACCTTAGACATTTTTGGTCAAAATGTTCATAAATACATATACTTTGACACTTTACAAACTTTTCACTTTTCCTAATATTTTTCACTTTGTCAATCATTTTTTCAATACTTGATGATTTTCATATTTTTTCCAATATTAGTTAACTTAGACATTTTTGGTTAAAATTTTCGTGAATAGACGTACTGTGACACTTTACTAACTTTTCACTGTTTCTAATATTTTTCACTTTGTCAATCATTTTTTCAATACTTCATGATTTTCACTTTCCTTTGAATGTTAGTGACCTTAGACATTTTTGGTGTAAATTTTCATGAACACCTGTACTGTGAAACTTTACTAACTTTAAACTTTTCCTAATATTTGTCACTTTGTTAACCATTTTTTCAATACTATATGCTTTCCACATGTATTTGAACTTAGTGACCTTTGACATTTTTGGTCAAAATTTTCATTAATACATATACTTTGACATTTTACAAACTTTTCATTTTTCCTAATATTTTTCACTTTTAAAACCATTTTTTCAATACTTGATGATTTTCACATTTTTTTGAACGTTAGTGACCCTAGACATTTTTGGTCAAAATTTTCATAAATACATATACTTTGACATTTTACAAACTTTTCACTTTTCCTAATATTTTTCACTTTGTCAATCATTTTTTCAATACTTGATGATTTTCACTTTTTTTTGAACGTTAGTGACCTTAGACATTTTTGGTCAAAATTTTCATAAATACATGTACTGTGACATTTTACTAACTTTTCACTTTTCCTAATATTTTTCACTTTTTCAACCATTTTTTCAATACTTTATGATTTTCATATTTTTCCGATATTAGTGACCTCAGACATTTTTGGTCAAAATTTTCATAAATACATATACTTTGACATTTTACAAACTTTTCATTTTTCCTAATATTTTTCACTTTGTCAATCATTTTTTCAGTACTTTATGATTTTCACTTTCCTTTGAACGTAAGTGTCCTTCGACATTTTTGGTCAAAATTTCATGAACGAATGTACTGTGACATTTTACTAACTTTTCACTTTTCCTAATATTTTTCACTTTTAAAACCATTTTTTCAATACTAAATGATTTTAACATTTTTTTGAACGTTAGTGACCTTAGACGTTTTTGGTCAAAATTTTCATAAATACATATACTTTGACATTTTACAAACTTTTCACTTTTCCTAACATTTTTCACTTCATCAATCATTTTTTCAATACTTGATGATTTTCACATTTTTTTGAACGTTAGTGACCTTAGACATTTTTGGTCAAAATGTTCATAAATACATATACTTTGACACTTTACAAACTTTTCACTTTTCCTAATATTTTTCACTTTTAAAACCATTTTTTCAATACTTGATGATTTTCAAATTTTCTTGAACGTTAGTGACCCTAGACATTTTTGGTCAAAATTTTCATAAATACATATACTTTGACACTTTACAAACTTTTCACTTTTCCTAATATTTTTCACTTTGTCAATCATTTTTTCAATACTTGATGATTTTCATATTTTTTCCAATATTAGTTAACTTAGAAAATTTTGGTTAAAATTTTCGTGAATAGACGTAATGTGACACTTTACAAACTTTTCACTTTTTCTAATATTTTTTACTTTGTCAATCAT
Source organism: Fistularia commersonii (assembly GCF_037954325.1). Taxonomy (NCBI): domain Eukaryota; kingdom Metazoa; phylum Chordata; class Actinopteri; order Syngnathiformes; family Fistulariidae; genus Fistularia; species Fistularia commersonii. Next base: position 13,736,426 of record NC_141307.1, read on the forward strand.
TTTTTCAATACTATATGATTTTCACATTTTTTTGAACTTTAGTGACCTTTGACATTTTTGGTCAAAATTTTCATTAATACATATACTGTGACACTTTACTAACTTTACACTTTTCCTAATATTTGTCACTTTGTTAACCATTTTTTCAATACTATATGATTTTCACATTTTTTTGAACATTAGTGACCTTAGACATTTTTGGTCAAAATTTTCATAAATACATATACTGTGACATTTTACAAACTTTTCACTTTTCATAATATTTTTCACTTTGTCAATCATTTTTTCAATACTTTATGATTTTCACATTTTTTTGAACGTTAGTGACCTTAGACATTTTTGGTCAAAATTTTCATAAATACCTGTACTGTGACATTTTACTAACTTTTCACTTTTCCTAATATTTTTCACTTTTTCAACCATTTTTTCAATACTTTATGATTTTCATATTTTTTCCGATATTAGTGACCTTAGACATTTTTGGTCAAAATTTTCATTAATACATATACTTTGACATTTTACAAACTTTTCACTTTTCATAATATTTTTCACTTTGTCAATCATTTTTTCAATACTTGATGATTTTCTCATTTTTTTGAACGTTAGTGAACTTAAACTTTTTTGGTCAAAATTTTCATAAATACATATACTGAAACATTTTACTAACTTTTCACTTTTCCTAATATTTTTCACTTTGTCAACCATTTTTTCAATACTTTATGATTTTCATATTTTTTCCAATATTAGTTAACTTAGACATTTTTGGTTAAAATTTTCGTGAATAGACGTACTGTAACATTTTACTAACTTTTCACTTTTCCTAATATTTTTCACTTTGTCAATCATTTTTTCAATACTTTATAATTTTCACATTTTTTTGAACGTTAGTGACCTTAGACATTTTTGGTCAAAATTTCCATAAATACATATACTGTGACATTTTACAAACTTTTCACTTTTCCTAATATTTTTCACTTTGTCAATCATTTTTTTCAATACTTGATGATTTTCACATTTTTTTGAACTTTAGTGACCTTTGACATTTTTGGTCAAAATTTTCATAAATACGCGTACTGTGACATTTTACAAACTTTTCACTTTTCCTAATATTTTTCACTTTTTCAACCATTTTTTCAATACTTTATGATTTTCATATTTTTTCCAATATTAGTGACCTTAGACATTTTTGGTCAAAATTTTCATTAATACAAATACTTTGACATTTTACAAACTTTTCATTTTTCCTAATATTTTTCACTTTTAAAACCATTTTTTCAATACTTGATGATTTTCAAATTTTCTTGAACGTTAGTGACCCTAGACATTTTTGGTCAAAATTTTCATAAATACATATACTTTGACACTTTACAAACGTTTCACTTTTCCTAATATTTTTCACTTTGTCAATCATTTTTTCAATACTTGATGATTTTCATATTTTTTCCAATATTAGTTAACTTAGAAATTTTTGGTTAAAATTTTCGTGAATAGACGTAATGTGACACTTTACAAACTTTTCACTTTTTCTAATATTTTTTACTTTGTCAATCATTTTTTCAATACTTCATGATTTTTCACTTTCCTTTGAACGTTAGTGACCTTAGACATTTTTGGTGTAAATTTTCATGAACACATGTACTGTGACACTTTACTAACTTTACACTTTTCCTAATATTTGTCACTTTGTTAACCATTTTTTCAATACTATATGCTTTCTACATGTATTTGAACTTAGTGACCTTTGACATTTTTGGTCAAAATTTTCATTAATACATATACTTTGACATTTTACAAACTTTTCATTTTTCCTAATATTTTTCACTTTTAAAACCATTTTTTCAATACTTGATGATTTTCACATTTTTTTGAACGTTAGTGACCCTAGACATTTTTGGTCAAAATTTTCATAAATACATATACTTTGACATTTTACAAACTTTTCCCTTTTCCTAATATTTTTCACTTTGTCAATCATTTTTTCAATACTATATGATTTTCACATTTTTTTGAACGTTAGTGACCTTAGACATTTTTGGTCAAAATTTCCATAAATACATATACTGTGACATTTTACAAACTTTTCACTTTTCCTAATATTTTTCACTTTGTCAATCATTTTTTTCAATACTTGATGATTTTCACATTTTTTTGAACTTTAGTGACCTTTGACATTTTTGGTCAAAATTTTCATAAATACGTGTACTGTGACATTTTACAAACTTTTCACTTTTCCTAATATTTTTCACTTTTTCAACCATTTTTTCAATACTTTATGATTTTCATATTTTTTCCAATATTAGTGACCTTAGACATTTTTGGTCAAAATTTTCATAAATACATATACTTTGACACTTTACAAACGTTTCACTTTTCCTAATATTTTTCACTTTGTCAATCATTTTTTCAATACTTGATGATTTTCATATTTTTTCCAATATTAGTTAACTTAGAAATTTTTGGTTAAAATTTTCGTGAATAGACGTAATGTGACACTTTACAAACTTTTCACTTTTTCTAATATTTTTTACTTTGTCAATCATTTTTTCAATACTTCATGATTTTTCACTTTCCTTTGAACGTTAGTGACCTTAGACATTTTTGGTGTAAATTTTCATGAACACATGTACTGTGACACTTTACTAACTTTACACTTTTCCTAATATTTGTCACTTTGTTAACCATTTTTTCAATACTATATGCTTTCCACATGTATTTGAACTTAGTGACCTTTGACATTTTTGGTCAAAATTTTCATTAATACATATACTTTGACATTTTACAAACTTTTCATTTTTCCTAATATTTTTCACTTTGTCAATCATTTTTTCAGTACTTTATGATTTTCACTTTCCTTTGAACGTAAGTGTCCTTCGACATTTTTGGTCAAAATTTCATGAACGAATGTACTGTGACATTTTACTAACTTTTCACTTTTCCTAATATTTTTCACTTTTAAAACCATTTTTTCAATACTAAATGATTTTAACATTTTTTTGAACGTTAGTGACCTTAGACGTTTTTGGTCAAAATTTTCATAAATACATATACTTTGACATTTTACAAACTTTTCACTTTTCCTAACATTTTTCACTTCATCAATCATTTTTTCAATACTTGATGATTTTCACATTTTTTTGAACGTTAGTGACCTTAGACATTTTTGGTCAAAATGTTCATAAATACATATACTTTGACACTTTACAAACTTTTCACTTTTCCTAATATTTTTCACTTTTAAAACCATTTTTTCAATACTTGATGATTTTCAAATTTTCTTGAACGTTAGTGACCCTAGACATTTTTGGTCAAAATTTTCATAAATACATATACTTTGACACTTTACAAACTTTTCACTTTTCCTAATATTTTTCACTTTGTCAATCATTTTTTCAATACTTGATGATTTTCATATTTTTTTCCAATATTAGTTAACTTAGAAAATTTTGGTTAAAATTTTCGTGAATAGATGTAATGTGACACTTTACAAACTTTTCACTTTTCCTAATATTTTTCACTTTGTCAATCATTTTTTTCAATACTTGATGATTTTCACATTTTTTTGAACTTTAGTGACCTTTGACATTTTTGGTCAAAATTTTCATAAATACATGTACTGTGACATTTTACTAACTTTTCACTTTTCCTAATATTTTTCACTTTTTCAACCATTTTTTCAATACTTTATGATTTTCATATTTTTCCGATATTAGTGACCTCAGACATTTTTGGTCAAAATTTTCATTAATACATATACTTTGACATTTTACAAACTTTTCATTTTTCCTAATATTTTTCACTTTGTCAATCATTTTTTCAATACTTTATGATTTTCACTTTCCTTTGAACGTAAGTGTCCTTCGACATTTTTGGTCAAAATTTCATGAACGAATGTACTGTGACATTTTACTAACTTTTCACTTTTCCTAATATTTTTCACTTTTAAAACCATTTTTTCAATACTAAATGATTTTAACATTTTTTTGAACGTTAGTGACCTTAGACGTTTTTGGTCAAAATTTTCATAAATACATATACTTTGACATTTTACAAACTTTTCACTTTTCCTAACATTTTTCACTTCATCAATCATTTTTTCAATACTTGATGATTTTCACATTTTTTTGAACGTTAGTGACCTTAGACATTTTTGGTCAAAATGTTCATAAATACATATACTTTGACACTTTACAAACTTTTCACTTTTCCTAATATTTTTCACTTTTAAAACCATTTTTTCAATACTTGATGATTTTCAAATTTTCTTGAACGTTAGTGACCCTAGACATTTTTGGTCAAAATTTTCATAAATACATATACTTTGACACTTTACAAACTTTTCACTTTTCCTAATATTTTTCACTTTGTCAATCATTTTTTCAATACTTGATGATTTTCATATTTTTTCCAATATTAGTTAACTTAGAAAATTTTGGTTAAAATTTTCGTGAATAGACGTAATGTGACACTTTACAAACTTTTCACTTTTCCTAATATTTTTCACTTTGTCAATCATTTTTTCAATACTATATGATTTTCACATTTTTTTGAACGTTAGTGACCTTAGACATTTTTGGTCAAAATTTTCATAAACACATATACTGTGACATTTTACAAACTTTTCACTTTTCCTAATATTTTTCACTTTGTCAATCATTTTTTCAATACTTGATGATTTTCACATTTTTTTGATCTTTAGTGACCTTTGACATTTTTGGTCAAAATTTTCATAAATACATGTACTGTGACATTTTACAAACTTTTCACTTTTCCTAATATTTTTCACTTTGTCAATCATTTTTTCAATACTTGATGATTTTCAAATTTTTTTAACGTTAGTAACCTTAGACATTTTTGGTCAAAATTTTCAAAAATACATGTACTGTGACATTTTACTAACTTTTCACTTTTCCTAATATTTTTCACTTTGTCAATCATTTTTTCAATACTTTATGATTTTCATATTTTTTCCAATATTAGTTAACTTAGACATTTTTGGTTAAAATTTTCGTGAATAGACGTACTGTGACACTTTACTAACTTAACACTTTTTCTAATATTTTTTACTTTGTCAATCATTTTTTCAATAGTTCATGATTTTCACTTTCCTTTGAACGTTAGTGACCTTAGACATTTTTGGTGTAAATTTTCATGAACACATGTACTGTGACACTTTACTAACTTTACACTTTTCCTAATATTTGTCACTTTGTTAACCATTTTTTCAATACTAAATGCTTTCCACATGTATTTGAACTTAGTTAACTTTGACATTTTTGGTCAAAATTTTCATTAATACATATACTTTGACATTTTACAAACTTTTCATTTTTCCTAATATTTTTCACTTTTAAAACCATTTTTTCAATACTTTATGATTTTCATATTTTTTCCGATATTAGTGACCTTTGACATTTTTGGTCAAAATTTTCATTAATACATATACTTTGACATTTTACAAACTTTTCATTTTTCCTAATATTTTTCACTTTGTCAATCATTTTTTCAATACTTGATGATTTTCACATTTTTTTGAACGTTAGTGACCTTAGACATTTTTGGTCAAAATTTTCATAAACACATATACTGTGACATTTTACAAACTTTTCACTTTTCCTAATATTTTTCACTTTTTCAACAATTTTTTCAATACTTTATGTTTTTCATATTTTTTCCGATATTAGTGACCTTAGACATTTTTGGTCAAAATTTTCATTAATACATATACTTTGACATTTTACAAACTTTTCATTTTTCCTAATATTTTTCACTTTGTCAATCATTTTTTCAATACTATATGATTTTCACATTTTTTTGAACGTTAGTGACCTTAGACATTTTTGGTCAAAATTTTCATAAACAAATATACTGTGACATTTTACAAACTTTTCATTTTTCCTAATATTTTTCACTTTGTCAATCATTTTTTCAATACTATATGATTTTCACATTTTTTTGAACGTTAGTGACCTTAGACATTTTTGGTCAAAATTTTCAAAAATACATGTACTGTGACATTTTACTAACTTTTCACTTTTCCTAATATTTTTCACTTTGTCAACCATTTTTTCAATACTTTATGATTTTCATATATTTTCCAATATTAGTTAACTTAGACATTTTTGGTTAAAATTTTCGTGAATAGACGTACTGTGACACTTTACTAACTTAACACTTTTTCTAATATTTTTTACTTTGTCAATCATTTTTTCAATACTTCATGATTTTCACTTTCCTTTGAACGTTAGTGACCTTAGACATTTTTGGTGTAAATTTTCATGAACACATGTACTGTGACTCTTTACTAACTTTACACTTTTCCTAATATTTGTCACTTTGTTAACCATTTTTTCAATACTATATGCTTTCCACATGTATTTGAACTTAGTGACCTTTGACATTTTTGGTCAAAATTTTCATTAATACATATACTTTGACATTTTACAAACTTTTCATTTTTCCTAATATTTTTCACTTTGTCAATCATTTTTTCAATACTTTATGATTTTCATATTTTTTCCGATATTAGTGACCCTAGACATTTTTGGTCAAAATTTTCATAAATACATATACTTTGACATTTTACTAACTTTTCACTTTTCCTAATATTTTTCACTTTGTCAATCATTTTTTCAATACTTGATGATTTTCACATTTTTTTGAACGTTAGTGACCTTAGACATTTTTGGTCAAAATGTTCATAAATACATGTACTGTGACATTTTACAAACTTTTCACTTTTCCTAATATTTTTCACTTTGTCAATCATTTTTTCAATACTTTATGATTTTCACATTTTTTTGAACTTGAGTGACCTTTGACATTTTTGGTCAAAATTTTCATAAATACGTGTACTGTGACATTTTACAAACTTTTCATTTTTCCTAATATTTTTCACTTTTAAAACCATTTTTTCAATACTTGATGATTTTCACATTTTCTTGAACGTTAGTGACCCTAGACATTTTTGGTCAAAATTTTCATAAATACATATACTTTGACATTTTACAAACTTTTCACTTTTCCTTATATTTTTCACTTTGTCAATCATTTTTTCAATACTTGATGATTTTCATATTTTTTCCAATATTAGTTAACTTAGACATTTTTGGTTAAAATTTTCGTGAATAGACGTACTGTGACACTTTACTAACTTTTCACTTTTTCTAATATTTTTTACTTTGTCAATCATTTTTTCAATACTTCATGATTTTCACTTTCCTTTGAACGTTAGTGACCTTAGACATTTTTGGTGTAAATTTTCATGAACACATGTACTGTGACATTTTACAAACTTTTCACTTTTCCTAATATTTTTCACTTTGTCAACCATTTTTTCAATACTAAATGATTTTCACATTTTTTTGAACGTTAGCGACCTTAGACATTTTTTGGTCAAAATTTTCATAAATACATATACTTTGAATTTTTTCAAACTTTTCACTTTTTCCTAATATATTTCACTTTGTCAATCATTTTGTCAATACTTGATGATTTTCTAATTTTTTTGAACGTTAGTGAACTTAAACTTTTTTGGTCAAAATTTTCATAAATACATGTACTGTAACATTTTACTAACTTTTCACTTTTCCTAATATTTTTCACTTTGTCAACCATTTTTTCAATACTTTATGATTTTCATATTTTTTCCAATATTAGTTAACTTAGACATTTTTGGTTAAAATTTTCGTGAATAGACGTACTGTGACACTTTACTAACTTTTCACTTTTTCTAATATTTTTTACTTTGTCAATCATTTTTTCAATACTTCATGATTTTCACTTTCTTTTGAACGTTATTGACCTTAGACATTTTTGGTGTAAGTTTTCATGAACACATGTACTGTGACACTTTACTAACTTTACACTTTTCCTAATATTTGTCACTTTGTTAACCATTTTTTCAATACTATATGCTTTCCACATGTATTTGAACTGAGTGACCTTTGACATTTTTGGTCAAAATTTTCATTAATACATATACTTTGACATTTTACAAACTTTTGATTTTTCCTAATATTTTTCACTTTTAAAACCATTTTTTCAATACTTGATGATTTTCACATTTTTTTGAACGTTAGTGACCTTAGACATTTTTGGTCAAAATTTTCATAAATACATGTACTGTGACATTTTACTAACTTTTCACTTTTCCTAATATTTTTCTCTTTTTCAACAATTTTTTCAATACTTTATGATTTTCATATTTTTTTCCGATATTAGTGACCTTAGACATTTTTGGTCAAAATTTTCATTAATACATATACTGTGACATTTTACAAACTTTTCACTTTGTCAATCATTTTTTCAATACTTGATGATTTTCACATTTTTTTGAACTTTATTGACCTTTGACATTTTTGGTCAAAATTTTCATAAATACATGTACTGACATTTTACTAACTTTTCACTTTTCCTAATATTGTTCCCTTCATCAATCATTTTTTCAATACTTGATGATTTTCACATTTTTTTGAACTTTAGTGACCTTTGACATTTTTGGTCAAAATTTTCATAAATACATATACTGTGACATTTTACAAACTTTTCACTTTTCCTAATATTTTTCACTTTGTCAACCATTTTTTTCAATACTAAATGATTTTCACATTTTTTTGAACGTTAGCGACATTAGACATTTTTGGTCAAAATTTTCAAAAATAAATGTACTGTGACATATTACAAACTTTTCATTTTTCCTAATATTTTTCACTTTGTCAATCATTTTTTCAATACATGATGATTTTCACATTTTTTTGAACTTTAGTGACCTTTGACATTTTTGGTCAAAATTTTCATAAATACGTGTACTGTGATATTTTACAAACTTTTCACTTTTCCTAATATTTTTCACTTTGTCAATCATTTTTTCAATACTTTATGATTTTCACATTTTTTTGAACGTTAGTGACCTTAGACATTTTTGGTCAAAATGTTCATAAATACATGTACTGTGACATTTTACAAACTTTTCACTTTTCCTAATATTTTTCACTTTGTCAATCATTTTTTCAATACTTGATGATTTTCACATTTTTTTGAACGTTAGTGACCTTAGACATTTTTGGTCAAAATTTTCAAAAATACATGTACTGTGACATTTTACAAACTTTTCACTTCTCCTAATATATTTCACTTTGTCAATCATTTTTTCAATACTTGATAATTATCTCATTTTTTTCAACGTTAGTGAACTTAGACTTTTTTGGTCAAAATTTTCATAAATACATGTACTGTAACATTTTACTAACTTTTCACTTTTCCTAATATTTTTTACTTTGTCAACCATTTTTTCAATACTTTATGATTTTCATATTTTTTCCAATATTAGTTAACTTAGACATTTTTGGTTAAAATTTTCGTGAATAGACGTACTGTGACACTTTACTAACTTTTCACTTTTTCTAATATTTTTTACTTTGTCAATCATTTTTTCAATACTTCATGATTTTCACTTTCCTTTGAACGTTAGTGACCTCAGACATTTTTGGTTAAATTTTCATGAACACATGTACTGTGACACTTTACTAACTTTACACTTTTCCTAATATTTGTCACTTTGTTAACCATTTTTTTCAATGCTATATGCTTTCCACATGTATTTGAACTTAGTGACCTTTGACATTTTTGGTCAAAATTTTCATTAATACATATACTTTGACATTTTACAAACTTTTCATTTTTCCTAATATTTTTCACTTTTAAAACCATTTTTTCAATACTTGATGATTTTCACATTTTTTTGAACGTTAGTGACCTTAGACATTTTTGGTCAAAATTTTCACAAATACATGTACTGTGACATTTTACAAACTTTTCACTTTTCCTAATATTTTTCACTTTGTCAATCATTTTTTCAATACTTGATGATTTTCACATTTTTTTGAACGTTAGTGACCTTAGACATTTTTGGTCAAAATTTTCATAAATACATGTACTGTGACATTTTACTAACTTTTCACTTTTCCTAATATTTTTCACTTTTTCAACTATTTTTTCAATACTTTATGATTTTCATATTTTTTCCGATATTAGTGACCTTTGACATTTTTGGTCAAAATTTTCATTAATACATATACTTTGACATTTTACAAACTTTTCATTTTTCCTAATATTTTTCACTTTTAAAACCATTTTTTCAATACTTGATGATTTTCACATTTTTTTGAACGTTAGTGACCCTAGACATTTTTGGTCAAAATTTTCATTAATACATATACTTTGACATTTTACAAACTTTTCACTTTTCCTAATATTTTTCACTTTGTCAATCATTTTTTCAATACTTGATGATTTTCACATTTTTTTGAACTTTAGTGACCTTTGACATTTTTGGTCAAAATTTTCATAAATACATGTACTGTGACATTTTACTAACTTTTCATTTTTCCTAATATTTTTCACTTCATCAATCATTTTTTCAATACTTGATGATTTTCACATTTTTTTGAACGTTAGTGACCTTAGACATTTTTGGTCAAAATTTTCACAAATACATGTACTGTGACATTTTACAAACTTTTCACTTTTCCTAATATTTTTCACTTTGTCAATCATTTTTTCAATACTTGATGATTTTCACATTTTTTTGAACGTTAGTGACCTTAGACATTTTTGGTCAAAATTTTCAAAAATACATGTACTGTGACATTTTACTAACTTTTCACTTTTCCTAATATTTTTCACTTTTTCAACCATTTTTTCAATACTTTATGATTTTCATATTTTTTCCGATATTAGTGACCTTAGACATTTTTGGTCAAAATTTTCATTAATACACATACTTTGACATTTTACAAACTTTTCATTTTTCCTAATATTTTTCACTTTTAAAACCATTTTTTCAATACTTGATGATTTTCACATTTTTTTGAACGTTAGTGACCCTAGACATTTTTGGTCAAAATTTTCATTAATACATATACTTTGACATTTTACAAACTTTTCACTTTTCCTAATATTTTTCACTTTGTCAATCATTTTTTCAATACTTGATGATTTTCACATTTTTTTGAACTTTAGTGACCTTTGACATTTTTGGTCAAAATTTTCATAAATACATGTACTGTGGCATTTTACAAACTTTTCACTTTTCCTAATATTTTTCACTTTGTCAATCATTTTTTCAATACTTGATGATTTTCACATTTTTTTGAACGTTAGTGACCTTAGACATTTTTGGTCAAAATTTTCAAAAATACATGTACTGTGACATTTTACTAACTTTTCACTTTTCCTAATATTTTTCACTTTTTCAACCATTTTTTCAATACTTTATGATTTTCATATTTTTTCCGATATTAGTGACCTTAGACATTTTTGGTCAAAATTTTCATTAATATATATACTTTGACATTTTACAAACTTTTCATTTTTCCTAATATTTTTCACTTTTAAAACCATTTTTTCAATACTTGATGATTTTCACATTTTCTTGAACGTTAGTGACCCTAGACATTTTTGGTCAAAATTTTCATAAATACATATACTTTGACATTTTACAAACTTTTCACTTTTCCTAATATTTTTCACTTTGTCAATCATTTTTTCAATACATGATGATTTTCACATTTTTTTGAACTTTAGTTACCTTTGACATTTTTGGTCAAAATTTTCATAAATACGTGTACTGTGATATTTTACAAACTTTTCACTTTTCCTAATATTTTTCACTTTGTCAATCATTTTTTCAATACTTGATGATTTTCACATTTTTTTGAACGTTAGTGACCTTAGACATTTTTGGTCAAAATTTTCAAAAATACATGTACTTTGACATTTTACAAACTTTTCACTTTTCCTAATATTTTTCACTTTGTCAATCATTTTTTCAATACATGATGATTTTCACATTTTTTTTAACTTTAGTGACCTTTGACATTTTTGGTCAAAATTTTCATAAATACGTGTACTGTAATATTTTACAAACTTTTCACTTTTCCTAATATTTTTCACTTTGTCAATCATTTTTTCAATACTTTATGATTTTCATATTTTTTTGAACGTTAGTGACCTTAGACATTTTTGGTCAAAATGTTCATAAATACATGTACTGTGACATTTTACAAACTTTTCACTTTTCCTAATATTTTTCACTTTGTCAATCATTTTTTCAATACTTGATGATTTTCACATTTTTTTGAACGTTAGTGACCTTAGACATTTTTGGTCAAAATTTTCAAAAATACATGTACTGTGACATTTTACAAACTTTTCACTTTTCCTAATATTTTTCACATTGTCAATCATTTTTTCAATACATGATGATTTTCACATTTTTTTGAACTTTAGTGACCTTTGACATTTTTGGTCAAAATTTTCATAAATACGTGTACTGTGACATTTTACAAACTTTTCACTTTTCCTAATATTTTTCACTTTTTCAACCATTTTTTCAATACTTTATGATTTTCATATTTTTTCCGATATTAGTGACCTTAGACATTTTTGGTCAAAATTTTCATTAATACATATACTTTGACATTTTACAAACTTTTCACTTTTCCTAATATTTTTCACTTTTAAAACCATTTTTTCAATACTTGATGATTTTCACATTTTCTTGAACGTTAGTGACCCTAGACATTTTTGGTCAAAATTTTCATAAATACATATACTTTGACATTTTACAAACTTTTCACTTTTCCTAATATTTTTCACTTTGTCAATCATTTTTTAAATACATGATGATTTTCACATTTTTTTGAACTTTAGTGACCTTTGACATTTTTGGTCAAAATTTTCATAAATACGTGTACAGTGACATTTTACAAACTTTTCACTTTTCCTAATATTTTTCACTTTGTCAATCATTTTTTCAATACTTGATGATTTTCACATTTTTTTGAACGTTAGTGACCTTAGACATTTTTGGTCAAAATTTTCAAAAATACATGTACTGTGACATTTTACAAACTTTTCACTTTTCCTAATATTTTTCACTTTGTCAATCATTTTTTCAATACATGATGATTTTCACATTTTTTTGAACTTTAGTGACCTTTGACATTTTTGGTCAAAATTTTCATAAATACGTGTACTGTGACATTTTACAAACTTTTCACTTTTCCTAATATTTTTCACTTTGTCAATCATTTTTTCAATACTTTATGATTTTCACATTTTTTTGAACGTTAGTGACCTTAGACATTTTTGGTCAAAATTTTCATAAATACATGTACTGTGACATTTTACAAACTTTTCACTTATCCTAATATTTTTCACTTTTTCAACCATTTTTTCAATACTTAATGATTTTCATGTTTTTTCCGATATTAGTGACCTTAGACATTTTTGGTCAAAATTTTCATAAATACATATACTTTGACATATTACAAACTTTTCATTTTTCCTAATATTTTTCACTTTTAAAACCATTTTTTCAATACTTGATGATTTTCACATTTTCTTGAACGTTAGTGACCCTAGACATTTTTGGTCAAAATTTTCATAAATACATATACTTTGACATTTTACAAACTTTTCACTTTTCCTAATATTTTTCACTTTGTCAATCATTTTTTCAATACTTGATGATTTTCACATTTTTTTGAACGTTAGTGACCTTAGACATTTTTGGTCAAAATGTTCATAAATACATGTACTGTGACATTTTACAAACTTTTCACTTTTCCTAATATTTTTCACTTTGTCAATCATTTTTTCAATACTTGATGTTTTTCACATTTTTTTGAACGTTAGTGACCTTAGACATTTTTGGTCAAAATTTTCAAAAATACATGTACTGTGACATTTTACAAACTTTTCACTTTTCCTAATATTTTTCACTTTGTCAATCATTTTTTCAATACATGATGATTTTCACATTTTTTTGAACTTTAGTGACCTTTGACATTTTTGGTCAAAATTTTCATAAATACGTGTACTGTGACATTTTACAAACTTTTCACTTTTCCTAATATTTTTCACTTTGTCAATCATTTTTTCAATACTTTATGATTTTCACATTTTTTTGAACGTTAGTGACCTTAGACCTTTTTATTCAAAATTTTCATAAATACATGTACTGTGACATTTTACAAACTTTTCACTTTTCCTAATATTTTTCACTTTTTCAACCATTTTTTCAATACTTAATGATTTTCATATTTTTTCCGATATTAGTGACCTTAGACATTTTTGGTCAAAATTTTCATAAATACATATACTTTGACATATTACAAACTTTTCATTTTTCCTAATATTTTTCACTTTTAAAACCATTTTTTCAATACTTGATGATTTTCACATTTTCTTGAACGTTAGTGACCCTAGACATTTTTGGTCAAAATTTTCATAAATACATATACTTTGACATTTTACAAACTTTTCACTTTTCCTAATATTTTTCACTTTGTCAATTATTTTTTCAATACTTGATGATCTTCACATTTTTTTGAACGTTAGTGACCTTAGACATTTTTGGTCAAAATTTTCATGAATACATGCACTTTGACATTTTACTAACTTTTCACTTTTCCTAATATTTTTCACTTTGTCAACCATTTTTTCAATACTAAATGATTTTCACATTTTTTTGAACGTTAGTGACCTTAGACGTTTTTGGTCAAAATTTTCATAAATACATATACTTTGACATTTTACAAACTTTTCACTTTTCCTAATATTTTTCACATTGTCAATCATTTTTTCAATACTTTATGATTTTCACATTTTTTTGAACTTTAGTGACCTTTGAAATTTTTGGTCAAAATTTTCATAAATACGTGTGCTGTGACATTTTACAAACTTTTCACTTTTTCTAATATTTTTCACTTTGTCAATCATTTTTTCAATACTTGATGATTTTCACATTTTTTTGAACGTTAGTGACCTTAGACATTTTTTGTCAAAATTTTCAAAAATACATGTACTGTGACATTTTACAAACTTTTCACTTTTCCTAATATTTTTCACTTTGTCAATCATTTTTTCAATACATGATGATTTTCACAGTTTTTTGAACTTTAGTGACCTTTGACATTTTTGGTCAGAATTTTCATAAATACGTGTACTTTGACATTTTACACACTTTTCATTTTTCCTAATATTTTTCACTTTGTCAATCATTTTTTCAATACTATATGATTTTCACATTTTTTTGAACGTTAGTGACCTAAGACATTTTTGGTCAAAATTTTCATAAATACATATACTGTGACATTTTACAAACTTTTCACTTTTCCTAATATTTTTCACTTTTTCAACCATTTTTTCAATACTTTATGATTTTCATATTTTTTCCGATATTAGTGACCTTAGACATTTTTGGTCAAAATTTTCATAAATACATATTCTGTGACATTTTACAAACTTTTCACTTTTCCTAATATTTTTCACTTTTCAATCATTTTTTCAATACTTGATGATTTTCACATTTTTTTGAACTTTAGTGACCTTTGACATTTTTGGTCAAAATTTTCATGAATACGTGTACTGTAACATTTTACTAACTTTTCACTTTTCCTAATATTTTTCACTTTGTCAACCATTTTTTCAATACTTTATGATTTTCATATTTTTTCCAATATTAGTTAACTTAGACATATTTGGTTAAAATTTTCGTGAATAGACGTACTGTGACACTTTACTAACTTTTCACTTTTTCTAATATTTTTTACTTTGTCAATCATTTTTTCAATACTTCATGATTTTCACTTTCCTTTGAACGTTAGTGACCTCAGACATTTTTGGTGTAAATTTTCATGAACACATGTACTGTGACACTTTACTAACTTTAAACTTTTCCTAATATTTGTCACTTTGTTAACCATTTTTTCAATACTATATGCTTTCCACATGTATTTGAACTTAGTGACCTTTGACATTTTTGGTCAAAATTTTCATTAATACATATACTTTGACATTTTACAAACTTTTCATTTTTCCTAATATTTTTCACTTTTAAAACCATTTTTTTCAATACTTGATGATTTTCACATTTTTTTGAACGTTAGTGACCTTAGACATTTTTGGTCAAAATTTTCATAAATACATATACTGTGACATTTTACAAACTTTTCACTTTTCCTAATATTTTTCACTTTGTCAATCATTTTTTCAATACATGATGATTTTCACATTTTTTTGAACTTTAGTGACCTTTGACATTTTTGGTCAAAATTTTCATAAATACGTGTACTGTGACATTTTACAAACTTTTCACTTTTCCTAATATTTTTCACTTTGTCAATCATTTTTTCAATACTTTATGATTTTCACATTTTTTTGAACGTTAGTGACCTTAGACATTTTTGGTCAAAATTTTCATAAATACATGTACTGTGACATTTTACAAACTTTTTACTTTTCCTAATATTTTTCACTTTTTCAACCATTTTTTCAATACTTAATGATTTTCATATTTTTTCCGATATTAGTGACCTTAGACATTTTTGGTCAAAATTTTCATAAATACATATACTTTGACATATTACTAACTTTTCATTTTTCCTAATATTTTTCACTTTTAAAACCATTTTTTCAATACTTGATGATTTTCACATTTTCTTGAACGTTAGTGACCCTAGACATTTTTGGTCAAAATTTTCATAAATACATATACTTTGACATTTTACAAACTTTTCACTTTTCCTAATATTTTTCACTTTGTCAATCATTTTTTCAATACTTGATGATTTTCACATTTTTTTGAACGTTAGTGACCTTAGACATTTTTGGTCAAAATGTTCATAAATACATGTACTGTGACATTTTACAAACTTTTCACTTTTCCTAATATTTTTCACTTTGTCAATCATTTTTTCAATACTTGATGTTTTTCACATTTTTTTGAACGTTAGTGACCTTAGACATTTTTGGTCAAAATTTTCAAAAATACATGTACTGTGACATTTTACAAACTTTTCACTTTTCCTAATATTTTTCACTTTGTCAATCATTTTTTCAATACATGATGATTTTCACATTTTTTTGAACTTTAGTGACCTTTGACATTTTTGGTCAAAATTTTCATAAATACGTGTACTGTGACATTTTACAAACTTTTCACTTTTCCTAATATTTTTCACTTTGTCAATCATTTTTTCAATACTTTATGATTTTCACATTTTTTTGAACGTTAGTGACCTTAGACCTTTTTATTCAAAATTTTCATAAATACATGTACTGTGACATTTTACAAACTTTTCACTTTTCCTAATATTTTTCACTTTTTCAACCATTTTTTCAATACTTAATGATTTTCATATTTTTTCCGATATTATTGACCTTAGACATTTTTGGTCAAAATTTTCATAAATACATATACTTTGACATATTACAAACTTTTCATTTTTCCTAATATTTTTCACTTTGTCAACCATTTTTTCAATACTTGATGATTTTCACATTTTCTTGAACGTTAGTGACCCTAGACATTTTTGGTCAAAATTTTCATAAATACATATACTTTGACATTTTACAAACTTTTCACTTTTCCTAATATTTTTCACTTTGTCAATCATTTTTTCAATACTTGATGATCTTCACATTTTTTTGAACGTTAGTGACCTTAGACATTTTTGGTCAAAATTTTCATGAATACATGTACTTTGACATTTTACTAACTTTTCACTTTTCCTAATATTTTTCACTTTTTCTACAATTTTTTCAATACTTTATGATTTTCATATTTTTTCCGATATTAGTGACCTTAGACATTTTTGGTCAAAATTTTCATTGATACATATACTTTGACATTTTACAAACTTTTCATTTTTCTTAATATTTTTCACTTTTAAAACCATTTTTTCAATACTTGATGATTTTCACATTTTTTTGAACGTTAGTGACCCTAGACATTTTTGGTCAAAATTTTCATAAATACATATACTTTGACATTTTACAAACTTTTCATTTTTCCTAATATTTTTCACTTCGTCAATCATTTTTTCAATACTTTATGATTTTCACTTTCCTTTGAATGTAAGTGTCCTTCGACATTTTTGGTCAAAATTTCATGAACGAATGTACTGTGACATTTTACTAACTTTTCACTTTTCCTAATATTTTTCACTTTGTCAACCATTTTGTCAATACTAAATGATTTTCACATTTTTTTGAACTTTAGTGACCTTTGAAATTTTTGGTCAAAATTTTCATAAATACATGTACTGTGACATTTTACAAACTTTTCACTTTTCCTAATATTTTTCACTTTGTCAATCATTTTTTCAATACATGATGATTTTCACATTTTTTTGAACTTTAGTGACCTTTGACATTTTTGGTCAGAATTTTCATAAATACGTGTACTTTGACATTTTATAAACTTTTCATTTTTCCTAATATTTTTCACTTTGTCAATCATTTTTTCAATACTATATGATTTTCACATTTTTTTGAACTTTAGTGACCTTAGACATTTTTGGTCAAAATTTTCATAAATACATATACTGTGACATTTTACAAACTTTTCACTTTTCCTAATATTTTTCACTTTTTCAACCATTTTTTCAATACTTTATGATTTTCATATTTTTTCCGATATTAGTGACCTTAGACATTTTTGGTCAAAATTTTCATAAATACATATTCTGTGACATTTTACAAACTTTTCACTTTTCCTAATATTTTTCACTTTGTCAATCATTTTTTCAATACTTGATGATTTTCACATTTTTTTGAACTTTAGTGACCTTTGACATTTTTGGTCAAAATTTTCATGAATACGTGTACTGTAACATTTTACTAACTTTTCACTTTTCCTAATATTTTTCACTTTGTCAACCATTTTTTCAATACTTTATGATTTTCATATTTTTTCCAATATTAGTTAACTTAGACATTTTTGGTTAAAATTTTCGTGAATAGACGTACTGTGACACTTTACTAACTTTTCACTTTTTCTAATATTTTTTACTTTGTCAATCATTTTTTCAATACTTCATGATTTTCACTTTCCTTTGAACGTTAGTGACCTCAGACATTTTTGGTGTAAATTTTCATGAACACATGTACTGTGACACTTTACTAACTTTACACTTTTCCTAATATTTGTCACTTTGTTAACCATTTTTTCAATACTATATGCTTTCCACATGTATTTGAACTTAGTGACCTTTGACATTTTTGGTCAAAATTTTCATTAATACATATACTTTGACATTTTACAAACTTTTCATTTTTCCTAATATTTTTCACTTTTAAAACCATTTTTTCAATACTTGATGATTTTCACATTTTTTTGAACGTTAGTGACCTTAGACATTTTTGGTCAAAATTTTCATAAATACATATACTGTGACATTTTACAAACTTTTCACTTTTCCTAATATTTTTCACTTTGTCAATCATTTTTTCAATACTTGATGATTTTCAAATTTTTTTGAACTTTAGTGACCTTTGACATTTTTGGTCAAAATTTTCATAAATACGTGTACTGTGACATTTTACAAACTTTTCACTTTTTCTAATATTTTTCACTTTATCAATCATTTTTTCAATATTTGATGATTTTCACAGTTTTTTTGAACGTTAGTGACCTTAGACATTTTTGGTCAAAATTTTCATAAATACATGTACTATGACATTTTAAAAACTTTTCATTTTTCCTAATATTTTTCACTTTGTCAATCATTTTTTCAATACTTTATGATTTTCACTTTCCTTTGAACGTAAGTGTCCTTCGACATTTTTGGTCAAAATTTCATGAACGAATGTACTGTGACATTTTACTAACTTTTCACTTTTCCTAATATTTTTCACTTTGTCAACCATTTTTTCAATACTAAATGATTTTCACATTTTTTTGAACGTTAGTGACCTTAGACGTTTTTGGTCAAAATTTTCAAAAATACATGTACTGTGACATTTTACAAACTTTTCACTTTTCCTAATATTTTTCACTCTGTCAATCATTTTTTCAATACATGATGATTTTCACATTTTTTTGAACTTTAGTGACCTTTGACATTTTTGGTCAAAATTTTCATAAATACGTGTACCTTGACATTTTACAAACTTTTCACTTTTCCTAATATTTTTCACTTTGTCAATCATTTTTTCAATACTTTATGATTTTCACATTTTTTTGAACTTTAGTGACCTTTGACATTTTTGGTCAAAATTTTCATAAATACGTGTACTGTGACATTTTACAAACTTTTCACTTTTCCTAATATTTTTCACTTTGTCAATCATTTTTTCAATACTTTATGATTTTCACATTTTTTTGAACGTTAGTGACCTTAGACATTTTTGGTCAAAATTTTCATAAATACATGTACTGTGACATTTTACAAACTTTTCACTTTTCCTAATATTTTTCACTTTTTCAACCATTTTTTCAATACTTAATGATTTTCATATTTTTTCCGATATTAGTGACCTTAGACATTTTTGGTCAAAATTTTCATAAATACATATACTTTGACATATTACTAACTTTTCATTTTTCCTAATATTTTTCACTTTTAAAACCATTTTTTCAATACTTGATGATTTTCACATTTTCTTGAACGTTAGTGACCCTAGACATTTTTGGTCAAAATTTTCATAAATACATATACTTTGACATTTTACAAACTTTTCACTTTTCCTAATATTTTTCACTTTGTCAATCATTTTTTCAATACTTGATGATTTTCACATTTTTTTGAACGTTAGTGACCTTAGACATTTTTGGTCAAAATGTTCATAAATACATGTACTGTGACATTTTACAAACTTTTCACTTTTCCTAATATTTTTCACTTTGTCAATCATTTTTTCAATACTTGATGTTTTTCACATTTTTTTGAACGTTAGTGACCTTAGACATTTTTGGTCAAAATTTTCAAAAATACATGTACTGTGACATTTTACAAACTTTTCACTTTTCCTAATATTTTTCACTTTGTCAATCATTTTTTCAATACATGATGATTTTCACATTTTTTTGAACTTTAGTGACCTTTGACATTTTTGGTCAAAATTTTCATAAATACGTGTACTGTGACATTTTACAAACTTTTCACTTTTCCTAATATTTTTCACTTTGTCAATCATTTTTTCAATACTTTATGATTTTCACATTTTTTTGAACGTTAGTGACCTTAGACCTTTTTATTCAAAATTTTCATAAATACATGTACTGTGACATTTTACAAACTTTTCACTTTTCCTAATATTTTTCACTTTTTCAACCATTTTTTCAATACTTAATGATTTTCATATTTTTTCCGATATTATTGACCTTAGACATTTTTGGTCAAAATTTTCATAAATACATATACTTTGACATATTACAAACTTTTCATTTTTCCTAATATTTTTCACTTTGTCAACCATTTTTTCAATACTTGATGATTTTCACATTTTCTTGAACGTTAGTGACCCTAGACATTTTTGGTCAAAATTTTCATAAATACATATACTTTGACATTTTACAAACTTTTCACTTTTCCTAATATTTTTCACTTTGTCAATCATTTTTTCAATACTTGATGATCTTCACATTTTTTTGAACGTTAGTGACCTTAGACATTTTTGGTCAAAATTTTCATGAATACATGTACTTTGACATTTTACTAACTTTTCACTTTTCCTAATATTTTTCACTTTTTCTACAATTTTTTCAATACTTTATGATTTTCATATTTTTTCCGATATTAGTGACCTTAGACATTTTTGGTCAAAATTTTCATTGATACATATACTTTGACATTTTACAAACTTTTCATTTTTCTTAATATTTTTCACTTTTAAAACCATTTTTTCAATACTTGATGATTTTCACATTTTTTTGAACGTTAGTGACCCTAGACATTTTTGGTCAAAATTTTCATAAATACATATACTTTGACATTTTACAAACTTTTCATTTTTCCTAATATTTTTCACTTTGTCAATCATTTTTTCAATACTTTATGATTTTCACTTTCCTTTGAATGTAAGTGTCCTTCGATATTTTTGGTCAAAATTTCATGAACGAATGTACTGTGACATTTTACTAACTTTTCACTTTTCCTAATATTTTTCACTTTGTCAACCATTTTGTCAATACTAAATGATTTTCACATTTTTTTGAACTTTAGTGACCTTTGAAATTTTTGGTCAAAATTTTCATAAATACATGTACTGTGACAATTTACAAACTTTTCACTTTTCCTAATATTTTTCACTTTGTCAATCATTTTTTCAATACATGATGATTTTCACATTTTTTTGAACTTTAGTGACCTTTGACATTTTTGGTCAGAATTTTCATAAATACGTGTACTTTGACATTTTATAAACTTTTCATTTTTCCTAATATTTTTCACTTTGTCAATCATTTTTTCAATACTATATGATTTTCACATTTTTTTGAACTTTAGTGACCTTAGACATTTTTGGTCAAAATTTTCATAAATACATATACTGTGACATTTTACAAACTTTTCACTTTTCCTAATATTTTTCACTTTTTCAACCATTTTTTCAATACTTTATGATTTTCATATTTTTTCCGATATTAGTGACCTTAGACATTTTTGGTCAAAATTTTCATAAATACATATTCTGTGACATTTTACAAACTTTTCACTTTTCCTAATATTTTTCACTTTGTCAATCATTTTTTCAATACTTGATGATTTTCACATTTTTTTGAACTTTAGTGACCTTTGACATTTTTGGTCAAAATTTTCATGAATACGTGTACCTTAACATTTTACTAACTTTTCACTTTTCCTAATATTTTTCACTTTGTCAACCATTTTTTCAATACTTTATGATTTTCATATTTTTTCCAATATTAGTTAACTTAGACATTTTTGGTTAAAATTTTCGTGAATAGACGTACTGTGACACTTTACTACCTTTTCACTTTTTCTAATATTTTTTACTTTGTCAATCATTTTTTCAATACTTCATGATTTTCACTTTCCTTTGAACGTTAGTGACCTCAGACATTTTTGGTGTAAATTTTCATGAACACATGTACTGTGACACTTTACTAACTTTACACTTTTCCTAATATTTGTCACTTTGTTAACCATTTTTTCAATACTATATGCTTTCCACATGTATTTGAACTTAGTGACCTTTGACATTTTTGGTCAAAATTTTCATTAATACATATACTTTGACATTTTACAAACTTTTCATTTTTCCTAATATTTTTCACTTTTAAAACCATTTTTTCAATACTTGATGATTTTCACATTTTTTTGAACGTTAGTGACCTTAGACATTTTTGGTCAAAATTTTCATAAATACATATACTGTGACATTTTACAAACTTTTCACTTTTCCTAATATTTTTCACTTTGTCAATCATTTTTTCAATACTTGATGATTTTCAAATTTTTTTGAACTTTAGTGACCTTTGACATTTTTGGTCAAAATTTTCATAAATACGTGTACTGTGACATTTTACAAACTTTTCACTTTTTCTAATATTTTTCACTTTATCAATCATTTTTTCAATATTTGATGATTTTCACAGTTTTTTTGAACGTTAGTGACCTTAGACATTATTGGTCAAAATTTTCATAAATACATGTACTATGACATTTTAAAAACTTTTCATTTTTCCTAATATTTTTCACTTTGTCAATCATTTTTTCAATACTTTATGATTTTCACTTTCCTTTGAACGTAAGTGTCCTTCGACATTTTTGGTCAAAATTTCATGAACGAATGTACTGTGACATTTTACTAACTTTTCACTTTTCCTAATATTTTTCACTTTGTCAACCATTTTTTCAATACTAAATGATTTTCACATTTTTTTGAACGTTAGTGACCTTAGACGTTTTTGGTCAAAATTTTCATAAATACATATACTTTGACATTTTACAAACTTTTCACTTTTCCTAATATTTTTCACTTTGTCAATCATTTTTTCAATACTTGATGATTTTCACATTTTTTTGAACGTTAGTGACCTTAGACATTTTTTGTCAAAATTTTCAAAAATACATGTACTGTGACATTTTACAAACTTTTCACTTTTCCTAATATTTTTCACTCTGTCAATCATTTTTTCAATACATGATGATTTTCACATTTTTTTGAACTTTAGTGACCTTTGACATTTTTGGTCAAAATTTTCATAAATACGTGTACCTTGACATTTTACAAACTTTTCACTTTTCCTAATATTTTTCACTTTGTCAATCATTTTTTCAATACTTGATGATTTTCATATTTTTTCCGATATTAGTGACCTTAGACATTTTTGGTCAAAATTTTCATTAATACATATACTTTGACATTTTTCAAACTTTTCATTTTTACTAATATTTTTCACTTTGTCAATCATTTTTTCAATACTATATGATTTTCACATTTTTTTGAACGTTAGTGACCTTAGACATTTTTGGTCAAAATTTTCATAAATACATATACTGTGACATTTTACAAACTTTTCACTTTTCCTAATATTTTTCACTTTTTCAACCACTTTTTTCAATACTTTATGATTTTCATATTTTTTCCGATATTAGTGACCTTAGACATTTTTGGTCAAAATTTTCATAAATATATATACTGTGACATTTTACAAACTTTTCACTTTTCCTAATATTTTTCACTTTGTCAATCATTTTTTCAATACTTGATGGTTTTCACATTTTTTTGAACTTTAGTGACCTTTGACATTTTTGGTCAAAATTTTCATGAATACGTGTACTGTAACATTTTACTAACTTTTCACTTTTCCTAATATTTTTCACTTTGTCAACCATTTTTTCAATACTTTATGATTTTCATATTTTTTCCAATATTAGTTAACTTAGACATTTTTGGTTAAAATTTTCGTGAATAGACGTACTGTGACACTTTAAAACTTTTCACTTTTTCTAATATTTTTTACTTTGTCAATCATTTTTTCAATACTTCATGATTTTCACTTTCCTTTGAACGTTAGTGACCTTAGACATTTTTGGTGTAAATTTTCATGAACACATGTACTGTGACACTTTACTAACTTTACACTTTTCCTAATATTTGTCACTTTGTTAACCATTTTTTCAATACTATATGCTTTCCAAATGTATTTGAACTTAGTGACCTTTGACATTTTTGGTCAAAATTTTCATTAATATATATACTTTGACATTTTACAAACTTTTCATTTTTCCTAATATTTTTCACTTTTTCAACCATTTTTTCAATACTTTATGATTTTCATATTTTTTCGGATATTAGTGACCTTAGACATTTTTGGTCAAAATTTTCATAAATACATATACTGTGACATTTTACAAACTTTTCACTTTTCCTAATATTTTTCACTTTGTCAATCATTTTTTCAATACTTGATGATTTTCACATTTTTTTGAACGTTAGTGACCTTTGACATTTTTGGTCAAAATTTTCATGAATACGTGTACTGTAACATTTTACTAACTTTTCACTTTTCCTAATATTTTTCACTTTGTCAACCATTTTTTCAATACTTTATGATTTTCATATTTTTTCCAATATTAGTTAACTTAGACATTTTTGGTTAAAATTTTCGTGAATAGACGTACTGTGACACTTTACTAACTTTTCACTTTTTCTAATATTTTTTACTTTGTCAATCATTTTTTCAATACTTGATGATTTTCACTTTCCTTTGAACGTTAGTGACCTTAGACATTTTTGGTGTAAATTTTCATGAACACATGTACTCTGACACTTTACTAACTTTACACTTTTCCTAATATTTGTCACTTTGTTAACCATTTTTTCAATACTATATGCTTTCCACATGTATTTGAACTTAGTGACCTTTGACATTTTTGGTCAAAATTTTCATTAATACATATACTTTGACATTTTACAAACTTTTCATTTTTCCTAATATTTTTCACTTTTAAAACCATTTTTTCAATACTTGATGATTTTCACATTTTTTTGAACGTTAGTGACCCTAGACATTTTTGGTCAAAATTTTCATTAATACATATACTTTGACATTTTACAAACTTTTCACTTTTCCTAATATTTTTCACTTTGTCAATCATTTTTTCAATACTTGATGATTTTCACATTTTTTTGAACGTTAGTGACCTTAGACGTTTTTGGTCAAAATTTTCATAAATACATATACTTTGACATTTTACAAACTTTTCACTTTTCCTAATATTTTTCACTTTGTCAATCATTTTTTCAATACTTGATGATTTTCACATTTTTTTGAACGTTAGTGACCTTAGACATTTTTGGTCAAAATGTTCATAAATACGTGTGCTGTGACATTTTACAAACTTTTCACTTTTTCTAATATTTTTCACTTTGTCAATCATTTTTTCAATACTTGATGATTTTCACATTTTTTTGAACTTTAGTGACCTTTGACATTTTTGGTCAAAATTTTCATAAATACGTGTACTGTGACATTTTACAAACTTTTCACTTTTCCTAATATTTTTTCACTTTGTCAATCATTTTTTCAATACTTTATGATTTTCATATTTTTTCCGATATTAGTGACCTTAGACATTTTTGGTCAAAATTTTCATTAATACATATACTTTGACATTTTACAAACTTTTCATTTTTCCTAATATTTTTCACTTTTAAAACCATTTTTTCAATACTTGATGATTTTCACATTTTCT
Source organism: Fistularia commersonii (assembly GCF_037954325.1). NCBI lineage: Eukaryota > Metazoa > Chordata > Actinopteri > Syngnathiformes > Fistulariidae > Fistularia > Fistularia commersonii. The sequence continues at coordinate 13,762,939 of NC_141307.1, forward strand.
TGAACGTTAGTGACCCTAGACATTTTTGGTCAAAATTTTCATAAATACATATACTTTGACATTTTACAAACTTTTCACTTTTCCTAATATTTTTCACTTTGTCAATCATTTTTTCAATACTATATGATTTTCACATTTTTTTGAACGTTAGTGACCTTAGACATTTTTGGTCAAAATTTTCATAAATACATATACTGTGACATTTTACAAACTTTTCACTTTTCTAATATTTTTCACTTTTTCAACCATTTTTTCAATACTTTATGATTTTCATATTTTTTCCGATATTAGTGACCTTAGACATTTTTGGTCAAAATTTTCATAAATACATATACTGTGACATTTTACAAACTTTTCACTTTTCCTAATATTTTTCACTTTGTCAATCATTTTTTCAATACTTTATGATTTTCACTTTCCTTTGAACGTAAGTGTCCTTCGACATTTTTGGTCAAAATTTCATGAACGAATGTACTGTGACATTTTACTAACTTTTCACTTTTCCTAATATTTTTCACTTTGTCAACCATTTTTTCAATACTAAATGATTTTCACATTTTTTTGAACGTTAGTGACCTTAGACATTTTTGGTCAAAATTTTCATAAATACATATACTTTGACATTTTACTAACTTTTCACTTTTCCTAATATTTTTCACTTCATCAATCATCTTTTCAATATTGATGATTTTCACATTTTTTTGAACTTTAGTGACCTTTGACATTTTTGGTCAAAATTTTCATAAATACGTGTACTGTGACATTTTACAAACTTTTCACTTTTTCTAATATTTTTCACTTTGTCAATCATTCTTTCAATACTTGATGATTTTCACATTTTTTTGAACGTTAGTGACCTTAGACATTTTTGGTCAAAATTTTGAAAAAATACATGTACTGTGACATTTTACAAACTTTTCACTTTTCCTAATATTTTTCACTTTGTCAATCATTTTTTCAATACATGATGATTTTCACATTTTTTTGAACGTTAGTGACCTTAGACATTTTTGGTAAAAAAGTTTTCATAAATACATGTATTGTGACATTTTACTAACTTTTCACTATTCCTAATATTTTTCACTTTTTCAACCATTTTTTCAATACTTTATGATTTTCATATTTTTTCCGATATTAGTGACCTTAGACATATTTGGTCAAAATTTTCATTAATACATATACTTTGACATTTTACAAACTTTTCATTTTTCCTAATATTTTTCACTTTTTCTACAATTTTTTCAATACTTTATGATTTTCATATTTTTTCCGATATTAGTGACCTTAGACATTTTTGGTCAAAATTTTCATTGATACATATACTTTGACATTTTACAAACTTTTCATTTTTCTTAATATTTTTCACTTTTAAAACCATTTTTTCAATACTTGATGATTTTCACATTTTTTTGAACGTTAGTGACCCTAGACATTTTTGGTCAAAATTTTCATAAATACATATACTTTGACATTTTACAAACTTTTCATTTTTCCTAATATTTTTCACTTTGTCAATCATTTTTTCAATACTTTATGATTTTCACTTTCCTTTGAATGTAAGTGTCCTTCGACATTTTGGTCAAAATTTCATGAACGAATGTACTGTGACATTTTACTAACTTTTCACTTTTCCTAATATTTTTCACTTTGTCAACCATTTTTTCAATACTAAATGATTTTCACATTTTTTTGAACTTTAGTGACCTTTGAAATTTTTGGTCAAAATTTTCATAAATACATGTACTGTGACATTTTACAAACTTTTCACTTTTCCTAATATTTTTCACTTTGTCAATCATTTTTTCAATACATGATGATTTTCACATTTTTTTGAACTTTAGTGACCTTTGACATTTTTGGTCAGAATTTTCATAAATACGTGTACTTTGACATTTTATAAACTTTTCATTTTTCCTAATATTTTTCACTTTGTCAATCATTTTTTCAATACTATATGATTTTCACATTTTTTTGAACGTTAGTGACCTAAGACATTTTTGGTCAAAATTTTCATAAATACATATACTGTGACATTTTACAAACTTTTCACTTTTCCTAATATTTTTCACTTTTTCAACCATTTTTTCAATACTTTATGATTTTCATATTTTTTCCGATATTAGTGACCTTAGACATTTTTGGTCAAAATTTTCATAAATACATATTCTGTGACATTTTACAAACTTTTCACTTTTCCTAATATTTTTCACTTTGTCAATCATTTTTTCAATACTTGATGATTTTCACATTTTTTTGAACTTTAGTGACCTTTGACATTTTTGGTCAAAATTTTCATGAATACGTGTACTGTAACATTTTACTAACTTTTCACTTTTCCTAATATTTTTCACTTTGTCAACCATTTTTTCAATACTTTATGATTTTCATATTTTTTCCAATATTAGTTAACTTAGACATTTTTGGTTAAAATTTTCGTGAATAGACGTACTGTGACACTTTACTAACTTTTCACTTTTTCTAATATTTTTTACTTTGTCAATCATTTTTTCAATACTTCATGATTTTCACTTTCCTTTGAACGTTAGTGACCTCAGACATTTTTGGTGTAAATTTTCATGAACACATGTACTGTGACACTTTACTAACTTTACACTTTTCCTAATATTTGTCACTTTGTTAACCATTTTTTCAATACTATATGCTTTCCACATGTATTTGAACTTAGTGACCTTTGACATTTTTGGTCAAAATTTTCATTAATACATATACTTTGACATTTTACAAACTTTTCATTTTTCCTAATATTTTTCACTTTTAAAACCATTTTTTCAATACTTGATGATTTTCACATTTTTTTGAACGTTAGTGACCTTAGACATTTTTGGTCAAAATTTTCATAAATACATATACTGTGACATTTTACAAACTTTTCACTTTTCCTAATATTTTTCACTTTGTCAATCATTTTTTCAATACTTGATGATTTTCAAATTTTTTTGAACTTTAGTGACCTTTGACATTTTTGGTCAAAATTTTCATAAATACGTGTACTGTGACATTTTACAAACTTTTCACTTTTTCTAATATTTTTCACTTTATCAATCATTTTTTCAATATTTGATGATTTTCACAGTTTTTTTGAACGTTAGTGACCTTAGACATTTTTGGTCAAAATTTTCATAAATACATGTACTATGACATTAAAAAAACTTTTCATTTTTCCTAATATTTTTCACTTTGTCAATCATTTTTTCAATACTTTATGATTTTCACTTTCCTTTGAACGTAAGTGTCCTTCGACATTTTTGGTCAAAATTTCATGAACGAATGTACTGTGACATTTTACTAACTTTTCACTTTTCCTAATATTTTTCACTTTGTCAACCATTTTTTCAATACTAAATGATTTTCACATTTTTTTGAACGTTAGTGACCTTAGACGTTTTTGGTCAAAATTTTCATAAATACATATACTTTGACATTTTACAAACTTTTCACTTTTCCTAATATTTTTCACTTTGTCAATCATTTTTTCAATACTTGATGATTTTCACATTTTTTTAAACGTTAGTGACCTTAGACATTTTTTGTCAAAATTTTCAAAAATACATGTACTGTGACATTTTACAAACTTTTCACTTTTCCTAATATTTTTCACTCTGTCAATCATTTTTTCAATACATGATGATTTTCACATTTTTTTGAACTTTAGTGACCTTTGACATTTTTGGTCAAAATTTTCATAAATACGTGTACCTTGACATTTTACAAACTTTTCACTTTTCCTAATATTTTTCACTTTGTCAATCATTTTTTCAATACTTTATGATTTTCACATTTTTTTGAACGTTAGTGACCTTAGACATTTTAGGTCAAAATTTTCATAAATACATATACTGTGACATTTTACAAACTTTTCACTTTTCCTAATATTTTTCACTTTGTCAATCATTTTTTCAATACTTGATGGTTTTCACATTTTTTTGAACTTTAGTGACCTTTGACATTTTTGGTCAAAATTTTCATGAATACGTGTACTGTAACATTTTACTAACTTTTCACTTTTCCTAATATTTTTCACTTTGTCAATCATTTTTTCAATACTTGATGATTTTCACATTTTTTTGAACTTAGTGACCTTTGACATTTTTGGTCAAAATTTTCATTAATACATATACTTTGACATTTTACAAACTTTTCATTTTTCCTAATATTTTTCACTTTTAAAACCATTTTTTCAATACTTGATGATTTTCACATTTTTTTGAACGTTAGTGACCCTAGACATTTTTGGTCAAAATTTTCATTAATACATATACTTTGACATTTTACAAACTTTTCACTTTTCCTAATATTTTTCACTTTGTCAATCATTTTTTCAATACTTGATGATTTTCACATTTTTTTGAACGTTAGTGACCTTAGACGTTTTTGGTCAAAATTTTCATAAATACATATACTTTGACATTTTACAAACTTTTCACTTTTCCTAATATTTTTCACTTTGTCAATCATTTTTTCAATACTTGATGATTTTCACATTTTTTTGAACGTTAGTGACCTTAGACATTTTTGGTCAAAATGTTCATAAATACGTGTGCTGTGACATTTTACAAACTTTTCACTTTTTCTAATATTTTTCACTTTGTCAATCATTTTTTCAATACTTGATGATTTTCACATTTTTTTGAACTTTAGTGACCTTTGACATTTTTGGTCAAAATTTTCATAAATACGTGTACTGTGACATTTTACAAACTTTTCACTTTTCCTAATATTTTTTCACTTTGTCAATCATTTTTTCAATACTTTATGATTTTCATATTTTTTCCGATATTAGTGACCTTAGACATTTTTGGTCAAAATTTTCATTAATACATATACTTTGACATTTTACAAACTTTTCATTTTTCCTAATATTTTTCACTTTTAAAACCATTTTTTCAATACTTGATGATTTTCACATTTTCTTGAACGTTAGTGACCCTAGACATTTTTGGTCAAAATTTTCATAAATACATATACTTTGACATTTTACAAACTTTTCACTTTTCCTAATATTTTTCACTTTGTCAATCATTTTTTCAATACTATATGATTTTCACATTTTTTTGAACGTTAGTGACCTTAGACATTTTTGGTCAAAATTTTCATAAATACATATACTGTGACATTTTACAAACTTTTCACTTTTCTAATATTTTTCACTTTTTCAACCATTTTTTCAATACTTTATGATTTTCATATTTTTTCCGATATTAGTGACCTTAGACATTTTTGGTCAAAATTTTCATAAATACATATACTGTGACATTTTACAAACTTTTCACTTTTCCTAATATTTTTCACTTTGTCAATCATTTTTTCAATACTTTATGATTTTCACTTTCCTTTGAACGTAAGTGTCCTTCGACATTTTTGGTCAAAATTTCATGAACGAATGTACTGTGACATTTTACTAACTTTTCACTTTTCCTAATATTTTTCACTTTGTCAACCATTTTTTCAATACTAAATGATTTTCACATTTTTTTGAACGTTAGTGACCTTAGACATTTTTGGTCAAAATTTTCATAAATACATATACTTTGACATTTTACTAACTTTTCACTTTTCCTAATATTTTTCACTTCATCAATCATCTTTTCAATATTGATGATTTTCACATTTTTTTGAACTTTAGTGACCTTTGACATTTTTGGTCAAAATTTTCATAAATACGTGTACTGTGACATTTTACAAACTTTTCACTTTTTCTAATATTTTTCACTTTGTCAATCATTCTTTCAATACTTGATGATTTTCACATTTTTTTGAACGTTAGTGACCTTAGACATTTTTGGTCAAAATTTTGAAAAAATACATGTACTGTGACATTTTACAAACTTTTCACTTTTCCTAATATTTTTCACTTTGTCAATCATTTTTTCAATACATGATGATTTTCACATTTTTTTGAACGTTAGTGACCTTAGACATTTTTGGTAAAAAAGTTTTCATAAATACATGTATTGTGACATTTTACTAACTTTTCACTATTCCTAATATTTTTCACTTTTTCAACCATTTTTTCAATACTTTATGATTTTCATATTTTTTCCGATATTAGTGACCTTAGACATATTTGGTCAAAATTTTCATTAATACATATACTTTGACATTTTACAAACTTTTCATTTTTCCTAATATTTTTCACTTTTTCTACAATTTTTTCAATACTTTATGATTTTCATATTTTTTCCGATATTAGTGACCTTAGACATTTTTGGTCAAAATTTTCATTGATACATATACTTTGACATTTTACAAACTTTTCATTTTTCTTAATATTTTTCACTTTTAAAACCATTTTTTCAATACTTGATGATTTTCACATTTTTTTGAACGTTAGTGACCCTAGACATTTTTGGTCAAAATTTTCATAAATACATATACTTTGACATTTTACAAACTTTTCATTTTTCCTAATATTTTTGACTTTGTCAATCATTTTTTCAATACTTTATGATTTTCACTTTCCTTTGAATGTAAGTGTCCTTCGACATTTTTGGTCAAAATTTCATGAACGAATGTACTGTGACATTTTACTAACTTTTCACTTTTCCTAATATTTTTCACTTTGTCAACCATTTTTTCAATACTAAATGATTTTCACATTTTTTTGAACTTTAGTGACCTTTGAAATTTTTGGTCAAAATTTTCATAAATACATGTACTGTGACATTTTACAAACTTTTCACTTTTCCTAATATTTTTCACTTTGTCAATCATTTTTTCAATACATGATGATTTTCACATTTTTTTGAACTTTAGTGACCTTTGACATTTTTGGTCAGAATTTTCATAAATACGTGTACTTTGACATTTTATAAACTTTTCATTTTTCCTAATATTTTTCACTTTGTCAATCATTTTTTCAATACTATATGATTTTCACATTTTTTTGAACGTTAGTGACCTAAGACATTTTTGGTCAAAATTTTCATAAATACATATACTGTGACATTTTACAAACTTTTCACTTTTCCTAATATTTTTCACTTTTTCAACCATTTTTTCAATACTTTATGATTTTCATATTTTTTCCGATATTAGTGACCTTAGACATTTTTGGTCAAAATTTTCATAAATACATATTCTGTGACATTTTACAAACTTTTCACTTTTCCTAATATTTTTCACTTTGTCAATCATTTTTTCAATACTTGATGATTTTCACATTTTTTTGAACTTTAGTGACCTTTGACATTTTTGGTCAAAATTTTCATGAATACGTGTACTGTAACATTTTACTAACTTTTCACTTTTCCTAATATTTTTCACTTTGTCAACCATTTTTTCAATACTTTATGATTTTCATATTTTTTCCAATATTAGTTAACTTAGACATTTTTGGTTAAAATTTTCGTGAATAGACGTACTGTGACACTTTACTAACTTTTCACTTTTTCTAATATTTTTTACTTTGTCAATCATTTTTTCAATACTTCATGATTTTCACTTTCCTTTGAACGTTAGTGACCTCAGACATTTTTGGTGTAAATTTTCATGAACACATGTACTGTGACACTTTACTAACTTTACACTTTTCCTAATATTTGTCACTTTGTTAACCATTTTTTCAATACTATATGCTTTCCACATGTATTTGAACTTAGTGACCTTTGACATTTTTGGTCAAAATTTTCATTAATACATATACTTTGACATTTTACAAACTTTTCATTTTTCCTAATATTTTTCACTTTTAAAACCATTTTTTCAATACTTGATGATTTTCACATTTTTTTGAACGTTAGTGACCTTAGACATTTTTGGTCAAAATTTTCATAAATACATATACTGTGACATTTTACAAACTTTTCACTTTTCCTAATATTTTTCACTTTGTCAATCATTTTTTCAATACTTGATGATTTTCAAATTTTTTTGAACTTTAGTGACCTTTGACATTTTTGGTCAAAATTTTCATAAATACGTGTACTGTGACATTTTACAAACTTTTCACTTTTTCTAATATTTTTCACTTTATCAATCATTTTTTCAATATTTGATGATTTTCACAGTTTTTTTGAACGTTAGTGACCTTAGACATTTTTGGTCAAAATTTTCATAAATACATGTACTATGACATTTTAAAAACTTTTCATTTTTCCTAATATTTTTCACTTTGTCAATCATTTTTTCAATACTTTATGATTTTCACTTTCCTTTGAACGTAAGTGTCCTTCGACATTTTTGGTCAAAATTTCATGAACGAATGTACTGTGACATTTTACTAACTTTTCACTTTTCCTAATATTTTTCACTTTGTCAACCATTTTTTCAATACTAAATGATTTTCACATTTTTTTGAACGTTAGTGACCTTAGACGTTTTTGGTCAAAATTTTCATAAATACATATACTTTGACATTTTACAAACTTTTCACTTTTCCTAATATTTTTCACTTTGTCAATCATTTTTTCAATACTTGATGATTTTCACATTTTTTTAAACGTTAGTGACCTTAGACATTTTTTGTCAAAATTTTCAAAAATACATGTACTGTGACATTTTACAAACTTTTCACTTTTCCTAATATTTTTCACTCTGTCAATCATTTTTTCAATACATGATGATTTTCACATTTTTTTGAACTTTAGTGACCTTTGACATTTTTGGTCAAAATTTTCATAAATACGTGTACCTTGACATTTTACAAACTTTTCACTTTTCCTAATATTTTTCACTTTGTCAATCATTTTTTCAATACTTTATGATTTTCACATTTTTTTGAACGTTAGTGACCTTAGACATTTTAGGTCAAAATTTTCATAAATACATATACTGTGACATTTTACAAACTTTTCACTTTTCCTAATATTTTTCACTTTGTCAATCATTTTTTCAATACTTGATGGTTTTCACATTTTTTTGAACTTTAGTGACCTTTGACATTTTTGGTCAAAATTTTCATGAATACGTGTACTGTAACATTTTACTAACTTTTCACTTTTCCTAATATTTTTCACTTTGTCAACCATTTTTTCAATACTTTATGATTTTCATATTTTTTCCAATATCAGTTAACTTAGACATTTTTGGTTAAAATTTTCGTGAATAGACGTACTGTGACACTTTAAAACTTTTCACTTTTTCTAATATTTTTTACTTTGTCAATCATTTTTTCAATACTTCATGATTTTCACTTTCCTTTGAACGTTAGTGACCTTAGACATTTTTGGTGTAAATTTTCATGAACACATGTACTGTGACACTTTACTAACTTTACACTTTTCCTAATATTTGTCACTTTGTTAACCATTTTTTCAATACTATATGCTTTCCAAATGTATTTGAACTTAGTGACCTTTGACATTTTTGGTCAAAATTTTCATTAATATATATACTTTGACATTTTACAAACTTTTCATTTTTCCTAATATTTTTCACTTTTTCAACCATTTTTTCAATACTTTATGATTTTCATATTTTTTCCGATATTAGTGACCTTAGACATTTTTGGTCAAAATTTTCATAAATACATATACTGTGACATTTTACAAACTTTTCACTTTTCCTAATATTTTTCACTTTGTCAATCATTTTTTCAATACTTGATGATTTTCACATTTTTTTGAACGTTAGTGACCTTTGACATTTTTGGTCAAAATTTTCATGAATACGTGTACTGTAACATTTTACTAACTTTTCACTTTTCCTAATATTTTTCACTTTGTCAACCATTTTTTCAATACTTTATGATTTTCATATTTTTTCCAATATTAGTTAACTTAGACATTTTTGGTTAAAATTTTCGTGAATAGACGTACTGTGACACTTTACTAACTTTTCACTTTTTCTAATATTTTTTACTTTGTCAATCATTTTTTCAATACTTGATGATTTTCACTTTCCTTTGAACGTTAGTGACCTTAGACATTTTTGGTGTAAATTTTCATGAACACATGTACTGTGACACTTTACTAACTTTACACTTTTCCTAATATTTGTCACTTTGTTAACCATTTTTTCAATACTATATGCTTTCCACATGTATTTGAACTTAGTGACCTTTGACATTTTTGGTCAAAATTTTTATTAATACATATACTTTGACATTTTACAAACTTTTCATTTTTCCTAATATTTTTCACTTTTAAAACCATTTTTTCAATACTTGATGATTTTCACATTTTTTTGAACGTTAGTGACCCTAGACATTTTTGGTCAAAATTTTCATTAATACATATACTTTGACATTTTACAAACTTTTCACTTTTCCTAATATTTTTCACTTTGTCAATCATTTTTTCAATACTTGATGATTTTCACATTTTTTTGAACGTTAGTGACCTTAGACGTTTTTGGTCAAAATTTTCATAAATACATATACTTTTACATTTTACAAACTTTTCACTTTTCCTAATATTTTTCACTTTGTCAATCATTTTTTCAATACTTGATGATTTTCACATTTTTTTGAACGTTAGTGACCTTTGACATTTTTGGTCAAAATTGTCATTAATACGTATACTTTGACATTTTACAATCTTTTCATTTTTCCTAATATATTTCACTTTGTCAATCATTTTTTCAATACTTTATGATTTTCACATTTTTTTGAACGTTAGTGACTTTTGACATTTTTGGTCAAAATTTTCATAAATACGTGTACTGTGACATTTTACAAACTTTTCACTTTTTCTAATATTTTTCACTTTATCAATCATTTTTTCAATATTTGATGATTTTCACAGTTTTTTTGAACGTTAGTGACCTTAGACATTTTTGGTCAAAATTATCATAAATACATATACTGTGACATTTTACAAACTTTTCACTTTTCCTAATATTTTTCACTTTGTCAATCATTTTTTCAATACTTTATGATTTTCACTTTCCTTTGAACGTAAGTGACCTTAGACATTTTTGGTCAAAATTTCATGAACGAATGTACTGTGACATTTTACTAACTTTTCACTTTTCCTAATATTTTTCACTTTGTCAACCATTTTTTCAATACTTTAAGATTTTCACATTTTTTCCAATATTTTATAACTTAGACATTTTTTGTTAAAATTTTCGTGAATAGACGTACTGTGTCACTTTTCCCAATATTTTTCACTTTGTCCACCATTTTTTCAATACTTGATGATTTTCACATTTTTTTGAACGTTAGTGACCTTTGACATTTTTGGTCAAAATTGTCATTAATACGTATACTTTGACATTTTACAATCTTTTCATTTTTCCTAATATATTTCACTTTGTCAATCATTTTTTCAATACTTGATGATTTTCACAATTTTTTGAACGTTAGTGACCTTTGACATTTTTGGTCAAAATTTTCATTAATACATATACTATGACATTTTACAAACTTTTTATTTTTCCTAATATTTTTCACTTTGTTAATCATTTTTTCAATACTTTATGATTTTCACATTTTTTTGAACGTTAGTGACTTTTGACATTTTTGGTCAAAATTTTCATAAAGACGTGTACTGTGACATTTTACAAACTTTTCAATTTTCTTAATATTTTTCACTTTTTCAACCATTTTTTCAATACTTAATGATTTTCATATTTTTTCCGATGTCAGTTAACTTGGACATTTTTGGTTAAAATTTTCGTGAATACACGTATCGTGAAACTTTACTAACTTTTCACTTTTTCCTAATATTTTTCACTTTGTCAACCATTTTTTGAATACTTTAAGATTTTCACATTTTTTCCAATATTTGTTAACTTAGACATTTTTGGTTAAAATTTTCGTGAATAGACGTACTGTGACACTTTTCTAACTTTTCACTTTTCCCAATATTTTTCACTTTGTCCACTATTTTTTCAATACTTTAAGATTTTCACATTTTTTTGAACGTTATTGACCTTTGACATTTTTGGTGAAAATTTTCATTAATACATGTACCTTGACATTTTACAAACTTTTCACTTTTCCTAAAATTTTTACTTTGTCAATCATTTTTTCAATACTTGATGATTTTCACATTTTTTTGAACGTTAGTGACCTTAGACATTTTTGGTCAAACTTTTCATAAATACGTGTACTGTGACATTTTACAAACTTTTCACTTTTCCTAATATTTTTCATTTTGTCAACCACTTTTTCAATACTTTATGATTTTCATATTTTTTCCAATATTAGTTAACTTAGACATTTTTGGTTAAAATTTTCGTGAATAGACTTACTGTGACACTTTACTAACTTTTCACTTTTTCTAATATTTTTTACTTTGTCAATCATTTTTTCAATACTTCATGAATTTCACTTTCCTTTGAACGTAAGTGACCTTAGACATTTTTGGTGTAAATTTTCATGAACACATGTACTGTGACACTTTACTAACTTTACACTTTTCCTAATATTTGTCACTTTGTTAACCATTTTTTCAATACTTTTTGCTTTCCACATGTATTTGAACTTAGTGACCTTTGACATTTTTGGTCAAAATTTTCATTAATACATATACTTTGACATTTTACAAACTTTTCACTTTTCCTAATATTTTTCACTTTTAAAACCATTTTTTCAATACTTGATGATTTTCACATTTTTTTGAACGTTAGTGACCCTAGACATTTTTGGTCAAAATTTTCATTAATACATGTACTGTGACATTTTACTAACTTTTCACTTTTCCTAATATTTTTCACTTTTTCAACCATTTTTTCAATACTTTATGATTTTCATATTTTTTCCGATATTAGTGACCTTAGACATTTTTGGTCAAAATTTTCATTAATACATATACTTTGACATTTTACAAACTTTTCATTTTTCCTAATATTTTACACTTTTAAAACCATTTTTTCAATACTTGATGATTTTCACATTTTTTTGAACGTTAGTGACCCTAGACATTTTTGGTCAAAATTTTCATAAATACATATACTTTGACATTTTACAAACTTTTCACTTTTCCTAATATTTTTCACTTTGTCAATCATTTTTTCAATACTTGATGATTTTCACATTTTTTTGAACGTTAGTGACCTTAGACATTTTTGGTCAAAATTTTCATAAATACATGTACTGTGACATTTTACTAACTTTTCACTTTTCCTAATATTTTTCACTTTTTCAACCATTTTTTCAATACTTTGTGATTTTCATATTTTTTCCGATATTAGTGACCTTAGACATTTTTGGTCAAAATTTTCATTAATACATATACTTTGACATTTTACAAACTTTTCATTTTTCCTAATATTTTTCACTTTGTCAATCATTTTTTCAATACTATATGATTTTCACATTTTTTTGAACGTTATTGACCTTAGACATTTTTGGTCAAAATTTTCATAAATACATATACTGTGACATTTTACAAACTTTTCACTTTTCCTAATATTTTTCACTTTGTCAATCATTTTTTCAATACTTGATGATTTTCACATTTTTTTGAACTTTAGTGACCTTTGACATTTTTGGTCAAAATTTTCATAAATACATGTACTGTGACATTTTACAAACTTTTCACTTTTCCTAATATTTTTCACTTCATCAATCATTTTTTCAATACTTGATGATTTTCACATTTTTTTGAACGTTAGTGACCTTAGACATTTTTGGTCAAAATGTTCATAAATACATATACTGTGACATTTTACAAACTTTTCACTTTTCCTAATATTTTTCACTTTGTCAATCATTTTTTTCAATACTTTATGATTTTCACATTTTTTTAACTTCAGTGACCTTTGACATTTTTGGTCAAAATTTTCATAAATACGTGTACTGTGACATTTTACAAACTTTTCACTTTTCCTAATATTTTTCACTTTGTCAATCATTTTTTCAATACTTTATGATTTTCACATTTTTCTGAACGTTATTGACCTTAGACATTTTTGGTCAAAATTTTCACAACTACATGTACTGTGACATTTTACTAACTTTTCAGTTTTTCCTAATATTTTTCACTTTTTCAACCATTTTTTCAATACTTTATGATTTTCATATTTTTTCCGATATTAGTGACCTTAGACATTTTTGGTCAAAATTTTCATTAATACATATACTTTGACATTTTACAAACTTTTCATTTTTCCTAATATTTTTCACTTTTAAAACCATTTTTTCAATACTTGATGATTTTCACATTTTTTGAACTTCAGTGACCTTTGACATTTTTGGTCAAAATTTGCATAAATACGTGTACTGTGACATTTTACAAACTTTTCATTTTTCCTAATATTTTTCACTTTGTCAATCATTTTTTCAATACATGATGATTTTCACATTTTTTTGAACTTTAGTGACCTTTGACATTTTTGGTCAAAATTTTCATAAATACGTGTACTGTGACATTTTACAAACTTTTCACTTTTCCTAATATTTTTGACTTTGTCAATGAATTTTTCAATACTTTATGATTTTCACATTTTTCTGAACGTTAGTGACCTTAGACATTTTTGGTCAAAATTTTCACAACTACATGTACTGTGACATTTTACTAACTTTTCACTTTTCCTAATATTTTTCACTTTTTCAACCATTTTTTCAATACTTTATGATTTTCACTTTCCTTTGAACGTAAGTGTCCTTCGACATTTTTGGTCAAAATTTCATGAACGAATGTACTGTGACACTTTACTAACTTTACACTTTTCCTAATATTTGTCACTTTGTTAACCATTTTTTCAATACTAAATGATTTTCACATTTTTTTGAACTTAGTGACCTTTGACATTTTTGGTCAAAATTTTCATTAATACATATACTTTGACATTTTACAAACTTTTCATTTTTCCTAATATTTTTCACTTTTAAAACCATTTTTTCAATACTTGATGATTTTCACATTCTTTTGAACGTTAGTGACCCTAGACATTTTTGGTCAAAATTTTCATAAATACATATACTTTGACATTTTACAAACTTTTTACTTTTCCTAATATTTTTCACTTTGTCAATCATTTTTTCAATACTTGATGATTTTCACATTTTTTTGAACGTTAGTGACCTTAGACATTTTTGGTCAAAATTTTCATAAATACATATACTGTGACATTTTACAAACTTTTCACTTTTCCTAATATTTTTCACTTTTTCAACCATTTTTTCAATACTTTATGATTTTCATATTTTTTCCAATATTAGTGACCTTAGACATTTTTGGTCAAAATTTTCATTAATACATATACTTTGACATTTTACAAACTTTTCACTTTTCCTAATATTTTTCACTTTGTCAATCATTTTTTCAATACTATATGATTTTCACATTTTTTTGAACGTTAGTGACCTTAGACATTTTTGGTCAAAATTTTCATAAATACATATACTGTGACATTTTACAAACTTTTCACTTTTCCTAATATTTTTCACTTTGTCAATCATTTTTTCAATACTTGATGATTTTCACATTTTTTTGAACTTTAGTGACCTTTGACATTTTTGGTCAAAATTTTCATTAATACATGTACTGTGACATTTTACTAACTTTTCACTTTTCCTAATATTTTTCACTTCATCAATCATTTTTTCAATACTTGATGATTTTCACATTTTTTTGAACGTTAGTGACCTTAGACATTTTTGGTCAAAATGTTCATAAATACATATACTGTGACATTTTACAAATTTTTCACTTTTCCTAATATTTTTCACTTTGTCAATCATTTTTTCAATACTTTATGATTTTCACATTTTTTGAACTTCAGTGACCTTTGACATTTTTGGTCAAAATTTGCATAATACGTGTACTGTGACATTTTACAAACTTTTCACTTTTTCTAATATTTTTCACTTTGTCAATCATTTTTTCAATACTTGATGATTTTCACATTTTTTTGAACGTTAGTGACCTTAGACATTTTTGGTCAAAATTTTCATAAATACGTGTACTGTGACATTTTACAAACTTTTCACTTTTCCTAATATTTTTCACTTTGTCAATCATTTTTTCAATACTTTATGATTTTCACATTTTTTTGAACGTTAGTGACCTTAGACATTTTTGGTCAAAATTTTCATAACTACATGTACTGTGACATTTTACTAACTTTTCACTTTTCCTAATATTTTTCACTTTTTCAACCATTTTTTCAATACTTTATGATTTTCATATTTTTTCCAATATTAGTGACCTTAGACATTTTTGGTCAAAATTTTCATTAATACATATACTTTGACATTTTACAAACTTTTCACTTTTCCTAATATTTTTCACTTTTAAAACCATTTTTTCAATACTTGATGATTTTCACATTTTCTTGAACGTAAGTGACCCTAGACATTTTTGGTCAAAATTTTCATAAATACATATACTTTGACATTTTACAAACTTTTCACTTTTCCTAATATTTTTCACTTTGTCAATCATTTTTTCAATACTTGATGATTTTCACATTTTTTTGAACGTTAGTGACCTTAGACATTTTTGGTCAAAATTTTCAAAAATACATGTACTGTGACATTTTACAAACTTTTCACTTTTCCTAATATTTTTCACTTTGTCAATCATTTTTTCAATACATGATGATTTTCACATTTTTTTGAACTTTAGTGACCTTTGACATTTTTGGTCAAAATTTTCATAAATACGTGTACTGTGACATTTTACCAACTTTTCACTTTTCCTAATATTTTTCACTTTGTCAATCATTTTTTCAATACTTGATGATTTTCACATTTTTTTGAACGTTAGTGACCTTAGACATTTTTGGTCAAAATTTTCATAAATACATTTACTGTGACATTTTACTAACTTTTCACTTTTCCTAATATTTTTCACTTTTTCAACCATTTTTTCAATACTTTATGATTTTCATATTTTTTCCGATATTAGTAACCTTAGACATTTTTGGTCATAATTTTCATTGATACATATACTTTGACATTTTACAAACTTTCCTATTTTCCTAATATTTTTCACTTTTAAAACCATTTTTTCAATACTATATGATTTTCACATTTTTTTGAACGTTAGTGACCTTAGACATTTTTGGTCAAAATTTTCATAAATACATATACTGTGACATTTTACAAACTTTTCACTTTTCCTAATATTTTTCACTTTGTCAGTCATTTTTTCAATACTTGATGATTTTCACATTTTTTTGAACTTTAGTGACCTTTGACATTTTTGGTCAAAATTTTCATAAATACATGTACTGTGACATTTTACAAACTTTTCACTTTTCCTAATATTTTTCACTTCATCAATCATTTTTTCAATACTTGATGATTTTCACATTTTTTTGAACGTTAGTGACCTTAGACATTTTTGGTCAAAATGTTCATAAATACATATACTGTGACATTTTACAAACTTTTCACTTTTCCTAATATTTTTCACTTTGTCAATCATTTTTTCAATACTTTATGATTTTCACATTTTTTGAACTTCAGTGACCTTTGACATTTTTGGTCAAAATTTGCATAAATACGTGTACTGTGACATTTTACAAACTTTTCACTTTTTCTAATATTTTTCACTTTTTCAATCATTTTTTCAATACTTGATGATTTTCACATTTTTTTGAACGTTAGTGACCTTAGACATTTTTGGTCAAAATTTTCATAACTACATGTACTGTGACATTTTACTAACTTTTCACTTTTCCTAATATTTTTCACTTTTTCAACCATTTTTTCAATACTTTATGATTTTCATATTTTTTCCGATATTAGTGACCTTAGACATTTTTGGTCAAAATTTTCATTAATACATATACTGTGACATTTTACAAACTTTTCATTTTTCCTAATATTTTTCACTTTTAAAACCATTTTTTCAATACTTGATGATTTTCACATTTTTTTGAACGTTAGTGACCTTAGACATTTTTGGTCAAAATTTTCATAAATACATGTACTGTGACATTTTACAAACTTTTCACTTTTCCTAATATTTTTCACTTTGTCAATCATTTTTTCAATACATGATGATTTTCACATTTTTTTGAACTTTAGTGACCTTAGACGTTTTTGGTCAAAATTTTCATAAATACATGTACTGTGACATTTTACAAACTTTTCACTTTTCCTAATATTTTTCACTTTGTCAATCATTTTTTCAATACTTGATGATTTTCACATTTTTTTGAACGTTAGTGACCTTAGACATTTTTGGTCAAAATTTTCATAAATACATTTACTGTGACATTTTACTAACTTTTCACTTTTCCTAATATTTTTCACTTTTTCAACCATTTTTTCAATACTTTATGATTTTCATATTTTTTCCGATATTAGTAACCTTAGACATTTTTGGTCAAAATTTTCATTAATACATATACTTTGACATTTTACAAACTTTTCATTTTTCCTAATATATTTCACTTTATCAATCATTTTTTCAATACTATATGATTTTCACATTTTTTTGAACGTTAGTGACCTTAGACATTTTTGGTCAAAATTTTCATAAATACATATACTGTGACATTTTACTAACTTTTCACTTTTCCTAATATTTTTCACTTCATCAATCATTTTTTCAATACTTGATGATTTTCACATTTTTTTGAACGTTAGTGACCTTAGACATTTTTGGTCAAAATGTTCATAAATACATGTACTGTGACATTTTACAAACTTTTCACTTTTCCTAATATTTTTCACTTTGTCAATCATTTTTTCAATACTTTATGATTTTCACATTTTTTGAACATCAGTGACCTTTGACATTTTTGGTCAAAATTTGCATAAATACGTGTACTGTGACATTTTACAAACTTTTCACTTTTCCTAATATTTTTCACTTTGTCAATCATTTTTTCAATACTTGATGATTATCACATTTTTCTGAACGTTAGTGACCTTAGACATTTTTGGTCAAAATTTTCACAACTACATGTACTGTGACATTTTACTAACTTTTCACTTTTCCTAGTATTTTTCACTTTTTCAACCATTTTTTCAATACTTTATGATTTTCATATTTTTTCCGATATTAGTGACCTTAGACATTTTTGGTCAAAATTTTCATTAATACATATACTTTGACATTTTACAAACTTTTCATTTTTCCTAATATTTTTCACTTTTAAAACCATTTTTTCAATACTTGATGATTTTCACATTTTCTTGAACGTAAGTGACCCTAGACATTTTTGGTCAAAATTTTCATAAATACATATACTTTGACATTTTACAAACTTTTCACTTTTCCTAATATTTTTCACTTTGTCAATCATTTTTTCAATACTTGATGATTTTCACATTTTTTTGAACGTTAGTGACCTTAGACATTTTTGGTCAAAATTTTCAAAAATACATGTACTGTGACATTTTACAAACTTTTCACTTTTCCTAATATTTTTCACTTTGTCAATCATTTTTTCAATACATGATGATTTTCACAATTTTTTGAACTTTAGTGACCTTTGACAATTTTGGTCAAAATTTGCATAAATACGTGTACTGTGACATTTTACAAACTTTTCACTTTTCCTAATATTTTTCACTTTGTCAATCATTTTTTCAATACTTTATGATTTTCACATTTTTTTGAACGTTAGTGACCTTAGACATTTTTGGTCAAAATTTTCATAACTACATGTACTGTGACATTTTACTAACTTTTCACTTTTCCTAATATTTTTCACTTTTTCAACCATTTTTTCAATACTTTATGATTTTCATATTTTTTCCGATATTAGTGACCTTAGACATTTTTGGTCAAAATTTTCATTAATACATATACTTTGACATTTTTCAAATTTTCAAAAATACATGTACTGTGACATTTTACTAACCTTTCATTTTTCCTAATATTTTTCACTTTTAAAACCATTTTTTCAATGCTTGATTATTTTCACATTTTTTTGAACGTTAGTGACCTTAGACATTTTTGGTCAAAATTTTCATAAATACATGTACTGTGACATTTTACTAACTTTTCACTTTTCCTAATATTTTTCACTTTTTCAACCATTTTTTCAATACTTTATGATTTTCATATTTTTTCTGATGTTAGTGACCTTAGACATTTTTGGTCAAAATTTTCATTGATACATATACTTTGACATTTTACAAACTTCTCTATTTTCCTAATATTTTTCATTTTTAAAACCATTTTTTCAATACTTGATGATTTTCACATTTTTTTTAACTTTAGTGACCTTTGACATTTTTGGTCAAAATTTTCATAAATACGTGTACTGTGACATTTTACAAACTTTTCACTTTTCCTAATATTTTTCACTTTGTCAATCATTTTTTCAATACTTTATGATTTTCACATTTTTTTGAACGTTAGTGACCTTAGACATTTTTAGTCAAAATTTTCATAACTACATGTACTGTGACATTTTACTAACTTTTCACTTTTCCTAATATTTTTCACTTTTTCAACCATTTTTTCAATACTTGATGATTTTCACATTTTTTCCGATATTATTGACCTTAGACATTTTTGGTCAAAATTTTCATTAATACATATACCTTGACATTTTATAAACTTTTCAAATTTCCTAATATTTTTCACTTTGTCAATCATTTTTTCAATACTATATGATTTTAAACATTTTTTTGAACGTTAGTGACCTTAGACATTTTTGGTCAAAATTTTCATAAATACATATACTGTGACATTTTACAAACTTTTCACTTTTCCTAATATTTTTCACTTTGTCAATCATTTTTTCAATACTTGATGATTTTCACATTTTTTAGAACTTTAGTGACCTTTGACATTTTTGGTCAAAATTTTCATAAATACGTGTACTGTGACATTTTACAAACTTTTCACTTTTCCTAATATTTTTCACTTAGTCAACCATTTTTTCAATACTTTATGATTTTCATATTTTTTCCAATATTAGTTAACTTAGACATTTTTGGTTAAAATTTTCGTGAATAGACGTACTGTGACACTTTACTAACTTTTCACTTTTTCTAATATTTTTTACTTTGTCAATCATTTTTTCAATACTTCATGATTTTCACTTTCCCTCAAACGTTAGTTACCTTAGACATTTTTGGTGTAAATTTTCATGAACACATGTACTGTGACACTTTACTAACTTTACACTTTTCCTAATATTTGTCACTTTGTTAACCATTTTTTGAATACTATATGCTTTCCACATGTATTTGAACTTAGTGACCTTTGACATTTTTGGTCAAAATTTTCATTAATTCATATACTTTGACATTTTACAAACTTTTCATTTTTCCTAATATTTTTCACTTTTAAAACCATTTTTTCAATGCTTGATGATTTTCACATTTTTTTGAACGTTAGTGACCCTAGACATTTTTGGTCGAAATTTTCACTAATACATATACTTTGACATTTTACAAACTTTTCACTTTTCCTAATATTTTTCACTTTGTCAATCATTTTTTCAATACTTGATGATTTTCACATTTTTTTGAACGTTAGTGACCTTAGACATTTTTGGTCAAAATTTTCATAAATACATATACTGTGACATTTTACAAACTTTTCACTTTTCCTAATATTTTTCACTTTGTCAATCATTTTTTCAATACTTGATGATTTTAACATTTTTTTGAACTTTAGTGACCTTTGACATTTTTGGTCAAAATTTTCATAAATACGTGTACTGTGACATTTAACAAACTTTTCACTTTTTCTAATATTTTTCACTTTGTCAACCATTTTTTCAATACTAAATGATTTTCACATTTTTTTGAACGTTAGCGACCTTACACATTTTTGGTCAAAATTTTCATAAGTACATATACTTTGACATTTTACAAACTTTTCACTTTTCCTAATATATTTCACTTTGTCAATCATTTTTTCAATACTTTATGATTTTCATATTTTTTCCGATATTAGTGACCTTAGACATTTTTGGTCAAAATTTTCATTAATACATATACTTTGACATTTTACAAACTTTTCATTTTTCCTAATATATTTCACTTTCTCAACCATTTTTTCAATACTTTATGATTTTCATATTTTTTCCAATATTAGTTAACTTAGACATTTTTGGTTAAAATTTTCTTGAATAGACGTACTGTGACACTTTACAAACTTTTCACTTTTTCTAATATTTTTTACTTTGTCAATCATTTTTTCAATACTTCATGATTTTCACTTTCCTTTGAACGTTAGTGACCTTAGACATTTTTGGTGTAAATTTTCATGAAAACATGTTCTGTGACACTTTACTAACTTTACACTTTTCCTAATATTTGTCACTTTGTTAACCATTTTTTCAATACTATATACTTTCCACATGTATTTGAACTTAGTGACCTTTGACATTTTTGGTCAAAATTTTCATTAATACATATACTTTGACATTTTACAAACTTTTCTTTTTTCCTAATATTTTTCGCTTTTAAAACCATTTTTTCAATACTTGATGATTTTCACATTTTTTTGAACGTCAGTGACCCTAGACATTTTTGTTCAAAATTTTCATAAATACATATACTTTGACATTTTACAAACTTTTCACTTTTTCTAATATTTTTCACTTTGTCAATCATTTTTTCAATACTTGATGATTTTCACATTTTTTTGAACGTTAGTGACCTTAGACATTTTTGTTCAAAATTTTCATAAATACATGTACTGTGACATTTTACTAACTTTTCACTTTTCCTAATATTTTTCACTTTTTCAACCATTTTTTCAATACTTTATGATTTTCATATTTTTTCCGATATTAGTGACCTTAGACATTTTTGGTCAAAATTTTCATTAATACATATACTTTGACATTTTACAAACTTTTCATTTTTCCTAATATTTTTCACTTTGTCAATCATTTTTTCAATACTTGATGATTTTCACATTTTTTTGAACGTTAGTGACCTTTGACATTTTTGGTCAAAATTTTCATAAATACATGTACTGTGACATTTTACTAACTTTTCACTTTTCCTAATATTTTTCACTTCATCAATCATTTTTTCAATACTTGATGATTTTCACATTTTTTTGAACGTTAGTGACCTAGACATTTTTGGTCAAAATGTTCATAAATACATGTACTGTGACATTTTACAAACTTTTCACTTTTCCTAATATTTTTCACTTTGTCAATCATTTTTTCAATACTTTATGATTTTCACATTTTTTGAACTTCAGTGACCTTTGACATTTTTGGTCAAAATTTGCATAAATACGTGTACTGTGACATTTTACAAACTTTTCACTTTTTCTAATATTTTTCACTTTGTCAATCATTTTTTCAATACTTGATGATTTTCACATTTTTTTGAACGTTAGTCACCTTAGACATTTTTGGTCAAAATCTTCAAAAATACATGTACTGTGACATTTTACAAACTTTTCACTTTTCCTAATATTTTTCACTTTGTCAATCATTTTTTCAATACATGATGATTTTCACATTTTTTTGAACTTGAGTGACCTTTGACATTTTTGGTCAAAATTTTCATAAATACGTGTACTGTTACATTTTACAAACTTTTCACTTTTCCTAATATTTTTCACTTTGTCAATCATTTTTACAATACTTGATGATTTTCACATTTTTTTGAACGTTAGTGACCTTAGACATTTTTGGTCAAAATTTTCATAAATACATGTACTGTGACATTTTACTAACTTTTCACTTTTCTTATATTTTTGACTTTTTCAACCATTTTTTCAATACTTTATGATTTTCATATTTTTTCCGATATTAGTGACCTTAGACATTTTTGGTCAAAATTTTCATTAATACACGTACTGTGACATTTTACTAACTTTTCACTTTTCCTAATATTTTTCACTTTTAAAACCATTTTTTCAATACTTGATGATTTTCACATTTTTTTGAACGTTAATGACCCTAGACATTTTTGTTCAAAATTTTCATAAATACATATACTTTGACATTTTACAAACTTTTCACTTTTCCTAATATTTTTCACTTTGTCAATCATTTTTTCAATACTTGATGATTTTCACATTTTTTTGAACATTAGTGACCTTAGACATTTTTGGTCAAAATTTTCATTAATACATATACTTTGACATTTTACAAACTTTTCATTTTTCCTAATATTTTTCACTTTGTCAATCATTTTTTCAATACTTGATGATTTTCACATTTTTTTGAACTTCAGTGACCTTTGACATTTTTGGTCAAAATTTGCATAAATACGTGTACTGTGACATTTTACAAACTTTTCACTTTTTCTAATATTTTTCACTTTGTCAATCATTTTTTCAATACTTGATGATTTTCACATTTTTTTGAACGTTAGTGACCTTAGACATTTTTGGTCAAAATTTTCAAAAATACATGTACTGTGACATTTTACAAACTTTTCACTTTTCCTAATATTTTTCACTTTGTCAATCATTTTTTCAATACTAAATGATTTTCACATTTTTTTGAACGTTAGTGACCTTAGAGGTTTTGGGTCAAAATTTTCATAAATACATGTACTGTGACATTTTACTAACTTTTCCCTTTCCTAATATTTTTCACTTCATCAATCATTTTTTCAATACTTTAAGATTTTCACATTTTTTTGAACGTTAGTGACCTTAGACATTTTGGGTCAAAATGTTCATAAATACATGTACTGTGACATTTTACAAACTTTTCACTTTTCCTAATATTTTTCACTTTGTCAATCATTTTTTCAATACTTTATGATTTTCACATTTTTTTGAACTTTAGTGACCTTTGACATTTTTGGTCAAAATTTTCATAAATACGTGTACTGTGACATTTTACACTCTTTTCACTTTTTCTAATATTTTTCACTTTGTCAATCATTTTTTCAATACTTGATGATTTTCTCATTTTTTTGAACGTTAGTGACCTTAGACATTTTTGGTCAAAATTTTCAAAAATACATGTACTGTGACATTTTACAAACTTTTCACTTTGTCTAATATTTTTCACTTTGTCAATCATTTTTTCAATATTTGATGATTTTCACAGATTTTTTGAACGTTAGTGACCTTAGACATTTTTGGTCAAAATTTTCATAAATATGTGTACTGTGACATTTTACAAACTTTTCACTTTTTCTAATATTTTTCACTTTATCAATCATTTTTTCAATACTTTATGATTTTCACTTTCCTTTGAACGTAAGTGACCTTAGACATTTTTGGTCAAAATTTCATGAACGAATGTACTGTGACATTTTACTAACTTTTCACTTTTCCTAATATTTTTCACTTTGTCAACCATTTTTTCAATACTTGATGATTTTCACATTTTTTCGAATATTAGTTAACTTAGACATTTTTGGTTAAAATTTTCGTGAATAGACGTCCTGTGACACTTTACTAACTTTTCACTTTTCCCAATATTTTTCACTTTGTCCACTATTTTTTCAATACTTGATGATTTTCACATTTTTTTGAACGTTAATGACCTTTGACATTTTTGGTCAAAATTTTCATTAATATATATACTATGACATTTTACAAACTTTTCATTTTTCCTAATATTTTTCGCTTTGTCAATCATTTTTTCAATACTTGATGATTTTCATATTTTTTCCGATGTCAGTTAACTTGGACATTTTTGGTTAAAATTTTCGTGAATACACGTATCGTGAAACTTTACTAACTTTTCAATTTTTCCTAATATTTTTCACTTCGTCAACCATTTTTTTTAATATTTTATGATTTTCATATTTTTTCCAATATTAGTTAACTTAGACATTTTTGGTTAAAATTTTCGTGAATAGACGTACTGTGACACTTTACTAACTTTTCACTTTTCCAAATATTTTTCACTTTGTCCACCATTTTTTCAATACTTGATGATTTTCACATTTTTTTGAACGTTAGTGACCTTTGACATTTTTGGTCAAAATTGTCATTAATACGTATACTTTGACATTTTACAAACTTTTCACTTTTCCTAATATTTTTCACTTTGTCAATCATTTTTTCAATACATGATGATTTTCACATTTTTTTGAACTTTAGTGACCTTAGACATTTTTGGTCAAAATTTTCAAAAATACATGTACTGTGACATTTTACAAACTTTTCACTTTTCCTAATATTTTTCACTTTGTCAATCATTTTTTCAATACATGATGATTTTCACATTTTTTTGAACTTTAGTGACCTTTGACATTTTTGGTCAAAATTTTCATAAATATGTGTACTGTGACATTTTACAAACTTTTCACTTTTTCTAATATTTTTCACTTTATCAATCATTTTTTCAATATTTGATGATTTTCACAGTTTTTTTGAACGTTAGTGACCTTAGACATTTTTGGTCAAAATTATCATAAATACATATACTGTGACATTTTACAAACTTTTCATTTTTCCTAATATTTTTCACTTTGTCAATCATTTTTTCAATACTTTATGATTTTCACTTTCCTTTGAACGTAAGTGACCTTAGACATTTTTGGTCAAAATTTCATGAACGAATGTACTGTGACATTTTACTAACTTTTCACTTTTCCTAATATTTTTCACTTTGTCAACCATTTTTTCAATACTTTAAGATTTTCACATTTTTTCCAATATTTTATAACTTAGACATTTTTTGTTAAAATTTTCGTGAATAGACGTACTGTGACACTTTTCTAACTTTTCACTTTTCCCAATATTTTTCACTTTGTCCACCATTTTTTCAATACTTGATGATTTTCACATTTTTTTGAACGCTAGTGACCTTTGACATTTTTGGTCAAAATTGTCATTAATACGTATACTTTGACATTTTACAAAGTTTTCATTTTTCCAAATATTTTTCACTTTTGTCAATCATTTTTTCAATACTTGATGATTTTCATATTTTTTCCGATGTCAATTAACTTAGACATTTTTGGTCAAAATTTTCGTGAATACACGTATCGTGAAACTTTACTAACTTTTCACTTTTTCCTAATATTTTTAACTTTGTCAATCATTTTTTTAAATATTTTATGATTTTCATATTTTTTCCAATATTAGTAAACTTAGACATTTTTGGTCAAAATTTTCATAAATACATGTACTGTGACATTTTACAAACTTTTCATTTTCCTAATATTTTTCACTTTTTCAATCATTTTTTCGAACGTTAGTGACCTTTGACATTTTTGGTCAAAATTTTCATTAATACATATACTATGACATTTTACAAACTTTTCATTTTTCCTAATATTTTTCACTTTGTTAATCATTTTTTCAATACTTTATGATTTTCACATTTTTTTGAACGTTAGTGACCTTTGACATTTTTGGTCAAAATTTTCATTAATACATGTACTGTGACATTTTACAAACTTTTCACTTTTCCTAATATTTTTCGCTTTGTCAATCATTTTTTCAATACTTGATGATTTTCACATTTTTTTGAACGTTAGTAACCCTAGACATTTTTGGTCAAAATTTTCATAAATACATGTACTGTGACATTTTACCAACTTTTCACTTTGTCAACCATTTCTTCAATACTTCATGATTTTCATATTTTTTCCGATATTAGTTAACTTAGACATTTTTGGTTAAAATTTTCGTGAATACACGTACCGTGAAACTTTACTAACTTTTCACTTTTCCAAATATTTTTTACTTTGACAACCATTTTTATGGTGGACAATACTTTATGATTTTCACTTTCCTTTCCAAAAAATTGTTGACAAAGTGAAAAATATTTGAAAAAGTAAAATAAATGTCAAAATTGGTATATTCATAAAAAATTTGACAAAAATGTCAAAGGCCAGCTTCTTCTCCTTCTTTCGGCTTTTTCCCGGCAGGGGTCGCCACAGCGAGTCAACTTTCTCCATCTAACCCGATTCTCTGGATCCTCCTCTCTCACACCAACTACCTTCATATCCTCTCTCACTACGTCCATAAAATTTCTCTCTGGTCTTCCTCGAGACCTTTTGCCTAGCAACTCCAATTCCAGCTTCCGTCTACCAATATATTCTCCATCTGCCTCCTCTGCCCATGACCAAACCATCTCAGTCTGGCTTCTCCGATCTTCTCTCCAAAACATCTAACATGTGCTGTTCCTTTGATAGACTCATTTCTGATCCTCCTCATCCTGGTCACTCCCAAAGAGAACCTCAACATCTTCATCTCTGCAAGCTCTAGTTCCTCCTGCTGTCTTTTGGTCATTGTAACAGTTTCTAGTGCAAACATCATCGCTGGTCTCACCACTGTCTTGTACACCTATCCTTTTATTCTGGCTGAAAGTCTTCTATCACATAGTACCCCTGACACTTTTCTCCACCCATTCCAACCTGCTTGGACCCGTCTCTTCACCTCTTTTTCACGCTCTCCGTTGCTCTGGACTGTTGACCCTAAGTACCTGAAATCCTCCAGCTTCTTGAACTCCACTTCCTGTAGCATCACCGTTCCTCCCGAGTTCCTCTCATTCACACACATATATTCTGTCTTGCTGCGACTAACTTTCATTCCTCTCCTTTCCAGAGCATACTTCCACCTCTCTAGATTTTCCTCTACCTGTTGTCTGCTCTCACTACAGATCACAATGTCATCCGCAAACATCATGGTCCATGGGGATTCCTGTCTAACCTCATCTGTCATCACCATTGCGAACAAGAAGGGGCTCAGAGCTGAGCCCATGATGGAGTCCCACCTCCACCTTGAACTTCTCAGTTACCCCTACAGCACACCGTACCAGTGTCTTACAGCTAGCATACATGTCCTGCACCAGTCTAACATACTTCTCTGCCACTCCAGACTTCCTCATACAATACCAGAGCTAATACAGAGCTACAATACAATCTGTTCTGCAATTGAACTCTGTTTGAGATAGAAAAGAGGATGGATTTTGTCTACAAATGATCCTAAATAATACTGCAGGTTTATCAGGTTATTATTGGCGTTTTTCATGTTTCGC
Organism: Fistularia commersonii; assembly: GCF_037954325.1. NCBI lineage: Eukaryota > Metazoa > Chordata > Actinopteri > Syngnathiformes > Fistulariidae > Fistularia > Fistularia commersonii. Next base: position 13,791,643 of record NC_141307.1, read on the forward strand.
AGCTGTTTGCTAGAAAGGCATTTATTGTGGCTACTATCCGTTTGTGTGGCCACGGGACCGGACTTTTGTTGTCCCGGTGTGTTCAGGAACTGATCAAGCAAGAATGGTTTATTCAAAGTCAGGAAATACACTTAGGAGATATCCCGGGCTAGAATGAATGTCACCCCGAGAGGATGGTTCACCCTCTGCACACCCTCTGAGACACGTCCAGCGGATGTGCAGGTGAGGAGGTTCCGTCATTTTATACCATCGCCTCAACGCTCAAGTTTATTTCCAAATAAGGACTTGTTTTACACACTCATGGAATTTGGGCACTTGGGGTGCCGGGCCGCGTCCCGGATAAAGCCGCGGGGTTCGCCATCGATTACGCTTTGGGGGTGTCAATGGAAGAGAACACAGTTGGGCATCCCTTTGTCGTCACGTGATGCTCTCGTGGGCGAATTTTAACACTACATGAGTTATCTATCTGCAATGCACCCCTCTTTATACTGCATTAGATGTTTTGTTTTTTTTTTATAGCCATATACTAATTATTGGGGGGTGGATTGATTCGGAGCACTACTGAAGGCCTCGGTGTAAAATGCACGGCCCGCCACTGAGAATCCACCTGAATCCGGTCACCATCAGGGGTACAGAAGTGAACATTGTGGACACCTACAAATACCTGGGTGTCCACTTGGACAATAAACTGGACTGTAAACACCAACGCCATCTTCAAGAAGGGTCTTGAAGCTGGAGTCTGTGGTGCAGGTGTCAGAGAAGCTCCTCAGCATCATGGACAACATCCATCACCCCCTGCATGGACACTGACGTCCTGTCAGAGCTCTTTCAGTCATAGATTGATACCACCAAGGAGCTCCACTGAACGCCACAGGAGGTCTTTCCTACCTGAGGCTATCAGACCTTTTAATTCCCCTTCCTTCTGCCAAAGGGAATCTTAAAATCTTTGTACTTTTTAAAACCTTAAAAAACTTGATAGCCTTAACCTTGACAATTTATATTTTATTGTATTTCTTATTCTCCCTCCTCCCTACTATTATCTATTCTATGCATGTTCTATGTATCTATGTTTTTGCTTGACACTCTGGCACAGCAATTTCCTTCAGGATAAATAAAGTTGTTCTCATCTCATCTCTCTCATATATATATATACATATATATATATATATATATACATATATACTTTTTTTAATTTTTTGACGTAACTATTACACTGCTGTGAAAAAGGAATTTCCCCTATGGAGATGGATACTTGATTGGTAATTCCAAGCAGCTGAGAGCGTTTAGTAAATGCTAACTGGTTGCGGTCTGCTATTGGTCCCTGCCAGGGCGCTGGCCGTGACGCAACTTCCGGATGACGGCAGAACTCTGGAGAGCCAGCTGAGCGCTGCGCGTCTCTTGACGGGAGAATTGCTTTTGTGAGGGGAAGCACAATTTCGTCTTGTCTTTCAGATCCAACGCGTTTGGAGCGCGCTTTTGGTCTTGTGTTTTGCTTTTTTTTTTCTTCTCCATTTTTCTGTGATATAATTCTGCTTAGTGATGGGACGATGAAACCTCAAGGAGTGTGTTGACACATTAGACCAGGGGTCGGCAACCCATGCGGCTCTTCCATCTTTACACTGCGGCTCCGAGTGGCTTGGTAAAATATATCATAAATATTTAATTGAAGAATATTTCATTCGTGTTAATTCCTTTTTTTAACTTTTAGTTCTAAGTTGGAAGATTATTGTGATCTTAAAATATTAAATAAAATTATATTGTTTTTCGCCGCTCAAAATAACGTCACACCGGCGGAAGCCGGTAGACCCGCCAGCCGGTAAAGTCCCGATTTGCAAATGCTGTGCGCAGGAGTCCAGGAGCAGAAGTCCTATGAACCAGGTAAAATAAATATTAAGATATTTTGCAAATATTAATTTTTTGTTTACTGACAGTGCTTTTTTTGCCCCCGATTTATTTTTAAAATTCAGGTCAAGGCTCCGCTCAACGCTCTGAAAGCCCAAAGCTCGAAATGACTTCATTACATAAATAAGATTTAATTTTCTCCGTAATACTTTGTGATTTTCAGAAGCAACACACTACACACTTGTTTATACAAAGTATAGAGCGCGATTTCAGTGAAAGAAACGTAAAGATAGGACTAGTCAATGAAATCTTTGTTAGTGAAGCTCCAGCTGTGTTTCCGGCTTTAGTTTCATCGGGGAGAAGACTTGTTTCAGGTGTGGAAGTTAAAATCAGGCTTTTTGTTTCAAGCTCGCTTACGTGCTGAAAGTCGCAAAACGGTGAGTTTTGAACTTAAGAGCAGGAATTGTGTGAACTCAGCAAATGTCTACCATCTGTGCTTTTCTTTTTGTCCCTGTCCAAGAAGGTGATGCTGATTTGGTTCCTCTGATGGGCGATCGTGACACCGCGCTTTCACGTGCACACTCCTGAGGCTCGTCCGGCTCATTTCCCTGCTCCCAATGTTCCAAACGCAAAGGCTTCACTTTCCTTTGTCAGTTGGTATGTTCGCATGGCTCCCCTTTGAATGACTTTGAGGTAGGTAAATACCTCGAATGTCTCCTGGTTCCAAAACCAGATGGCACATTTTGTTTTTCCAGACTTTAGAGAAGTCAATGCAGCTACCAAGCCTGACTTGTTCCAACTCCCCTGTGTGGATTGAGGTTCTGCCATGTTTGCTACTAAGGTCAACCTACATAAAAGGGTATCGACAGTTCCCGCTGAGATTTCCAGCTTTGTTACACCCCCGACTGTTTGGGCTTAGAATGCTCTTGCCACGTTCCGACACTGGATGTGCAAAGTTGGAGCCTCTCTGACCTTGAACTTCGCCAAATGAGTTCGGTAAAGCCACCGTCGCTTGGGTAAGAGTGTCTGTTTTTGAAGGAACAAATAAATGGATGTCTACACTTGACTCACACACTCTAGCTTCTTTTCTGCAGCTGAGGATTTGCAAGAAGAATCCCTGGAATCACCATGAGGCAGAATGGCGTGCCTCACTTGGGCGCTCTTTGCAGCTGTTTTATGATCGCTCAGCACAAGAAACTAATTACCAACATGCAGTGGTTGCCAAAAAACACTGTACATTCCAAATTAATAGTGCTTAAACATTTTAATAGTGACATAGAATTAAATGAAATCACTGATAAGTATAACCCTTTAATTCCTTTTTTTCCATTTTAGATTTTTCTCCAAGGTTGCCAAGTGAGCCATAGCCTCGACTGCCTCCAAGGACTACACGTCACTGGTGTGTGTATACATACTACATGTATATACATGTGTGTGTATATGTAGGTATGCAAGGAAAAAGGAAAAGCCCAAAGGATGGAGATGTTTCCATATACATAAAGTGTGGGTGCACTTCTTGCTCATCTTCATAACAAACAGGACACATATGTATACACATGACCATCTCAGCCACCACGCCTGAGGAGACACCAACCTGTGGAGGAGCAAAAGGCCGTCTGACTGCGACTCAACATTTCCTTTGCAGTGTTCACAAGTCAACTGTTAACTGAAATAAAGTGAGACTGAATATAAAACAAAATGTGTTTTCTTTATAGAATGAGTCATGACTTGCAGGTTTGAGTTATTCAATCAGTCATGTTGGAATGTATCAGTGAGGGATACTCATGTTCAAAACAAACATCCAAAGTAATCACTGGAACTGAAATAAGTTCATCACTTTATTTTACAACACTAGTAAGAGCTCAGGTCAGGACACACATATACACTGCTCGGAAAAAAAGGGAACACTCAAATAACATGTCATAGATCAGAATGAAAGAACTATTGCTATGAAATGAATTTAACTTTTGAATTCCTCTTCCCTCAGCCGCAGGGAATCTTCAAATCTTTGTACTTAAGACCTTCAAACACTTGATAGCCTTAACCTTGACACTTTATATTTCATTGTATTTCTTATTCTCCCTCCTTCCTACTATTATCTATTACTGTTATGTTTTTGCTTGAAACTCTGGCACAACAATTTCCTTCGGGATAAATGAAGTTGTTCTCATCTCAAATACTTTATTCTTTACATAGTTCAAAGTGCTGAGAACAAAGTCACACCACGATCGGGCTCGTTCGTATATGTCAAATATAACATCCGCACAAATCACGGTTGGGCGGCTCGGTGGCGCAGCGGTTAGAGCTGTCGCCTCACAGCAAAGCAACCCGGGTTCAAGCCCCACAGCAACCACTGTGTGTGGTTGCCTCTGTGTGGAGTTGGCATGCTCTCCCCGTGTCCGCGTGGGTTCTCTCCTTCCTCCCACTGGCCAAAAGCATGCATTTAAGTTCATCGGCAACTCTAAAGTCTCCCTACGCATGACTGTTGTGTGACTGGCCCTGCTCCAATGCAGGGCGGCCCTATAGGCTGAGAGATGGGCGCCAGCCACCCCGAGCCACCCGCCCAGGCGGGACGCTCACGTGTGACTGTGGCCCCGATACAAAAGGAAACATTTACTTTTTACAACTAAAATACACATCATACACGCAACAAAAATACCAAAAACAAACTTTATTCAACATTTTACATACATTACATTACATTTCAATCATTTCATCATTGAAATTATCTTTAAACTTCAGACACCAAACACGAAAAACAACATATTTTACTTGCAATCCTACCCTCAGTAACCCTGAGTAATGCTTGCTACTCTATCACTCTCAACTTTGACATACATATTGCTGGGAAAAAAAAAAAAAAAAAAAAAAACAATAACCCACAACCCTCCAGACACACCAACAAAATGACTAACTTCACACCGTCACACCAACATTTACATAAACTGTCTCTTTCACAGCTCCGATTGATGAGAAACAATGATTTCCCACCACTCAATGCCAAGTGCTGGGGAGATAAACTTGCCCACTTTACCATTTCAAACTTTACCGCACTTTCGGTCCTCCTTCAATCCATCCATAAATATCCTCTTCCAAACCCTACATTGCTCTGCACTGTTGACAAGCGTACTTAGAGCGTACTTAGCGTACAACACACTGCTCCACAACGTCACTTCAACACTTGCAGCATTGACATTCAATTGTCATCGATCCTTTTTGAATTGAACGTCAACAAGTCTGTCCTGAAATGACCACAGATAGCGAAGAAGCTCGATGCTAATGCTACTAGCCTCTCATCTGCTGTCCGCCGACGTCTCACCTTTGAAAGAAACAAAATTACGGTTACAAATTTCACTACCTCTCTCTGAGAGTTTGGTTTGTGTATCCGTTCATCGAACTGTAGCAATTTCATCAGGAAACACGTTGAAATGTGTTTGTCTCACGCGGGCGTTCCGTTCCACTGCTACTGCTAGCTCGCTCGGCTCCACTTCCGGTCCACGCGCTGGCCGCGCCCCTTATTTATAGGCTCGGTCGGAATAAATGCGTCATTTCCCGTGCCGAATTATTTGGACAAATGTTTGTTTGTATGTTTAAATTCCAAAGTGAAATGGAAAAAGTAGACATTGAATTGAGCTCATTCATTGTGACGAGGCAAATGTTCTGCTCAGTCAATTATTTTGAACAATTAAACGAAGGTTTAACTCATTGACACGTTTTGCAAATAGTATTATAGGAACCAACAAAATGGGATAACTTAGCAGCCACAGTCATAGTTGAGGATAAAGAACTTTCTTTTACTTCATAGACAGTGAGGAAATATGTATGTAGCTATGACTGAACCAGTAGTTATGACGGTCCTACATGAACGGTAAGAGTCAGACTGCCTGCCTGTCGGAACGAATGAACCACAAAAAGCATTTTCTCCTGTCTGATCAATAACAATGCGTTGTTCAGATTAACACTTAAACCCTGTTTGATGGTTTTAAAATGAAAACACAATATATGGAAAGACTGACCGGATTTCAATACATGTATGTAGGTATTCATGTGTGTATATATGTCTGTGTGTGTATACATGTATGATAATATATATGTAGGTATATATGTGTCTATATATGTAAGAGTGTTTGTTTAAATACACTGCTCAAAAAAATAAAGGGAACACTTAAAAAAAACACATCCTAGATCTAAATGAATGAAATAGTCTTCTGAAATACTTTGCTCTTTACACAGTTGAATGTGCTGACAACAAAATCACACAAAAATGATCAATGGAAATCAATTGTATCAACCATGGAGGTCTGGATTAGGAATCACACTCAAAATTAAAGTGTAAAAACAAACTCCAGGCTGATCCAACTTTGATGTAATGTCCTTAAAACAAGTCAAAATGAATCTGTGTTGCTTCCTGAGTGGACACTATGATTTCACAGAAGTGTGATTGACTTGGAGTTACATTGTGTTGTTCAAGTGTTCCCTTTATTTTTTTGAGCAGTATATGTACGTATATATACACAAACATATACGTACGTGCTCCTCTTTTTCAGACTCATCTTCTGCTGGCGGGGAAGAAACCCGTGGCGTCGGCTTGGGCCGCGAACTCCTCCTCCTTCCTCGTTCGACCAACGGTTCCCTGCATCTTGTTGTAAATGGGCAGTACTTTTACCAATAGATGACGCTACTGCTCTATCATCATGCCACTTCTGCTCGGATGTGTCCAGTGAAGAACGGACATTCTGCGAGGATATGCCTTTAACCTTTAATGAAAATTGTGACAAAAATGTCAAAGTTCACTAACATTGGAAAAAAGGTGAAAATCCTTAAGTATTGAAAAAATTGTTGTTAACAAAGTGAAAAATATTGGGAATAGTGAAAAATTGGAAAAATGTCAAAATATGTATGTTCATAAAAACTTCTACAAAAAATATCAAAGTAAGTAAATTTGGAAAAAATGTGAAAACCATAATGTATCGAAATAATTGTTGACAAAGTGAAAAACATTCCGAAAAGTTAAATATTGGCAAAATGTGACAATATAGATATTCATGGAAATTTTGACAAAAAATGTCAAAAATCATTAACATTGGGAAATAAGTGAAAATTGCAAAGTATGATGTAAATTGTTGATAAAGTGAAAAATGTTTGGAAAATTGAAAATTGGAAAAAATTCAATAATACTTATATTCATGAAAATTTTGACAAAAAATGTCAAAGGTCAGTAAAATTGGAAAAAAAAGTGAAAACCATAAAGTATTGAAAATATTGTTGACAAAGTGAAAAATATCGGGAAAAGTGAAACATTGATAAAATATTACCATAGAGATATTCATGAACATTTTGACAAAATATACCAAAAGTCAGTTAATTGGAAGAAATGTGAAAATGATCAAGTATGGTTGTTTCTTCAGAAGTGGGTGAGTAACACACCTTCCAGATTTTGTTGGAAATCGAATGTATAATCCTGCTGCACCGAGGACGAGTCGTGACGACACCACGCAGACGGAGAGAGAACAAGTAGTTGATACGCTGCTGATTTTTCAGCTTTTCCCACTTGCAAAGCATGTAGAGGTCTAATTTTTATCATGGGTTCCTCCTTTAACTGTGAGTGACGGAATCCAAAAGAAAAATCCAGAAAAAACACATTGTATGATTCGAAGTAATTCATTTGCATTTTATTGCAAGACACCAGAAAAACAAAAGTTAATATTTGTTCCAGAGAGCTTTATTGGCAATGACAGAGATCATAAGTTTCCTGTAGTTCTTGAGCAGGTTTCCACACACTGCAGCAGGGATTCTGGCCCATTCCTCCATCCAGACCTTCTCCAGATCCTTCAGGTTTCGGGGCAGTCGCTGGGCAATATGGACTTTCAGCTCCTGATGTCCTTTCACAGCTCTCTGGTCTTGGCCATTGTGGAGAGGTTAGAATTTGTTTGATTGAGTGTGTCCAGGTGTGCTCTATACAGGTAACGAGTTCAAGCTGGTGCCGTGAAGCCAGGTCATGAGTGGAGAACAGGAGGGCCTCTCAAAGAAGAACTCATAGATCTATGAGAGCCACAATTCTCACTGGCTGGTAGGTGATCAAATACTTATTTCATGCAGTAAAATGCAGAGCTTCTTCTTTCGGCTTTTCCCTTCAGGTGTCGCCACAGCGAGTCGGCTTTCTCCATCTAACCCTATTCTCTGGATCCTCCTCTCTCACACCAACTACCTTCATATCCTCTCTCACTACGTCCATAAATCTTCTCTTTGGTCTTCCTCCAGACCTCTTGCCTGGCAGCTCCAATTCCAGCATCCGTCAGAATCAGAATCAGAATCATTTATTAATGGCCACACAACAGCGTTGGTGGAATTAGTTTTGGGTACAGCGCATAATGCTCACATCTCTCCTGTGTCAGTTCCATTGTCAACAATACATACAGAAAATCATGATCAGCAGACACGATACATCAATACATTGATTGATTCAGAGTCCGTATAGCGATTGGGAAAAAGCTGTTTTTGAATCTGACAGATTTGGTTGTGAGACCTGTAGCGCGTCCCGGAGGGCATGAGTGTGAACAGGTGACGTGCAGGGTGTGTGTGGTCTGAAGTGAGTTTGACTGAACGTTGTGTGATGCGTCTTTGATACAGAGTGTGTGTGGAAGGGAGAGTGTGAGCCATGATTCTAGATGATTTATTGATGATGCGTGAGCGACTATCCAAGTTACCATACCAGACTATTATTGATGAGGTCAGGATACTTTCAATTATGGCTGTGTAGAGCTGAAGGAGGGTATTGTGTCTCACATTGGATTTTTTTTAGTTGTCTGAGGAAAAAACTGTCTTTTGTTGGCTTTTTTGTAAACTTCCTCTGAGTGCTGTTTGAATCTTAGTGTATTATTGATGTGTGTCCCAAGAAATTTGAATGAGTGTGTGATGGCTGTAGGATCAGAGTTGATGGAGATGGGTGTTTTGGGTGGGCGAGCGGGAGAAATCAATGATCGGTTCTTTTGTTTTTGATGCGTTTAGCTGCAGGTTGTTGTTCTGGCACCAGGTGACTGCCTGGGTGACCTGCTCTCCATAGTGTTTCTCATTATTTTCAGTGACGAGTCCAATTATTGTGGCGTCGTCTGCATATTTGAGGATGGATACTGAACTGTGTGAGGATGTGAGCGTGTTTGTGTACAAAGAAAACAACCAGAGTACAAACAAATAAAATCATATTGAAATCTACTGGGATAAAATCCCTTCTACAACAATAATGGTAGTGAAATGTGTTGTGTTTGTATCAGTTCGGATACATCGACTGCTTACTTTGAGGGTTTTCACTGTGAATTTGATACAAGAACTGCAAACAGTTGTGTCCGCAAGAAAGTTAATGTTCCTTGGTCTTTTATTCTGTGAAAAACTTGAAAAGGGAAATAGTGTTATTTATTTCATTAATAATGTTATTTGTTTTCTGATTTTTTTTTTTTTTCCCCTGTCAAGATCCCAGAAAGGGTTAATTTTGGCTATGTGTGGCTTTCTGGAAAACAATAAATGTTTACGTTTCGACACCTCTGCGATCGTCACACTTTTTGTGACAAACAGGCCCAGCCCCCCGTCAGAGAAGGGAAAAGTTATTTGGCCCTCGCAGGAAAAAGTTTGGTCTAGAGGAAGACCAAAGAGAACATTGATGAACATAGCGCGAAGATATGAAGGTAGTTGGCGTGTGAGAGGAGGATGCAGTCGATTCCCTGTGGCGACTCCTGAAGGGAAAAGCCCAAAGGGGGGAGAAGAAGAAGAATGTAGATATCTATCCATATGTATGTGTATATGCATATGTTTGTGTGTATGTGTATATATATATAAATAAACACAAACACACATATGTATGTGTTTATATATGTATGTAAATATGTATACATGTGAATTTATGTATGTGTATATACATTTGTATATGTGAGTATGTCAATATGTATGTGTGTATGCATGCACGTATGTGTGCATGAATGCATGCGTGCATGGAGGCGTGCATGAACGCATGCGTGCATGGAGGCGTGTATGAATGTGTGCATGTTCGTATGCAAGTCTGCATGCATCAATGCGTGAGTGCAAAAGTGCATGCATATGTGTGCGCATGCGTGTGTGCGCTTGTGCGTGCGTTTTTGTGTGAGTGCATGCGTTTCAGACACACATTCACTCATGCAGGCATGTTTGAATGAAATATGTGTTTATAATTATGCGTGTGTGTGGGGGGGGTGTATTTATGTGATGTTTTAATATGTATGTATTTATATAGGTGTGTATGCAAATGTGTTGGTATACATTTGTGTGTGTCTATGTATGTACGAATGAATGTAAGTGTGTTTGCATACATGTATCGATGAATGTGAGTTTAGAGAAGTATATACATGTATGTCTGTATATATATGTATGTGTTCACAGATGTATGTATGTATGTATGTATGTATGTATGTGCTCATACATGTATGTATGGGAACTGTGCACTGACTAAGGGAGCAGTTGAAGATGTTAGTGAATATTGGGCCTCGCTGGTGTGCACAATGTTTCAGGACTACCGAACTGCATGTTTTGTTTTGTCTTTCCTTATTGCAGCCCTAAGTTGGTATTTGGCTGCCCTGTGTTGCCCCATGTCTCCCTCAGTGAAGGCACCGCATGTTTTCCTGCGTAATGCCTGAATGTCCTTTGTAAACCACGGCTTTTTATTGCCATGGATTTTCGCAGGTTTGATGGGAATGCACGTCCCGACGCAGAGGTTGATGTATGACATCACTGTGTCTGTCAGCTCGTCCAAACTGTCCGCAGCTGTGCGAAATACGTCCCAATCATTCCATTCGAGGCAGCCTCTGAGCGTGTCGATAGCCGCTCTCGACCAGCACTGGACAACTTTGGATTGTACGCAGTGGGATTTAAGTTTTTGCCTGTATTTTGGGACGAGCAGCAGCGTGGCGTGGTCCGACCTGCCCAGCGGTGCCCTCGGAAAACACCGGTACGCATCGCTTATGGCAGGGGTGCCCAGTGCGTCGAACGCGATCGACCGGTCGATCGCATGGCATTGAAAAAATAAGGATGATGATTTTCCGGACTTCCTCATTACCGCTGTATTATACACCAACAAGCATTATGTGCATAAATGCTCAACATGAAAGAGATAATGGATGTGGCAACAAAGATCGCCTGTTCTATTCGGGCCAGATCTGTTCAAAGACGGCAGTTCCGTGCACAACTGGAGAAGGCTGAGTGCGACCACTCAGAGTCGCTGTTGCACACCGACGTGAGATGGCTAAGTCGGGGGAAATTCCTGCAAAGATTTCGAGAGCTGTTGCCGGAGATCGAGGAGTTTTTTTCCGTGAAGGTAATGCCGTGCAGATAATAGCCAACTAAATGAGCATCAGTGGCTGCTGGACTTGGTCTGACCAACATGCTGAATGACCTTAATCTCGAGCTCCAAGGAAAGGACAAAACTGTGATCAATATGACCAGCTCAGTTAATGCTTTCAAACGCAAAATGCGACATCTCTCCTCAAAGCTCCATGATTTGGCAAACTTCCGGAACCTCGCGGCAGAGCTGGAGACACAAGAGCAGTCATGTGCGCAGCAGGACCGTGCACGCTACATAAAGCAAATTGACAGTTGTCTGTCAGAGTTCGACAGACACTTTCAAGACTTTGCCGTACTCGAGCCGGTCGCTACATTCATGTGCTACCCTTGCCGGGAAGATGCTGAGGTTGTTTCACTGGCATCAAAAGTTGCAACCCTGTTTCACCTGAACTCCTCTGGAGTGGAGGATGAGATTCTGACACTTCAAGTCGACGTTCAGCTGAAGGCCAGAGCTCATGGACAATTCTGGAACTTACTCACAGAGGACAAGCACCCCAACATCAGAAAATGTGCTTCCTTCTTGACTGCATTATTTGGCTCCACTTATTTATGTGAGTCAGCTTTTTCCCACATGAAGATCATGAAGTCAAAGTACCGTTCCACCATGACTGATGAGCATCTGGAAGTCTGCTTGAGGCCGGCTCTCGGCAGTTACTGTCCGGAGTCTGCATCCCTGGCTAATTCCATTCAGTGCAAGTCATCGGAGTAAGGTAATGACAAAAAAAATGTACAAAGTTGTATTGTGCAATATAGGTTGATGCAGTACTGCGAGGAACACCAGCATATACTGCACATATAAAAATGATTCTCAATATATTCATAAATAATGTGTTTTGCATTTTTAGTGGGCGGTAGATCATTTTGACCCCTGGCTTATGGGAACGTAGCAGTGCTCGAGGATGTTGGCGCCTCTGCTTGGACAGGTAACTTGCTGGATATAGTTTGGAAGCTCTTTCGACAGACTGGCATGGTTGAAGTCGCCTACCACAATGACAGCCGTGTCGGGATTGGAGTTCTCAACTGAGGAGATGTAGGTTGCTAGCTCTGTTGTGGCTACGTTAGCATTTGCCGATGGTGGGCTTTAAACACCAATCAGAACAACAGAAGCAAACTCCCTGGGAAGATAGTGTGGTCTGCATTTCACAGCATTGTATTCCAAATTAGGACTGCAGAAGCTGTTAAGCCTGCGGTGTTACTGCACCATCTGCCGTGGTGTCTACCAATATATTCTCTATCCCTCCTCTGTCCATGACCCAACCATCTCAGTCTGGCTTCTCTGACCTTCTCTCCAAAACATCAAACATGTGCTGTTCCTCTGATAGACTCATTCCTGATCCTCTCCATCCTGGTCACTCCCAAAGGGAACCTCAACATCTTCATCTCTGCAAGCTCTAGTTCTGCCTGCTGTCTTTTGGTCATTGTAGCAGTTTCTAGTCCATACATCATCGCTGGTCTCACCACTGTCTTGTACACCTTTCCTTTTATTCTGGCTGAAAGTCTTCTATCACATAGTACCCCTGACACTTTTCTCCACCCATTCCAACCTGCTTGGACCCGTCTCTTCACCTCTTTTCTCTTCTACCTGTCTCCCTGATAACACTAGCTGTAGTTGTCCAATCACCTGGAAGCTGAGCCTGACCACCCAGACCCTTTCTCAACTCCTCCCTGAAAACCATGCAACACTCCTCCCTTTTCAGCTTCCACCACTTTGTCCTCTGCTCTGCCTTTGTCCTCTTCATCTCTCTTTCAGGTTACCTCGTCTATACAAGATGTAGTCTACCTGCGTGCTCCTACCTCCGCTCTTATAAGTTACCCTATGTTCCTGTTTTTTCTGGAAAAAGGTGTTCACTACAGCCATTTCCATCGTTTTTGCAAATTCTACCACCATCTGTCCCTCTGCATTCCTATCATGGATACCAAATCTCCCAATCACTTCTTCAAAAAAAAAGGTATTTGGTCCTCGCAGGAAAAAGTTTGGTCTAGAGGAAGACCAAAGAGAATATTTACGAACATAGTGCAAAGATATGAAGGTAGTTGGTGTGAGAAAGGAGGATGCAGAGAATCCTTGTCTTTGATAGAGAAGGTAGATTCCCTGTGGCGACTCCTGAAAGGAAAAGCCCAAATAAAATATTGAAAGGAAATATCCCAATATTTTTCTATAAGTCAACCATTTTTTCAATACTTTATGATTTTCACTTTCCTTTGAATGTAAGTGACCTTAGACATTTTTGGTCAAAATTTTCATAAATACATGTACTGTGACATTTTACAAACTTTTCAGTTTTCCTAATATTTTTCACTTTGTCAATCATTTTTTCAATACTTTATGATTTTCACTTTCCTTTGAATGTAAGTGACCTTAGACATTTTTGGTCAAAATTTCATGAACACATGTACTGTGACATTTTACTAACTTTTCACTTTTCCTAATATTTTTCACTTTGTAAACCATTTTTTCAATACTTTATGATTTTCATATTTTTTCCGATATTAGTTAACTTAGACATTTTTGGTTAAAATTTTCATGAATACATGTACTGTGACATTCATTTCATTTTTCCCAATATGTTTCACATTGTCAACCATTTTTTCAATATTTTATGATTTTCACATTTTTTTGAACATTAGTGACCTTAGACATTTTCGGTCAAAATTTCATGAATACATATACTCTGACATATTACTAACTTTTCACTTTTGATTAGCATCTGGAAGCATCTGGAAGTCTGCTTGAGGCCGGCTATCAGCAGTTACCGTCCGGACTCTGCATCCCTGGCTAATTCCATTCAGTGCAAGTCATCGGAGTGAGGTAATGACAAAAAAAAATGTACAAAGATGTATTGTGCAATATAGGTTGATGCAATACTGCGAGGAACACCAGCATATACTGTACATATAAAAATGATTCTCAGTATAATTGTTTTATGATTCTCACATTTTTTCGAAGGTTAGTGACCTTTGACTTTTTTGGTCAAAATTTTTATGAATACATGTACTGTGATATTTAACTAATTTTTCACTTTTCCCAATATGTTTCACTTTGTCAGCAATTTTTTCAATACTTTATGATTTTCACATTTTTTTGAACGTTACTGACCTTAGACATTTTTGGTCAAAATTTTCATTAATACATATACTTTGACATTTTACAAACTTTTCACTTTTCCTAATATTTTTCACTTTGTCAACCATTTTTTCAATACTATATGATTTTCACATTTTTTTGAACGTGAATGACCTTTGACATTTTTGGTTAAAATTTTCATTAATACATATACTTTGACATTTTACAAACTTTTCACTTTTCCTAATATTTTTCACTTTGTCTATCATTTTTTCAATACTTTATGATTTTCACTTTCATTTGAACATAAGTGTCCTAAGACATTTTCGGTCAAAATTTTCATAAATACATGTACTTTGACATTTTACTAACTTTTCATTTTTCCCAATATTTTTTCACTTTGTCAACCATTTTTTCAATACTTTATGATTTTCACAGTTTTTCGAACTTTAGTTACCTTTGACATTTTCGGTCAAAATTTTCATGAATACATGTACTGTGACATTTTACTAACTTTTCACTTTTCCTAATATTTTTCGCTTTGTCTACCATTTTTTCAATATTTTATGATTGTCATATTTTTTCCTATATTAGTGAACTTATATGTTTTTGGTCAAAATTTTCAAGAATACTAATACTGTGACATTTTACTAACTTTTCATTTTTCCCAATATTCTTTCACTTTTTCAACCATTTTTTCAATACTTTATGATTTTCACTTTCCTTTGAACGTAAGTGACGTTAGACATTGTTGGTCTTAATTTCATGAACACATGTATTGTGACATTTTACTAGCTTTTCACTTTTCCTAATATTTTTCACTTTGTCAACCATTTTTTCAATACTATGTGATTTTCACATTTTTTGAACGTTAGTGACTTTAGACATATTTGGTCAAAATTTTCATTCATACATATACTTTGACATTTTACAAACTTTTCACTTTTCCTAATATTTTTCATTTTGTCAATCATTTTTTCAATACTTGACGATTTTCACATCTTTTTGAACGTTAGTGACCTTTGAAATATTTGGTCAAAATTTCATGAATACATGTACTTTGACATTTTACCAACCTTTAAATTTCCCAATATTTTTCACTTGGTCAACCATTTTTTCAATACTTTATGATTTTCATATTTTTTCCGATATTAGTGAACTTAGACATTTTCGGTCAAAATTTTCAAGAATACATATACTGTGACATTTTACTAACTTTTCACTTTTCCTAATATTTTTTGCTTTGTCTACCATTTTTTCAATACTTTATGATTTTCATATTTTTTCCGATATTAGTGAACTTAGACATTTTCGGTCAAAATTTTCAAGAATACATATACTGTGACATTTTACTAACTTTTCACTTTTCCTATTATTTTTTACTTTGTCAAACATATTTTCAATACTTTATGATTTTCACTTTCCTTTGAACGTACGTGACCTTAGACATTTTCGGTCAAAATTTCCATGAATACATGTACTGTGACATTTTACTAACTTTTTACTTTTCCCAATATTTTTCACTCTGTCAACCATTTTTTCAATACTATATGATTATCACATTTTTTGAACGTTAGTGATCTTAGACATTTTCGTTCTAAATATCATGGATACATATACTTTGACATTTTACAAACTTTTCACTTTTCCTAATATTTTTCACTTTGTCAATCATTTTTTTTCAATACTTTATGATTTTCACTTTCCTTTGAACATAAGTGACCTTAGACATTTTGGGTCAAAATTTTCATGAATACATATATTGTGACATTTTACGAACTTTTCAATTTCCCAATATTTTTCATTTTGTTAATCACTTTTCCAATACTTTATGATTTTCACTTTCCTTTGAACGTAAGTGACCTTAGACATTTTTGGTCAAAATTTTCATGAATCCATATACTGTGACATTTTACTAACTTTTCATTTTTCCTAATATTTTTCACTTTGTCAATCATTTTTTCAATACTTTATGATTTTCACATTTTTTTGAACGTTAGTGACCTTAGACATTTTTGGTCAAAATTTTCATAAATACATGTACTGTGACATTTTACAAACTTTTCAGTTTTCCTAATATTTTTCACTTTGTCAATCATTTTTTCAATACTTTATGATTTTTCACTTTCCTGTGAATGTAAGTGACCTTAGACATTTTTGGTCAAAATTTCATTTTTGGTTAAAATTTTCATGAACACATGTACTGTGACATTTTACTAACTTTTCACTATTCCTAATATTCTTCACTTTGTCAGCATTTTTTTCAATACTTTATGATTTTCACATTTTTTCGAACGTTATTGACCTTTGACATTTTCGGTCAAAATTTTCATGAATACATGTACTTTGATATTTTACTAATTTTTCACTTTTCCCAAAATTTTTCACTGTGTCAACCATTTTTTCAATACTTAAAGATTTTCATATTTTTTCCAATATTAGTGACCTTAGACTTTTTTGGTCAAAAGTTTCATGAATACATGTACTGTGACATTCATTTCATTTTTCCCAATATGTTTCACATTGTCAACAATTTTTTCAATATTTTATGATTTTCACATTTTTTTGAACGTTAGTGACCTTAGACATTTTTGGTCAAAATTTCATGAATACATATACTCTGACATATTACTAACTTTTCACTTTTGATTAGCATCTGGAAGCATCTGGAAGTCTGCTTGAGGCCGGCTATCAGCAGTTACCGTCCGGACTCTGCATCCCTGGCTAATTCCATTCAGTGCAAGTCATCGGAGTGAGGTAATGACAAAAAAAAATGTACAAAGATGTATTTTGCAATATAGGTTGATGCAATACTGCGAGGAACACCAGCATATACTGTACATATAAAAATGGTTCTCAATATAATTGTTTTATGATTCTCACATTTTTTCGAAGGTTAGTGACCTTTGACTTTTTTGGTCAAAATTTTTATGAATACATGTACTGTGATATTTAACTAATTTTTCACTTTTCCCAATATGTTTCACTTTGTGAGCAATTTTTTCAATACTTTATGATTTTCACATTTTTTTGAACGTTACTGAACTTAGACATTTTTGTTCAAAATTTTCATTAATACATATACTTTGACATTTTACAAACTTTTCACTTTTTCTAATATTTTTCACTTTGTCAACCATTTTTTCAATACTATATGATTTTCACATTTTTTTGAACGTGAATGACCTTTGACATTTTTGGTTAAAATTTTCATTAATACATATACTTTGACATTTTACAAACTTTTCACTTTTCCTAATATTTTTCACTTTGTCTATCATTTTTTCAATACTTTATGATTTTTACATTTTTTTGAACGTTATTGACCTTAGACATTTTTGGTCAAAATTTTCATAAATACATGTACTGTGACATTTTACTAACTTTTCACTTTTCCTAATATTTTTCACTTTTTCAACCATTTTTTCAATACTTCATGATTTTCATATTTTTTCCGATATTAGTGACCTTAGACATTTTTGGTCAAAATTTTCATTAATACATATACTTTGACATTTTACAAACTTTTCATTTTTCCTAATATTTTTCACTTTGTCAATCATTTTTTCAATACTTGATGATTTTCACATTTTCTTGAACGTTAGTGACCCTAGACATTTTTGGTCAAAATTTTCATAAATACATATACTTTGACATTTTACAAACTTTTCATTTTTCCTAATATTTTTCACTTTGTCAATCATTTTTTCAATACTTGATGATTTTCACATTTTCTTGAACGTTAGTGACCCTAGACATTTTTGGTCAAAATTTTCATAAATACATGTACTTTGACATTTTACAAACTTTTCACTTTTCCTAATATTTTTCACTTTGTCAATCATTTTTTCAATACTTGATGCTTTCCACATGTATTTGAACTTAGTGACCTTTGACATTTTTGGTCAAAATTTTCATTAATACATATACTTTGACATTTTACAAACTTTTCATTTTTCCTTATATTTTTCACTTTTAAAACCATTTTTTCAATACTTTATGATTTTCATATTTTTTCCGATATTAGTGACCTTAGACATTTTTGGTCAAAATTTTCATTAATACATATACTTTGACATTTTACAAACTTTTCATTTTTCCTAATATTTTTCACTTTGTCAATCATTTTTTCAATACTATATGATTTTCACATTTTTTTGAACGTTAGTGACCTTAGACATTTTTGGTCAAAATTTTCATAAACACATATACTGTGACATTTTACAAACTTTTCACTTTTCCTAATATTTTTCACTTTGTCAATCATTTTTTCAATACTTGATGATTTTCACATTTTTTTGATCTTTAGTGACCTTTGACATTTTTGGTCAAAATTTTCATAAATACATGTACTGTGACATTTTACTAACTTTTCACTTTTCCTAATATTTTTCACTTCATCAATCATTTTTTCAATACTTGATGATTTTCACATTTTTTGAACGTTAGTGACCTTAGACATTTTTGGTCAAAATGTTCATAAATACTTGTACTGTGACATTTTACAAACTTTTCACTTTTCCTAATATTTTTCACTTTGTCAATCATTTTTTCAATACTTTATGATTTTAACATTTTTTTGAACTTTAGTGACCTTTGACATTTTTGGTCAAAATTTTCATAAATACGTGTACTGTGACATTTTACAAACTTTTCACTTTTCCTAATATTTTTCACTTTGTCAATCATTTTTTCAATACTTGATGATTTTCATATTTTTTTGAACGTTAGTAACCTTAGACATTTTTGGTCAAAATTTTCAAAAATACATGTACTGTGACATTTTACTAACTTTTCACTTTTCCTAATATTTTTCACTTTGTCAACCATTTTTTCAATACTTTATGATTTTCATATTTTTTCCAATATTAGTTAACTTAGACATTTTTGGTTAAAATTTTCGTGAATAGACGTACTGTGACACTTTACTAACTTAACACTTTTTCTAATATTTTTTACTTTGTCAATCATTTTTTCAATACTTCATGATTTTCACTTTCCTTTGAACGTTAGTGACCTTAGACATTTTTGGTGTAAATTTTCATGAACACATGTACTGTGACACTTTACTAACTTTACACTTTTCCTAATATTTGTCACTTTGTTAACCATTTTTTCAATACTATATGCTTTCCACATGTATTTGAACTTAGTTAACTTTGACATTTTTGGTCAAAATTTTCATTAATACATATACTTTGACATTTTACAAACTTTTCATTTTTCCTAATATTTTTCACTTTTAAAACCATTTTTTCAATACTTTATGATTTTCATATTTTTTCCGATATTAGTGACCTTAGACATTTTTGGTCAAAATTTTCATTAATACATATACTTTGACATTTTACAAACTTTTCATTTTTCCTAATATTTTTCACTTTTAAAACCATTTTTTCAATACTTGATGATTTTCACATTTTTTTGAACGTTAGTGACCCTAGACATTTTTGGTCAAAATTTTCATAAATACATATACTTTGACATTTTACAAACTTTTCACTTTTCCTAATATTTTTCACTTTGTCAATCATTTTTTCAATACTTGATGATTTTCACATTTTTTTGAACGTTAGTGACCTTAGACATTTTTGGTCAAAATTTTCATAAATACATGTATTGTGACATTTTACTAACTTTTCACTTTTCCTAATATTTTTCACTTTTTCAACAATTTTTTCAATACTTTATGATTTTCATATTTTTTCCGATATTAGTGACCTTAGACATTTTTGGTCAAAATTTTCATTAATACATATACTTTGACATTTTACAAACTTTTCATTTTTCCTAATATTTTTCACTTTGTCAATCATTTTTTCAATACTATATGATTTTCACATTTTTTTGAACGTTAGTGACCTTAGACATTTTTGGTCAAAATTTTCATAAACACATATACTGTGACATTTTACAAACTTCTCACTTTTCCTAATATTTTTCACTTTGTCAATCATTTTTTCAATACTTGATGAGTTTCACATTTTTTTGATCTTGAGTGACCTTTGACATTTTTGGTCAAAATTTTCATAAATACATGTACTGTGACATTTTACTAACTTTTCACTTTTCCTAATATTTTTCACTTCATCAATCTTTTTTTCAATACTTGATGATTTTCACATTTTTTTTGAACATTAGTGACCCTAGACATTTTTGGTCAAAATTTTCATAAATACATATACTTTGACATTTTACAAACTTTTCACTTTTCCTAATATTTTTCACTTTGTCAATCATTTTTTCAATACATGATGATTTTCACATTTTTTTGAACGTTAGTGACCTTAGACATTTTTGGTCAAAATTTTCATAAATACATGTACTGTGACATTTTACTAACTTTTCACTTTTCCTAATATTTTTCACTTTTTCAACAATTTTTTCAATACTTTATGATTTTCATATTTTTTCCGATATTAGTGACCTTAGACATTTTTGGTCAAAATTTTCATTAATACATATACTTTGACATTTTACAAACTTTTCACTTTTCCTAATATTTTTCACTTCATCAATCTTTTTTTCAATACTTGATGATTTTCACATTTTTTTGAACGTTAGTGACCGTAGACATTTGTGGTCAAAATGTTCATAAATACATGTACTGTGACATTTTACAAACTTTTCACTTTTCCTAATATTTTTCACTTTGTCAATCATTTTTTCAATACTTTATGATTTTCACATTTTTTTGAACTTTAGTGACCTTTGACATTTTTGGTCAAAATTTTCATAAATACGTGTACTGTGACATTTTACAAAATTTTCACTTTTCCTAATATTTTTCACTTTGTCAACCATTTTTTCAATACTTTATGATTTTCATATTTTTTCCAATATTAGTTAACTTAGACATTTTTGGTTAAAATTTTCGTGAATAGACGTACTGTGACACTTTACTAACTTTTCACTTTTTCTAATATTTTTTACTTTGTCAATCATTTTTTCAATACTTCATGATTTTCACTTTCCTTTGAACGTTAGTGACCTTAGACATTTTTGGTGTAAATTTTCATGAACACATGTACTGTGACACTTTACTAACTTTACACTTTTCCTAATATTTGTCACTTTGTTAACCATTTTTTCAATACTATATGCTTTCCACATGTATTTGAACTTAGTGACCTTTGACATTTTTGGTCAAAATTTTCATTAATACATATACTTTGACATTTTACAAACTTTTCATTTTTCCTAATATTTTTCACTTTTAAAACCATTTTTTCAATACTTTATGATTTTCATATTTTTTCCGATATTAGTGACCTTAGACATTTTTGGTCAAAATTTTCATCAATACATATACTTTGACATTTTACAAACTTTTCATTTTTCCTAATATTTTTCACTTTGTCAATCATTTTTTCAATACTATATGATTTTCACATTTTTTTGAACGTTAGTGACCTTAGACATTTTTGGTCAAAATTTTCATAAACACATATACTGTGACATTTTACAAACTTTTCACTTTTCCTAATATTTTTCACTTTGTCAATCATTTTTTCAATACTTGATGATTTTCACATTTTTTTGAACTTTAGTGACCTTTGACATTTTTGGTCAAAATTTTCATAAATACATGTACTGTGACATTTTACTAACTTTTCACTTTTCATAATATTTTTCACTTTGTCAATCATTTTTTCAATACTTGATGATTTTCATATTTTTTCCGATATTAGTGACCTTAAACTTTTTTGGTCAAAATTTTCATAAATACATGTACTGTAACATTTTACTAACTTTTCACTTTTCCTAATATTTTTCACTTTGTCAACCATTTTTTCAATACTTTATGATTTTCATATTTTTTCCAATATTAGTTAACTTAGACATTTTTGGTTAAAATTTTCGTGAATAGACGTACTGTAACATTTTACTAACTTTTCACTTTTCCTAATATTTTTTACTTTGTCAATCATTTTTTCAGTACTTCTTGATTTTCACTTTCCTTTGAACGTTAGTGACCTTAGACATTTTTGGTGTAAATTTTCATGAACACATGTACTGTGACACTTTACTAACTTAACACTTTTCCTAATATTTGTCACTTTGTTAACCATTTTTTCAATACTATATGCTTTCCACATGTATTTGAACTTAGTTAACTTTGACATTTTTGGTCAAAATTTTCATTAATACATATACTTTGACATTTTACAAACTTTTCATTTTTCCTAATATTTTTCACTTTTAAAACCATTTTTTCAATACTTGATGATTTTCACATTTTCTTGAACGTTAGTGACCCTAGACATTTTTGGTCAAAATTTTCATAAATACATATACTTTGACATTTTACAAACTTTTCACTTTTCCTAATATTTTTCACTTTGTCAATCATTTTTTCAATGCTTGATGATTTTCACATTTTTTTGAACGTTAGTGACCTTAGACATTTTTGGTCAAAATTTTCATAAATACATTTACTGTGACATTTTACTAACTTTTCAATTTTCCTAATATTTTTCACTTTGTCAACCATTTTTTCAATACTTTATGATTTTCATATATTTTCCGATATTAGTGACCTTAGACATTTTTGGTCAAAATTTCATGAACGAATGTACTGTGACATTTTACTAACTTTTCACTTTTCCTAATATTTTTCACTTTGTCAATCATTTTTTCAATACATGATGATTTTCATATTTTTTCCGATATTAGTGACATTAGACATTTTTGGTCAAAATTTTCATTAATACATATACTTTGACATTTTACAAACTTTTCATTTTTCCTAATATTTTTCACTTTGTCAATCATTTTTTCAATACTATATGATTTTCACATTTTTGAACGTTAGTGACCTTAGACATTTTTGGTCAAAATTTTCATAAATACATATACTTTGATATTTTACAAACTTTTCACCTTTCCTAATATTTTTCACTTTTTCAACCACTTTTTTCAATACTTTATGATTTTCATATTTTTTCCGATATTAGTGACCTTAGACATTTTTGGTCAAAATTTTCATAAATACATATACTGTGACATTTTACAAACTTTTCACTTTTCCTAATATTTTTCACTTTGTCAATCATTTTTTCAATACTTGAAGATTTTCACATTTTTTTGAACTTTAGTGACCTTTTTACATTTTTGGTCAAAATTTTCATGAATACGTGTACTGTAACATTTTACTAACTTTTCACTTTTCCTAATATTTTTCACTTTGTCAACCATTTTTTCAATACTTTATGATTTTCATATTTTTTCCAATATTAGTTAACTTAGACATTTTTGGTTAAAATTTTCGTGAATAGACGTACTGTGACACTTTACTAACTTTTCACTTTTTCTAAATTTTTTACTTTGTCAATCATTTTTTCAATACTTCATGATTTTCACTTTCCTTTGAACGTTAGTGACCTTAGACATTTTTGGTGTAAATTTTCATGAACACATGTACTGTGACACTTTACTAACTTTAAACTTTTCCTAATATTTGTCACTTTGTTAACCATTTTTTCAATACTATATGCTTTCCACATGTATTTGAACTTAGTGACCTTTGACATTTTTGGTCAAAATTTTCATGAATACATATACTTTGACATTTTACAAACTTTTCATTTTTCCTAATATTTTTCACTTTTAAAACCATTTTTTCAATACTTGATGATTTTCACATTTTTGAACGTTAGTGACCCTAGACATTTTTGGTCAAAATTTTCATAAATACATATACTTTGACATTTTACAAACTTTTCACTTTTCCTAATATTTTTCACTTTGTCAATCATTTTTTCAATACTTGATGATTTTCACATTTTTTTTAACTTGAGTGACCTTTGACATTTTTGGTCAAAATTTTCATAAATACATGTACTGTGATATTTTACAAACTTTTCATTTTTCCTAATATTTTTCACTTTGTCAATCATTTTTTCAATACTTTATGATTTTCACTTTCCTTTGAACGTAAGTGTCCTTCGACATTTTTGGTCAAAATTTCATGAACGAATGTACTGAGACATTTTACAAACTTTTCACTTTTCCTAATATTTTTCACTTTGTCAATCATTTTTTCAATACTTGATGATTTTCATATTTTTTCCGATATTAGTGACCTTAGACATTTTTGGTCAAAATTTTCATTAATACATATACTTTGACATTTTACAAACTTTTCATTTTTCCTAATATTTTTCACTTTGTCAATCATTTTTTCAATACTATATGATTTTCACATTTTTTTGAACGTTAGTGACCTTAGACATTTTTGGTCAAAATTTTCATGAATACATATACTGTGACATTTTACAAACTTTTCACTTTTCCTAATATTTTTCACTTTTTCAACCATTTTTTCAATACTTTATGATTTTCATATTTTTTCCGATATTTGTGACCTTAGACATTTTTGGTCAAAATTTTCATAAATACATATACTGTGACATTTTACAAACTTTTCACTTTTCCTAATATTTTTCACTTTGTCAATCATTTTTTCAATACTTTATGATTTTCAAATTTTTTTGAACGTTAGTGACCTCAGACATTTTTGGTCAAAATTTTCATAAATACATGTACTTTGACATTTTACAAACTTTTCACTTTTCCTAATATTTTTCACTTTGTCAATCATTTTTTCAATACTTGATGATTTTCATATTTTTTCCGATATTAGTGACATTAGACATTTTTGGTCAAAATTTTCATTAATACATATACTTTGACATTTTACAAACTTTTCATTTTTCCTAATATTTTTCACTTTGTCAATCATTTTTTCAATACTATATGATTTTCACATTTTTGAACGTTAGTGACCTTAGACATTTTTGGTCAAAATTTTCATAAATACATATACTTTGATATTTTACAAACTTTTCACTTTTCCTAATATTTTTCACTTTTTCAACCACTTTTTTCAATACTTTATGATTTTCATATTTTTTCCGATATTAGTGACCTTAGACATTTTTGGTCAAAATTTTCATAAATACATATACTGTGACATTTTACAAACTTTTCACTTTTCCTAATATTTTTCACTTTGTCAATCATTTTTTCAATACTTGATGATTTTCACATTTTTTTGAACTTTAGTGACCTTTGACATTTTTGGTCAAAATTTTCATGAATACGTGTACTGTAACATTTTACTAACTTTTCACTTTTCCTAATATTTTTCACTTTGTCAACCATTTTTTCAATACTTTATGATTTTCATATTTTTTCCAATATTAGTTAACTTAGACATTTTTGGTTAAAATTTTCGTGAATAGACGTACTGTGACACTTTACTAACTTTTCACTTTTTCTAATATTTTTTACTTTGTCAATCATTTTTTCAATACTTCATGATTTTCACTTTCCTTTGAACGTTAGTGACCTTAGACATTTTTGGTGTAAATTTTCATGAACACATGTACTGTGACACTTTACTAACTTTAAACTTTTCCTAATATTTGTCACTTTGTTAACCATTTTTTCAATACTATATGCTTTCCACATGTATTTGAACTTAGTAACCTTTGACATTTTTGGTCAAAATTTTCATGAATACATATACTTTGACATTTTACAAACTTTTCATTTTTCCTAATATTTTTCACTTTTAAAACCATTTTTTCAATACTTGATGATTTTCACATTTTTTTGAACGTTAGTGACCCTAGACATTTTTGGTCAAAATTTTCATTAATACATATACTTTGACATTTTACAAACTTTTCACTTTTCCTAATATTTTTCACTTTGTCAATCATTTTTTCAATACTTGATGATTTTCACATTTTTTTTGAACGTTAGTGACCTTAGACATTTTTGGTCAAAATTTTCATGAATACATATACTGTGACATTTTACAAACTTTTCACTTTTCCTAATATTTTTCACTTTGTCAATCATTTTTTCAATACTTGATGATTTTCACATTTTTTTTAACTTGAGTGACCTTTGACATTTTTGGTCAAAATTTTCATAAATACGTGTACTGTGACATTTTACAAACTTTTCATTTTTCCTAATATTTTTCACTTTGTCAATCATTTTTTCAATACTTGATGATTTTCACTTTCCTTTGAACGTAAGTGACCTTAGACATTTTTGGTCAAAATTTCATGAACGAATGTACTGAGACATTTTACAAACTTTTCACTTTTCCTAATATTTTTCACTTTGTCAATCATTTTTTCAATACTATATGATTTTCACATTTTTTTGAACGTTAGTGACCTTAGACATTTTTGGTCAAAATTTTCATGAATACATATACTGTAACATTTTACAAACTTTTCACTTTTCCTAATATTTTTCACTTTGTCAACCATTTTTTCAATACTTTATGATTTTCATATTTTTTCCGATATTTGTGACCTTAGACATTTTTGGTCAAAATTTTCATAAATAAATATACTGTGACATTTTACAAACTTTTCACTTTTCCTAATATTTTTCACTTTGTCAATCATTTTTTCAATGCTTTATGATTTTCACATTTTTTTGAACGTTAGTGACCTTAGACATTTTTGGTCAAAATTTTCATAAATACATGTACTGTGACATTTTACAAACTTTTCACTTTTCCTAATATTTTTCACTTTGTCAATCATTTTTTCAATACTTGATGATTTTCATATTTTTTCCGATATTAGTGACATTAGACATTTTTGGTCAAAATTTTCATTAATACATATACTTTGACATTTTACAAACTTTTCATTTTTCCTAATATTTTTCACTTTGTCAATCATTTTTTCAATACTATATGATTTTCACATTTTTGAACGTTAGTGACCTTAGACATTTTTGGTCAAAATTTTCATAAATACATATACTTTGATATTTTACAAACTTTTCACTTTTCCTAATATTTTTCACTTTTTCAACCACTTTTTTCAATACTTTATGATTTTCATATTTTTTCCGATATTAGTGACCTTAGACATTTTTGGTCAAAATTTTCATAAATACATATACTGTGACATTTTACAAACTTTTCACTTTTCCTAATATTTTTCACTTTGTCAATCATTTTTTCAATACTTGATGATTTTCACATTTTTTTGAACTTTAGTGACCTTTGACATTTTTGGTCAAAATTTTCATGAATACGTGTACTGTAACATTTTACTAACTTTTCACTTTTCCTAATATTTTTCACTTTGTCAACCATTTTTTCAATACTTTATGATTTTCATATTTTTTCCAATATTAGTTAACTTAGACATTTTTGGTTAAAATTTTCGTGAATAGACGTACTGTGACACTTTACTAACTTTTCACTTTTTCTAATATTCTTTACTTTGTCAATCATTTTTTCAATACTTCATGATTTTCACTTTCCTTTGAACGTTAGTGACCTTAGACATTTTTGGTGTAAATTTTCATGAACACATGTACTGTGACACTTTACTAACTTTAAACTTTTCCTAATATTTGTCACTTTGTTAACCATTTTTTCAATACTATATGCTTTCCACATGTATTTGAACTTAGTGACCTTTGACATTTTTGGTCAAAATTTTCATGAATACATATACTTTGACATTTTACAAACTTTTCATTTTTCCTAATATTTTTCACTTTTAAAACCATTTTTTCAATACTTGATGATTTTCACATTTTTTTGAACGTTAGTGACCCTAGACATTTTTGGTCAAAATTTTCATTAATACATATACTTTGACATTTTACAAACTTTTCACTTTTCCTAATATTTTTCACTTTGTCAATCATTTTTTCAATACTTGATGATTTTCACATTTTTTTGAACGTTAGTGACCTTAGACATTTTTGGTCAAAATTTTCATAAATACATATACTTTGACATTTTACAAACTTTTCACTTTTTCTAATATTTTTCACTTTATCAATCATTTTTTCAATATTTGATGATTTTCACAGTTTTTTTGAACGTTAGTGACCTTAGACATTTTTTGTCAAAATTTTCATAAATACATGTACTGTGATATTTTACAAACTTTTCATTTTTCCTAATATTTTTCACTTTGTCAATCATTTTTTCAATACTTTATGATTTTCACTTTTTTTTGAACGTTAGTGACCTTAGACATTTTTGGTCAAAATGTTCATAAATACATGTACTGTGACATTTTACAAACTTTTCACTTTTTCTAATATTTTTCACTTTATCAATCATTTTTTCAATATTTGATGATTTTCGAAGTTTTTTTTGAACGTTAGTGACCTTAGACATTTTTGGTCAAAATTATCATAAATACATATATTGTGACATTTTACAAACTTTTCACTTTTCCTAATATTTTTCACTTTGTCAATCATTTTTTCAATGCTTTATGATTTTCACTTTCCTTTGAACGTAAGTGACCTTAGACATTTTTGGTCAAAATTTCATGAACGAATGTACTGTGACATTTTACTAACTTTTCACTTTTCCTAATATTTTTCACTTTGTCAACCATTTTTTCAATACTTTAAGATTTTCACATTTTTTCCAATATTTTATAACTTAGACATTTTTGTTAAAATTTTCGTGAATAGACGTACTGTGACACTTTTCTAACTTTTCACTTTTCCCAATATTTTTCACTTTGTCCACCATTTTTTCAATACTTGATGATTTTCACATTTTTTTGAACGTTAGTGACCTTTGACATTTTTGGTCAAAATTGTCATTAATACATATACTTTGACATTTTACAATCTTTTCATTTTTCCTAATATATTTCACTTTGTCAATCATTTTTTCAATACTTGATGATTTTCACATTTTTTTGAACGTTAGTGACCTTTGACATTTTTGGTCAAAATTTTCATTAATACATATACTATGACATTTTACAAACTTTTCATTTTTCCTAATATTTTCCACTTTGTTAATCATTTTTTCAATACTTTATGATTTTCACATTTTTTTGAACGTTAGTGACCTTTGAAATTTTTGGTCAAAATTTTCATAAATACGTGTACTGTGACATTTGACAAACTTTTCAATTTTCTTAATATTTTTCACTTTTTCAACCATTTTTTCAATACTTAATGATTTTCATATTTTTTCCGATGTCAGTTAACTTAGACATTTTTGGTTAAATTTTCGTGAATACACGTACTGTGACACTTTTCTAACTTTTCACTTTTCCCAATATTTTTCACTTTGTCCACTATTTTTTCAATACTTGAAGATTTTCACATTTTTTTGAACGTTATTGACCTTTGACATTTTTGGTGAAAATTTTCATTAATACATGTACCTTGACATTTTACAAACTTTTCACTTTTCCTAAAATTTTTACTTTGTCAATCATTTTTTCAATACTTGATGATTTTCACATTTTTTTGAACGTTAGTGACCTTAGACATTTTTGGTCAAACTTTTCATAAATACGTGTACTGTGACATTTTACAAACTTTTCACTTTTCCTAATATTTTTCACTTTGCCAATCATTTTTTCAATACATGATGATTTTCACATTTTTTTGAACTTTAGTGACCTTTGACATTTTTGGTCAAAATTTTCATAAATACGTGTACTGTGACATTTTACAAACTTTTCATTTTTCCTAATATTTTTCACTTTGTCAATCATTTTTTCAATACTTTATGATTTTCATATTTTTTCCGATATTAGTGACCTTAGACATTTTTGGTCAAAATTTTCATAAATACATGTACTGTGACATTTTACTAACTTTTCACTTTTCCTAATATTTTTCACTTTTTCAACCATTTTTTCAATACTTTATGATTTTCATATTTTTTCCGATATTAGTGACCTTAGACATTTTTGGTCAAAATTTTCATTAATACATATACTTTGACATTTTACAAACTTTTCATTTTTCCTAATATTTTTCACTTTTAAAACCATTTCTTCAATACTTGATGATTTTCACATTTTCTTGAACGTTAGTGACCCTAGACATTTTTGGTCAAAATTTTCATAAATACATATACTTTGACATTTTACAAACTTTTCACTTTTCCTAATATTTTTCACTTTGTCAATCATTTTTTCAATACTTGATGATTTTCATATTTTTTCCGATATTAGTGACCTTAGACATTTTTGGTCAAAATTTTCATTAATACATATACTTTGACATTTTATAAACTTTTCATTTTTCCTAATATTTTTCACTTTTTCAACCATTTTTTCAATACTATATGATTTTCACATTTTTTTGAACGTTAGTGACCTTAGACATTTTTGGTCAGAATTTTCATAAATACATATAATGTGACATTTTACAAACTTTTTACTTTTCCTAATATTTTTCACTTTGTCAATCATTTTTTCAATACTTTATGATTTTCACATTTTTTGAACATCAGTGACCTTTGACATTTTTGGTCAAAATTTGCATAAATACGTGTACTGTGACATTTTACAAACTTTTCATTTTTCTTAATATTTTTCATTTTGTCAACCACTTTTTCAATACTTTATGATTTTCATATTTTTTCCAATATTAGTTAACTTAGACATTTTTGGTTAAAATTTTCGTGAATAGACTTACTGTGACACTTTACTAACTTTTCACTTTTTCTAATATTTTTTACTTTGTCAATCATTTTTTCAATACTTCATGATTTTCACTTTCCTTTGAACGTAAGTGACCTTAGACATTTTTGGTGTAAATTTTCATGAACACATGTACTGTGACACTTTACTAACTTTACACTTTTCCTAATATTTGTCACTTTGTTAACCATTTTTTCAATACTTTTTGCTTTCCACATGTATTTGAACTTAGTGACCTTTGACATTTTTGGTCAAAATTTTCATTAATACATATACTTTGACATTTTACAAACTTTTCATTTTCCTAAATCTTTTTCACTTTTAAAACCATTTTTTCAATACTTGATGATTTTCACATTTTTTTGAACGTTAGTGACCCTAGACATTTTTGGTCAAAATTTTCATAAATACATATACTTTGACATTTTGCAAACTTTTCACTTTTCCTAATATTTTTCACTTTGTCAATCATTTTTTCAATACTTGATGATTTTCACATTTTTTTGAACGTTAGTGACCTTAGACATTTTTGGTCAAAATTTTCATAAATACATTTACTGTGACATTTTACTAACTTTTCACTTTTCCTAATATTTTTCACTTTTTCAACCATTTTTTCAATACTTTATGATTTTCATATTTTTTCCGATATTAGTGACCTTAGACATTTTTGGTCAAAATTTTCATTGATACATATACTTTGACATTTTACAAACTTTTCTATTTTCCTAATATTTTTCACTTTTAAAACCATTTTTTCAATACTTGATGATTTTCATTTTTTTGAACGTTAGTGACCCTAGACATTTTTGGTCAAAATTTTCATAAATACATTATACTTTGACATTTTACAAACTTTTCACTTTTCCTAATATTTTTCACTTTGTCAATCATTTTTTCAATACTTGATGATTTTCATATTTTTTCCGATATTAGTGACCTTAGACATTTTTGGTCAAAATTTTCATTAATACATATACTTTGACATTTTACAAACTTTTCATTTTTCCTAATATTTTTCACTTTGTCAATCATTTTTTCAATACTATATGATTTTCACATTTTTTTGAACGTTAGTGACCCTAGACATTTTTGGTCAAAATTTTCATAAATACATGTACTTTGACATTTTACAAACTTTTCACTTTTCCTAATATTTTTCACTTTGTCAATCATTTTTTCAATACTTGATGATTTTCACATTTTTTTGAACTTTAGTGACCTTTGACATTTTTGGTCAAAATTTTCATAAATACGTGTACTGTGACATTTTACAAACTTTTCACTTTTCCTAATATTTTTCACTTTGTCAATCATTTTTTCAATACTTGATGATTTTCACATTTTTTTGAACGTTAGTGACCTTAGACATTTTTGGTCAAAATTTTCATAAATACATTTATTGTGACATTTTACTAACTTTTCACTTTTCCTAATATTTTTCACTTTTTCAACCATTTTTTCAATACTTTATGATTTTCATATTTTTTCCGATATTAGTGACCTCAGACATTTTTGGTCAAAATTGTCATTGATACATATACTTTGACATTTTACAAACTTTTCACTTTTCCTAATATTTTTCACTTTTAAAACCATTTTTTCAATACTTGATGATTTTCACATTTTTTTGAACGTTAGTGACCCTAGACATTTTTGGTCAAAATTTTCATAAATACATATACTTTGACATTTTACAAACTTTTCACTTTTCCTAATATTTTTCACTTTGTCAATCATTTTTTCAATACTTGATGATTTTCATATTTTTTCCGATATTAGTGACCTTTGACATTTTTGGTCAAAATTTTCATAAATACATATACTGTGACATTTTACTAACTTTTCACTTTTCCTAATATTTTTCACTTCATCAATCATTTTTTCAATACTTGATGATTTTCACATTTTTTTGAACGTTAGTGACCTTAGACATTTTTGGTCAAAATCTTCATAAATACATGTACTGTGACATTTTACAAACTTTTTACTTTTCCTAATATTTTTCACTTTGTCAATCATTTTTTCAATACTTGATGATTTTCACATTTTTTTGAACGTTAGTGACCTTAGACATTTTTGGTCAAAATTTTCATAAATACATTTATTGTGACATTTTACTAACTTTTCACTTTTCCTAATATTTTTCACTTTTTCAACCATTTTTTCAATACTTTATGATTTTCATATTTTTTCCGATATTAGTGACCTTAGACATTTTTGGTCATAATTGTCATTGATACATATACTTTGACATTTTACAAACTTTTCTATTTTCCTAATATTTTTCACTTTTAAAACCATTTTTTCAATACTTGATGATTTTCACATTTTTTTGAACGTTAGTGACCCTAGACATTTTTGGTCAAAATTTTCATAAATACATATACTTTGACATTTTACAAACTTTTCACTTTTCCTAATATTTTTCACTTTGTCAATCATTTTTTCAATACTTGATGATTTTCATATTTTTTCCGATATTAGTGACCTTTGACATTTTTGGTCAAAATTTTCATAAATACATATACTGTGACATTTTACTAACTTTTCACTTTTCCTAATATTTTTCACTTCATCAATCATTTTTTCAATACTTGATGATTTTCACATTTTTTTGAACGTTAGTGACCTTAGACATTTTTGGTCAAAATCTTCATAAATACATGTACTGTGACATTTTACAAACTTTTTACTTTTCCTAATATTTTTCACTTTGTCAATCATTTTTTCAATACTTTATGATTTTCACATTTTTTGAACATCAGTGACCTTTGACATTTTTGGTCAAAATTTGCATAAATACGTGTACTGTGACATTTTACAAACTTTTCACTTTTGCTAATATTTTTCACTTTGTCAATCATTTTTTCAATACTTGATGATTTTCACATTTTTTTGAACGTTAGTGACCTTAGACATTTTCGGTCAAAATTTTCATAAATACATATACTTTGACATTTTACAAACTTTTCACTTTTCCTAATATTTTTCACTTTGTCAATCATTTTTTCAATACTTGATGATTTTCACATTTTTTTGAACGTTAGTGACCTTAGACATTTTTGGTCAAAATTTTCATAAATACATTTACTGTGACATTTTACTAACTTTTCACTTTTCCTAATATTTTTCACTTTTTCAACCATTTTTTCAATACTTTATGATTTTCATATTTTTTCCGATATTAGTGACCTTAGACATTTTTGGTCATAATTGTCATTGATACATATACTTTGACATTTTACAAACTTTTCTATTTTCCTAATATTTTTCACTTTTAAAACCATTTTTTCAATACTTGATGATTTTCACATTTTTTTGAACGTTAGTGACCCTAGACATTTTTGGTCAAAATTTTCATAAATACATATACTTTGACATTTTACAAACTTTTCACTTTTCCTAATATTTTTCACTTTGTCAATCATTTTTTCAATACTTGATGATTTTCACATTTTTTCCGATATTAGTGACCTTTGACATTTTTGGTCAAAATTTTCATAAATACATATACTGTGACATTTTACTAACTTTTCACTTTTCCTAATATTTTTCACTTCATCAATCATTTTTTCAATACTTGATGATTTTCACATTTTTTTGAACGTTAGTGACCTTAGACATTTTTGGTCAAAATCTTCATAAATACATGTACTGTGACATTTTACAAACTTTTTACTTTTCCTAATATTTTTCACTTTGTCAATCATTTTTTCAATACTTTATGATTTTCACATTTTTTGAACATCAGTGACCTTTGACATTTTTGGTCAAAATTTGC
The DNA here is from genome assembly GCF_037954325.1 of Fistularia commersonii. Classification (NCBI taxonomy): domain Eukaryota; kingdom Metazoa; phylum Chordata; class Actinopteri; order Syngnathiformes; family Fistulariidae; genus Fistularia; species Fistularia commersonii. Next base: position 13,826,165 of record NC_141307.1, read on the forward strand.
ATAAATACGTGTACTGTGACATTTTACAAACTTTTCACTTTTTCTAATATTTTTCACTTTGTCAATCATTTTTTCAATACTTGATGATTTTCACATTTTTTTGAACGTTAGTGACCTTAGACATTTTTGGTCAAAATTTTCAAAAATACATGTACTCTGACATTTTACAAACTTTTCATTTTTCCTAATATTTTTCACTTTGTCAATCATTTTTTCAATACATGATGATTTTCACATTTTTTTGAACTTTAGTGACCTTTGACATTTTTGGTCAAAATTTTCATAAATACGTGTACTGTGACATTTTACAAACTTTTCACTTTTCCTAATATTTTTCACTTTGTCAATCATTTTTTCAATACTTTATGATTTTCACATTTTTCTGAACGTTAGTGACCTTAGACATTTTTGGTCAAAATTTTCACAACTACATGTACTGTGACATTTTACTAACTTTTCACTTTTCCTAATATTTTTCACTTTTTCAACCATTTTTTCAATACTTTATGATTTTCATATTTTTTCCGATATTAGTGACCTTAGACATTTTTGGTCAAAATTTTCATTAATACATATACTTTGACATTTTACAAACTTTTCATTTTTCCTAATATTTTTCACTTTTAAAACCATTTTTTCAATACTTGATGATTTTCACATTTTCTTGAACGTAAGTGACCTTAGACATTTTCGGTCAAAATTTTCATAAATACATATACTTTGACATTTTACAAACTTTTCACTTTTCCTAATATTTTTCACTTTGTCAATCATTTTTTCAATACTTGATGATTTTCACATTTTTTTGAACGTTAGTGACCTTAGACATTTTTGGTCAAAATTTTCAAAAATACATGTACTGTGACATTTTACAAACTTTTCACTTTTCCTAATATTTTTCACTTTGTCAATCATTTTTTCAATACATTATGATTTTCACAATTTTTTGAACTTTAGTGACCTTTGACATTTTTGGTCAAAATTTGCATAAATACGTGTACTGTGACATTTTACAAACTTTTCACTTTTCCTAATATTTTTCACTTTGTCAATCATTTTTTCAATACTTTATGATTTTCATATTTTTTCCGATATTAGTGACCTTAGACATTTTTGGTCAAAATTTTCATTAATACATATACCTTGACATTTTACAAACTTTTCATTTTTCCTATTATTTTTCACTTTTAAAACCATTTTTTCAATACTTGATGATTTTCACATTTTCTTGAACGTAAGTGACCCTAGACATTTTGGTCAAAATTTTCATGAATACATATACTTTGACATTTTAATAACTTTTCACTTTTCCTAATATTTTTCACTTTGTCAATCATTTTTTCAATACTTGATGATTTTCACATTTTTTTGAACGTTAGTGACCTTAGACATTTTTGGTCAAAATTTTCATAAATACATGTACTGTGACATTTTACTAACTTTTCACTTTTCCTAATATTTTTCACTTTTTCAACCATTTTTTCAATACTTTATGATTTTCATATTTTTTCTGATATTAGTGACCTTAGACATTTTTGGTCAAAATTTTCTTTGATACATATACTTTGACATTTTACAAACTTTTCTATTTTCCTAATATTTTTCACTTTTAAAACCATTTTTTCAATACTTGATGATTTTCACATTTTTTTGAACGTTAGTGACCTTAGACATTTTTGGTCAAAATTTTCATAAATACATGTACTGTGACATTTTACAAACTTTTCACTTTTCCTAATATTTTTCACTTTGTCAATCATTTTTTCAATACTTTATGATTTTAACATTTTTCTGAACGTTAGTGACCTTAGACATTTTTGGTCAAAATTTTCACAACTACATGTACTGTGACATTTTACTAACTTTTCACTTTTCCTAATATTTTTCACTTTTTCAACCATTTTTTCAATACTTTATGATTTTCATATTTTTTCCGATATTAGTGACCTTAGACATTTTTGGTCAAAATTTTCATTAATACATATACTTTGACATTTTACAAACTTTTCATTTTTCCTAATATTTTTCACTTTTAAAACCATTTTTTCAATACTTGATGATTTTCACATTTTCTTGAACGTAAGTGACCCTAGACATTTTCGGTCAAAATTTTCATAAATACATATACTTTGACATTTTACAAACTTTTCACTTTTCCTAATATTTTTCACTTTGTCAATCATTTTTTCAATACATGATGATTTTCACAATTTTTTGAACTTTAGTGACCTTTGACATTTTTGGTCAAAATTTGCATAAATACGTGTACTGTGATATTTAACAAACTTTTCACTTTTCCTAATATTTTTCACTTTGTCAATCATTTTTTCAATACTTTATGATTTTCATATTTTTTCCGATATTAGTGACCTTAGACATTTTTGGTCAAAATTTTCATTAATACATATACCTTGACATTTTACAAACTTTTCATTTTTCCTAATATTTTTCACTTTTAAAACCATTTTTTCAATACTTGATGATTTTCACATTTTCTTGAACGTAAGTGACCCGAGACATTTTGGTCAAAATTTTCATGAATACATATACTTTGACATTTTACAAACTTTTCACTTTTCCTAATATTTTTCACTTTGTCAATCATTTTTTCAATACTTGATGATTTTCACATTTTTTTGAACGTTAGTGACCTTAGACATTTTTGGTCAAAATTTTCATAAATACATGTACTGTGACATTTTACTAACTTTTCACTTTTCCTAATATTTTTCACTTTTTCAACCATTTTTTCAATACTTTATGATTTTCATATTTTTTCTGATATTAGTGACCTTAGACATTTTTGGTCAAAATTTTCTTTGATACATATACTTTGACATTTTACAAACTTTTCTATTTTCCTAATATTTTTCACTTTTAAAACCATTTTTTCAATACTTGATGATTTTCACATTTTTTTGAACGTTAGTGACCTTAGACATTTTTGGTCAAAATTTTCATAAATACATGTACTGTGACATTTTACTAACTTTTCACTTTTCCTAATATTTTTCACTTTGTCGATCATTTTTTCAATACTTGATGATTTTCACATTTTTTTGAACGTTAGTGACCTTTGACATTTTTGGTCAAAATTTTCATAAATACGTGTACTGTGACATTTTACAAACTTTTCACTTTTCCTAATATTTTTCACTTTTAAAATCATTTTTTCAATACTAAATGATTTTCACATTTTTTTGAACGTTAGCGACCTTAGACATTTTTTGTCAAAATTTTCATAAATACATATACTTTGACATTTTACAAACTTTTCACTTTTCCTAATATATTTCACTTTGTCAATCATTTTTTCAATACTTGATGATTTTCTCATTTTTTTGAACGTTAGTGAACTTAGACTTTTTTGGTCAAAATTTTCATAAATACATGTACTGTAACATTTTACTAACTTTTCACTTTTCCTAATATTTTTCACTTTGTCAACCATTTTTTCAATACTTTATGATTTTCATATTTTTTCCAATATTAGTTAACTTAGACATTTTTGGTTAAAATTTTCGTGAATAGACGTACTGTGACACTTTACTAACTTTTCACTTTTTCTAATATTTTTTACTTTGTCAATCATTTTTTCAATACTTCATGATTTTCACTTTCCTTTGAACGTTAGTGACCTTAGACATTTTTGGTGTAAATTTTCATGAACACGTACTGTGACACTTTACTAACTTTACACTTTTCCTAATATTTGTCACTTTGTTAACCATTTTTTCAATACTATATGCTTTCCACATGTATTTGAACTTAGTGACCTTTGAAATTTTTGGTCAAAATTTTCATTAATACATATACTTTGACATTTTACAAACTTTTCATTTTTCCTAATATTTTTCACTTTTAAAACCATTTTTTCAATACTTGATGATTTTCACATTTTTTTGAACGTTAGTGACCCTAGACATTTTTGGTCAAAATTTTCATTAATACATATACTTTGACATTTTACAAACTTTTCACTTTTCCTAATATTTTTCACTTTGTCAATCATTTTTTCAATACTTGATGATTTTCACATTTTTTTGAACGTTCGTGACCTTAGACATTTTTGGTCAAAATTTTCATAAATACATGTACTGTGACATTTTACTAACTTTTCACTTTTCCTAATATTTTTCACTTTTTCAACCATTTTTTCAATACTTTATGATTTTCATATTTTTTCCGATATTAGTGACCTTAGACATTTTTGGTCAAAATTTTCATAAATACATATACTTTGACATTTTACAAACTTTTCACTTTTCCTAATATTTTTCACTTTGTCAATCATTTTTTCAATACTTTATGATTTTCACATTTTTTTGAACTTTAGTGACCTTTGACATTTTTGGTCAAAATTTTCATAAATACGTGTACTGTGACATTTTACAAACTTTTCACTTTTCCTAATATTTTTCACTTTGTCAATCATTTTTTCAATACTTGATGATTTTCACATTTTTTTGAACGTTAGTGACCTTAGACATTTTTGGTCAAAATTTTCAAAAATACATGTACTGTGACATTTTACTAACTTTTCACTTTTCCTAATATTTTTCACTTTGTCAACCATTTTTTCAATACTTTATGATTTTCATATTTTTTCCAATATTAGTTAACTTAGACATTTTTGGTTAAAATTTTCGTGAATAGACGTACTGTGACACTTTACTAACTTTTCACTTTTTCTAATATTTTTTACTTTGTCAATCATTTTTTCAATACTTCATGATTTTCACTTTCCTTTGAACGTTAGTGACCTTAGACATTTTTGGTGTAAATTTTCATGAACACATGTACTGTGACACTTTACTAACTTTACACTTTTCCTAATATTTGTCAATTTGTTAACCATTTTTTCAATACTATATGCTTTCCACATGTATTTGAACTTAGTGACCTTTGACATTTTTGGTCAAAATTTTCATTAATACATATACTTTGACATTTTACAAACTTTTCATTTTTCCTAATATTTTTCACTTTTAAAACCATTTTTTCAATACTTTATGATTTTCATATTTTTTCCGATATTAGTGACCTTAGACATTTTTGGTCAAAATTTTCATTAATACATATACTTTGACATTTTACAAACTTTTCATTTTTCCTAATATTTTTCACTTTGTCAATCATTTTTTCAATACTATATGATTTTCACATTTTTTTGAACGTTAGTGACCTTAGACATTTTTGGTCAAAATTTTCATAAACACATATACTGTGACATTTTACAAACTTTTCACTTTTCCTAATATTTTTCACTTTGTCAATCATTTTTTCAATACTTGATGATTTTCACATTTTTTTGAACGTTAGTGACCTTAGACATTTTTGGTCAAAATTTTCATAAATACATGTACTGTGACATTTTACTAACTTTTCACTTTTCCTAATATTTTTCTCTTTTTCAACAATTTTTTCAATACTTTATGATTTTCATATTTTTTCCGATATTAGTGACCTTAGACATTTTTGGTCAAAATTTTCATTAATACATATACTTTGACATTTTACAAACTTTTCATTTTTCCTAATATTTTTCACTTTGTCAATCATTTTTTCAATACTATATGATTTTCACATTTTTTTGAACGTTAGTGACCTTAGACATTTTTGGTCAAAATTTTCATAAACACATATACTGTGACATTTTACAAACTTTTCACTTTTCCTAATATTTTTCACTTTGTCAATCATTTTTTCAATACTTGATGATTTTCACATTTTTTTGATCTTTAGTGACCTTTGACATTTTTGGTCAAAATTTTCATAAATACATGTACTGTGACATTTTACTAACTTTTCACTTTTCCTAATATTTTTCACTTCATCAATCATTTTTTCAATACTTGATGATTTTCACATTTTTTGAACGTTAGTGACCTTAGACATTTTTGGTCAAAATATTCATAAATACTTGTACTGTGACATTTTACAAACTTTTCACTTTTCCTAATATTTTTCACTTTGTCAATCATTTTTTCAATACTTTATGATTTTAACATTTTTTTGAACTTTAGTGACCTTTGACATTTTTGGTCAAAATTTTCATAAATACGTGTACTGTGACATTTTACAAACTTTTCACTTTTCCTAATATTTTTCACTTTGTCAATCATTTTTTCAATACTTGATGATTTTCATATTTTTTTGAACGTTAGTAACCTTAGACATTTTTGGTCAAAATTTTCAAAAATACATGTACTGTGACATTTTACTAACTTTTCACTTTTCCTAATATTTTTCACTTTGTCAACCATTTTTTCAATACTTTATGATTTTCATATTTTTTCCAATATTAGTTAACTTAGACATTTTTGGTTAAAATTTTCGTGAATAGACGTACTGTGACACTTTACTAACTTAACACTTTTTCTAATATTTTTTACTTTGTCAATCATTTTTTCAATACTTCATGATTTTCACTTTCCTTTGAACGTTAGTGACCTTAGACATTTTTGGTGTAAATTTTCATGAACACATGTACTGTGACACTTTACTAACTTTACACTTTTCCTAATATTTGTCACTTTGTCAACCATTTTTTCAATACTTTATGATTTTCATATTTTTTCCAATATTAGTTAACTTTGACATTTTTGGTCAAAATTTTCATTAATACATATACTTTGACATTTTACAAACTTTTCATTTTTCCTAATATTTTTCACTTTTAAAACCATTTTTTCAATACTTTATGATTTTCATATTTTTTCCAATATTAGTTAACTTTGACATTTTTGGTCAAAATTTTCATTAATACATATACTTTGACATTTTACAAACTTTTCATTTTTCCTAATATTTTTCACTTTTAAAACCATTTTTTCAATACTTGATGATTTTCACATTTTTTTGAACGTTAGTGACCCTAGACATTTTTGGTCAAAATTTTCATAAATACATATACTTTGACATTTTACAAACTTTTAACTTTTCCTAATATTTTTCACTTTGTCAATCATTTTTTCAATACTTGATGATTTTCACATTTTTTTGAACGTTAGTGACCTTAGACATTTTTGGTCAAAATTTTCATAAATACATGTATTGTGACATTTTACTAACTTTTCACTTTTCCTAATATTTTTCACTTTTTCAACAATTTTTTCAATACTTTATGATTTTCATATTTTTTCCGATATTAGTGACCTTAGACATTTTTGGTCAAAATTTTCATTAATACATATACTTTGACATTTTACAAACTTTTCATTTTTCCTAATATTTTTCACTTTGTCAATCATTTTTTCAATACTATATGATTTTCACATTTTTTTGAACGTTAGTGACCTTAGACATTTTTGGTCAAAATTTTCATAAACACATATACTGTGACATTTTACAAACTTCTCACTTTTCCTAATATTTTTCACTTTGTCAATCATTTTTTCAATACTTGATGATTTTCACATTTTTTTGATCTTTAGTGACCTTTGACATTTTTGGTCAAAATTTTCATAAATACATGTACTGTGACATTTTACTAACTTTTCACTTTTCCTAATATTTTTCACTTCATCAATCTTTTTTTCAATACTTGATGATTTTCACATTTTTTTGAACGTTAGTGACCCTAGACATTTTTGGTCAAAATTTTCATAAATACATATACTTTGACATTTTACAAACTTTTCACTTTTCCTAATATTTTTCACTTTGTCAATCATTTTTTCAATACATGATGATTTTCACATTTTTTTGAACGTTAGTGACCTTAGACATTTTTGGTCAAAATTTTCATAAATACATGTACTGTGACATTTTACTAACTTTTCACTTTTCCTAATATTTTTCACTTTTTCAACAATTTTTTCAATACTTTATGATTTTCATATTTTTTCCGATATTAGTGACCTTAGACATTTTTGGTCAAAATTTTCATTAATACATATACTTTGACATTTTACAAACTTTTCACTTTTCCTAATATTTTTCACTTCATCAATCTTTTTTTCAATACTTGATGATTTTCACATTTTTTTGAACGTTAGTGACCGTAGACATTTTTGGTCAAAATGTTCATAAATACATGTACTGTGACATTTTACAAACTTTTCACTTTTCCTAATATTTTTCACTTTGTCAATCATTTTTTCAATACTTTATGATTTTCACATTTTTTTGAACTTTAGTGACCTTTGACATTTTTGGTCAAAATTTTCATAAATACGTGTACTGTGACATTTTACAAAATTTTCACTTTTCCTAATATTTTTCACTTTGTCAACCATTTTTTCAATACTTTATGATTTTCATATTTTTTCCAATATTAGTTAACTTAGACATTTTTGGTTAAAATTTTCGTGAATAGACGTACTGTGACACTTTACTAACTTTTCACTTTTTCTAATATTTTTTACTTTGTCAATCATTTTTTCAATACTTCATGATTTTCACTTTCCTTTGAACGTTAGTGACCTTAGACATTTTTGGTGTAAATTTTCATGAACACATGTACTGTGACACTTTACTAACTTTACACTTTTCCTAATATTTGTCACTTTGTTAACCATTTTTTCAATACTATATGCTTTCCACATGTATTTGAACTTAGTGACCTTTGACATTTTTGGTCAAAATTTTCATTAATACATATACTTTGACATTTTACAAACTTTTCATTTTTCCTAATATTTTTCCCTTTTAAAACCATTTTTTCAATACTTTATGATTTTCATATTTTTTCCGATATTAGTGACCTTAGACATTTTTGGTCAAAATTTTCATTAATACATATACTTTGACATTTTACAAACTTTTCATTTTTCCTAATATTTTTCACTTTGTCAATCATTTTTTCAATACTATATGATTTTCACATTTTTTTGAACGTTAGTGACCTTAGACATTTTTGGTCAAAATTTTCAGAAACACATATACTGTGACATTTTACAAACTTTTCACTTTTCCTAATATTTTTCACTTTGTCAATCATTTTTTCAATACTTGATGATTTTCACATTTTTTTGAACTTTAGTGACCTTTGACATTTTTGGTCAAAATTTTCATAAATACATGTACTGTGACATTTTACTAACTTTTCACTTTTCATAATATTTTTCACTTTGTCAATCATTTTTTCAATACTTGATGATTTTCATATTTTTTCCGATATTAATGACCTTAAACTTTTTTGGTCAAAATTTTCATAAATACATGTACTGTAACATTTTACTAACTTTTCACTTTTCCTAATATTTTTCACTTTGTCAACCATTTTTTCAATACTTTATGATTTTCATATTTTTTCCAATATTAGTTAACTTAGACATTTTTGGTTAAAATTTTCGTGAATAGACGTACTGTAACATTTTACTAACTTTTCACTTTTCCTAATATTTTTTACTTTGTCAATCATTTTTTCAGTAGTTCTTGATTTTCACTTTCCTTTGAACGTTAGTGACCTTAGACATTTTTGGTGTAAATTTTCATGAACACATGTACTGTGACACTTTACTAACTTAACACTTTTCCTAATATTTGTCACTTTGTTAACCATTTTTTCAATACTATATGCTTTCCACATGTATTTGAACTTAGTTAACTTTGACATTTTTGGTCAAAATTTTCATTAATACATATACTTTGACATTTTACAAACTTTTCATTTTTCCTAATATTTTTCACTTTTAAAACCATTTTTTCAATACTTGATGATTTTCACATTTTCTTGAACGTTAGTGACCCTAGACATTTTTGGTCAAAATTTTCATAAATACATATACTTTGACATTTTACAAACTTTTCACTTTTCCTAATATTTTTCACTTTGTCAATCATTTTTTCAATGCTTGATGATTTTCACATTTTTTTGAACGTTAGTGACCTTAGACATTTTTGGTCAAAATTTTCATAAATACATGTATTGTGACATTTTACTAACTTTTCACTTTTCCTAATATTTTTCACTTTTTCAACAATTTTTTCAATACTTTATGATTTTCATATTTTTTCCGATATTAGTGACCTTAGACATTTTTGGTCAAAATTTCATGAACGAATGTACTGTGACATTTTACTAACTTTTCACTTTTCCTAATATTTTTCACTTTGTCAATCATTTTTTCAATACATGATGATTTTCACATTTTTTTGAACTTTAGTGACCTTTGACATTTTTGGTCAAAATTTTCATAAATACGTGTACTGTGACATTTTACAAACTTTTCACTTTTCCTAATATTTTTCACTTTGTCAATCATTTTTTCAATACTTTATGATTTTCACATTTTTTTGAACGTTAGTGACCTTAGACATTTTTGGTCAAAATTTTCATAAATACATGTACTGTGACATTTTACAAACTTTTCACTTTTCCTAATATTTTTCAATTTGTCAATCATTTTTTCAATACTTGATGATTTTCATATTTTTTCCGATATTAGTGACATTAGACATTTTTGGTCAAAATTTTCATTAATACATATACTTTGACATTTTACAAACTTTTCATTTTTCCTAATATTTTTCACTTTGTCAATCATTTTTTCAATACTATATGATTTTCACATTTTTGAACGTTAGTGACCTTAGACATTTTTGGTCAAAATTTTCATAAATACATATACTTTGATATTTTACAAACTTTTCACCTTTCCTAATATTTTTCACTTTTTCAACCACTTTTTTCAATACTTTATGATTTTCATATTTTTTCCGATATTAGTGACCTTAGACATTTTTGGTCAAAATTTTCATAAATACATATACTGTGACATTTTACAAACTTTTCACTTTTCCTAATATTTTTCACTTTGTCAATCATTTTTTCAATACTTGATGATTTTCACATTTTTTTGAACATTAGTGACCTTTGACATTTTTGGTCAAAATTTTCATGAATACGTGTACTGTAACATTTTACTAACTTTTCACTTTTCCTAATATTTTTCACTTTGTCAACCATTTTTTCAATACTTTATGATTTTCATATTTTTTCCAATATTAGTTAACTTAGACATTTTTGGTTAAAATTTTCGTGAATAGACGTACTGTGACACTTTACTAACTTTTCACTTTTTCTAATATTTTTTACTTTGTCAATCATTTTTTCAATACTTCATGATTTTCACTTTCCTTTGAACGTTAGTGACCTTAGACATTTTTGGTGTAAATTTTCATGAACACATGTACTGTGACACTTTACTAACTTTAAACTTTTCCTAATATTTGTCACTTTGTTAACCATTTTTTCAATACTATATGCTTTCCACATGTATTTGAACTTAGTTAACTTTGACATTTTTGGTCAAAATTTTCATTAATACATATACTTTGACATTTTACAAACTTTTCATTTTTCCTAATATTTTTCACTTTTAAAACCATTTTTTCAATACTTGATGATTTTCACATTTTCTTGAACGTTAGTGACCCTAGACATTTTTGGTCAAAATTTTCATAAATACATATACTTTGACATTTTACAAACTTTTCACTTTTCCTAATATTTTTCACTTTGTCAATCATTTTTTCAATGCTTGATGATTTTCACATTTTTTTGAACGTTAGTGACCTTAGACATTTTTGGTCAAAATTTTCATAAATACATTTACTGTGACATTTTACTAACTTTTCAATTTTCCTAATATTTTTCACTTTGTCAACCATTTTTTCAATACTTTGTGATTTTCATATATTTTCCGATATTAGTGACCTTAGACATTTTTGGTCAAAATTTCATGAACGAATGTACTGTGACATTTTACTAACTTTTCACTTTTCCTAATATTTTTCACTTTGTCAATCATTTTTTCAATACATGATGATTTTCACATTTTTTTGAACTTTAGTGACCTTTGACATTTTTGGTCAAAATTTTCATAAATACGTGTACTGTGACATTTTACAAACTTTTCACTTTTCCTAATATTTTTCACTTTGTCAATCATTTTTTCAATACTTTATGATTTTCACATTTTTTTGAACGTTAGTGACCTTAGACATTTTTGGTCAAAATTTTCATAAATACATGTACTGTGACATTTTACAAACTTTTCACTTTTCCTAATATTTTTCAATTTGTCAATCATTTTTTCAATACTTGATGATTTTCATATTTTTTCCGATATTAGTGACATTAGACATTTTTGGTCAAAATTTTCATTAATACATATACTTTGACATTTTACAAACTTTTCATTTTTCCTAATATTTTTCACTTTGTCAATCATTTTTTCAATACTATATGATTTTCACATTTTTGAACGTTAGTGACCTTAGACATTTTTGGTCAAAATTTTCATAAATACATATACTTTGATATTTTACAAACTTTTCACCTTTCCTAATATTTTTCACTTTTTCAACCACTTTTTTCAATACTTTATGATTTTCATATTTTTTCCGATATTAGTGACCTTAGACATTTTTGGTCAAAATTTTCATAAATACATATACTGTGACATTTTACAAACTTTTCACTTTTCCTAATATTTTTCACTTTGTCAATCATTTTTTCAATACTTGATGATTTTCACATTTTTTTGAACATTAGTGACCTTTGACATTTTTGGTCAAAATTTTCATGAATACGTGTACTGTAACATTTTACTAACTTTTCACTTTTCCTAATATTTTTCACTTTGTCAACCATTTTTTCAATACTTTATGATTTTCATATTTTTTCCAATATTAGTTAACTTAGACATTTTTGGTTAAAATTTTCGTGAATAGACGTACTGTGACACTTTACTAACTTTTCACTTTTTCTAATATTTTTTACTTTGTCAATCATTTTTTCAATACTTCATGATTTTCACTTTCCTTTGAACGTTAGTGACCTTAGACATTTTTGGTGTAAATTTTCATGAACACATGTACTGTGACACTTTACTAACTTTAAACTTTTCCTAATATTTGTCACTTTGTTAACCATTTTTTCAATACTATATGCTTTCCACATGTATTTGAACTTAGTGACCTTTGACATTTTTGGTCAAAATTTTCATGAATACATATACTTTGACATTTTACAAACTTTTCATTTTTCCTAATATTTTTCACTTTTAAAACCATTTTTTCAATACTTGATGATTTTCACATTTTTTTGAACGTTAGTGACCCTAGACATTTTTGGTCAAAATTTTCATTAATACATATACTTTGACATTTTACAAACTTTTCACTTTTCCTAATATTTTTCACTTTGTCAATCATTTTTTCAATACTTGATGATTTTCACATTTTTTTGAACGTTAGTGACCTTAGACATTTTTGGTCAAAATTTTCATAAATACATATACTGTGACATTTTACAAACTTTTCACTTTTCCTAATATTTTTCACTTTGTCAATCATTTTTTCAATACTTGATGATTTTCACATTTTTTTTAACTTGAGTGACCTTTGACATTTTTGGTCAAAATTTTCATAAATACGTGTACTGTGACATTTTACAAACTTTTCACTTTTTCTAATATTTTTCACTTTATCAATCATTTTTTCAATATTTGATGATTTTCACAGTTTTTTTGAACGTTAGTGACCTTAGACATTTTTGGTCAAAATTTTCATAAATACATGTACTGTGATATTTTACAAACTTTTCATTTTTCCTAATATTTTTCACTTTGTCAATCATTTTTTCAATACTTTATGATTTTCACTTTCCTTTGAACGTAAGTGTCCTTCGACATTTTTGGTCAAAATTTCATGAACGAATGTACTGAGACATTTTACAAACTTTTCACTTTTCCTAATAATTTTCACTTTGTCAATCATTTTTTCAATACTTGATGATTTTCATATTTTTTCCGATATTAGTGACCTTAGACATTTTTGGTCAAAATTTTCATTAATACATATACTTTGACATTTTACAAACTTTTCATTTTTCCTAATATTTTTCACTTTGTCAATCATTTTTTCAATACTATATGATTTTCACATTTTTTTGAACGTTAGTGACCTTAGACATTTTTGGTCAAAATTTTCATGAATACATATACTGTGACGTTTTACAAACTTTTCACTTTTCCTAATATTTTTCACTTTTTCAACCATTTTTTCAATACTTTATGATTTTCATATTTTTTCCGATATTTGTGACCTTAGACATTTTTGGTCAAAATTTTCATAAATACATATACTGTGACATTTTACAAACTTTTCACTTTTCCTAATATTTTTCACTTTGTCAATCATTTTTTCAATACTTTATGATTTTCACATTTTTTTGAACGTTAGTGACCTCAGACGTTTTTGGTCAAAATTTTCATAAATACATGTACTGTGACATTTTACAAACTTTTCACTTTTCCTAATATTTTTCACTTTTAAAACCATTTTTTCAATACTTTATGATTTTCATATTTTTTCCGATATTAGTGACCTTAGACATTTTTGGTCAAAATTTTCATTAATACATATACTTTGACATTTTACAAACTTTTCATTTTTCCTAATATTTTTCACTTTGTCAATCATTTTTTCAATACTATATGATTTTCACATTTTTTTGAACGTTAGTGACCTTAGACATTTTTGGTCAAAATTTTCATAAACACATATACTGTGACATTTTACAAACTTTTCACTTTTCCTAATATTTTTCACTTTGTCAATCATTTTTTCAATACTATATGATTTTCACATTTTTTTGAACGTTAGTGACCTTAGACATTTTTGGTCAAAATTTTCATGAATACATATACTGTGACGTTTTACAAACTTTTCACTTTTCCTAATATTTTTCACTTTTTCAACCATTTTTTCAATACTTTATGATTTTCATATTTTTTCCGATATTTGTGACCTTAGACATTTTTGGTCAAAATTTTCATAAATACATATACTGTGACATTTTACAAACTTTTCACTTTTCCTAATATTTTTCACTTTGTCAATCATTTTTTCAATACTTTATGATTTTCACATTTTTTTGAACGTTAGTGACCTCAGACGTTTTTGGTCAAAATTTTCATAAATACATGTACTGTGACATTTTACAAACTTTTCACTTTTCCTAATATTTTTCACTTTTAAAACCATTTTTTCAATACTTTATGATTTTCATATTTTTTCCGATATTAGTGACCTTAGACATTTTTGGTCAAAATTTTCATTAATACATATACTTTGACATTTTACAAACTTTTCATTTTTCCTAATATTTTTCACTTTGTCAATCATTTTTTCAATACTATATGATTTTCACATTTTTTTGAACGTTAGTGACCTTAGACATTTTTGGTCAAAATTTTCATAAACACATATACTGTGACATTTTACAAACTTTTCACTTTTCCTAATATTTTTCACTTTGTCAATCATTTTTTCAATACTTGATGATTTTCACATTTTTTTGAACGTTAGTGACCTTAGACATTTTTGGTCAAAATTTTCATAAATACATGTACTGTGACATTTTACTAACTTTTCACTTTTCCTAATATTTTTCTCTTTTTCAACAATTTTTTCAATACTTTATGATTTTCATATTTTTTCCGATATTAGTGACCTTAGACATTTTTGGTCAAAATTTTCATTAATACATATACTTTGACATTTTACAAACTTTTCATTTTTCCTAATATTTTTCACTTTGTCAATCATTTTTTCAATACTATATGATTTTCACATTTTTTTGAACGTTAGTGACCTTAGACATTTTTGGTCAAAATTTTCATAAACACATATACTGTGACATTTTACAAACTTTTCACTTTTCCTAATATTTTTCACTTTGTCAATCATTTTTTCAATACTTGATGATTTTCACATTTTTTTGAACTTTAGTGACCTTTGACATTTTTGGTCAAAATTTTCATAAATACATGTACTGTGACATTTTACTAACTTTTCACTTTTCATAATATTTTTCACTTTGTCAATCATTTTTTCAATACTTGATGATTTTCTCATTTTTTTGAACGTTAGTGAACTTAAACTTTTTTGGTCAAAATTTTCATAAATACATGTACTGTAACATTTTACTAACTTTTCACTTTTCCTAATATTTTTCACTTTGTCAACCATTTTTTCAATACTTTATGATTTTCATATTTTTTCCAATATTAGTTAACTTAGACATTTTTGGTTAAAATTTTCGTGAATAGACGTACTGTAACATTTTACTAACTTTTCACTTTTCCTAATATTTTTTACTTTGTCAATCATTTTTTCAATACTTCTTGATTTTCACTTTCCTTTCAACGTTAGTGACCTTAGACATTTTTGGTGTAAATTTTCATGAACACATGTACTGTGACACTTTACTAACTTTACACTTTTCCTAATATTTGTCACTTTGTTAACCATTTTTTCAATACTATATGCTTTCCACATGTATTTGAACTTAGTTAACTTTGACATTTTTGGTCAAAATTTTCATTAATACATATACTTTGACATTTTACAAACTTTTCATTTTTCCTAATATTTTTCACTTTTAAAACCATTTTTTCAATACTTTATGATTTTCATATTTTTTCCGATATTAGTGACCTTAGACATTTTTGGTCAAAATTTTCTTTAATACATATACTTTGACATTTTACAAACTTTTCATTTTTCCTAATATTTTTCACTTTTAAAACCATTTTTTCAATACTTGATGATTTTCACATTTTTTTGAACGTTAGTGACCCTAGACATTTTTGGTCAAAATTTTCATAAATACATATACTTTGACATTTTACAAACTTTTCACTTTTCCTAATATTTTTCACTTTGTCAATCATTTTTTCAATACTTGATGATTTTCACATTTTTTTGAACGTTAGTGACCTTAGACATTTTTGGTCAAAATTTTCATAAATACATGTACTGTGACATTTTACTAACTTTTCACTTTTCCTAATATTTTTCACTTTTTCAACAATTTTTTCAATACTTTATGATTTTCATATTTTTTCCGATATTAGTGACCTTAGACATTTTTGGTCAAAATTTTCATTAATACATATACTTTGACATTTTACAAACTTCTCACTTTTCCTAATATTTTTCACTTCATCAATCATTTTTTCAATACTTGATGATTTTCACATTTTTTTGAACGTTAGTGACCTTAGACATTTTTGGTCAAAATTTTCAAAAATACATGTACTTTGACATTTTACAAACTTTTCACTTTTCCTAATATTTTTCACTTTGTCAACCATTTTTTCAATACTTTATGATTTTCATATTTTTTCCAATATTAATTAACTTAGACATTTTTGGTTAAAATTTTCGTGAATAGACGTACTGTGACACTTTACTAACTTTTCACTTTTTCTAATATTTTTTACTTTGTTAATCATTTTTTCAATACTTCATGATTTTCACTTTCCTTTGAACGTTAGTGACCTTAGACATATTTGGTCTAAATTTTCATGAACACATGTACTGTGACACTTTACTAGCTTTACACTTTTCCTAATATTTGTCACTTTGTTAACCATTTTTTCAATACTATATGCTTTCCACATGTATTTGAACTTAGTGACCTTTGACATTTTTGGTCAAAATTTTCATTAATACATATACTTTGACATTTTACAAACTTTTCATTTTTCCTAATATTTTTCATTTTTAAAACCATTTTTTCAATACTTTATGATTTTCATATTTTTTCCGATATTAGTGACCTTAGACATTTTTGGTCAAAATTTTCATTAATACATATACTTTGACATTTTACAAACTTTTCATTTTTCCTAATGATTTTCACATTTTTTTGAACGTTAGTGACCTTAGACATTTTTGGTCAAAATTTTCATAAACACATATACTGTGACATTTTACAAACTTTTCACTTTTCCTAATATTTTTCACTTTGTCAATCATTTTTTCAATACTTGATGATTTTCACATTTTTTTGATCTTTAGTGACCTTTGACATTTTTGGTCAAAATTTTCATAAATACATGTACTGTGACATTTTACTAACTTTTCACTTTTCCTAATATTTTTCACTTCATCAATCATTTTTTCAATACTTGATGATTTTCACATTTTTTGAACGTTAGTGACCTTAGACATTTTTGGTCAAAATATTCATAAATACTTGTACTGTGACATTTTACAAACTTTTCACTTTTCCTAATATTTTTCACTTTGTCAATCATTTTTTCAATACTTTATGATTTTAACATTTTTTTGAACTTTAGTGACCTTTGACATTTTTGGTCAAAATTTTCATAAATACGTGTACTGTGACATTTTACAAACTTTTCACTTTTCCTAATATTTTTCACTTTGTCAATCATTTTTTCAATACTTGATGATTTTCATATTTTTTTGAACGTTAGTAACCTTAGACATTTTTGGTCAAAATTTTCAAAAATACATGTACTGTGACATTTTACTAACTTTTCACTTTTCCTAATATTTTTCACTTTGTCAACCATTTTTTCAATACTTTATGATTTTCATATTTTTTCCAATATTAGTTAACTTAGACATTTTTGGTTAAAATTTTCGTGAATAGACGTACTGTGACACTTTACTAACTTAACACTTTTTCTAATATTTTTTACTTTGTCAATCATTTTTTCAATACTTCATGATTTTCACTTTCCTTTGAACGTTAGTGACCTTAGACATTTTTGGTGTAAATTTTCATGAACACATGTACTGTGACACTTTACTAACTTTACACTTTTCCTAATATTTGTCACTTTGTCAACCATTTTTTCAATACTTTATGATTTTCATATTTTTTCCAATATTAGTTAACTTTGACATTTTTGGTCAAAATTTTCATAAATACATATACTTTGACATTTTACAAACTTTTAACTTTTCCTAATATTTTTCACTTTGTCAATCATTTTTTCAATACTTGATGATTTTCACATTTTTTTGAACGTTAGTGACCTTAGACATTTTTGGTCAAAATTTTCATAAATACATGTATTGTGACATTTTACTAACTTTTCACTTTTCCTAATATTTTTCACTTTTTCAACAATTTTTTCAATACTTTATGATTTTCATATTTTTTCCGATATTAGTGACCTTAGACATTTTTGGTCAAAATTTTCATTAATACATATACTTTGACATTTTACAAACTTTTCATTTTTCCTAATATTTTTCACTTTGTCAATCATTTTTTCAATACTATATGATTTTCACATTTTTTTGAACGTTAGTGACCTTAGACATTTTTGGTCAAAATTTTCATAAACACATATACTGTGACATTTTACAAACTTCTCACTTTTCCTAATATTTTTCACTTTGTCAATCATTTTTTCAATACTTGATGATTTTCACATTTTTTTGATCTTTAGTGACCTTTGACATTTTTGGTCAAAATTTTCATAAATACATGTACTGTGACATTTTACTAACTTTTCACTTTTCCTAATATTTTTCACTTCATCAATCTTTTTTTCAATACTTGATGATTTTCACATTTTTTTGAACGTTAGTGACCCTAGACATTTTTGGTCAAAATTTTCATAAATACATATACTTTGACATTTTACAAACTTTTCACTTTTCCTAATATTTTTCACTTTGTCAATCATTTTTTCAATACATGATGATTTTCACATTTTTTTGAACGTTAGTGACCTTAGACATTTTTGGTCAAAATTTTCATGAATACATATACTGTGACGTTTTACAAACTTTTCACTTTTCCTAATATTTTTCACTTTTTCAACCATTTTTTCAATACTTTATGATTTTCATATTTTTTCCGATATTTGTGACCTTAGACATTTTTGGTCAAAATTTTCATAAATACATATACTGTGACATTTTACAAACTTTTCACTTTTCCTAATATTTTTCACTTTGTCAATCATTTTTTCAATACTTTATGATTTTCACATTTTTTTGAACGTTAGTGACCTCAGACGTTTTTGGTCAAAATTTTCATAAATACATGTACTGTGACATTTTACAAACTTTTCACTTTTCCTAATATTTTTCACTTTTAAAACCATTTTTTCAATACTTTATGATTTTCATATTTTTTCCGATATTAGTGACCTTAGACATTTTTGGTCAAAATTTTCATTAATACATATACTTTGACATTTTACAAACTTTTCATTTTTCCTAATATTTTTCACTTTGTCAATCATTTTTTCAATACTATATGATTTTCACATTTTTTTGAACGTTAGTGACCTTAGACATTTTTGGTCAAAATTTTCATAAACACATATACTGTGACATTTTACAAACTTTTCACTTTTCCTAATATTTTTCACTTTGTCAATCATTTTTTCAATACTATATGATTTTCACATTTTTTTGAACGTTAGTGACCTTAGACATTTTTGGTCAAAATTTTCATGAATACATATACTGTGACGTTTTACAAACTTTTCACTTTTCCTAATATTTTTCACTTTTTCAACCATTTTTTCAATACTTTATGATTTTCATATTTTTTCCGATATTTGTGACCTTAGACATTTTTGGTCAAAATTTTCATAAATACATATACTGTGACATTTTACAAACTTTTCACTTTTCCTAATATTTTTCACTTTGTCAATCATTTTTTCAATACTTTATGATTTTCACATTTTTTTGAACGTTAGTGACCTCAGACGTTTTTGGTCAAAATTTTCATAAATACATGTACTGTGACATTTTACAAACTTTTCACTTTTCCTAATATTTTTCACTTTTAAAACCATTTTTTCAATACTTTATGATTTTCATATTTTTTCCGATATTAGTGACCTTAGACATTTTTGGTCAAAATTTTCATTAATACATATACTTTGACATTTTACAAACTTTTCATTTTTCCTAATATTTTTCACTTTGTCAATCATTTTTTCAATACTATATGATTTTCACATTTTTTTGAACGTTAGTGACCTTAGACATTTTTGGTCAAAATTTTCATAAACACATATACTGTGACATTTTACAAACTTTTCACTTTTCCTAATATTTTTCACTTTGTCAATCATTTTTTCAATACTTGATGATTTTCACATTTTTTTGAACGTTAGTGACCTTAGACATTTTTGGTCAAAATTTTCATAAATACATGTACTGTGACATTTTACTAACTTTTCACTTTTCCTAATATTTTTCTCTTTTTCAACAATTTTTTCAATACTTTATGATTTTCATATTTTTTCCGATATTAGTGACCTTAGACATTTTTGGTCAAAATTTTCATTAATACATATACTTTGACATTTTACAAACTTTTCATTTTTCCTAATATTTTTCACTTTGTCAATCATTTTTTCAATACTATATGATTTTCACATTTTTTTGAACGTTAGTGACCTTAGACATTTTTGGTCAAAATTTTCATAAACACATATACTGTGACATTTTACAAACTTTTCACTTTTCCTAATATTTTTCACTTTGTCAATCATTTTTTCAATACTTGATGATTTTCACATTTTTTTGAACTTTAGTGACCTTTGACATTTTTGGTCAAAATTTTCATAAATACATGTACTGTGACATTTTACTAACTTTTCACTTTTCATAATATTTTTCACTTTGTCAATCATTTTTTCAATACTTGATGATTTTCTCATTTTTTTGAACGTTAGTGAACTTAAACTTTTTTGGTCAAAATTTTCATAAATACATGTACTGTAACATTTTACTAACTTTTCACTTTTCCTAATATTTTTCACTTTGTCAACCATTTTTTCAATACTTTATGATTTTCATATTTTTTCCAATATTAGTTAACTTAGACATTTTTGGTTAAAATTTTCGTGAATAGACGTACTGTAACATTTTACTAACTTTTCACTTTTCCTAATATTTTTTACTTTGTCAATCATTTTTTCAATACTTCTTGATTTTCACTTTCCTTTCAACGTTAGTGACCTTAGACATTTTTGGTGTAAATTTTCATGAACACATGTACTGTGACACTTTACTAACTTTACACTTTTCCTAATATTTGTCACTTTGTTAACCATTTTTTCAATACTATATGCTTTCCACATGTATTTGAACTTAGTTAACTTTGACATTTTTGGTCAAAATTTTCATTAATACATATACTTTGACATTTTACAAACTTTTCATTTTTCCTAATATTTTTCACTTTTAAAACCATTTTTTCAATACTTTATGATTTTCATATTTTTTCCGATATTAGTGACCTTAGACATTTTTGGTCAAAATTTTCTTTAATACATATACTTTGACATTTTACAAACTTTTCATTTTTCCTAATATTTTTCACTTTTAAAACCATTTTTTCAATACTTGATGATTTTCACATTTTTTTGAACGTTAGTGACCCTAGACATTTTTGGTCAAAATTTTCATAAATACATATACTTTGACATTTTACAAACTTTTCACTTTTCCTAATATTTTTCACTTTGTCAATCATTTTTTCAATACTTGATGATTTTCACATTTTTTTGAACGTTAGTGACCTTAGACATTTTTGGTCAAAATTTTCATAAATACATGTACTGTGACATTTTACTAACTTTTCACTTTTCCTAATATTTTTCACTTTTTCAACAATTTTTTCAATACTTTATGATTTTCATATTTTTTCCGATATTAGTGACCTTAGACATTTTTGGTCAAAATTTTCATTAATACATATACTTTGACATTTTACAAACTTCTCACTTTTCCTAATATTTTTCACTTCATCAATCATTTTTTCAATACTTGATGATTTTCACATTTTTTTGAACGTTAGTGACCTTAGACATTTTTGGTCAAAATTTTCAAAAATACATGTACTTTGACATTTTACAAACTTTTCACTTTTCCTAATATTTTTCACTTTGTCAACCATTTTTTCAATACTTTATGATTTTCATATTTTTTCCAATATTAATTAACTTAGACATTTTTGGTTAAAATTTTCGTGAATAGACGTACTGTGACACTTTACTAACTTTTCACTTTTTCTAATATTTTTTACTTTGTTAATCATTTTTTCAATACTTCATGATTTTCACTTTCCTTTGAACGTTAGTGACCTTAGACATATTTGGTCTAAATTTTCATGAACACATGTACTGTGACACTTTACTAGCTTTACACTTTTCCTAATATTTGTCACTTTGTTAACCATTTTTTCAATACTATATGCTTTCCACATGTATTTGAACTTAGTGACCTTTGACATTTTTGGTCAAAATTTTCATTAATACATATACTTTGACATTTTACAAACTTTTCATTTTTCCTAATATTTTTCATTTTTAAAACCATTTTTTCAATACTTTATGATTTTCATATTTTTTCCGATATTAGTGACCTTAGACATTTTTGGTCAAAATTTTCATTAATACATATACTTTGACATTTTACAAACTTTTCATTTTTCCTAATGATTTTCACATTTTTTTGAACGTTAGTGACCTTAGACATTTTTGGTCAAAATTTTCATAAACACATATACTGTGACATTTTACAAACTTTTCACTTTTCCTAATATTTTTCACTTTGTCAATCATTTTTTCAATACTTGATGATTTTCACATTTTTTTGATCTTTAGTGACCTTTGACATTTTTGGTCAAAATTTTCATAAATACATGTACTGTGACATTTTACTAACTTTTCACTTTTCCTAATATTTTTCACTTCATCAATCATTTTTTCAATACTTGATGATTTTCACATTTTTTGAACGTTAGTGACCTTAGACATTTTTGGTCAAAATATTCATAAATACTTGTACTGTGACATTTTACAAACTTTTCACTTTTCCTAATATTTTTCACTTTGTCAATCATTTTTTCAATACTTTATGATTTTAACATTTTT
Organism: Fistularia commersonii; assembly: GCF_037954325.1. Taxonomy (NCBI): domain Eukaryota; kingdom Metazoa; phylum Chordata; class Actinopteri; order Syngnathiformes; family Fistulariidae; genus Fistularia; species Fistularia commersonii. Next base: position 13,849,858 of record NC_141307.1, read on the forward strand.
TTGAACTTTAGTGACCTTTGACATTTTTGGTCAAAATTTTCATAAATACGTGTACTGTGACATTTTACAAACTTTTCACTTTTCCTAATATTTTTCACTTTGTCAATCATTTTTTCAATACTTGATGATTTTCATATTTTTTTGAACGTTAGTAACCTTAGACATTTTTGGTCAAAATTTTCAAAAATACATGTACTGTGACATTTTACTAACTTTTCACTTTTCCTAATATTTTTCACTTTGTCAACCATTTTTTCAATACTTTATGATTTTCATATTTTTTCCAATATTAGTTAACTTAGACATTTTTGGTTAAAATTTTCGTGAATAGACGTACTGTGACACTTTACTAACTTAACACTTTTTCTAATATTTTTTACTTTGTCAATCATTTTTTCAATACTTCATGATTTTCACTTTCCTTTGAACGTTAGTGACCTTAGACATTTTTGGTGTAAATTTTCATGAACACATGTACTGTGACACTTTACTAACTTTACACTTTTCCTAATATTTGTCACTTTGTCAACCATTTTTTCAATACTTTATGATTTTCATATTTTTTCCAATATTAGTTAACTTTGACATTTTTGGTCAAAATTTTCATAAATACATATACTTTGACATTTTACAAACTTTTAACTTTTCCTAATATTTTTCACTTTGTCAATCATTTTTTCAATACTTGATGATTTTCACATTTTTTTGAACGTTAGTGACCTTAGACATTTTTGGTCAAAATTTTCATAAATACATGTATTGTGACATTTTACTAACTTTTCACTTTTCCTAATATTTTTCACTTTTTCAACAATTTTTTCAATACTTTATGATTTTCATATTTTTTCCGATATTAGTGACCTTAGACATTTTTGGTCAAAATTTTCATTAATACATATACTTTGACATTTTACAAACTTTTCATTTTTCCTAATATTTTTCACTTTGTCAATCATTTTTTCAATACTATATGATTTTCACATTTTTTTGAACGTTAGTGACCTTAGACATTTTTGGTCAAAATTTTCATAAACACATATACTGTGACATTTTACAAACTTCTCACTTTTCCTAATATTTTTCACTTTGTCAATCATTTTTTCAATACTTGATGATTTTCACATTTTTTTGATCTTTAGTGACCTTTGACATTTTTGGTCAAAATTTTCATAAATACATGTACTGTGACATTTTACTAACTTTTCACTTTTCCTAATATTTTTCACTTCATCAATCTTTTTTTCAATACTTGATGATTTTCACATTTTTTTGAACGTTAGTGACCCTAGACATTTTTGGTCAAAATTTTCATAAATACATATACTTTGACATTTTACAAACTTTTCACTTTTCCTAATATTTTTCACTTTGTCAATCATTTTTTCAATACATGATGATTTTCACATTTTTTTGAACGTTAGTGACCTTAGACATTTTTGGTCAAAATTTTCATAAATACATGTACTGTGACATTTTACTAACTTTTCACTTTTCCTAATATTTTTCACTTTTTCAACAATTTTTTCAATACTTTATGATTTTCATATTTTTTCCGATATTAGTGACCTTAGACATTTTTGGTCAAAATTTTCATTAATACATATACTTTGACATTTTACAAACTTTTCACTTTTCCTAATATTTTTCACTTCATCAATCTTTTTTTCAATACTTGATGATTTTCACATTTTTTTGAACGTTAGTGACCGTAGACATTTTTGGTCAAAATGTTCATAAATACATGTACTGTGACATTTTACAAACTTTTCACTTTTCCTAATATTTTTCACTTTGTCAATCATTTTTTCAATACTTTATGATTTTCACATTTTTTTGAACTTTAGTGACCTTTGACATTTTTGGTCAAAATTTTCATAAATACGTGTACTGTGACATTTTACAAAATTTTCACTTTTCCTAATATTTTTCACTTTGTCAACCATTTTTTCAATACTTTATGATTTTCATATTTTTTCCAATATTAGTTAACTTAGACATTTTTGGTTAAAATTTTCGTGAATAGACGTACTGTGACACTTTACTAACTTTTCACTTTTTCTAATATTTTTTACTTTGTCAATCATTTTTTCAATACTTCATGATTTTCACTTTCCTTTGAACGTTAGTGACCTTAGACATTTTTGGTGTAAATTTTCATGAACACATGTACTGTGACACTTTACTAACTTTACACTTTTCCTAATATTTGTCACTTTGTTAACCATTTTTTCAATACTATATGCTTTCCACATGTATTTGAACTTAGTGACCTTTGACATTTTTGGTCAAAATTTTCATTAATACATATACTTTGACATTTTACAAACTTTTCATTTTTCCTAATATTTTTCCCTTTTAAAACCATTTTTTCAATACTTTATGATTTTCATATTTTTTCCGATATTAGTGACCTTAGACATTTTTGGTCAAAATTTTCATTAATACATATACTTTGACATTTTACAAACTTTTCATTTTTCCTAATATTTTTCACTTTGTCAATCATTTTTTCAATACTATATGATTTTCACATTTTTTTGAACGTTAGTGACCTTAGACATTTTTGGTCAAAATTTTCATAAACACATATACTGTGACATTTTACAAACTTTTCACTTTTCCTAATATTTTTCACTTTGTCAATCATTTTTTCAATACTTGATGATTTTCACATTTTTTTGAACTTTAGTGACCTTTGACATTTTTGGTCAAAATTTTCATAAATACATGTACTGTGACATTTTACTAACTTTTCACTTTTCATAATATTTTTCACTTTGTCAATCATTTTTTCAATACTTGATGATTTTCATATTTTTTCCGATATTAGTGACCTTAAACTTTTTTGGTCAAAATTTTCATAAATACATGTACTGTAACATTTTACTAACTTTTCACTTTTCCTAATATTTTTCACTTTGTCAACCATTTTTTCAATACTTTATGATTTTCATATTTTTTCCAATATTAGTTAACTTAGACATTTTTGGTTAAAATTTTCGTGAATAGACGTACTGTAACATTTTACTAACTTTTCACTTTTCCTAATATTTTTTACTTTGTCAATCATTTTTTCAGTAGTTCTTGATTTTCACTTTCCTTTGAACGTTAGTGACCTTAGACATTTTTGGTGTAAATTTTCATGAACACATGTACTGTGACACTTTACTAACTTAACACTTTTCCTAATATTTGTCACTTTGTTAACCATTTTTTCAATACTATATGCTTTCCACATGTATTTGAACTTAGTTAACTTTGACATTTTTGGTCAAAATTTTCATTAATACATATACTTTGACATTTTACAAACTTTTCATTTTTCCTAATATTTTTCACTTTTAAAACCATTTTTTCAATACTTGATGATTTTCACATTTTCTTGAACGTTAGTGACCCTAGACATTTTTGGTCAAAATTTTCATAAATACATATACTTTGACATTTTACAAACTTTTCACTTTTCCTAATATTTTTCACTTTGTCAATCATTTTTTCAATGCTTGATGATTTTCACATTTTTTTGAACGTTAGTGACCTTAGACATTTTTGGTCAAAATTTTCATAAATACATTTACTGTGACATTTTACTAACTTTTCAATTTTCCTAATATTTTTCACTTTGTCAACCATTTTTTCAATACTTTATGATTTTCATATATTTTCCGATATTAGTGACCTTAGACATTTTTGGTCAAAATTTCATGAACGAATGTACTGTGACATTTTACTAACTTTTCACTTTTCCTAATATTTTTCACTTTGTCAATCATTTTTTCAATACATGATGATTTTCACATTTTTTTGAACTTTAGTGACCTTTGACATTTTTGGTCAAAATTTTCATAAATACGTGTACTGTGACATTTTACAAACTTTTCACTTTTCCTAATATTTTTCACTTTGTCAATCATTTTTTCAATACTTTATGATTTTCACATTTTTTTGAACGTTAGTGACCTTAGACATTTTTGGTCAAAATTTTCATAAATACATGTACTGTGACATTTTACAAACTTTTCACTTTTCCTAATATTTTTCAATTTGTCAATCATTTTTTCAATACTTGATGATTTTCATATTTTTTCCGATATTAGTGACATTAGACATTTTTGGTCAAAATTTTCATTAATACATATACTTTGACATTTTACAAACTTTTCATTTTTCCTAATATTTTTCACTTTGTCAATCATTTTTTCAATACTATATGATTTTCACATTTTTGAACGTTAGTGACCTTAGACATTTTTGGTCAAAATTTTCATAAATACATATACTTTGATATTTTACAAACTTTTCACCTTTCCTAATATTTTTCACTTTTTCAACCACTTTTTTCAATACTTTATGATTTTCATATTTTTTCCGATATTAGTGACCTTAGACATTTTTGGTCAAAATTTTCATAAATACATATACTGTGACATTTTACAAACTTTTCACTTTTCCTAATATTTTTCACTTTGTCAATCATTTTTTCAATACTTGATGATTTTCACATTTTTTTGAACATTAGTGACCTTTGACATTTTTGGTCAAAATTTTCATGAATACGTGTACTGTAACATTTTACTAACTTTTCACTTTTCCTAATATTTTTCACTTTGTCAACCATTTTTTCAATACTTTATGATTTTCATATTTTTTCCAATATTAGTTAACTTAGACATTTTTGGTTAAAATTTTCGTGAATAGACGTACTGTGACACTTTACTAACTTTTCACTTTTTCTAATATTTTTTACTTTGTCAATCATTTTTTCAATACTTCATGATTTTCACTTTCCTTTGAACGTTAGTGACCTTAGACATTTTTGGTGTAAATTTTCATGAACACATGTACTGTGACACTTTACTAACTTTAAACTTTTCCTAATATTTGTCACTTTGTTAACCATTTTTTCAATACTATATGCTTTCCACATGTATTTGAACTTAGTGACCTTTGACATTTTTGGTCAAAATTTTCATGAATACATATACTTTGACATTTTACAAACTTTTCATTTTTCCTAATATTTTTCACTTTTAAAACCATTTTTTCAATACTTGATGATTTTCACATTTTTTTGAACGTTAGTGACCCTAGACATTTTTGGTCAAAATTTTCATTAATACATATACTTTGACATTTTACAAACTTTTCACTTTTCCTAATATTTTTCACTTTGTCAATCATTTTTTCAATACTTGATGATTTTCACATTTTTTTGAACGTTAGTGACCTTAGACATTTTTGGTCAAAATTTTCATAAATACATATACTGTGACATTTTACAAACTTTTCACTTTTCCTAATATTTTTCACTTTGTCAATCATTTTTTCAATACTTGATGATTTTCACATTTTTTTTAACTTGAGTGACCTTTGACATTTTTGGTCAAAATTTTCATAAATACGTGTACTGTGACATTTTACAAACTTTTCACTTTTTCTAATATTTTTCACTTTATCAATCATTTTTTCAATATTTGATGATTTTCACAGTTTTTTTGAACGTTAGTGACCTTAGACATTTTTGGTCAAAATTTTCATAAATACATGTACTGTGATATTTTACAAACTTTTCATTTTTCCTAATATTTTTCACTTTGTCAATCATTTTTTCAATACTTTATGATTTTCACTTTCCTTTGAACGTAAGTGTCCTTCGACATTTTTGGTCAAAATTTCATGAACGAATGTACTGAGACATTTTACAAACTTTTCACTTTTCCTAATAATTTTCACTTTGTCAATCATTTTTTCAATACTTGATGATTTTCATATTTTTTCCGATATTAGTGACCTTAGACATTTTTGGTCAAAATTTTCATTAATACATATACTTTGACATTTTACAAACTTTTCATTTTTCCTAATATTTTTCACTTTGTCAATCATTTTTTCAATACTATATGATTTTCAAATTTTTTTGAACGTTAGTGACCTTAGACATTTTTGGTCAAAATTTTCATGAATACATATACTGTGACGTTTTACAAACTTTTCACTTTTCCTAATATTTTTCACTTTTTCAACCATTTTTTCAATACTTTATGATTTTCATATTTTTTCCGATATTTGTGACCTTAGACATTTTTGGTCAAAATTTTCATAAATACATATACTGTGACATTTTACAAACTTTTCACTTTTCCTAATATTTTTCACTTTGTCAATCATTTTTTCAATACTTTATGATTTTCACATTTTTTTGAACGTTAGTGACCTCAGACGTTTTTGGTCAAAATTTTCATAAATACATGTACTGTGACATTTTACAAACTTTTCACTTTTCCTAATATTTTTCACTTTGTCAATCATTTTTTCAATACTTGATGATTTTCATATTTTTTCCGATATTAGTGACATTAGACATTTTTGGTCAAAATTTTCATTAATACATATACTTTGACATTTTACAAACTTTTCATTTTTCCTAATATTTTTCACTTTGTCAATCATTTTTTCAATACTATATGATTTTCACATTTTTGAACGTTAGTGACCTTAGACATTTTTGGTCAAAATTTTCATAAATACATATACTTTGATATTTTACAAACTTTTCACTTTTCCTAATATTTTTCACTTTTTCAACCACTTTTTTCAATACTTTATGATTTTCATATTTTTTCCGATATTAGTGACCTTAGACATTTTTGGTCAAAATTTTCATAAATACATATACTGTGACATTTTACAAACTTTTCACTTTTCCTAATATTTTTCACTTTGTCAATCATTTTTTCAATACTTGATGATTTTCACATTTTTTTGAACTTTAGTGACCTTTGACATTTTTGGTCAAAATTTTCATGAATACGTGTACTTTAACATTTTACTAACTTTTCACTTTTCCTAATATTTTTCACTTTGTCAACCATTTTTTCAATACTTTATGATTTTCATATTTTTTCCAATATTAGTTAACTTAGACATTTTTGGTTAAAATTTTCGTGAATAGACGTACTGTGACACTTTACTAACTTTTCACTTTTTCTAATATTTTTTACTTTGTCAATCATTTTTTCAATACTTCATGATTTTCACTTTCCTTTGAACGTTAGTGACCTTAGACATTTTTGGTGTAAATTTTCATGAACACATGTACTGTGACACTTTACTAACTTTAAACTTTTCCTAATATTTGTCACTTTGTTAACCATTTTTTCAATACTATATGCTTTCCACATGTATTTGAACTTAGTGACCTTTGACATTTTTGGTCAAAATTTTCATGAATACATATACTTTGACATTTTACTAACTTTTCATTTTTCCTAATATTTTTCACTTTTAAAACCATTTTTTCAATACTTGATGATTTTCACATTTTTTTGAACGTTAGTGACCCTAGACATTTTTGGTCAAAATTTTCATTAATACATATACTTTGACATTTTACAAACTTTTCACTTTTCCTAATATTTTTCACTTTGTCAATCATTTTTTCAATACTTGATGATTTTCACATTTTTTTGAACGTTAGTGACCTTAGACATTTTTGGTCAAAATTTTCATAAATACATATACTGTGACATTTTACAAACTTTTCACTTTTCCTAATATTTTTCACTTTGTCAATCATTTTTTCAATACTTGATGATTTTCACATTTTTTTTAACTTGAGTGACCTTTGACATTTTTGGTCAAAATTTTCATAAATACGTGTACTGTGAAATTTTACAAACTTTTCACTTTTTCTAATATTTTTCACTTTATCAATCATTTTTTCAATATTTGATGATTTTCACAGTTTTTTTGAACGTTAGTGACCTTAGACATTTTTGGTCAAAATTTTCATAAATACATGTACTGTGATATTTTACAAACTTTTCATTTTTCCTAATATTTTTCACTTTGTCAATCATTTTTTCAATACTTTATGATTTTCACTTTCCTTTGAACGTAAGTGTCCTTCGACATTTTTGGTCAAAATTTCATGAACGAATGTACTGAGACATTTTACAAACTTTTCACTTTTCCTAATAATTTTCACTTTGTCAATCATTTTTTCAATACTTGATGATTTTCATATTTTTTCCGATATTAGTGACCTTAGACATTTTTGGTCAAAATTTTCATTAATACATATACTTTGACATTTTACAAACTTTTCATTTTTCCTAATATTTTTCACTTTGTCAATCATTTTTTCAATACTATATGATTTTCACATTTTTTTGAACGTTAGTGACCTTAGACATTTTTGGTCAAAATTTTCATGAATACATATACTGTGACATTTTACAAACTTTTCACTTTTCCTAATATTTTTCACTTTTTCAACCATTTTTTCAATACTTTATGATTTTCATATTTTTTCCGATATTTGTGACCTTAGACATTTTTGGTCAAAATTTTCATAAATACATATACTGTGACATTTTACAAACTTTTCACTTTTCCTAATATTTTTCACTTTGTCAATCATTTTTTCAATACTTGATGATTTTCACATTTTTTTGAACTTTAGTGACCTTTGACATTTTTGGTCAAAATTTTCATGAATACGTGTACTGTAACATTTTACTAACTTTTCACTTTTCCTAATATTTTTCACTTTGTCAACCATTTTTTCAATACTTTATGATTTTCATATATTTTCCGATATTAGTGACCTTAGACATTTTTGGTCAAAATTTCATGAACGAATGTACTGTGACATTTTACTAACTTTTCACTTTTCCTAATATTTTTCACTTTGTCAATCATTTTTTCAATACATGATGATTTTCACATTTTTTTGAACGTTAGTGACCTTAGACATTTTTGGTCAAAATTTTCATAAATACATGTACTGTGACATTTTACAAACTTTTCACTTTTCCTAATATTTTTCACTTTGTCAATCATTTTTTCAATACTTGATGATTTTCATATTTTTTCCGATATTAGTGACATTAGACATTTTTGGTCAAAATTTTCATTAATACATATACTTTGACATTTTACAAACTTTTCATTTTTCCTAATATTTTTCACTTTGTCAATCATTTTTTCAATACTATATGATTTTCACATTTTTGAACGTTAGTGACCTTAGACATTTTTGGTCAAAATTTTCATAAATACATATACTTTGATATTTTACAAACTTTTCACCTTTCCTAATATTTTTCACTTTTTCAACCACTTTTTTCAATACTTTATGTTTTTCATATTTTTTCCGATATTAGTGACCTTAGACATTTTTGGTCAAAATTTTCATAAATACATATACTGTGACATTTTACAAACTTTTCACTTTTCCTAATATTTTTCACTTTGTCAATCATTTTTTCAATACTTGATGATTTTCACATTTTTTTGAACTTTAGTGACCTTTGACATTTTTGGTCAAAATTTTCATGAATACGTGTACTGTAACATTTTACTAACTTTTCACTTTTCCTAATATTTTTCACTTTGTCAACCATTTTTTCAATACTTTATGATTTTCATATTTTTTCCAATATTAGTTAACTTAGACATTTTTGGTTAAAATTTTCGTGAATAGACGTACTGTGACACTTTACTAACTTTTCACTTTTTCTAATATTTTTTACTTTGTCAATCATTTTTTCAATACTTCATGATTTTCACTTTCCTTTGAACGTTAGTGACCTTTGACATTTTTGGTGTAAATTTTCATGAACACATGTACTGTGACACTTTACTAACTTTAAACTTTTCCTAATATTTTTCACTTTGTCAATCATTTTTTCAATACTTGATGATTTTCACATTTTTTTGAACGTTAGTGACCTTAGACATTTTTGGCCAAAATTTTCATAAATACATATACTGTGACATTTTACAAACTTTTCACTTTTCCTAATATTTTTCACTTTGTCAATCATTTTTTCAATACTTGATGATTTTCACATTTTTTTTAACTTGAGTGACCTTTGACATTTTTGGTCAAAATTTTCATAAATACGTGTACTGTGACATTTTACAAACTTTTCACTTTTTCTAATATTTTTCACTTTATCAATCATTTTTTCAATATTTGATGATTTTCACAGTTTTTTTGAACGTTAGTGACCTTAGACATTTTTGGTCAAAATTTTCATAAATACATGTACTGTGATATTTTACAAACTTTTCATTTTTCCTAATATTTTTCACTTTGTCAATCATTTTTTCAATACTTTATGATTTTCACTTTCCTTTGAACGTAAGTGTCCTTCGACATTTTTGGTCAAAATTTCATGAACGAATGTACTGAGACATTTTACAAACTTTTCACTTTTCCTAATAATTTTCACTTTGTCAATCATTTTTTCAATACTTGATGATTTTCATATTTTTTCCGATATTAGTGACCTTAGACATTTTTGGTCAAAATTTTCATTAATACATATACTTTGACATTTTACAAACTTTTCATTTTTCCTAATATTTTTCACTTTGTCAATCATTTTTTCAATACTATATGATTTTCACATTTTTTTGAACGTTAGTGACCTTAGACATTTTTGGTCAAAATTTTCATGAATACATATACTGTGACATTTTACAAACTTTTCACTTTTCCTAATATTTATCACTTTTTCAACCATTTTTTCAATACTTTATGATTTTCATATTTTTTCCGATATTTGTGACCTTAGACATTTTTGGTCAAAATTTTCATAAATACATATACTGTGACATTTTACAAACTTTTCACTTTTCCTAATAATTTTCACTTTGTCAATCATTTTTTCAATACTTGATGATTTTCATATTTTTTCCGATATTAGTGACCTTAGACATTTTTGGTCAAAATTTTCATTAATACATATACTTTGACATTTTACAAACTTTTCATTTTTCCTAATATTTTTCACTTTGTCAATCATTTTTTCAATACTATATGATTTTCACATTTTTTTGAACGTTAGTGACCTTAGACATTTTTGGTCAAAATTTTCATGAATACATATACTGTGACATTTTACAAACTTTTCACTTTTCCTAATATTTATCACTTTTTCAACCATTTTTTCAATACTTTATGATTTTCATATTTTTTCCGATATTTGTGACCTTAGACATTTTTGGTCAAAATTTTCATAAATACATATACTGTGACATTTTACAAACTTTTCACTTTTCCTAATATTTTTCACTTTGTCAATCATTTTTTCAATACTTGATGATTTTCACATTTTTTTGAACTTTAGTGACCTTTGACATTTTTGGTCAAAATTTTCATGAATACGTGTACTGTAACATTTTACTAACTTTTCACTTTTCCTAATATTTTTCACTTTGTCAACCATTTTTTCAATACTTTATGATTTTCATATTTTTTCCAATATTAGTTAACTTAGACATTTTTGGTTAAAATTTTCGTGAATAGACGTACTGTGACACTTAACTAACTTTTCACTTTTTCTAATATTTTTTACTTTGTCAATCATTTTTTCAATACTTGATGATTTTCCCCTTTTTTTTGAACGTTAGTGACCCTAGACATTTTTGGTCAAAATTTTCATTAATACATATACTTTGACATTTTACAAACTTTTCACTTTTCCTAATATTTTTCACTTTGTCAATCATTTTTTCAATACTTGATGATTTTCACATTTTTTTGAACTGTAGTGACCTTTGACATTTTTGGTCAAAATTTTCATAAATACGTGTACTGTGACATTTTACAAACTTTTCACTTTTTCTAATATTTTTCACTTAATCATTTTTTCAATATTTGATGATTTTCACAGTTTTTTTGAACGTTAGTGACCTTAGACATTTTTGGTCAAAATTTTCATAAATACATGTACTGTGACATTTTACAAACTTTTCATTTTTCCTAATATTTTTCACTTTGTCAATCATTTTTTCAATACTTTATGATTTTCACTTTCCTTTGAACGTAAGTGTCCTTCGACATTTTTGGTCAAAATTTCATGAACGAATGTACTGTGACATTTTACTAACTTTTCACTTTTCCTAATATTTTTCACTTTGTCAACCATTTTTTCAATACTTGATGATTTTCACATTTTTTTGAACGTTAGTGACCTTAGACATTTTTGGTCAAAATTTTCATGAATACATATACTGTGACATTTTACAAACTTTTCATTTTTCCTAATATTTTTCACTTTGTCAATCATTTTTTCAATACTATATGATTTTCACATTTTTTTGAACGTTAGTGACCTTAGACATTTTTGGTCAAAATTTTCATGAATACATATACTGTGACATTTTACAAACTTTTCACTTTTCCTAATATTTATCACTTTTTCAACCATTTTTTCAATACTTTATGATTTTCATATTTTTTCCGATATTTGTGACCTTAGACATTTTTGGTCAAAATTTTCATAAATACATATACTGTGACATTTTACAAACTTTTCACTTTTCCTAATATTTTTCACTTTGTCAATCATTTTTTCAATACTTGATGATTTTCACATTTTTTTGAACTTTAGTGACCTTTGACATTTTTGGTCAAAATTTTCATGAATACGTGTACTGTAACATTTTACTAACTTTTCACTTTTCCTAATATTTTTCACTTTGTCAACCATTTTTTCAATACTTTATGATTTTCATATTTTTTCCAATATTAGTTAACTTAGACATTTTTGGTTAAAATTTTCGTGAATAGACGTACTGTGACACTTTACTAACTTTTCACTTTTTCTAATATTTTTTACTTTGTCAATCATTTTTTCAATACTTGATGATTTTCCCCTTTTTTTTGAACGTTAGTGACCCTAGACATTTTTGGTCAAAATTTTCATTAATACATATACTTTGACATTTTACAAACTTTTCACTTTTCCTAATATTTTTCACTTTGTCAATCATTTTTTCAATACTTGATGATTTTCACATTTTTTTGAACTGTAGTGACCTTTGACATTTTTGGTCAAAATTTTCATAAATACGTGTACTGTGACATTTTACAAACTTTTCACTTTTTCTAATATTTTTCACTTAATCATTTTTTCAATATTTGATGATTTTCACAGTTTTTTTGAACGTTAGTGACCTTAGACATTTTTGGTCAAAATTTTCATAAATACATGTACTGTGACATTTTACAAACTTTTCATTTTTCCTAATATTTTTCACTTTGTCAATCATTTTTTCAATACTTTATGATTTTCACTTTCCTTTGAACGTAAGTGTCCTTCGACATTTTTGGTCAAAATTTCATGAACGAATGTACTGTGACATTTTACTAACTTTTCACTTTTCCTAATATTTTTCACTTTGTCAACCATTTTTTCAATACTTGATGATTTTCACATTTTTTTGAACGTTAGTGACCTTAGACATTTTTGGTCAAACTTTTCATAAATACATATACTTTGACATTTTACAAACTTTTCACTTTTCCTAATATTTTTCACTTTGCCAATCATTTTTTCAATACATGATGATTTTCACATTTTTTTGAACTTTAGTGACCTTTGACATTTTTGGTCAAAATTTTCATAAATACGTGTACTGTGACATTTTACAAACTTTTCACTTTTCCTAATATTTTTCACTTTGTCAATCATTTTTTCAATACTTGATGATTTTCACATTTTTTTGAACGTTAGTGACCTTAGACATTTTTGGTCAAAATTTTCATAAATACATGTACTGTGACATTTTACTAACTTTTCACTTTTCCTAATATTTTTCACTTTGTCAACCATTTTTTCAATACTTTATGATTTTCATATTTTTTCCGATATTAGTGACCTTTGACATTTTTGGTCAAAATTTTCATTAATACATATACTTTGACATTTTACAAACTTTTCATTTTTCCTAATATTTTTCACTTTTAAAACCATTTCTTCAATACTTGATGATTTTCACATTTTCTTGAACGTTTGTGACCCTAGACATTTTTGGTCAAAATTTTCATAAATACATATACTTTGACATATTACAAACTTTTCACTTTTCCTAATATTTTTCACTTTGTCAATCATTTTTTCAATACTTGATGATTTTCATATTTTTTCCGATATTAGTGACCTTAGACATTTTTGGTCAAAATTTTCATTAATACATATACTTTGACATTTTATAAACTTTTCATTTTTCCTAATATTTTTCACTTTTTCAACCTTTTTTTCAATACTATATGATTTTCACATTTTTTTGAACGTTAGTGACCTTAGACATTTTTGGTCAGAATTTTCATAAATACATATAATGTGACATTTTACAAACTTTTCACTTTTCCTGTTATTTTTCACTTTGTCAATCATTTTTTCAATACTTGATGATTTTAACATTTTTTTGAACTTTAGTGACCTTAGACATTTTTGGTCAAAATTTTCATAAATACGTGTACTGTGACATTTTACAAACTTTTCATTTTTCTTAATATTTTTCATTTTGTCAACCACTTTTTCAATACTTTATGATTTTCATATTTTTTCCAATATTAGTTAACTTAGACATTTTTGGTTAAAATTTTCGTGAATAGACTTACTGTGACACTTTACTAACTTTTCACTTTTTCTAATATTTTTTACTTTGTCAATCATTTTTTCAATACTTCATGATTTTCACTTTCCTTTGAACGTAAGTGACCTTAGACATTTTTGGTGTAAATTTTCATGAACACATGTACTGTGACACTTTACTAACTTTACACTTTTCCTAATATTTGTCACTTTGTTAACCATTTTTTCAATACTTTTTGCTTTCCACATGTATTTGAACTTAGTGACCTTTGACATTTTTGGTCAAAATTTTCATTAATACATATACTTTGACATTTTACAAACTTTTCATTTTCCTAATATTTTTCACTTTTAAAACCATTTTTTCAATACTTGATGATTTTCAAATTTTTTTGAACGTTAGTGACCCTAGACATTTTTGGTCAAAATTTTCATAAATACATGTACTGTGACATTTTACTAACTTTTCACTTTTCCTAATATTTTTCACTTTTTCAACCATTTTTTCAATACTTTATGATTTTCATATTTTTTCCGATATTAGTGACCTTAGACATTTTTGGTCAAAATTTTCATTAATACATATACTTTGACATTTTACAAACTTTTCATTTTTCCTAATATTTTTCACTTTTAAAACCATTTTTTCAATACTTGATGATTTTCACATTTTCTTGAACGTAAGTGACCCTAGACATTTTTGGTCAAAATTTTCATAAATACATATACTTTGACATTTTGCAAACTTTTCACTTTTCCTAATATTTTTCACTTTGTCAATCATTTTTTCAATACTTGATGATTTTCACATTTTTTTTGAACGTTAGTGACCTTAGACATTTTTGGTCAAAATTTTCATAAATACATTTACTGTGACATTTTACTAACTTTTCACTTTTCCTAATATTTTTCACTTTTTCAACCATTTTTTCAATACTTTATGATTTTCATATTTTTTCCGATATTAGTGACCTTAGACATTTTTGGTCAAAATTTTAATTAATACATATACTTTGACATTTTACAAACTTTTCATTTTTCCTAATATTTTTCACTTTGTCAATCATTTTTTCAATACTATATGATTTTCACATTTTTTTGAACGTTAGTGACCTTAGACATTTTTGGTCAAAATTTTCATAAATACATATACTGTGACATTTTACAAACTTTTCACTTTTCCTAATATTTTTCACTTTGTCAATCATTTTTTCAATACTTGATGATTTTCACATTTTTTTGAACTTTAGAGACCTTTGACATTTTTGGTCAAAATTTTCATAAATACATGTACTGTGACATTTTACTAACTTTTCACTTTTCCTAATATTTTTCACTTTTTCAACCATTTTTTCAATACTTTATGATTTTCACATTTTTTTGAACGTTAGTTACCTTAGACATTTTTGGTCAAAATGTTCATAAATACATATACTGTGACATTTTACTAACTTTTCACTTTTCCTAATATTTTTCACTTTGTCAATCATTTTTTCAATACTTTATGATTTTCATATTTTTTGAACGTCAATGACCTTTGACATTTTTGGTCAAAATTTGCATAAATACGTGTACTGTGACATTTTACAAACTTTTCACTTTTTCTAATATTTTTCACTTTGTCAATCATTTTTTCAATACTTGATGATTTTCACATTTTTTTGAACGTTAGTGACCCTAGACATTTTTGGTCAAAATTTTCATAAATACGTGTACTGTGACATTTTACAAACTTTTCACTTTTCCTAATATTTTTCACTTTGTCAATCATTTTTTCAATACTTTATGATTTTCACATTTTTTTGAACGTTAGTGACCTTAGACATTTTTGGTCAAAATTTTCATAACTACATGTACTGTGACATTTTACTAACTTTTCACTTTTCCTAATATTTTTCACTTTTTCAACCATTTTTTCAATACTTTATGATTTTAATATTTTTTCCGATATTAGTAACCTTAGACATTTTTGGTCAAAATTTTCATTAATACATATACTTTGACATTTTACAAACTTTTCATTTTTCCTAATATTTTTCACTTTTAAAACCATTTTTTCAATACTTGATGATTTTCACATTTTCTTGAACGTAAGTGACTCTAGACATTTTTGGTCAAAATTTTCATAAATACATGTACTTTGACATTTTACAAACTTTTCACTTTTCCTAATATTTTTCACTTTGTCAATCATTTTTTCAATACATGATGATTTTCACATTTTTTTGAACTTTAGTGACCTTTGACATTTTTGGTCAAAATTTTCATAAATACGTGTACTGTGACATTTTACAAACTTTTCACTTTTCCTAATATTTTTCACTTTGTCAATCATTTTTTCAATACTTGATGATTTTCACATTTTTTTGAACGTTAGTGACCTTAGACATTTTTGGTCAAAATTTTCATAACTACATGTACTGTGACATTTTACTAACTTTTCACTTTTCCTAATATTTTTCACTTTTTCAACCATTTTTTCAATACTTTATGATTTAAATATTTTTTCCGATATTAGTAACCTTAGACATTTTTGGTCAAAATTTTCATTAATACATATACTTTGACATTTTACAAACTTTTCATTTTTCCTAATATTTTTCACTTTTAAAACCATTTTTTCAATACTTGATGATTTTCACATTTTCTTGAACGTAAGTGACTCTAGACATTTTTGGTCAAAATTTTCATAAATACATGTACTTTGACATTTTACAAACTTTTCACTTTTCCTAATATTTTTCACTTTGTCAATCATTTTTTCAATACATGATGATTTTCACATTTTTTTGAACTTTAGTGACCTTTGACATTTTTGGTCAAAATTTTCATAAATACGTGTACTGTGACATTTTACAAACTTTTCACTTTTCCTAATATTTTTCACTTTGTCAATCATTTTTTCAATACTTGATGATTTTCACATTTTTTTGAACGTTAGTGACCTTAGACATTTTTGGTCAAAATTTTCATAAATACATTTACTGTGACATTTTACTAACTTTTCACTTTTCCTAATATTTTTCACTTTTTCAACCATTTTTTCAATACTTTATGATTTTCATATTTTTTCCGATATTAGTGACCTTAGACATTTTTGGTCATAATTGTCATTGATACCTATACTTTGACATTTTACAAACTTTTCTATTTTCCTAATATTTTTCACTTTTAAAACCATTTTTTCAATACTTGATGATTTTCACATTTTTTTGAACGTTAGTGACCCTAGACATTTTTGGTCAAAATTTTCATAAATACATATACTTTGACATTTTACAAACTTTTCACTTTTCCTAATATTTTTCACTTTGTCAATCATTTTTTCAATACTTGATGATTTTCATATTTTTTCCGATATTAGTGACCTTTAACATTTTTGGTCAAAATTTTCATAAATACATATACTGTGACATTTTACTAACTTTTCACTTTTCCTAATATTTTTCACTTCATCAATCATTTTTTCAATACTTGATGATTTTCACATTTTTTTGAACGTTAGTGACCTTAGACATTTTTGGTCAAAATCTTCATAAATACATGTACTGTGACATTTTACAAACTTTTTACTTTTCCTAATATTTTTCACTTTGTCAATCATTTTTTCAATACTTTATGATTTTCACATTTTTTGAACATCAGTGACCTTAGACATTCTTGGTCAAAATTTTCAAAAATACATGTACTGTGACATTTTACAAACTTTTCATTTTTCCTAATATTTTTCACTTTGTCAATCATTTTTTCAATACATGATGATTTTCACATTTTTTTGAACTTTAGTGACCTTTGACATTTTTGGTCAAAATTTTCATAAATACGTGTACTGTGACATTTTACTAACTTTTCACTTTTCCTAATATTTTTCACTTTGTCAATCATTTTTTCAATACTTTATGATTTTCACATTTTTCTGAACGTTAGTGACCTTAGACATTTTTGGTCAAAATTTTCACAACTACATGTACTGTGACATTTTACTAACTTTTCACTTTTCCTAATATTTTTCATTTTTTCAACCATTTTTTCAATACTTTATGATTTTCATATTTTTTCCGATATTAGTGACCTTGGACATTTTTGGTCAAAATTTTCATTAATACATATACTTTGACATTTTACAAACTTTTCATTTTTCCTAATATTTTTCACTTTTAAAACCATTTTTTCAATACTTGATGATTTTCACATTTTTTGAACTTCAGTGACCTTTGACATTTTTGGTCAAAATTTGCATAAATACGTGTACTGTGAAATTTTACAAACTTTTCACTTTTTATCTAATATTTTTCACTTTGTCAATCATTTTTTCAATACTTGATGATTTTCACATTTTTTTGAACGTTAGTGACCTTAGACATTTTTGGTCAAAATTTTCAAAAATACATGTACTCTGACATTTTACAAACTTTTCATTTTTCCTAATATTTTTCACTTTGTCAATCATTTTTTCAATACATGATGATTTTCACATTTTTTTGAACTTTAGTGACCTTTGACATTTTTGGTCAAAATTTTCATAAATACGTGTACTGTGACATTTTACAAACTTTTCACTTTTCCTAATATTTTTCACTTTGTCAATCATTTTTTCAATACTTTATGATTTTCACATTTTTCTGAACGTTAGTGACCTTAGACATTTTTGGTCAAAATTTTCACAACTACATGTACTGTGACATTTTACTAACTTTTCACTTTTCCTAATATTTTTCACTTTTTCAACCATTTTTTCAATACTTTATGATTTTCATATTTTTTCCGATATTAGTGACCTTAGACATTTTTGGTCAAAATTTTCATTAATACATATACTTTGACATTTTACAAACTTTTCATTTTTCCTAATATTTTTCACTTTTAAAACCATTTTTTCAATACTTGATGATTTTCACATTTTCTTGAACGTAAGTGACCCTAGACATTTTCGGTCAAAATTTTCATAAATACATATACTTTGACATTTTACAAACTTTTCACTTTTCCTAATATTTTTCACTTTGTCAATCATTTTTTCAATACTTGATGATTTTCACATTTTTTTGAACGTTAGTGACCTTAGACATTTTTGGTCAAAATTTTCAAAAATACATGTACTGTGACATTTTACAAACTTTTCACTTTTCCTAATATTTTTCACTTTGTCAATCATTTTTTCAATACATTATGATTTTCACAATTTTTTGAACTTTAGTGACCTTTGACATTTTTGGTCAAAATTTGCATAAATACGTGTACTGTGACATTTTACAAACTTTTCACTTTTCCTAATATTTTTCACTTTGTCAATCATTTTTTCAATACTTTATGATTTTCATATTTTTTCCGATATTAGTGACCTTAGACATTTTTGGTCAAAATTTTCATTAATACATATACCTTGACATTTTACAAACTTTTCATTTTTCCTATTATTTTTCACTTTTAAAACCATTTTTTCAATACTTGATGATTTTCACATTTTCTTGAACGTAAGTGACCCTAGACATTTTGGTCAAAATTTTCATGAATACATATACTTTGACATTTTAATAACTTTTCACTTTTCCTAATATTTTTCACTTTGTCAATCATTTTTTCAATACTTGATGATTTTCACATTTTTTTGAACGTTAGTGACCTTAGACATTTTTGGTCAAAATTTTCATAAATACATGTACTGTGACATTTTACTAACTTTTCACTTTTCCTAATATTTTTCACTTTTTCAACCATTTTTTCAATACTTTATGATTTTCATATTTTTTCTGATATTAGTGACCTTAGACATTTTTGGTCAAAATTTTCTTTGATACATATACTTTGACATTTTACAAACTTTTCTATTTTCCTAATATTTTTCACTTTTAAAACCATTTTTTCAATACTTGATGATTTTCACATTTTTTTGAACGTTAGTGACCTTAGACATTTTTGGTCAAAATTTTCATAAATACATGTACTGTGACATTTTACTAACTTTTCACTTTTCCTAATATTTTTCACTTTGTCAATCATTTTTTCAATACTTGATGATTTTCACATTTTTTTGAACGTTAGTGACCTTTGACATTTTTGGTCAAAATTTTCATAAATACGTGTACTGTGACATTTTACAAACTTTTCACTTTTCCTAATATTTTTCACTTTGTCAATCATTTTTTCAATACTTGATGATTTTCACATTTTTTTGAACGTTAGTGACCTTAGACATTTTTGGTCAAAATTTTCATAAATACATGTACTGTGACATTTTACTAACTTTTCACTTTTCCTAATATTTTTCACTTTTTCAACCATTTTTTCAATACTTTATGATTTTCATATTTTTTCTGATATTAGTGACCTTAGACATTTTTGGTCAAAATTTTCTTTGATACATATACTTTCACATTTTACAAACTTTTCTATTTTCCTAATATTTTTCACTTTTAAAACCATTTTTTCAATACTTGATGATTTTCACATTTTTTTGAACGTTAGTGACCTTAGACATTTTTGGTCAAAATTTTCATAAATACATGTACTGTGACATTTTACTAACTTTTCACTTTTCCTAATATTTTTCACTTTGTCGATCATTTTTTCAATACTTGATGATTTTCACATTTTTTTGAACGTTACTGACCTTTGACATTTTTGGTCAAAATTTTCATAAATACGTGTACTGTGACATTTTACAAACTTTTCACTTTTCCTAATATTTTTCACTTTTAAAATCATTTTTTCAATACTAAATGATTTTCACATTTTTTTGAACGTTAGCGACCTTAGACATTTTTGGTCAAAATTTTCATAAATACATATACTTTGACATTTTACAAACTTTTCACTTTTCCTAATATATTTCACTTTGTCAATCATTTTTTCAATACTTGATGATTTTCTCATTTTTTTGAACGTTAGTGAACTTAGACTTTTTTGGTCAAAATTTTCATAAATACATGTACTGTAACATTTTACTAACTTTTCACTTTTCCTAATATTTTTCACTTTGTCAACCATTTTTTCAATACTTTATGATTTTCATATTTTTTCCAATATTAGTTAACTTAGACATTTTTGGTTAAAATTTTCGTGAATAGACGTACTGTGACACTTTACTAACTTTTCACTTTTTCTAATATTTTTTACTTTGTCAATCATTTTTTCAATACTTCATGATTTTCACTTTCCTTTGAACGTTAGTGACCTTAGACATTTTTGGTGTAAATTTTCATGAACACGTACTGTGACACTTTACTAACTTTACGCTTTTCCTAATATTTGTCACTTTGTTAACCATTTTTTCAATACTATATGCTTTCCACATGTATTTGAACTTAGTGACCTTTGACAATTTTGGTCAAAATTTTCATTAATACATATACTTTGACATTTTACAAACTTTTCATTTTTCCTAATATTTTTCACTTTTAAAACCATTTTTTCAATACTTGATGATTTTCACATTTTTTTGAACGTTAGTGACCCTAGACATTTTTGGTCAAAATTTTCATTAATACATATACTTTGACATTTTACAAACTTTTCACTTTTCCTAATATTTTTCACTTTGTCAATCATTTTTTCAATACTTGATGATTTTCACATTTTTTTGAACGTTCGTGACCTTAGACATTTTTGGTCAAAATTTTCATAAATACATGTACTGTGACATTTTACTAACTTTTCACTTTTCCTAATATTTTTCACTTTTTCAACCATTTTTTCAATACTTTATGATTTTCATATTTTTTCCGATATTAGTGACCTTAGACATTTTTGGTCAAAATTTTCATTAATACATATACTTTGACATTTTACAAACTTTTCACTTTTCCTAATATTTTTCACTTTGTCAATCATTTTTTCAATACTAAATGATTTTCACATTTTTTTGAACGTTAGCGACCTTAGACATTTTTGGTCAAAATTTTCATAAATACATATACTTTGACATTTTACAAACTTTTCACTTTTCCTAATATTTTTCACTTTGTCAATCATTTTTTCAATGCTTGATGATTTTCACATTTTTTTGAACGTTCTTGACCTTAGACATTTTTGGTCAAAATTTTCATAACTACATGTACTGTGACATTTTACTAACTTTTCACTTTTCCTAATATTTTTCACTTTTTCAACCATTTTTTCAATACTTTATGATTTTCATATTTTTTCCGATATTAGTGACCTTAGATATTTTTGGTCAAAATTTTCATTAATACATATACTTTGACATTTTACAAACTTTTCATTTTTCCTAATATTTTTCACTTTTAAAACCATTTTTTCAATACTTGATGATTTTCACATTTTCTTGAACGTAAGTGACCCTAGACATTTTTGGTCAAAATTTTCATGAATACATATACTTTGACATTTCACTAACTTTTCACTTTTCCTAATATTTTTCACTTTGTCAATCCTTTTTTCAATACTTTATGATTTTCACATTTTTCTGAACGTTAGTGACCTTAGACATTTTTGGTCAAAATTTTCACAACTACATGTACTGTGACATTTTACTTACTTTTCACTATTCCTAATATTTTTCACTTTTTCAACCATTTTTTCAATACTTTATGATTTTCATATTTTTTCCGATATTAGTGACCTTAGACATTTTTGGTCAAAATTTTCATTAATACATATACTTTGACACATTACAAACTTTTCATTTTTCCTAATATTTTTCACTTTTTCAACCATTTTTTCAATACTTTATGATTTTCATATTTTTTCCGATATTAGTGGCCTTAGACATTTTTGGTCAAAATTTTCATTAATACATATACCTTGACATTTTACAAACTTTTCATTTTTCCTATTATTTTTCACTTTTAAAACCATTTTTTCAATACTTGATGATTTTCACATTTTCTTGAACGTAAGTGACCCTAGACATTTTGGTCAAAATTTTCATGAATACATATACTTTGACATTTTAATAACTTTTCACTTTTCCTAATATTTTTCACTTTGTCAATCATTTTTTCAATACTTGATGATTTTCACATTTTTTTGAACGTTAGTGACCTTAGACATTTTTGGTCAAAATTTTCATAAATACATGTACTGTGACATTTTACTAACTTTTCACTTTTCCTAATATTTTTCACTTTTTCAACCATTTTTTCAATACTTTATGATTTTCATATTTTTTCTGATATTAGTGACCTTAGACATTTTTGGTCAAAATTTTCTTTGATACATATACTTTGACATTTTACAAACTTTTCTATTTTCCTAATATTTTTCACTTTTAAAACCATTTTTTCAATACTTGATGATTTTCACATTTTTTTGAACGTTAGTGACCTTAGACATTTTTGGTCAAAATTTTCATAAATACATGTACTGTGACATTTTACTAACTTTTCACTTTTCCTAATATTTTTCACTTTGTCAATCATTTTTTCAATACTTGATGATTTTCACATTTTTTTGAACTTTAGTGACCTTTGACATTTTTGGTCAAAATTTTCATAAATACGTGTACTGTGACATTTTACAAACTTTTCACTTTTCCTAATATTTTTCACTTTGTCAATCATTTTTTCAATACTTTATGATTTTCACATTTTTCTGAACGTTAGTGACCTTAGACATTTTTGGTCAAAATTTTCACAACTACATGTACTGTGACATTTTACTAACTTTTCACTTTTCCTAATATTTTTCACTTTTTCAACCATTTTTTCAATACTTTATGATTTTCATATTTTTTCCGATATTAGTGACCTTAGACATTTTTGGTCAAAATTTTCATTAATACATATACTTTGACATTTTGCAAACTTTTCATTTTTCCTAATATTTTTCACTTTTAAAACCATTTTTTCAATACTTGATGATTTTCACATTTTCTTGAACGTAAGTGACCCTAGACATTTTGGTCAAAATTTTCATGAATACATATACTTTGACATTTTAATAACTTTTCACTTTTCCTAATATTTTTCACTTTGTCAATCATTTTTTCAATACTTGATGATTTTCACATTTTTTTGAACGTTAGTGACCTTAGACATTTTTGGTCAAAATTTTCATAAATACATGTACTGTGACATTTTACTAACTTTTCACTTTTCCTAATATTTTTCACTTTTTCAACCATTTTTTCAATACTTTATGATTTTCATATTTTTTCTGATATTAGTGACCTTAGACATTTTTGGTCAAAATTTTCTTTGATACATATACTTTGACATTTTACAAACTTTTCTATTTTCCTAATATTTTTCACTTTTAAAACCATTTTTTCAATACTTGATGATTTTCACATTTTTTTGAACGTTAGTGACCTTAGACATTTTTGGTCAAAATTTTCATAAATACATGTACTGTGACATTTCACTAACTTTTCACTTTTCCTAATATTTTTCACTTTGTCGATCATTTTTTCAATACTTGATGATTTTCACATTTTTTTGAACGTTAGTGACCTTTGACATTTTTGGTCAAAATTTTCATAAATACGTGTACTGTGACATTTTACAAACTTTTCACTTTTCCTAATATTTTTCACTTTTAAAATCATTTTTTCAATACTAAATGATTTTCACATTTTTTTGAACGTTAGCGACCTTAGACATTTTTGGTCAAAATTTTCATAAATACATATACTTTGACATTTTACAAACTTTTCACTTTTCCTAATATATTTCACTTTGTCAATCATTTTTTCAATACTTGATGATTTTCTCATTTTTTTGAACGTTAGTGAACTTAGACTTTTTTGGTCAAAATTTTCATAAATACATGTACTGTAACATTTTACTAACTTTTCACTTTTCCTAATATTTTTCACTTTGTCAACCATTTTTTCAATACTTTATGATTTTCATATTTTTTCCAATATTAGTTAACTTAGACATTTTTGGTTAAAATTTTCGTGAATAGACGTACTGTGACACTTTACTAACTTTTCACTTTTTCTAATATTTTTTACTTTGTCAATCATTTTTTCAATACTTCATGATTTTCACTTTCCTTTGAACGTTAGTGACCTTAGACATTTTTGGTGTAAATTTTCATGAACACGTACTGTGACACTTTACTAACTTTACGCTTTTCCTAATATTTGTCACTTTGTTAACCATTTTTTCAATACTATATGCTTTCCACATGTATTTGAACTTAGTGACCTTTGACAATTTTGGTCAAAATTTTCATTAATACATATACTTTGACATTTTACAAACTTTTCATTTTTCCTAATATTTTTCACTTTTAAAACCATTTTTTCAATACTTGATGATTTTCACATTTTTTTGAACGTTAGTGACCCTAGACATTTTTGGTCAAAATTTTCATTAATACATATACTTTGACATTTTACAAACTTTTCACTTTTCCTAATATTTTTCACTTTGTCAATCATTTTTTCAATACTTGATGATTTTCACATTTTTTTGAACGTTCGTGACCTTAGACATTTTTGGTCAAAATTTTCATAAATACATGTACTGTGACATTTTACTAACTTTTCACTTTTCCTAATATTTTTCACTTTTTCAACCATTTTTTCAATACTTTATGATTTTCATATTTTTTCCGATATTAGTGACCTTAGACATTTTTGGTCAAAATTTTCATTAATACATATACTTTGACATTTTACAAACTTTTCACTTTTCCTAATATTTTTCACTTTGTCAATCATTTTTTCAATACTAAATGATTTTCACATTTTTTTGAACGTTAGCGACCTTAGACATTTTTGGTCAAAATTTTCATAAATACATATACTTTGACATTTTACAAACTTTTCACTTTTCCTAATATTTTTCACTTTGTCAATCATTTTTTCAATGCTTGATGATTTTCACATTTTTTTGAACGTTCTTGACCTTAGACATTTTTGGTCAAAATTTTCATAACTACATGTACTGTGACATTTTACTAACTTTTCACTTTTCCTAATATTTTTCACTTTTTCAACCATTTTTTCAATACTTTATGATTTTCATATTTTTTCCGATATTAGTGACCTTAGATATTTTTGGTCAAAATTTTCATTAATACATATACTTTGACATTTTACAAACTTTTCATTTTTCCTAATATTTTTTACTTTGTCAATCATTTTTTCAATACTTCATGATTTTCACTTTCCTTTGAACGTTAGTGACCTTAGACATTTTTGGTGTAAATTTTCATGAACACGTACTGTGACACTTTACTAACTTTACGCTTTTCCTAATATTTGTCACTTTGTTAACCATTTTTTCAATACTATATGCTTTCCACATGTATTTGAACTTAGTGACCTTTGACAATTTTGGTCAAAATTTTCATTAATACATATACTTTGACATTTTACAAACTTTTCATTTTTCCTAATATTTTTCACTTTTAAAACCATTTTTTCAATACTTGATGATTTTCACATTTTTTTGAACGTTAGTGACCCTAGACATTTTTGGTCAAAATTTTCATTAATACATATACTTTGACATTTTACAAACTTTTCACTTTTCCTAATATTTTTCACTTTGTCAATCATTTTTTCAATACTTGATGATTTTCACATTTTTTTTGAACGTTCGTGACCTTAGACATTTTTGGTCAAAATTTTCATAAATACATGTACTGTGACATTTTACTAACTTTTCACTTTTCCTAATATTTTTCACTTTTTCAACCATTTTTTCAATACTTTATGATTTTCATATTTTTTCCGATATTAGTGACCTTAGACATTTTTGGTCAAAATTTTCATTAATACATATACTTTGACATTTTACAAACTTTTCACTTTTCCTAATATTTTTCACTTTGTCAATCATTTTTTCAATACTAAATGATTTTCACATTTTTTTGAACGTTAGCGACCTTAGACATTTTTGGTCAAAATTTTCATAAATACATATACTTTGACATTTTACAAACTTTTCACTTTTCCTAATATTTTTCACTTTGTCAATCATTTTTTCAATGCTTGATGATTTTCACATTTTTTTGAACGTTCTTGACCTTAGACATTTTTGGTCAAAATTTTCATAACTACATGTACTGTGACATTTTACTAACTTTTCACTTTTCCTAATATTTTTCACTTTTTCAACCATTTTTTCAATACTTTATGATTTTCATATTTTTTCCGATATTAGTGACCTTAGATATTTTTGGTCAAAATTTTCATTAATACATATACTTTGACATTTTACAAACTTTTCATTTTTCCTAATATTTTTCACTTTTAAAACCATTTTTTCAATACTTGATGATTTTCACATTTTCTTGAACGTAAGTGACCCTAGACATTTTTGGTCAAAATTTTCATGAATACATATACTTTGACATTTCACTAACTTTTCACTTTTCCTAATATTTTTCACTTTGTCAATCCTTTTTTCAATACTTTATGATTTTCACATTTTTCTGAACGTTAGTGACCTTAGACATTTTTGGTCAAAATTTTCACAACTACATGTACTGTGACATTTTACTTACTTTTCACTATTCCTAATATTTTTCACTTTTTCAACCATTTTTTCAATACTTTATGATTTTCATATTTTTTCCGATATTAGTGACCTTAGACATTTTTGTTAAAAATTTTCATTAATACATATACTTTGACACATTACAAACTTTTCATTTTTCCTAATATTTTTCACTTTTTCAACCATTTTTTCAATACTTTATGATTTTCATATTTTTTCCGATATTAGTGGCCTTAGACATTTTTGGTCAAAATTTTCATTAATACATATACCTTGACATTTTACAAACTTTTCATTTTTCCTATTATTTTTCACTTTTAAAACCATTTTTTCAATACTTGATGATTTTCACATTTTCTTGAACGTAAGTGACCCTAGACATTTTTGGTCAAAATTTTCATTAATACATATACTTTGACATTTTACAAACTTTTCACTTTTCCTAATATTTTTCACTTTGTCAATCATTTTTTCAATACTTGATGATTTTCACATTTTTTTGAACGTTCGTGACCTTAGACATTTTTGGTCAAAATTTTCATAAATACATGTACTGTGACATTTTACTAACTTTTCACTTTTCCTAATATTTTTCACTTTTTCAACCATTTTTTCAATACTTTATGATTTTCATATTTTTTCCGATATTAGTGACCTTAGACATTTTTGGTCAAAATTTTCATTAATACATATACTTTGACATTTTACAAACTTTTCACTTTTCCTAATATTTTTCACTTTGTCAATCATTTTTTCAATACTAAATGATTTTCACATTTTTTTGAACGTTAGCGACCTTAGACATTTTTGGTCAAAATTTTCATAAATACATATACTTTGACATTTTACAAACTTTTCACTTTTCCTAATATTTTTCACTTTGTCAATCATTTTTTCAATGCTTGATGATTTTCACATTTTTTTGAACGTTCTTGACCTTAGACATTTTTGGTCAAAATTTTCATAACTACATGTACTGTGACATTTTACTAACTTTTCACTTTTCCTAATATTTTTCACTTTTTCAACCATTTTTTCAATACTTTATGATTTTCATATTTTTTCCGATATTAGTGACCTTAGATATTTTTGGTCAAAATTTTCATTAATACATATACTTTGACATTTTACAAACTTTTCATTTTTCCTAATATTTTTTACTTTGTCAATCATTTTTTCAATACTTCATGATTTTCACTTTCCTTTGAACGTTAGTGACCTTAGACATTTTTGGTGTAAATTTTCATGAACACGTACTGTGACACTTTACTAACTTTACGCTTTTCCTAATATTTGTCACTTTGTTAACCATTTTTTCAATACTATATGCTTTCCACATGTATTTGAACTTAGTGACCTTTGACAATTTTGGTCAAAATTTTCATTAATACATATACTTTGACATTTTACAAACTTTTCATTTTTCCTAATATTTTTCACTTTTAAAACCATTTTTTCAATACTTGATGATTTTCACATTTTTTTGAACGTTAGTGACCCTAGACATTTTTGGTCAAAATTTTCATTAATACATATACTTTGACATTTTACAAACTTTTCACTTTTCCTAATATTTTTCACTTTGTCAATCATTTTTTCAATACTTGATGATTTTCACATTTTTTTGAACGTTCGTGACCTTAGACATTTTTGGTCAAAATTTTCATAAATACATGTACTGTGACATTTTACTAACTTTTCACTTTTCCTAATATTTTTCACTTTTTCAACCATTTTTTCAATACTTTATGATTTTCATATTTTTTCCGATATTAGTGACCTTAGACATTTTTGGTCAAAATTTTCATTAATACATATACTTTGACATTTTACAAACTTTTCACTTTTCCTAATATTTTTCACTTTGTCAATCATTTTTTCAATACTAAATGATTTTCACATTTTTTTGAACGTTAGCGACCTTAGACATTTTTGGTCAAAATTTTCATAAATACATATACTTTGACATTTTACAAACTTTTCACTTTTCCTAATATTTTTCACTTTGTCAATCATTTTTTCAATGCTTGATGATTTTCACATTTTTTTGAACGTTCTTGACCTTAGACATTTTTGGTCAAAATTTTCATAACTACATGTACTGTGACATTTTACTAACTTTTCACTTTTCCTAATATTTTTCACTTTTTCAACCATTTTTTCAATACTTTATGATTTTCATATTTTTTCCGATATTAGTGACCTTAGATATTTTTGGTCAAAATTTTCATTAAAACATATACTTTGACATTTTACAAACTTTTCATTTTTCCTAATATTTTTCACTTTTAAAACCATTTTTTCAATACTTGATGATTTTCACATTTTCTTGAACGTAAGTGACCCTAGACATTTTTGGTCAAAATTTTCATGAATACATATACTTTGACATTTCACTAACTTTTCACTTTTCCTAATATTTTTCACTTTGTCAATCCTTTTTTCAATACTTTATGATTTTCACATTTTTCTGAACGTTAGTGACCTTAGACATTTTTGGTCAAAATTTTCACAACTACATGTACTGTGACATTTTACTTACTTTTCACTATTCCTAATATTTTTCACTTTTTCAACCATTTTTTCAATACTTTATGATTTTCATATTTTTTCCGATATTAGTGACCTTAGACATTTTTGGTCAAAATTTTCATTAATACATATACTTTGACACATTACAAACTTTTCATTTTTCCTAATATTTTTCACTTTTTCAACCATTTTTTCAATACTTTATGATTTTCATATTTTTTCCGATATTAGTGGCCTTAGACATTTTTGGTCAAAATTTTCATTAATACATATACCTTGACATTTTACAAACTTTTCATTTTTCCTATTATTTTTCACTTTTAAAACCATTTTTTCAATACTTGATGATTTTCACATTTTCTTGAACGTAAGTGACCCTAGACATTTTGGTCAAAATTTTCATGAATACATATACTTTGACATTTTAATAACTTTTCACTTTTCCTAATATTTTTCACTTTGTCAATCATTTTTTCAATACTTGATGATTTTCACATTTTTTTGAACGTTAGTGACCTTAGACATTTTTGGTCAAAATTTTCATAAATACATGTACTGTGACATTTTACTAACTTTTCACTTTTCCTAATATTTTTCACTTTTTCAACCATTTTTTCAATACTTTATGATTTTCATATTTTTTCTGATATTAGTGACCTTAGACATTTTTGGTCAAAATTTTCTTTGATACATATACTTTGACATTTTACAAACTTTTCTATTTTCCTAATATTTTTCACTTTTAAAACCATTTTTTCAATACTTGATGATTTTCACATTTTTTTGAACGTTAGTGACCTTAGACATTTTTGGTCAAAATTTTCATAAATACATGTACTGTGACATTTTACTAACTTTTCACTTTTCCTAATATTTTTCACTTTGTCAATCATTTTTTCAATACTTGATGATTTTCACATTTTTTTGAACTTTAGTGACCTTTGACATTTTTGGTCAAAATTTTCATAAATACGTGTACTGTGACATTTTACAAACTTTTCACTTTTCCTAATATTTTTCACTTTGTCAATCATTTTTTCAATACTTTATGATTTTCACATTTTTCTGAACGTTAGTGACCTTAGACATTTTTGGTCAAAATTTTCACAACTACATGTACTGTGACATTTTACTAACTTTTCACTTTTCCTAATATTTTTCACTTTTTCAACCATTTTTTCAATACTTTATGATTTTCATATTTTTTCCGATATTAGTGACCTTAGACATTTTTGGTCAAAATTTTCATTAATACATATACTTTGACATTTTGCAAACTTTTCATTTTTCCTAATATTTTTCACTTTTAAAACCATTTTTTCAATACTTGATGATTTTCACATTTTCTTGAACGTAAGTGACCCTAGACATTTTGGTCAAAATTTTCATGAATACATATACTTTGACATTTTAATAACTTTTCACTTTTCCTAATATTTTTCACTTTGTCAATCATTTTTTCAATACTTGATGATTTTCACATTTTTTTGAACGTTAGTGACCTTAGACATTTTTGGTCAAAATTTTCATAAATACATGTACTGTGACATTTTACTAACTTTTCACTTTTCCTAATATTTTTCACTTTTTCAACCATTTTTTCAATACTTTATGATTTTCATATTTTTTCTGATATTAGTGACCTTAGACATTTTTGGTCAAAATTTTCTTTGATACATATACTTTGACATTTTACAAACTTTTCTATTTTCCTAATATTTTTCACTTTTAAAACCATTTTTTCAATACTTGATGATTTTCACATTTTTTTGAACGTTAGTGACCTTAGACATTTTTGGTCAAAATTTTCATAAATACATGTACTGTGACATTTCACTAACTTTTCACTTTTCCTAATATTTTTCACTTTGTCGATCATTTTTTCAATACTTGATGATTTTCACATTTTTTTGAACGTTAGTGACCTTTGACATTTTTGGTCAAAATTTTCATAAATACGTGTACTGTGACATTTTACAAACTTTTCACTTTTCCTAATATTTTTCACTTTTAAAATCATTTTTTCAATACTAAATGATTTTCACATTTTTTTGAACGTTAGCGACCTTAGACATTTTTGGTCAAAATTTTCATAAATACATATACTTTGACATTTTACAAACTTTTCACTTTTCCTAATATATTTCACTTTGTCAATCATTTTTTCAATACTTGATGATTTTCTCATTTTTTTGAACGTTAGTGAACTTAGACTTTTTTGGTCAAAATTTTCATAAATACATATACTGTAACATTTTACTAACTTTTCACTTTTCCTAATATTTTTCACTTTGTCAACCATTTTTTCAATACTTTATGATTTTCATATTTTTTCCAATATTAGTTAACTTAGACATTTTTGGTTAAAATTTTCGTGAATAGACGTACTGTGACACTTTACTAACTTTTCACTTTTTCTAATATTTTTTACTTTGTCAATCATTTTTTCAATACTTCATGATTTTCACTTTCCTTTGAACGTTAGTGACCTTAGACATTTTTGGTGTAAATTTTCATGAACACGTACTGTGACACTTTACTAACTTTACGCTTTTCCTAATATTTGTCACTTTGTTAACCATTTTTTCAATACTATATGCTTTCCACATGTATTTGAACTTAGTGACCTTTGACAATTTTGATCAAAATTTTCATTAATACATATACTTTGACATTTTACAAACTTTTCATTTTTCCTAATATTTTTCACTTTTAAAACCATTTTTTCAATACTTGATGATTTTCACATTTTTTTGAACGTTAGTGACCCTAGACATTTTTGGTCAAAATTTTCATTAATACATATACTTTGACATTTTACAAACTTTTCACTTTTCCTAATATTTTTCACTTTGTCAATCATTTTTTCAATACTTGATGATTTTCACATTTTTTTGAACGTTCGTGACCTTAGACATTTTTGGTCAAAATTTTCATAAATACATGTACTGTGACATTTTACTAACTTTTCACTTTTCCTAATATTTTTCACTTTTTCAACCATTTTTTCAATACTTTATGATTTTCATATTTTTTCCGATATTAGTGACCTTAGACATTTTTGGTCAAAATTTTCATTAATACATATACTTTGACATTTTACAAACTTTTCACTTTTCCTAATATTTTTCACTTTGTCAATCATTTTTTCAATACTAAATGATTTTCACATTTTTTTGAACGTTAGCGACCTTAGACATTTTTGGTCAAAATTTTCATAAATACATATACTTTGACATTTTACAAACTTTTCACTTTTCCTAATATTTTTCACTTTGTCAATCATTTTTTCAATGCTTGATGATTTTCACATTTTTTTGAACGTTAGCGACCTTAGACATTTTTGGTCAAAATTTTCATAACTACATGTACTGTGACATTTTACTAACTTTTCACTTTTCCTAATATTTTTCACTTTTTCAACCATTTTTTCAATACTTTATGATTTTCATATTTTTTCCGATATTAGTGACCTTAGATATTTTTGGTCAAAATTTTCATTAATACATATACTTTGACATTTTACAAACTTTTCATTTTTCCTAATATTTTTCACTTTTAAAACCATTTTTTCAATACTTGATGATTTTCACATTTTCTTGAACGTAAGTGACCCTAGACATTTTTGGTCAAAATTTTCATGAATACATATACTTTGACATTTCACTAACTTTTCACTTTTCCTAATATTTTTCACTTTGTCAATCCTTTTTTCAATACTTTATGATTTTCACATTTTTCTGAACGTTAGTGACCTTAGACATTTTTGGTCAAAATTTTCACAACTACATGTACTGTGACATTTTACTTACTTTTCACTATTCCTAATATTTTTCACTTTTTCAACCATTTTTTCAATACTTTATGATTTTCATATTTTTTCCGATATTAGTGACCTTAGACATTTTTGGTCAAAATTTTCATTAATACATATACTTTGACACATTACAAACTTTTCATTTTTCCTAATATTTTTCACTTTTAAAAACATTTTTTCAATACTTGATGATTTTCACATTTTCTTGAACGTAAGTGACCCTAGACATTTTCGGTCAAAATTTTCATAAATACATATACTTTGACATTTTACAAACTTTTCACTTTTCCTAATATTTTTCACTTTTTCAACCATTTTTTCAATACTTTATGATTTTCATATTTTTTCCGATATTAGTGACCTTAGACATTTTTGGTCAAAATTTTCATTAATACATATACTTTGACATTTTACAAACTTTTCACTTTTCCTAATATTTTTCACTTTGTCAACCATTTTTTCAATACTAAATGATTTTCACATTTTTTTGAACGTTAGCGACCTTAGACATTTTTGGTCAAAATTTTCATAAATACATATACTTTGACATTTTACAAACTTTTCACTTTTCCTAATATATTTCACTTTGTCAATCATTTTTTCAATGCTTGATGATTTTCACATTTTTTTGAACGTTCGTGACCTTAGACATTTTTGGTCAAAATTTTCATAACTACATGTACTGTGACATTTTACTAACTTTTCACTTTTCCTAATATTTTTCACTTTTTCAACCATTTTTTCAATACTTTATGATTTTCATATTTTTTCCGATATTAGTGACCTAAGACATTTTTGGTCAAAATTTTCATTAATACATATACTTTGACATTTTACAAACTTTTCATTTTTCCTAATATTTTTCACTTTTAAAACCATTTTTTCAATACTTGATGATTTTCACATTTTCTTGAACGTAAGTGACCCTAGACATTTTTGGTCAAAATTTTCATGAATACATATACTTTGACATTTCACTAACTTTTCACTTTTCCTAATATTTTTCACTTTGTCAATCATTTTTTCAATACTTTATGATTTTCACATTTTTCTGAACGTTAGTGACCTTAGACATTTTTGGTCAAAATTTTCACAACTACATGTACTGTGACATTTTACTTACTTTTCACTATTCCTAATATTTTTCACTTTTTCAACCATTTTTTCAATACTTTATGATTTTCATATTTTTTCCGATATTAGTGACCTTACACATTTTTGGTCAAAATTTTCATTAATACATATACTTTGACATTTTACAAACTTTTCATTTTTCCTAATATTTTTCACTTTTAAAACCATTTTTTCAATACTTGATGATTTTCACATTTTCTTGAACGTAAGTGACCCTAGACATTTTCGGTCAAAATTTTCATAAATACATATACTTTGACATTTTACAAACTTTTCACTTTTCCTAATATTTTTCACTTTGTCAATCATTTTTTCAATACTTGATGATTTTCACATTTTTTTGAACGTTAGTGACCTTAGACATTTTTGGTCAAAATTTTCAAAAATACATGTACTGTGACATTTTACAAACTTTTCACTTTTCCTAATATTTTTCAATTTGTCAATCATTTTTTCAATACATGATGATTTTCACAATTTTTTGAACTTTAGTGACCTTTGACATTTTTGGTCAAAATTTGCATAAATACGTGTACTGTGACATTTTACAAACTTTTCACTTTTCCTAATATTTTTCACTTTGTCAATCATTTTTTCAATACTTTATGATTTTCATATTTTTTCCGATATTAGTGACCTTAGACATTTTTGGTCAAAATTTTCATGAATACATATACTTTGACATTTAAATAACTTTTCACTTTTCCTAATATTTTTCACTTTGTCAATCATTTTTTCAATACTTGATGATTTTCACATTTTTTTGAACGTTAGTGACCTTAGACATTTTTGGTCAAAATTTTCATAAATACATGTACTGTGACATTTTACTAACTTTTCACTTTTCCTAATATTTTTCACTTTTTCAACCATTTTTTCAATACTTTATGATTTTCATATTTTTTCTGATATTAGTGACCTTAGACATTTTTGGTCAAAATTTTCATTGATACATATACTTTGACATTTTACAAACTTTTCTATTTTCCTAATATTTTTCACTTTTAAAACCATTTTTTCAATACTTGATGATTTTCACATTTTTTTGAACGTTAGTGACCTTAGACATTTTTGGTCAAAATTTTCATAAATACATGTACTGTGACATTTTACTAACTTTTCACTTTTCCTAATATTTTTCACTTTGTCAATCATTTTTTCAATACTTGATGATTTTCACATTTTTTTGAACGTTAGTGACCTTTGACATTTTTGTTCAAAATTTTCATAAATACGTGTACTGTGACATTTTACAAACTTTTCACTTTTCCTAATATTTTTCACTTTTAAAATCATTTTTTCAATACTAAATGATTTTCACATTTTTTTGAACGTTAGCGACCTTAGACATTTTTGGTCAAAATTTTCATAAATACATATACTTTGACATTTTACAAACTTTTCACTTTTCCTAATATATTTCACTTTGTCAATCATTTTTTCAATACTTGATGATTTTCTCATTTTTTTGAACGTTAGTGAACTTAGACTTTTTTGGTCAAAATTTTCATAAATACATGTACTGTAACATTTTACTAACTTTTCACTTTTCCTAATATTTTTCACTTTGTCAACCATTTTTTCAATACTTTATGATTTTCATATTTTTTCCAATATTAGTTAACTTAGACATTTTTGGTTAAAATTTTCGTGAATAGACGTACTGTGACACTTTACTAACTTTTCACTTTTTCTAATATTTTTTACTTTGTCAATCATTTTTTCAATACTTGATGATTTTCACTTTCCTTTGAACGTTAGTGACCTTAGACATTTTTGGTGTAAATTTTCATGAACACATGTACTGTGACACTTTACTAACTTTACACTTTTCCTAATATTTGTCACTTTGTTAACCATTTTTTCAATACTATATGCTTTCCACATGTATTTGAACTTAGTGACCTTTGACATTTTTGGTCAAAATTATCATTAATACATATACTTTGACATTTTACAAACTTTTCATTTTTCCTAATATTTTTCACTTTTAAAACCATTTTTTCAATACTTGATGATTTTCACATTTTTTTGAACGTTAGTGACCCTAGACATTTTTGGTCAAAATTTTCATTAATACATATACTTTGACATTTTACAAACTTTTCACTTTTCCTAATATTTTTCACTTTGTCAATCATTTTTTCAATACTTGATGATTTTCACATTTTTTTGAACGTTCGTGACCTTAGACATTTTTGGTCAAAATTTTCATAAATACATGTACTGTGACATTTTACTTACTTTTCACTTTTCCTAATATTTTTCACTTTTTCAACCATTTTTTCAATACTTTATGATTTTCATATTTTTTCCGATATTAGTGACCTTAGACATTTTTGGTCAAAATTTTCATTAATACATATACTTTGACATTTTACAAACTTTTCACTTTTCCTAATATTTTTCACTTTGTCAACCATTTTTTCAATACTAAATGATTTTCACATTTTTTTGAACGTTAGTGACCTTAGATGTTTTTGGTCAAAATTTTCATAAATACATATACTTTGACATTTTACAAACTTTTCACTTTTCCTAATATTTTTCACTTTGTCAATCATTTTTTCAATACTTGATGATTTTCATATTTTTTTGAATGTTAGTGACCTTTGACATTTTTGGTCAAAATTTTCATAAATACATGTACTGTGACATTTTACTAACTTTTTCCTTTCCTAATATTTTTCACTTCATCAATCATTTTTTCAATACTTTAAGATTTTCACATTTTTTTGAACGTTAGTGACCTTAGACATTTTTGGTCAAAATGTTCATAAATACATGTACTGTGACATTTTACAAACTTTTCACTTTTCCTAATATTTTTCACTTTGTCAATCATTTTTTCAATACTTTATGATTTTCACATTTTTTTGAACTTTAGTGACCTTTGACATTTTTGGTCAAAATTTTCATGAATATGTGTACTGTGACATTTTACAAACTTTTCACTTTTTCTTATATTTTTCACTTTATCAATCATTTTTTCAATATTTGATGATTTTCACAGTTTTTTTGAACGTTAGTGCCCTTAGACATTTTTGGTCAAAATTATCATAAATACATATACTGTGACTTTTTACAAACTTTTCATTTATCCTAATATTTTTCACTTTGTCAATCATTTTTTCAATACTTTATGATTTTCACTTTCCTTTGAACGTAAGTGACCTTAGACATTTTTGGTCAAAATTTCATGAACGAATGTACTGTGACATTTTACTAACTTTTCACTTTTCCTAATATTTTTCACTTTGTCAACCATTTTTTCAATACTTTAAGATTTTCACATTTTTTCCAATATTTTATAACTTAGACATTTTTTGTTAAAATTTTCGTGAATAGACGTACTGTGACACTTTTCTAACTTTTCACTTTTCCCAATATTTTTCGCTTTGTCCACCATTTTTTCAATACTTGATGATTTTCACATTTTTTTGAACGCTAGTGACCTTTGACATTTTTGGTCAAAATTGTCATTAATACGTATACTTTAACATTTTACAAAGTTTTCATTTTTCCAAATATTTTTCACTTTGTCAATCATTTTTTCAATACTTGATGATTTTCATATTTTTTCCGATGTCAATTAACTTAGACATTTTTGGTCAAAATTTTCGTGAATACACGTATCGTGAAACTTTACTAACTTTTCACTTTTTCCTAATATTTTTAACTTTGTCAACCATTTTTTTAAATATTTTATGATTTTCATATTTTTTCCAATATTAGTAAAATTAGACATTTTTGGTCAAAATTTTCATAAATACATGTACTGTGACATTTTACAAACTTTTCATTTTCCTAATATTTTTCACTTTGTCAATCATTTTTTCAATACTTTATGATTTTCATATTTTTTCGAATATTAGTTAACTTAGACATTTTTGGTTAAAATTTTCGTGAATAGACGTACTGTGACATTTTACTAACTTTTCACTTTTCCCAATATTTTTCACTTTGTCCAATATTTTTTCAATACTTGATGATTTTCACATTTTTTTGAACTTTAGTGACCTTTGACATTTTTGGTCAAAATTTTCATTAATACATATACTATGACATTTTACAAACTTTTCATTTTTCCTTATATTTTTCACTTTGTCAATCATTTTTTCAATAGTTGATGATTTTCACAGTTTTTTTGAACGTTAGTGACCTTAGACATTTTTGGTCAAAATTTTCATAAATACATGTACTGTGACATTTTACTAACTTTTCACTTTTCCTAATATTTTTCACTTTGTCAACCATTTTTTCAATACTTGATGATTTTCACATTTTTTCGAATATTAGTTAACTTAGACATTTTTGGTTAAAATTTTCGTAAATAGACGTCCTGTGACACTTTACTAACTTTTCACTTTTCCCAATATTTTTCACTTTGTCCACTATTTTTTCAATACTTGATGATTTTCACATTTTTTTGAACGTTAGTGACCTTTGACATTTTTGGTCAAAATTTTCATTAATATATATACTATGACATTTTACAAACTTTTCATTTTTCCTAATATTTTTCACTTTGTCAATCATTTTTTCAATACTTGATGATTTTCATATTTTTTCCGATGTCAGTTAACTTGGACATTTTTGGTTAAAATTTTCGTGAATACACGTATCGTGAAACTTTACTAACTTTTCAATTTTTCCTAATATTTTTCACTTCGTCAACCATTTTTTTTAATATTTTATGATTTTCATATTTTTTCCAATATTAGTTGACTTAGACATTTTTGGTTAAAATTTTCGTGAATAGACGTACTGTGACACTTTACTAACTTTTCACTTTTCCAAATATTTTTCACTTTGTCCAGCATTTTTTCAATACTTGATGATTTTCACATTTTTTTGAACGTTAGTGACCTTTGACATTTTTGGTCAAAATTTTCATTAATACATGTACCTTGACATTTTACAAACTTTTCACTTTTCCTTAAATTTTTACTTTGTCAATCATTTTTTCAATACTTGATGATTTTCACATTTTTTTGAACGTTAGTGACCTTAGACATTTTTGGTCAAAATTTTCATAAATACATGTACTGTGACATTTTACAAACTTTTCACTTTTCCTAATATTTTTCACTTTGTCAACCATTTTTTCAACACTAAATGATTTTCACATTTTTTTGAACGTTAGTGACCTTAGACGTTTTTGGTCAAAATTTTCATAAATACATATACTTTGACATTTTACAAACTTTTCACTTTTCCTAATATTTTTCACTTTGTCAATCATTTTTTCAATACTTGATGATTTTCACATTTTTTTGAATGTTAGTGACCTTTGACATTTTTGGTCAAAATTTTCATAAATACATGTACTGTGACATTTTACTAACTTTTCCCTTTCCTAATATTTTTCACTTCATCAATCATTTTTTCAATACTTTAAGATTTTCACATTTTTTTGAACGTTAGTGACCTTAGACATTTTTGGTCAAAATGTTCATAAATACATGTACTGTGACATTTTACAAACTTTTCACTTTTCCTAATATTTTTCACTTTGTCAATCATTTTTTCAATACTTTATGATTTTCACATTTTTTTGAACTTTAGTGACCTTTGACATTTTTGGTCAAAATTTTCATAAATACGTGTACTGTGACATTATAAAAACTTTTCACTTTTTCTAATATTTTTCACTTTGTCAATCATTTTTTCAATACTTGATGATTTTCTCATTTTTTTGAACGTTAGTGACCTTAGACATTTTTGGTCAAAATTTTCAAAAATACATGTACTGTGACATTTTA
The DNA here is from genome assembly GCF_037954325.1 of Fistularia commersonii. Classification (NCBI taxonomy): domain Eukaryota; kingdom Metazoa; phylum Chordata; class Actinopteri; order Syngnathiformes; family Fistulariidae; genus Fistularia; species Fistularia commersonii. The sequence goes on from NC_141307.1 coordinate 13,890,920, forward strand.
CAAACTTTTCACTTTTCCTAATATTTTTCACTTTGTCAATCATTTTTTCAATACATGATGATTTTCACATTTTTTTGAACTTTAGTGACTATTGACTTTTTTGGTCAAAATTTTCAAAAATACATGTACTGTGACATTTTACAAACTTTTCACTTTTTCTAATATTTTTCACTTTATCAATCATTTTTTCAATACTTTATGATTTTCACTTTCCTTTGAACGTAAGTGACCTTAGACATTTTTGGTCAAAATTTCATGAACGAATGTACTGTGACATTTTACTAACTTTTCACTTTTCCTAATATTTTTCACTTTGTCAACCATTTTTTCAATACTTTAAGATTTTCACATTTTTTCCAATATTTTATAACTTAGACATTTTTTGTTAAAATTTTCGTGAATAGACGTACTGTGACACTTTTCTAACTTTTCACTTTTCCCAATATTTTTCACTTTGTCCACCATTTTTTCAATACTTGATGATTTTCACATTTTTTTGAACGCTAGTGACCTTTGACATTTTTGGTCAAAATTGTCATTAATACGTATACTTTGACATTTTACAAAGTTTTCATTTTTCCAAATATTTTTCACTTTGTCAATCATTTTTTCAATACTTGATGATTTTCATATTTTTTCCGATGTCAATTAACTTAGACATTTTTGGTCAAAATTTTCGTGAATACACGTATCGTGAAACTTTACTAACTTTTCACTTTTTCCTAATATTTTTAACTTTGTCAACCATTTTTTCAATACTAAATGATTTTCACATTTTTTTGAACGTCAGTGACCTTAGACATTTTTGGTCAAAATTTTCATAAATACATATACTTTGACATTTTACAAACTTTTCACTTTTCCTAATATTTTTCACTTTGTCAATCATTTTTTCAATACTTGATGATTTTCACATTTTTTTGAACGTTAGTGACCTTAGACATTTTTGGTCAAAATTTTCATAAATACATGTACTGTGACATTTTACTAACTTTTCACTTTTCCTAATATTTTTCACTTTGTCAACCATTTTTTCAATACTTGATGATTTTCACATTTTTTCGAATATTAGTTAACTTAGACATTTTTGGTTAAAATTTTCGTAAGTAGACGTCCTGTGACACTTTACTAACTTTTCACTTTTCCCAATATTTTTCACTTTGTCCACTATTTTTTCAATACTTGATGATTTTCACATTTTTTTGAACGTTAGTGACCTTTTACATTTTTGGTCAAAATTTTCATTAATATATATACTATGACATTTTACAAACTTTTCATTTTTCCTAATATTTTTCGCTTTGTCAATCATTTTTTCAATACTTGATGATTTTCATATTTTTTCCGATGTCAGTTAACTTTGACATTTTTGGTTAAAATTTTCGTGAATACACGTATCGTGAAACTTTACTAACTTTTCAATTTTTCCTAATATTTTTCACTTCGTCAACCATTTTTTTTAATATTTTATGATTTTCATATTTTTTCCAATATTAGTTAACTTAGACATTTTTGGTTAAAATTTTCGTGAATAGACGTACTGTGACACTTTACTAACTTTTCACTTTTCCAAATATTTTTCACTTTGTCCACCATTTTTTCAATACTTGATGATTTTCACATTTTTTTGAACGTTAGTGACCTTTGACATTTTTGGTCAAAATTGTCATTAATACGTATACTTTGACATTTCACAAACTTTTCATTTTTCCTAATATATTTCACTTTGTCAATCATTTTTTCAATACTTGATGATTTTCACATTTTTTTGAACGTTAGTGACCTTTGACATTTTTGGTCAAAATTTTCATTAATACATATACTATGACATTTTACAAACTTTTCACTTTTCGTAATATTTTTCACTTTGTTAATCATTTTTTCAATACTTTATGATTTTCACATTTTTTTGAACGTTAGTGACCTTTGACATTTTTGGTCAAAATTTTCATTAATACATGTACTTTGACATTTTACAAACTTTTCACTTTTCCTAATATTTTTCGCTTTGTTAACCATTTTTTCAATACTATATGCTTTCCACATGTATTTGAACTTAGTGACCTTTGACATTTTTGGTCAAAATTTTCATTAATACATATACTTTGACATTTTACAAACTTTTAATTTTTCCTAATATTTTTCACTTTGTCAACCATTTTTTCAATACTAAATGATTTTCACATTTTTTTGAACGTTAGTGACCTTAGATGTTTTTGGTCAAAATTTTCATAAATACATATACTTTGACATTTTACAAACTTTTCACTTTTCCTAATATTTTTCACTTTGTCAATCATTTTTTCAATACTTGATGATTTTCATATTTTTTTGAATGTTAGTGACCTTTGACATTTTTGGTCAAAATTTTCATAAATACATGTACTGTGACATTTTACTAACTTTTTCCTTTCCTAATATTTTTCACTTCATCAATCATTTTTTCAATACTTTAAGATTTTCACATTTTTTTGAACGTTAGTGACCTTAGACATTTTTGGTCAAAATGTTCATAAATACATGTACTGTGACATTTTACAAACTTTTCACTTTTCCTAATATTTTTCACTTTGTCAATCATTTTTTCAATACTTTATGATTTTCACATTTTTTTGAACTTTAGTGACCTTTGACATTTTTGGTCAAAATTTTCATGAATATGTGTACTGTGACATTTTACAAACTTTTCACTTTTTCTTATATTTTTCACTTTATCAATCATTTTTTCAATATTTGATGATTTTCACAGTTTTTTTGAACGTTAGTGCCCTTAGACATTTTTGGTCAAAATTATCATAAATACATATACTGTGACTTTTTACAAACTTTTCATTTTTCCTAATATTTTTCACTTTGTCAATCATTTTTTCAATACTTTATGATTTTCACTTTCCTTTCAACGTAAGTGACCTTAGACATTTTTGGTCAAAATTTCATGAACGAATGTACTGTGACATTTTACTAACTTTTCACTTTTCCTAATATTTTTCACTTTGTCAACCATTTTTTCAATACTTTAAGATTTTCACATTTTTTCCAATATTTTATAACTTAGACATTTTTTGTTAAAATTTTCGTGAATAGACGTACTGTGACACTTTTCTAACTTTTCACTTTTCCCAATATTTTTCGCTTTGTCCACCATTTTTTCAATACTTGATGATTTTCACATTTTTTTGAACGCTAGTGACCTTTGACATTTTTGGTCAAAATTGTCATTAATACGTATACTTTAACATTTTACAAAGTTTTCATTTTTCCAAATATTTTTCACTTTGTCAATCATTTTTTCAATACTTGATGATTTTCATATTTTTTCCGATGTCAATTAACTTAGACATTTTTGGTCAAAATTTTCGTGAATACACGTATCGTGAAACTTTACTAACTTTTCACTTTTTCCTAATATTTTTAACTTTGTCAACCATTTTTTAAAATATTTTATGATTTTCATATTTTTTCCAATATTAGTAAAATTAGACATTTTTGGTCAAAATTTTCATAAATACATGTACTGTGACATTTTACAAACTTTTCATTTTCCTAATATTTTTCACTTTGTCAATCATTTTTTCAATACTTTATGATTTTCATATTTTTTCGAATATTAGTTAACTTAGACATTTTTGGTTAAAATTTTCGTGAATAGACGTACTGTGACATTTTACTAACTTTTCACTTTTCCCAATATTTTTCACTTTGTCCAATATTTTTTCAATACTTGATGATTTTCACATTTTTTTGAACGTTAGTGACCTTTGACATTTTTGGTCAAAATTTTCATTAATACATATACTATGACATTTTACAAACTTTTCATTTTTCCTTATATTTTTCACTTTGTCAATCATTTTTTCAATAGTTGATGATTTTCACAGTTTTTTTGAACGTTAGTGACCTTAGACATTTTTGGTCAAAATTTTCATAAATACATGTACTGTGACATTTTACTAACTTTTCACTTTTCCTAATATTTTTCACTTTGTCAACCATTTTTTCAATACTTGATGATTTTCACATTTTTTCGAATATTAGTTAACTTAGACATTTTTGGTTAAAATTTTCGTAAATAGACGTCCTGTGACACTTTACTAACTTTTCACTTTTCCCAATATTTTTCACTTTGTCCACTATTTTTTCAATACTTGATGATTTTCACATTTTTTTGAACGTTAGTGACCTTTGACATTTTTGGTCAAAATTTTCATTAATATATATACTATGACATTTTACAAACTTTTCATTTTTCCTAATATTTTTCACTTTGTCAATCATTTTTTCAATACTTGATGATTTTCATATTTTTTCCGATGTCAGTTAACTTGGACATTTTTGGTTAAAATTTTCGTGAATACACGTATCGTGAAACTTTACTAACTTTTCAATTTTTCCTAATATTTTTCACTTCGTCAACCATTTTTTTTAATATTTTATGATTTTCATATTTTTTCCAATATTAGTTGACTTAGACATTTTTGGTTAAAATTTTCGTGAATAGACGTACTGTGACACTTTACTAACTTTTCACTTTTCCAAATATTTTTCACTTTGTCCACCATTTTTTCAATACTTGATGATTTTCACATTTTTTTGAACGTTAGTGACCTTTGACATTTTTGGTCAAAATTTTCATTAATACATGTACCTTGACATTTTACAAACTTTTCACTTTTCCTTAAATTTTTACTTTGTCAATCATTTTTTCAATACTTGATGATTTTCACATTTTTTTGAACGTTAGTGACCTTAGACATTTTTGGTCAAAATTTTCATAAATACATGTACTGTGACATTTTACAAACTTTTCACTTTTCCTAATATTTTTCACTTTGTCAACCATTTTTTCAACACTAAATGATTTTCACATTTTTTTGAACGTTAGTGACCTTAGACGTTTTTGGTCAAAATTTTCATAAATACATATACTTTGACATTTTACAAACTTTTCACTTTTCCTAATATTTTTCACTTTGTCAATCATTTTTTCAATACTTGATGATTTTCACATTTTTTTGAATGTTAGTGACCTTTGACATTTTTGGTCAAAATTTTCATAAATACATGTACTGTGACATTTTACTAACTTTTCCCTTTCCTAATATTTTTCACTTCATCAATCATTTTTTCAATACTTTAAGATTTTCACATTTTTTTGAACGTTAGTGACCTTAGACATTTTTGGTCAAAATGTTCATAAATACATGTACTGTGACATTTTACAAACTTTTCACTTTTCCTAATATTTTTCACTTTGTCAATCATTTTTTCAATACTTTATGATTTTCACATTTTTTTGAACTTTAGTGACCTTTGACATTTTTGGTCAAAATTTTCATAAATACGTGTACTGTGACATTATACAAACTTTTCACTTTTTCTAATATTTTTCACTTTGTCAATCATTTTTTCAATACTTGATGATTTTCTCATTTTTTTGAACGTTAGTGACCTTAGACATTTTTGGTCAAAATTTTCAAAAATACATGTACTGTGACATTTTACAAACTTTTCACTTTTCCTAATATTTTTCACTTTGTCAATCATTTTTTCAATACATGATGATTTTCACATTTTTTTGAACTTTAGTGACTATTGACTTTTTTGGTCAAAATTTTCATAAATATGTGTACTGTGACATTTTACAAACTTTTCACTTTTTCTAATATTTTTCACTTTATCAATCATTTTTTCAATACTTTATGATTTTCACTTTCCTTTGAACGTAAGTGACCTTAGACATTTTTGGTCAAAATTTCATGAACGAATGTACTGTGACATTTTACTAACTTTTCACTTTTCCTAATATTTTTCACTTTGTCAACCATTTTTTCAATACTTTAAGATTTTCACATTTTTCCAATATTTTATAACTTAGACATTTTTTGTTAAAATTTTCGTGAATAGACGTACTGTGACACTTTTCTAACTTTTCACTTTTCCCAATATTTTTCACTTTGTCCACCATTTTTTCAATACTTGATGATTTTCACATTTTTTTGAACGCTAGTGACCTTTGACATTTTTGGTCAAAATTTTCATAAATACGTGTACTGTGACATTATACAAACTTTTCACTTTTTCTAATATTTTTCACTTTGTCAATCATTTTTTCAATACTTGATGATTTTCTCATTTTTTTGAACGTTAGTGACCTTAGACATTTTTGGTCAAAATTTTCAAAAATACATGTACTGTGACATTTTACAAACTTTTCACTTTTCCTAATATTTTTCACTTTGTCAATCATTTTTTCAATACATGATGATTTTCACATTTTTTTGAACTTTAGTGACTATTGACTTTTTTGGTCAAAATTTTCATAAATATGTGTACTGTGACATTTTACAAACTTTTCACTTTTTCTAATATTTTTCACTTTATCAATCATTTTTTCAATACTTTATGATTTTCACTTTCCTTTGAACGTAAGTGACCTTAGACATTTTTGGTCAAAATTTCATGAACGAATGTACTGTGACATTTTACTAACTTTTCACTTTTCCTAATATTTTTCACTTTGTCAACCATTTTTTCAATACTTTAAGATTTTCACATTTTTTCCAATATTTTATAACTTAGACATTTTTTGTTAAAATTTTCGTGAATAGACGTACTGTGACACTTTTCTAACTTTTCACTTTTCCCAATATTTTTCACTTTGTCAATCATTTTTTCAATAGTTGATGATTTTCACAGTTTTTTTGAACGTTAGTGACCTTAGACATTTTTGGTCAAAATTTCATGAACGAATGTACTCTGACATTTTACTAACTTTTCACTTTTCCTAATATTTTTCACTTTGTCAACCATTTTTTCAATACTAAATGATTTTCACATTTTTTTGAACGTCAGTGACCTTAGACATTTTTGGTCAAAATTTTCATAAATACATATACTTTGACATTTTACAAACTTTTCACTTTTCCTAATATTTTTCACTTTGTCAATCATTTTTTCAATACTTGATGATTTTCACATTTTTTTGAACGTTAGTGACCTTAGACATTTTTGGTCAAAATTTTCATAAATACATGTACTGTGACATTTTACTAACTTTTCACTTTTCCTAATATTTTTCACTTTGTCAACCATTTTTTCAATACTTGATGATTTTCACATTTTTTCGAATATTAGTTAACTTAGACATTTTTGGTTAAAATTTTCGTAAATAGACGTCCTGTGACACTTTACTAACTTTTCACTTTTCCCAATATTTTTCACTTTGTCCACTATTTTTTCAATACTTGATGATTTTCACATTTTTTTGAACGTTAGTGACCTTTGACATTTTTGGTCAAAATTTTCATTAATATATATACTATGACATTTTACAAACTTTTAATTTTTCCTAATATTTTTCGCTTTGTCAATCATTTTTTCAATACTTGATGATTTTCATATTTTTTCCGATGTCAGTTAACTTGGACATTTTTGGTTAAAATTTTCGTGAATACACGTATCGTGAAACTTTACTAACTTTTCACTTTTCCAAATATTTTTTACTTTGTCAATCATTTTTTCAATAGTTGATGATTTTCACAGTTTTTTTGAACGTTAGTGACCTTAGACATTTTTGGTCAAAATTTCATGAACGAATGTACTCTGACATTTTACTAACTTTTCACTTTTCCTAATATTTTTCACTTTGTCAACCATTTTTTCAATACTAAATGATTTTCACATTTTTTTGAACGTCAGTGACCTTAGACATTTTTGGTCAAAATTTTCATAAATACATATACTTTGACATTTTACAAACTTTTCACTTTTCCTAATATTTTTCACTTTGTCAATCATTTTTTCAATACTTGATGATTTTCACATTTTTTTGAACGTTAGTGACCTTAGACATTTTTGGTCAAAATTTTCATAAATACATGTACTGTGACATTTTACTAACTTTTCACTTTTCCTAATATTTTTCACTTTGTCAACCATTTTTTCAATACTTGATGATTTTCACATTTTTTCGAATATTAGTTAACTTAGACATTTTTGGTTAAAATTTTCGTAAATAGACGTCCTGTGACACTTTACTAACTTTTCACTTTTCCCAATATTTTTCACTTTGTCCACTATTTTTTCAATACTTGATGATTTTCACATTTTTTTGAACGTTAGTGACCTTTGACATTTTTGGTCAAAATTTTCATTAATATATATACTATGACATTTTACAAACTTTTAATTTTTCCTAATATTTTTCGCTTTGTCAATCATTTTTTCAATACTTGATGATTTTCACATTTTTTTGAACGTTAGTGACCTTTGACATTTTTGGTCAAAATTTTCATTAATACATGTACTTTGACATTTTACAAACTTTTCACTTTTCCTAATATTTTTCGCTTTGTCAATCATTTTTTCAATAGTTGATGATTTTCACAGTTTTTTTGAACGTTAGTGACCTTAGACATTTTTGGTCAAAATTTCATGAACGAATGTACTCTGACATTTTACTAACTTTTCACTTTTCCTAATATTTTTCACTTTGTCAACCATTTTTTCAATACTAAATGATTTTCACATTTTTTTGAACGTTAGTGACCTTAGACATTTTTGGTCAAAATTTTCATAAATACATATACTTTGACATTTTACAAACTTTTCACTTTTCCTAATATTTTTCACTTTGTCAATCATTTTTTCAATACTTGATGATTTTCACATTTTTTTGAACGTTAGTGACCTTAGACATTTTTGGTCAAAATTTTCATAAATACATGTACTGTGACATTTTACTAACTTTTCACTTTTCCTAATATTTTTCACTTTGTCAACCATTTTTTCAATACTTGATGATTTTCACATTTTTTCGAATATTAGTTAACTTAGACATTTTTGGTTAAAATTTTCGTAAGTAGACGTCCTGTGACACTTTACTAACTTTTCACTTTTCCCAATATTTTTCACTTTGTCCACTATTTTTTCAATACTTGATGATTTTCACATTTTTTTGAACGTTAGTGACCTTTTACATTTTTGGTCAAAATTTTCATTAATATATATACTATGACATTTTACAAACTTTTCATTTTTCCTAATATTTTTCGCTTTGTCAATCATTTTTTCAATACTTGATGATTTTCATATTTTTTCCGATGTCAGTTAACTTTGACATTTTTGGTTAAAATTTTCGTGAATACACGTATCGTGAAACTTTACTAACTTTTCAATTTTTCCTAATATTTTTCACTTCGTCAACCATTTTTTTTAATATTTTATGATTTTCATATTTTTTCCAATATTAGTTAACTTAGACATTTTTGGTTAAAATTTTCGTGAATAGACGTACTGTGACACTTTACTAACTTTTCACTTTTCCAAATATTTTTCACTTTGTCCACCATTTTTTCAATACTTGATGATTTTCACATTTTTTTGAACGTTAGTGACCTTTGACATTTTTGGTCAAAATTGTCATTAATACGTATACTTTGACATTTCACAAACTTTTCATTTTTCCTAATATATTTCACTTTGTCAATCATTTTTTCAATACTTGATGATTTTCACATTTTTTTGAACGTTAGTGACCTTTGACATTTTTGGTCAAAATTTTCATTAATACATATACTATGACATTTTACAAACTTTTCACTTTTCCTAATATTTTTCACTTTGTTAATCATTTTTTCAATACTTTATGATTTTCACATTTTTTTGAACGTTAGTGACCTTTGACATTTTTGGTCAAAATTTTCATTAATACATGTACTTTGACATTTTACAAACTTTTCACTTTTCCTAATATTTTTCGCTTTGTCAATCATTTTTTCAATACTTGATGATTTTCACATTTTTTTGAACGTTAGTAACCCTAGACATTTTTGGTCAAAATTTTCATAAATACATGTACTGTGACATTTTACCAACTTTTCACTTTGTCAACCATTTCTTCAATACTTCATGATTTTCATATTTTTTCCGATATTAGTTAACTTAGACATTTTTGGTTAAAATTTTCGTGAATACACGTACCGTGAAACTTTACTAACTTTTCACTTTTCCAAATATTTTTTACTTTGACAACCATTTTTATGGTGGACAATACTTTATGATTTTCACTTTCCTTTCCAAAAAATTGTTGACAAAGTGAAAAATATTTGAAAAAGTAAAATAAATGTCAAAATTGGTATATTCATAAAAAATTTGACAAAAATGTCAAAGGCCAGCTTCTTCTCCTTCTTTCGGCTTTTTCCCGGCAGGGGTCGCCACAGCGAGTCAACTTTCTCCATCTAACCCGATTCTCTGGATCCTCCTCTCTCACACCAACTACCTTCATATCCTCTCTCACTACGTCCATAAAATTTCTCTCTGGTCTTCCTCGAGACCTTTTGCCTAGCAACTCCAATTCCAGCTTCCGTCTACCAATATATTCTCTATCTGCCTCCTCTGCCCATGACCAAACCATCTCAGTCTGGCTTCTCCGATCTTCTCTCCAAAACATCTAACATGTGCTGTTCCTTTGATAGACTCATTTCTGATCCTCCTCATCCTGGTCACTCCCAAAGAGAACCTCAACATCTTCATCTCTGCAAGCTCTAGTTCCTCCTGCTGTCTTTTGGTCATTGTAACAGTTTCTAGTGCAAACATCATCGCTGGTCTCACCACTGTCTTGTACACCTATCCTTTTATTCTGGCTGAAAGTCTTCTATCACATAGTACCCCTGACACTTTTCTCTACCCATTCCAACCTGCTTGGACCCGTCTCTTCACCTCTTTTTCACGCTCTCCGTTGCTCTGGACTGTTGACCCTAAGTACCTGAAATCCTCCAGCTTCTTGAACTCCACTTCCTGTAGCATCACCGTTCCTCCCGAGTTCCTCTCATTCACACACATATATTCTGTCTTGCTGCGACTAACTTTCATTCCTCTCCTTTCCAGAGCATACTTCCACCTCTCTAGATTTTCCTCTACCTGTTGTCTGCTCTCACTACAGATCACAATGTCATCCGCAAACATCATGGTCCATGGGGATTCCTGTCTAACCTCATCTGTCATCACCATTGCGAACAAGAAGGGGCTCAGAGCTGAGCCCATGATGGAGTCCCACCTCCACCTTGAACTTCTCAGTTACCCCTACAGCACACCGTACCAGTGTCTTACAGCTAGCATACATGTCCTGCACCAGTCTAACATACTTCTCTGCCACTCCAGACTTCCTCATACAATACCAGAGCTAATACAGAGCTACAATACAATCTGTTCTGCAATTGAACTCTGTTTGAGATAGAAAAGAGGATGGATTTTGTCTACAAATGATCCTAAATAATACTGCAGGTTTATCAGGTTATTATTGGCGTTTTTCATGTCTCGCAGCTGTTTGCTAGAAAGGCATTTATTGTGGCTACTATCCGTTTGTGTGGCCACGGGACCGGACTTTTGTTGTCCCGGTGTGTTCAGGAACTGATCAAGCAAGAATGGTTTATTCAAAGTCAGGAAATACACTTAGGAGATATCCCGGGCTAGAATGAATGTCACCCCGAGAGGATGGTTCACCCTCTGCACACCCTCTGAGACACGTCCAGCGGATGTGCAGGTGAGGAGGTTCCGTCATTTTATACCATCGCCTCAACGCTCAAGTTTATTTCCAAATAAGGACTTGTTTTACACACTCATGGAATTTGGGCACTTGGGGTGCCGGGCCGCGTCCCGGATAAAGCCGCGGGGTTCGCCATCGATTACGCTTTGGGGGTGTCAATGGAAGAGAACACAGTTGGGCATCCCTTTGTCGTCACGTGATGCTCTCGTGGGCGAATTTTAACACTACATGAGTTATCTATCTGCAATGCACCCCTCTTTATACTGCATTAGATGTTTTTTTTTTTTTATAGCCATATACTAATTATTGGGGGGTGGATTGATTCGGAGCACTACTGAAGGCCTCGGTGTAAAATGCACGGCCCGCCACTGAGAATCCACCTGAATCCGGTCACCATCAGGGGTACAGAAGTGAACATTGTGGACACCTACAAATACCTGGGTGTCCACTTGGACAATAAACTGGACTGTAAACACCAACGCCATCTTCAAGAAGGGTCTTGAAGCTGGAGTCTGTGGTGCAGGTGTCAGAGAAGCTCCTCAGCATCATGGACAACATCCATCACCCCCTGCATGGACACTGACGTCCTGTCAGAGCTCTTTCAGTCATAGATTGATACCACCAAGGAGCTCCACTGAACGCCACAGGAGGTCTTTCCTACCTGAGGCTATCAGACTTTTTAATTCCCCTTCCTTCTGCCAAAGGGAATCTTAAAATCTTTGTACTTTTTAAAACCTTAAAAAACTTGATAGCCTTAACCTTGACAATTTATATTTTATTGTATTTCTTATTCTCCCTCCTCCCTACTATTATCTATTCTATGCATGTTCTATGTATCTATGTTTTTGCTTGACACTCTGGCACAGCAATTTCCTTCAGGATAAATAAAGTTGTTCTCATCTCATCTCTCTCATATATATATATACATATATATATATATATATATATATACATATATACTTTTTTTAATTTTTTGACGTAACTATTACACTGCTGTGAAAAAGGAATTTCCCCTATGGAGATGGATACTTGATTGGTAATTCCAAGCAGCTGAGAGCGTTTAGTAAATGCTAACTGGTTGCGGTCTGCTATTGGTCCCTGCCAGGGCGCTGGCCGTGACGCAACTTCCGGATGACGGCAGAACTCTGGAGAGCCAGCTGAGCGCTGCGCGTCTCTTGACGGGAGAATTGCTTTTGTGAGGGGAGGCACAATTTCGTCTTGTCTTTCAGATCCAACGCGTTTGGAGCGCGCTTTTGGTCTTGTGTTTTGCTTTTTTTTTTCTTCTCCATTTTTCTGTGATATAATTCTGCTTAGTGATGGGACGATGAAACCTCAAGGAGTGTGTTGACACATTAGACCAGGGGTCGGCAACCCATGCGGCTCTTCCATCTTTACACTGCGGCTCCGAGTGGCTTGGTAAAATATATCATAAATATTTAATTGAAGAATATTTCATTCGTGTTAATTCCTTTTTTTAACTTTTAGTTCTAAGTTGGAAGATTATTGTGATCTTAAAATATTAGATAAAATTATATTGTTTTTTGCCGCTCAAAATAACGTCACACCGGCGGAAGCCGGTAGACCCGCCAGCCGGTAAAGTCCCGATTTGCAAATGCTGTGCGCAGGAGTCCAGGAGCAGAAGTCCTATGAACCAGGTAAAATAAATATTAAGATATTTTGCAAATATTAATTTTTTGTTTACTGACAGTGCTTTTTTTGCCCCCGATTTATTTTTAAAATTCAGGTCAAGGCTCCGCTCAACGCTCTGAAAGCCCAAAGCTCGAAATGACTTCATTACATAAATAAGATTTAATTTTCTCCGTAATACTTTGTGATTTTCAGAAGCAACACACTACACACTTGTTTATACAAAGTATAGAGCGCGATTTCAGTGAAAGAAACGTAAAGATAGGACTAGTCAATGAAATCTTTGTTAGTGAAGCTCCAGCTGTGTTTCCGGCTTTAGTTTCATCGGGGAGAAGACTTGTTTCAGGTGTGGAAGTTAAAATCAGGCTTTTTGTTTCAAGCTCGCTTACGTGCTGAAAGTCGCAAAACGGTGAGTTTTGAACTTAAGAGCAGGAATTGTGTGAACTCAGCAAATGTCTACCATCTGTGCTTTTCTTTTTGTCCCTGTCCAAGAAGGTGATGCTGATTTGGTTCCTCTGATGGGCGATCGTGACACCGCGCCTTCACGTGCACACTCCTGAGGCTCGTCCGGCTCATTTCCCTGCTCCCAATGTTCCAAACGCAAAGGCTTCACTTTCCTTTGTCAGTTGGTATGTTCGCATGGCTCCCCTTTGAATGACTTTGAGGTAGGTAAATACCTCGAATGTCTCCTGGTTCCAAAACCAGATGGCACATTTTGTTTTTCCAGACTTTAGAGAAGTCAATGCAGCTACCAAGCCTGACTTGTTCCAACTCCCCTGTGTGGATTGAGGTTCTGCCATGTTTGCTACTAAGGTCAACCTACATAAAAGGGTATCGACAGTTCCCGCTGAGATTTCCAGCTTTGTTACACCCCCGACTGTTTGGGCTTAGAATGCTCTTGCCACGTTCCGACACTGGGTGTGCAAAGTTGGAGCCTCTCTGACCTTGAACTTCGCCAAATGAGTTCGGTAAAGCCACCGTCGCTTGGGTAAGAGTGTCTGTTTTTGAAGGAACAAATAAATGGATGTCTACACTTGACTCACACACTCTAGCTTCTTTTCTGCAGCTGAGGATTTGCAAGAAGAATCCCTGGAATCACCATGAGGCAGAATGGCGTGCCTCACTTGGGCGCTCTTTGCAGCTGTTTTATGATCGCTCAGCACAAGAAACTAATTACCAACATGCAGTGGTTGCCAAAAAACACTGTACATTCCAAATTAATAGTGCTTAAACATTTTAATAGTGACATAGAATTAAATGAAATCACTGATAAGTATAACCCTTTAATTCCTTTTTTTCCATTTTAGATTTTTCTCCAAGGTTGCCAAGTGAGCCATAGCCTCGACTGCCTCCAAGGACTACACGTCACTGGTGTGTGTATACATACTACATGTATATACATGTGTGTGTATATGTAGGTATGCAAGGAAAAAGGAAAAGCCCAAAGGATGGAGATGTTTCCATATACATAAAGTGTGGGTGCACTTCTTGCTCATCTTCATAACAAACAGGACACATATGTATACACATGACCATCTCAGCCACCACGCCTGAGGAGACACCAACCTGTGGAGGAGCAAAAGGCCGTCTGACTGCGACTCAACATTTCCTTTGCAGTGTTCACAAGTCAACTGTTAACTGAAATAAAGTGAGACTGAATATAAAACAAAATGTGTTTTCTTTATAGAATGAGTCATGACTTGTGGGTTTGAGTTATTCAATTAGTCATGTTGGAATGTATCAGTGAGGGATACTCATGTTCAAAACAAACATCCAAAGTAATCACTGGAACTGAAATAAGTTCATCACTTTATTTTACAACACTAGTAAGAGCTCAGGTCAGGACACACATATACACTGCTCGGAAAAAAAGGGAACACTCAAATAACATGTCATAGATCAGAATGAAAGAACTATTGCTATGAAATGAATTTAACTTTTGAATTCCTCTTCCCTCAGCCGCAGGGAATCTTCAAATCTTTGTACTTAAGACCTTCAAACACTTGATAGCCTTAACCTTGACACTTTATATTTCATTGTATTTCTTATTCTCCCTCCTTCCTACTATTATCTATTACTGTTATGTTTTTGCTTGAAACTCTGGCACAACAATTTCCTTCGGGATAAATGAAGTTGTTCTCATCTCAAATACTTTATTCTTTACATAGTTCAAAGTGCTGAGAACAAAGTCACATCACGATCGCGCTCGTATATGTCAAATATAACATCCGCACAAATCACAGTTGGGCGGCTCGGTGGTGCAGCGGTTAGAGCTGTCGCCTCACAGCAAAGCAACCCGGGTTCAAGCCCCACAGCAACCACTGTGTGTGGTTGCCTCTGTGTGGAGTTGGCATGCTCTCCCCGTGTCCGCGTGGGTTCTCTCCTTCCTCCCACTGGCCAAAAGCATGCATTTAAGTTCATCGGCAACTCTAAAGTCTCCCTACGCATGACTGTTGTGTGACTGGCCCTGCTCCAATGCAGGGCGGCCCTATAGGCTGAGAGATGGGCGCCAGCCACCCCGAGCCACCCGCCCAGGCGGGACGCTCACGTGTGACTGTGGCCCCGATACAAAAGGAAACATTTACTTTTTACAACTAAAATACACATCACACACGCAACAAAAATACCAAAAACAAACTTTATTCAACATTTTACATACATTACATTACATTTCAATCATTTCATCATTGAAATTATCTTTAAACTTCAGACACCAAACACGAAAAACAACATATTTTACTTGCAATCCTACCCTCAGTAACCCTGAGTAATGCTTGCTACTCTATCACTCTCAACTTTGACATACATATTGCTGGGAAAAAAAAAAAAAAAAAAAAAAACAATAACCCACAACCCTCCAGACACACCAACAAAATGACTAACTTCACACCGTCACACCAACATTTACATAAACTGTCTCTTTCACAGCTCCGATTGATGAGAAACAATGATTTCCCACCACTCAATGCCAAGTGCTGGGGAGATAAACTTGCCCACTTTACCATTTCAAACTTTACCGCACTTTCGGTCCTCCTTCAATCCATCCATAAATATCCTCTTCCAAACCCTACATTGCTCTGCACTGTTGACAAGCGTACTTAGAATCCTTCTCACTGTCATTCACACACACATGTATTCTGTCTTTTGACAGCAAACCTTCACACTTCTGCTTGTTCCCTGGTCCCACTACACATCACAACCTAATCTGGGATTGTGTTGTCAAAATGCACACTCACATGCAAATACCTTGGAAACGTTTTGGCTACACACTGCTCCACAACGTCACTTCAGCACTTGCAGCATTTACATTCAATTGTCATCGATCCTTTTAGAATTGAACGTCAACAAGTCTGTCCTGAACTGACCACAGATAGCGAAGAAGCTCGATGCTAATGCTACTAGCCTCTCATCTGCTGTCCGCCGACGTCTCACCTTTGAAAGAAACAAAATTACGGTTACAAATTTCACTACCTCTCTCTGAGAGTTTGCTTTGTGTATCCGTTCATCGAACTGTAGCAATTTCATCAGGAAACACGTTGAAACGTGTTCGTCTCACGCGGGCGTTCCGTTCCACTGCTACTGCTAGCTCGCTCGGCTCCACTTCCGGTCCACGCGCTGGCCGCGCCCCTTATTTATAGGCTCGGTCGGAATAAATGCGTCATTTCCCGTGCCGAATTATTTGGACAAATGTTTGTTTGTATGTTTAAATTCCAAAGTGAAATGGAAAAAGTAGACATTGAATTGAGCTCATTCATTGTGACGAGGCAAATGTTCTGCTCGGTCAATTATTTTGAACAATTAAACGAAGGTTTAACTCATGGACACGTTTTGCAAATAGTATTATAGGAACCAACAAAATGGGATAACTTAGCAGCCACAGTCATAGTTGAGGATAAAGAACTTTCTTTTACTTCATAGACAGTGAGGAAATATGTATGTAGCTATGACTGAACCAGGAGTTATGACGGTCCTACATGAACGGTAAGAGTCAGACTGCCTGCCTGTCGGAACGAATGAACCACAAAAAGCATTTTCTCCTGTCTGATCAATAACAATGCGTTGTTCAGATTAACACTTAAACCCTGTTTGATGGTTTTAAAATGAAAACACAATATATGGAAAGACTGACCGGATTTCAATACATGTATGTAGGTATTCATGTGTGTATATATGTCTGTGTGTGTATACATGTATGATAATATATATATGTAGGTATATATGTGTCTATATATGTAAGAATGTTTCTTTAAATACACTGCTCAAAAAAATAAAGGGAACACTTAAAAAAACACATCCTAGATCTAAATGAATGAAATAGTCTTCTGAAATACTTTGCTCTTTACACAGTTGAATGTGCTGACAACAAAATCACACAAAAATGATCAATGGAAATCAATTGTATCAACCATGGAGGTCTGGATTAGGAATCACACTCAAAATTAAAGTGTAAAAACAAACTCCAGGCTGATCCAACTTTGATGTAATGTCCTTAAAACAAGTCCAAATGAATCTGTGTTGCCTCCTGAGTGGACACTATGATTTCACACAAGTGTGATTGACTTGGAGTTACATTGTGTTGTTCAAGTGTTCCCTTTATTTTTTTGAGCAGTATATGTACGTATATATACACAAACATGTACGTACGTGCTCCTCTTTTTCAGACTCATCTTCTGCTGGCGGGGAAGAAACCCGTGGTGTCGGCTTGGGCCGCAAACTCCTCCTCCTTCCTCGTTCGACCAACGGTTCCCTGCATCTTGTTGTAAATGGGCAGTACTTTTACCAATAGATGACGCTACTGCTCTATCATCATGCCACTTCTGCTCGGACGTGTCCAGTGAAGAACGGACATTCTGCGAGGATATGCCTTTAACCTTTAATGAAAATTGTGACAAAAATGTCAAAGTTCACTAACATTGGAAAAATGATGAAAATCCTAAAGTATTGAAAAAATTGTTGTTAACAAAGTGAAAAATATTGGGAATAGTGAAAAATTGGAAAAATGTCAAAATATGTATGTTCATAAAAATTTCTACAAAAAATATCAAAGTAAGTAAATTTGGAAAAAATGTGAAAACCATAATGTATCGAAATAATTGTTGACAAAGTGAAAAACATTCCGAAAAGTTAAATATTGGCAAAATGTGACAATATAGATATTCATGAACATTTTGACAAAAAATGTCAAACATCATTAACATTGGGAAATAAGTGAAAATTGCAAAGTATGATGTAAATTGTTGATAAAGTGAAAAATGTTTGGAAAATTGAAAATTGGAAAAAATTCAATAATACTTATATTCATGAAAATTTTGACAAAAAATGTCAAAGGTCAGTAAAATTGGAAAAAAAAAGTGAAAACCATAAAGTATTGAAAATATTGTTGACAAAGTGAAAAATATCGGGAAAAGTGAAACATTGGTAAAATATTACCATAGAGATATTCATGAACATTTTGACAAAATATACCAAAAGTCAGTTAATTGGAAGAAATGTGAAAATGATCAAGTATGGTTGTTTCTTCAGAAGTGGGTGAGTAACACACCTTCCAGATTTTGTTGGAAATCGAATGTATAATCCCGCTGCACCGAGGACGAGTCGTGACGACACCACGCAGACGGAGAGAGAACAAGGAGTTGATACGCTGCTGATTTTTCAGCTTTTCCCACTTGCAAAGCATGTAGAGGTCTAATTTTTATCACGGGTACTCCTTTAACCGTGAGTGACGGAATCCAAAAGAAAAATCCAGAAAAAGACATTGTATGATTCGAAGTAATTCATTTGCATTTTATTGCAAGACACCAGAAAAACAAAAGTTAATATTTGTTCCAGAGAGCTTTATTGGCAATGACAGAGATCATAAGTTTCCTGTAGTTCTTGAGCAGGTTTGCACACACTGCAGCAGGGATTCTGGCCCATTCCTCCATCCAGACCTTCTCCAGATCCTTCAGGTTTCGGGGCAGTCGCTGGGCAATATGGACTTTCAGCTCCTGATGTCCTTTCACAGCTCTCTGGTCTTGGCCATTGTGGAGAGGTTAGAATTTGTTTGATTGAGTGTGTCCAGGTGTGCTCTATACAGGTAACGAGTTCAAGCTGGTGCCGTGAAGCCAGGTCATGAGTGGAGAACAGGAGGGCCTCTCAAAGAAGAACTCATAGATCTATGAGAGCCACAATTCTCACTGGCTGGTAGGTGATCAAATACTTATTTCATGCAGTAAAATGCAGAGCTTCTTCTTTCGGCTTTTCCCTTCAGGTGTCGCCACAGCGAGTCGGCTTTCTCCATCTAACCCTATTCTCTGGATCCTCCTCTCTCACACCAACTACCTTCATATCCTCTCTCACTACGTCCATAAATCTTCTCTTTGGTCTTCCTCCAGACCTCTTGCCTGGCAGCTCCAATTCCAGCATCCGTCAGAATCAGAATCAGAATCATTTATTAATGGCCACACAACAGCGTTGGTGGAATTAGTTTTGGGTACAGCGCATAATGCTCACATCTCTCCTGTGTCAGTTCCATTGTCAACAATACATACAGAAAATCATGATCAGCAGACACGATACATCAAGACATTGATTGATTCAGAGTCCGTATAGCGATTGGGAAAAAGCTGTTTTTGAATCTGACAGATTTGGTTGTGAGACCTGTAGCGCGTCCCGGAGGGCATGAGTGTGAACAGGTGACGTGCAGGGTGTGTGTGGTCTGAAGTGAGTTTGACTGAACGTTGTGTGATGCGTCTTTGATACAGAGTGTGTGTGGAAGGGAGAGTGTGAGCCATGATTCTAGATGATTTATTGATGATGCGTGAGCGACTATCCAAGTTACCATACCAGACCATTATTGATGAGGTCAGGATACTTTCAATTATGGCTGTGTAGAGCTGGCGGAGGGTATTGTGTCTCACATTGGATTTTTTTTAGTTGTCTGAGGAAAAAACTGTCTTTTGTTGGCTTTTTTGTAAACTTCCTCTGAGTGCTGTTTGAATCTTAGTGTATTATTGATGTGTGTCCCAAGAAATTTGAATGAGTGTGTGATGGCTGTAGGATCAGAGTTGATGGAGATGGGTGTTTTGGGTGGGCGAGCGGGAGAAATCAATGATCGGTTCTTTTGTTTTTGATGCGTTTAGCTGCAGGTTGTTGTTCTGGCACCAGGTGACTGCCTGGGTGACCTGCTCTCCATAGTGTTTCTCATTATTTTCAGTGACGAGTCCAATTATTGTGGCGTCGTCTGCATATTTGAGGATGGATACTGAACTGTGTGAGGATGTGAGCGTGTTTGCGTACAAAGAAAACAACCAGAGTACAAACAAATAAAATCATATTGAAATCTACTGGGATAAAATCCCTTCTACAACAATAATGGTAGTGAAATGTGTTGTGTTTGTATCAGTTCGGACACATCGACTGCTTACTTTGAGGTTTTCACTGTGAATTTGATACAAGAGCTGCAAACAGTTGTGTCCACAAGCCCCCCGTCAGAGAAGGGAAAAGTTATTTGGCCCTCGCAGGAAAAAGTTTGGTCTAGAGGAAGACCAAAGAGAACATTGATGAACATAGCGCGAAGATATGAAGGTAGTTGGTGTGTGAGAGGAGGATGCAGTCGATTCCCTGTGGCGACTCCTGAAGGGAAAAGCCCAGAGGGGGGAGAAGAAGAAGAATGTAGATATCTATCCATATGTATGTGTATATGCATATGTTTGTGTGTATGTATATATATATATAAATAAACACAAACACACAGATGTATGTGTTTATATATGTATGTAAATATGTATACATGTGAATTTATGTATGTGTATATACATTTGTATATGTGAGTATGTCAATATGTATGTGTGTATGCATGCACGTATGTGTGCATGAATGCATGCGTGCATGGAGGCGTGTATGAATGTGTGCATGTTCGTATGCAAGTCTGCATGCATCAATGCATGAGTGCAAAAGTGCATGCATATGTGTGCGCATGCGTGTGTGCGCTTGTGCGTGCGTTTTTGTGTGAGTGCATGCGTGCAGACACACATTCACTCATGCAGGCATGTTTGCATGAAATATGTGTTTATAATTATGCGTGTGTGTGTGGGGGGGGTGTATTTATGTGATGTTTTAATATGTATGTATTTATATAGGTGTGTATGCAAATGTGTTTGTATACATTTGTGTGTGTCAATGTATGTACGTATGAATGTAAGTGTGTTTGCATACATGTATCGATGAATGTGAGTTTAGAGAAGTATATACATGTATGTCTGTATATATATGTATGTGTTCACAGATGTATGTATGTATGTATGTGCTCATACATGTATGTATGGGAACTGTGCACTGACTAAGGGAGCAGTTGAAGATGTTAGTGAATATTGGGCCTCGCTGGTGTGCACAATGATTCAGGACTACCGAACTGCATGTTTTGTTTTGTCTTTCCTTATTGCAGCCCTAAGTTGGTATTTGGCTGCCCTGTGTTGCCCCATGTCTCCCTCAGTGAAGGCACCGCATGTTTTCCTGCGTAATGCCTGAATGTCCTTTGTAAACCACGGCTTGTTATTGCCATGGATTTTCGCAGGTTTGATGGGAATGCACGTCCCGACGCAGAAGTTGATGTATGACATCACTGTGTCTGTCAGCTCGTCCAAACTGTCCGCAGCTGTGCGAAATACGTCCCAATCAGTCCATTCGAGGCAGCCTCTGAGCGTGTCGATAGCCGCTCTCGACCAGCACTGGACAACTTTGGATTGTACGCAGTGGGATTTAAGTTTTTGCCTGTATTTTGGGACGAGCAGCAGCGTGGCGTGGTCCGACCTGCCCAGCGGTGCCCTCGGAAAACACCGGTACGCATCGCTTATGGCAGGGGTGCCCAGTGCGTCGAACGCGATCGACCGGTCGATCGCATGGCATTGAAAAAATAAGGATGATGATTTTCCGGACTTCCTCATTACCGCTGTATTATACACCAACAAGCATTATGTGCATACATGCTCAACATGAAAGAGATAATGGATGTGGCAACAAAGATCGCCTGTTCTATTCGGGCCAGATCTGTTCAAAGACGGCAGTTCCGTGCACAACTGGAGAAGGCTGAGTGCGACCACTCAGAGTCGCTGTTGCACACCGACGTGAGATGGCTAAGTCGGGGGAAATTCCTGCAAAGATTTCGAGAGCTGTTGCCGGAGATCGAGGAGTTTTTTTTCCGTGAAGGTAATGCCGTGCAGATAATGGCCAACTAAATGAGCATCAGTGGCTGCTGGACTTGGCATTTTGAACCGATCTGACCAACATGCTGAATGACCTTAATCTCGAGCTGCAAGGAAAGGACAAAACTGTGATCAATATGACCAGCTCAGTTAATGCTTTCAAACAGGACCGTGCACGCTACATAAAGCAAATTGACAGTTGTCCGTCAGAGTTCGACAGACACTTTCAAGACTTTGCTGTACTCGAGCCGGTCGCTACATTCATGTGCTACCCTTGCCAGGAAGATGCTGAGGTTGTTTCACTGGCATCAAAAGTTGCAACCCTGTTTCACCTGAACTCCTCTGGAGTGGAGGATGAGATTCTGACACTTCAAGTCGACGTTCAGCTGAAGGCCAGAGCTCATGGACAATTCTGGAACTTACTCACAGAGGACAAGCACCCCAACATCAGAAAATGTGCTTCCTTCTTGACTGCATTATTTGGCTCCACTTATTTATGTGAGTCAGCTTTTTCCCACAGGAAGATCATGAAGTCAAAGTACCGTTCCACCATGACTGATGAGCATCTGGAAGTCTGCTTGAGGCCGGCTCTCGGCAGTTACTGTCCGGAGTCTGCATCCCTGGCTAATTCCATTCAGTGCAAGTCATCGGAGTAAGGTAATGACAAAAAAAATGTACAAAGTTGTATTGTGCAATATAGGTTGATGCAGTACTGCGAGGAACACCAGCATATACTGTACATATAAAAATGATTCTCAATATATTCATAAATAATGTGTTTTGCATTTTTAGTGGGCGGTAGATCATTTTGACCCCTGGCTTATGGGAACGTAGCAGTGCTCGAGGATGTTGGCGCCTCTGCTTGGACAGGTAACTTGCTGGATATCGTTTGGAAGCTCTTTCGACAGACTGGCATGGTTGAAGTCGCCTACCACAATGACAGCCGTGTCGGGATTGGAGTTCTCAACTGAGGAGATGTAGGTTGCTAGCTCTGTTGTGGCTACGTTAGCATTTGCCGATGGTGGGCTTTAAACACCAATCAGAACAACAGAAGCAAACTCCCTGGGAAGATAGTGTGGTCTGCATTTCACAGCATTGTATTCCAGATTAGGACTGCAGAAGCTGTTAAGCACTGCGGTGTTACTGCACCATCTGCCGTGGCGTCTACCAATATATTCTCTATCCCTCCTCTGTCCATGACCCAACCATCTCAGTCTGGCTTCTCTGACCTTCTCTCCAAAACATCAAACATGTGCTGTTCCTCTGATAGACTCATTCCTGATCCTCTCCATCCTGGTCACTCCCAAAGGGAACCTCAACATCTTCATCTCTGCAAGCTCTAGTTCTGCCTGCTGTCTTTTGGGCATTGTAGCAGTTTCTAGTCCATACATCATTGCTGGTCTCACCACTGTCTTGTACACCTTTCCCTTTATTCTGGCTGAAAGTCTTCTATCACATAGTACCCCTGACACTTTTCTCCACCCATTCCAACCTGCTTGGACCCGTCTCTTCACCTCTTTTCTCTTCTACCTGTCTCCCTGATAACACTAGCTGTAGTTGTCCAATCACCTGGAAGCTGAGCCTGACCACCCAGACCCTTTCTCAACTCCTCCCTGAAAACCATGCAACACTCCTCCCTTTTCAGCTTCCACCACTTTGTCCTCTGCTCTGCCTTTGTCCTCTTCATCTCTCTTTCAGGTTACCTCGTCTATACAAGATGTAGTCTACCTGCGTGCTCCTACCTCCGCTCTTATAAGTTACCCTATGTTCCTGTTTTTTCTGGAAAAAGGTGTTCACTACAGCCATTTCCATCGTTTTTGCAAATTCTACCACCATCTGTCCCTCTGCATTCCTATCATGGATACCAAATCTCCCAATCACTTCTTCAAAAAAAAAGGTATTTGGTCCTCGCAGGACAAAGTTTGGTCTAGAGGAAGACCAAAGAGAATATTTACGAACATAGTGCAAAGATATGAAGGTAGTTGGTGTGAGAAAGGAGGATGCAGCGAATCCTTGTCTTTGACAGAGAAGGTAGATTCCCTGTGGCGACTCCTGAAAGGAAAAGCCCAAATAAAATATTGAAAGGAAATATCCCAATATTTTTCTATAAGTCAACCATTTTTTCAATACTTTATGATTTTCACATTCTTTTGAACGAAAGTGACCTTAGACATTTTCGGTCAAAATTTTCATGAATAAATATACTGTGACATTTTACTAACTTTTAACTTTCCCAATATTTTTCATTTTGTCAACCATTTTTTCAAAACTTTATGATTTTCAAATTTTTTTGAACGTTAGTGACCTTAGACATTTTCGGTCAAAATTTTCATGAATAAATATACTGTGACATTTTACTAACTTTTCACTTTTCCTAATATTTTTCACTTTGTCAACCATTTTTTCAATACTTTATGATTTTCACATTTTTTCGAACGTTAGTGACCTTTGACATTTTTGGTCAAAACTTTCATGAATACATGTACTGTGACATTTTTTTCACTTTTCCCAATACTTTTTCACTTTGTCAGCATTTTTTTCAATACTTTATGATTTTCACATTTTTTCGAACGTTAGTGACCTTAGACATTTTCTGTCAAAATTTCAGGAATACATATACTCTGACATGTTACTAACTTTTCACATTTGATTAGCATCTGGAAGCATCTGGAAGTCTGCTTGAGGCCGGCTCTCAGCAGTTACTGTCCGGACTCTGCATCCCTGGCTAATTCCATTCAGTACAAGTCATCGGAGTAAGGTAATGACAAAAAAAATGTACAAAGTTGTATTGTGCAATATAGGTTGATGCAGTACTGCGAGGAACACCAGCATATACTGTACATATAAAAATGATTCTCAATATAATTGCTTTATGATTTTCACATTTTTTCTAACGTTAGTGACCTTTGACTTTTTTGGTCAAAATTTTCATGAATACATGTACTGTGATATTTTACTAATTTTTCACTTTTCCTAATATTTTTCACTTTGTCAACCATTTTTTCAATACTATATGATTTCACATTTTTTTGAACGTTAGTGACCTTTGACATTTTTGGTCAAAATTTTCATTAATACATATACTTTGACATTTTACAAACTTTTCACTTTTCCTAGTATTTTTCACTTTGTCTACCATTTTATCAATACTTTATGATTTTCATATTTTTTTCCGATATTAGTTAACTTAGACATCTTATGGTTAAAATCTTCGTGAATACACGTACTGTGACACTTTACTAACTTTTCACTGTTCCTAATATTTTTCACTTTGTCAACCATTTTTTCAATACTATATGATTTTCACATTTTTGCGAACGTTAGTAACCTTTGACATATTTGGTCAAAATTTTCATAAATACATATACTTTGACATTTTACAAACTTTTCAATTTTCCTAATATTTTTCACTTCATCAATCATTTTTTCAATACTTGATGATTTTCACATTTTTTTGAACGTTAGTGACCTTAGACATTTTTGGTCAAAATGTTCATAAATACATGTACTGTGACATTTTACAAACTTTTCACTTTTCCTAATATTTTTCACTTTGTCAATCATTTTTTCAATACTTTATGATTTTCACATTTTTTTGAACTTTAGTGACCTTTGACATTTTTGGTCAAAATGTTCATAAATACGTGTACTGTGACATTTTACAAACTTTTCACTTTTCCTAATATTTTTCACTTTGTCAATCATTTTTTCAATACTTTATGATTTTCACATTTTTTTGAACGTTAGTGACCTTAGACATTTTTGGTCAAAATTTTCATAAATACATGTACTGTGACATTTTACTAACTTTTCACTTTTCCTAATATTTTTCACTTTTTCAACCATTTTTTCAATACTTTATGATTTTCATATTTTTTCCGATATTAGTGACCTTAGACATTTTTGGTCAAAATTTTCATTAATACAAATACTTTGACATTTTACAAACTTTTCATTTTTCCTAATATTTTTCACTTTTAAAACCATTTTTTCAATACTTGATGATTTTCAAATTTTCTTGAACGTTAGTGACCCTAGACATTTTTGGTCAAAATTTTCATAAATACATATACTTTGACATTTTACAAACTTTTCACTTTTCCTAATATTTTTCACTTTGTCAATCATTTTTTCAATACTTGATGATTTTCACATTTTTTTGAACATTAGTGACCTTAGACATTTTTGGTCAAAATTTTTATGAATACATATACTGTGACATTTTACAAACTTTTCACTTTTCCTAATAGTTTTTCACTTTGTCAATCATTTTTTCAATACTTCATAATTTTCACATTTTTTTGAACGTTAGTGACCTTAGACATTTTTGGTCAAAATTTTCATAAATACATGTACTGTGACATTTTACAAACTTTTCACTTTTTCTAATATTTTTCACTTTGTCAATCATTTTTTCAATACTTGATGATTTTCAAATTTTCTTGAACGTTAGTGACCCTAGACATTTTTGGTCAAAATTTTCATAAATACATATACTTTGACATTTTTCAAACTTTTCACTTTTCCTAATATTTTTCACTTTGTCAATCATTTTTTCAATACTTGATGATTTTCATATTTTTTCCAATATTAGTTAACTTAGAAATTTTTGGTTAAAATTTTCGTGAATAGACGTACTGTGACACTTTACAAACTTTTCACTTTTTCTAATATTTTTTACTTTGTCAATCATTTTTTCAAAACTTCATGATTTTCACTTTCCTTTGAACGTTAGTGACCTTAGACATTTTTGGTGTAAATTTTCATGAACACATGTACTGTGACACTTTACTAACTTTACACTTTTCCTAATATTTGTCACTTTGTTAACCATTTTTTCAATACTATATGCTTTCCACATGTATTTGAACTTAGTGACCTTTGACATTTTTGGTCAAAATTTTCATTAATACATATACTTTGACATTTTACAAACTTTTCATTTTTCCTAATATTTTTCACTTTTAAAACCATTTTTTCAATACTTGATGATTTTCACATTTTTTTGAACGTTAGTGACCCTAGACATTTTTGGTCAAAATTTTCATAAATACATATACTTTGATATTTTACAAACTTTTCACTTTTCCTAATATTTTTCACTTTGTCAATCATTTTTTCAATACTATATGATTTTCACATTTTTTTGAACGTTAGTGACCTTAGACATTTTTGGTCAAAATTTTTATAAATACATATACTGTGACATTTTACAAACTTTTCACTTTTCCTAATAGTTTTTCACTTTGTCAATCATTTTTTCAATACTTCATAATTTTCACATTTTTTTGAACGTTAGTGACCTTAGACATTTTTGGTAAAAAAATTTTCATAAATACATGTACTGTGACATTTTACTAACTTTTCACTTTTCTTAATATTTTTCACTTTTTCAACCATTTTTTCAATACTTTATGATTTTCACATTTTTCCCGATATTAGTGACCTTAGACATTTTTGGTCAAAATTTTCATTAATACATATACTGTGACATTTTAAAAACTTTTCACTTTTCCTAATATTTTTCACTTTGTCAACCATTTTTTCAATACTAAATGATTTTCACATTTTTTTGAACGTTAGCGACCTTAGACATTTTTTGGTCAAAATTTTCATAAATACATAAACTTTGACATTTTACAAACTTTTCACTTTTCCTAATATTTTTCAGTTTGTCAATCATTTTTTCAATACTTGATGATTTTCACATTTTTTTGAACGTTAGTGACCTTAGACATTTTTGGTCAAAATTTTCATAAATACATGTACTGTGACATTTTACAAACTTTTCACTTTTCCTAATATTTTTCACTTTTTCAACCATTTTTTCAATACTTTATGATTTTCATATTTTTTCCGATATTAGTAACCTCAGACATTTTTGGTCAAAATTTTCATTAATACATATACTTTGACATTTTACAAACTTTTCATTTTTCCTAATATTTTTCACTTTGTCAATCATTTTTTCAATACTTTATGATTTTCACTTTCCTTTGAACGTAAGTGTCCTTCGACATTTTTGGTCAAAATTTCATGAACGAATGTACTGTGACATTTTACTAATTTTTCACTTTTCCTAATATTTTTCACTTTTAAAACCATTTTTTCAATACTAAATGATTTTCACATTTTTTTGAACGTTAGTGACCTTAGACGTTTTTGGTCAAAATTTTCATAAATACATATACTTTGACATTTTACAAACTTTTCACTTTTCCTAATATTTTTCACTTTGTCAATCATTTTTTCAATACTTTATGATTTTCACATTTTTTTGAACTTTAGTGACCTTTGACATTTTTGGTCAAAATGTTCATAAATACGTGTACTGTGACATTTTACAAACTTTTCACTTTTTCTAATATTTTTCACTTTGTCAATCATTTTTTCAATACTTGATGATTTTCAAATTTTCTTGAACGTTAGTGACCCTAGAAATTTTTGGTCAAAATTTTCATAAATACATATACTTTGACATTTTTCAAACTTTTCACTTTTCCTAATATTTTTCACTTTGTCAATCATTTTTTCAATACTTGATGATTTTCATATTTTTTCCAATATTAGTTAATCTAGAAATTTTTGGTTAAAATTTTCGTGAATAGACGTACTGTGACACTTTACAAACTTTTCACTTTTTCTAATATTTTTTACTTTGTCAATCATTTTTTCAATACTTCATGATTTTCACTTTCCTTTGAACGTTAGTGACCTTAGACATTTTTGGTCAAAATTTTCATGAACACATGTACTGTGACACTTTACTAACTTTACACTTTTCCTAATATTTGTCACTTTGTTAACCATTTTTTCAATACTATATGCTTTCCACATGTATTTGAACTTAGTGACCTTTGACATTTTTGGTCAAAATTTTCATTAATACATATACTTTGACATTTTACAAACTTTTCATTTTTCCTAATATTTTTCACTTTTAAAACCATTTTTTCAATACTTGATGATTTTCACATTTTTTTGAACGTTAGTGACCCTAGACATTTTTGGTCAAAATTTTCATGAATACATATACTTTGATATTTTACAAACTTTTCACTTTTCCTAATATTTTTCACTTTGTCAATCATTTTTTCAATACTATATGATTTTCACATTTTTTGGAACGTTAGTGACCTGAGACATTTTTGGTCAAAATTTTTATAAATACATATACTGTGACATTTTACAAACTTTTCACTTTTCCTAATAGTTTTTCACTTTGTCAATCATTTTTTCAATACTTCATAATTTTCACATTTTTTTGAACGTTAGTGACCTTAGACATTTTTGGTAAAAAAATTTTCATAAATACATGTACTGTGACATTTTACTAACTTTTCACTTTTCTTAATATTTTTCACTTTTTCAACCATTTTTTCAATACTTTATGATTTTCACATTTTTCCCGATATTAGTGTCCTTAGACATTTTTGGTCAAAATTTTCATTAATACATATACTGTGACATTTTACAAACTTTTCACTTTTCCTAATATTTTTCACTTTGTCAACCATTTTTTCAATACTAAATGATTTTCACATTTTTTTGAACGTTAGCGACCTTAGACATTTTTTGATCAAAATTTTCATAAATACATATACTTTGACATTTTACAAACTTTTCACTTTTCCTAATATTTTTCACTTTGTCAATCATTTTTTCAATACTTGATGATTTTCACATTTTTTTGAACGTTAGTGACCTTAGACATTTTTGGTCAAAATTTTCATAAATACATGTACTGTGACATTTTACAAACTTTTCACTTTTCCTAATATTTTTCACTTTTTCAACCATTTTTTCAATACTTTATGATTTTCATATTTTTTCCGATATTAGTAACCTCAGACATTTTTGGTCAAAATT
Organism: Fistularia commersonii; assembly: GCF_037954325.1. NCBI lineage: Eukaryota > Metazoa > Chordata > Actinopteri > Syngnathiformes > Fistulariidae > Fistularia > Fistularia commersonii. Next base: position 13,921,163 of record NC_141307.1, read on the forward strand.
TTCATTAATACATATACTTTGACATTTTACAAACTTTTCATTTTTCCTAATATTTTTCACTTTGTCAATCATTTTTTCAATACTTTATGATTTTCACTTTCCTTTGAACGTAAGTGTCCTTCGACATTTTTGGTCAAAATTTCATGAACGAATGTACTGTGACATTTTACTAACTTTTCACTTTTCCTAATATTTTTCACTTTTAAAACCATTTTTTCAATACTAAATGATTTTCACATTTTTTTGAACGTTAGTGACCTTAGACGTTTTTGGTCAAAATTTTCATAAATACATATACTTTGACATTTTACAAACTTTTCACTTTTCCTAATATTTTTCACTTTGTCAATCATTTTTTCAATACTTTATGATTTTCACATTTTTTTGAACTTTAGTGACCTTTGACATTTTTGGTCAAAATGTTCATAAATACGTGTACTGTGACATTTTACAAACTTTTCACTTTTTCTAATATTTTTCACTTTGTCAATCATTTTTTCAATACTTGATGATTTTCAAATTTTCTTGAACGTTAGTGACCCTAGACATTTTTGGTCAAAATTTTCATAAATACATATACTATGACATTTTTCAAACTTTTCACTTTTCCTAATATTTTTCACTTTGTCAATCATTTTTTCAATACTTGATGATTTTCATATTTTTTCCAATATTAGTTAACTTAGAAATTTTTGGTTAAAATTTTCGTGAATAGACGTACTGTGACACTTTACAAACTTTTCACTTTTTCTAATATTTTTTACTTTGTCAATCATTTTTTCAATACTTCATGATTTTCACTTTCCTTTGAACGTTAGTGACCTTAGACATTTTTGGTGTAAATTTTCATGAACACATGTACTGTGACACTTTACTAACTTTACACTTTTCCTAATATTTGTCACTTTGTTAACCATTTTTTCAATACTATATGCTTTCCACATGTATTTGAACTTAGTGACCTTTGACATTTTTGGTCAAAATTTTCATTAATACATATACTTTGACATTTTACAAACTTTTCATTTTTCCTAATATTTTTCACTTTTAAAACCATTTTTTCAATACTTGATGATTTTCACATTTTTTTGAACGTTAGTGACCCTAGACATTTTTAGTCAAAATTTTCATAAATACATATACTTTGATATTTTACAAACTTTTCACTTTTCCTAATATTTTTCACTTTGTCAATCATTTTTTCAATACTATATGATTTTCACATTTTTTTGAACGTTAGTGACCTTAGACATTTTTGGTCAAAATTTTTATAAATACATATACTGTGACATTTTACAAACTTTTCACTTTTCCTAATAGTTTTTCACTTTGTCAATCGTTTTTTCAATACTTCATAATTTTCACATTTTTTTGAACGTTAGTGACCTTAGACATTTTTGGTAAAAAAATTTTCATAAATACATGTACTGTGACATTTTACTAACTTTTCACTTTTCTTAATATTTTTCACTTTTTCAACCATTTTTTCAATACTTTATGATTTTCATATTTTTCCCGATATTAGTGACCTTAGACATTTTTGGTCAAAATTTTCATTAATACATATACTGTGACATTTTACAAACTTTTCACTTTTCCTAATATTTTTCACTTTGTCAACCATTTTTTCAATACTAAATGATTTTCACATTTTTTTGAACGTTAGCGACCTTAGACATTTTTTGGTCAAAATTTTCATAAATACATATACTTTGACATTTTACAAACTTTTCACTTTTCCTAATATTTTTCACTTTGTCAATCATTTTTTCAATACTTGATGATTTTCACATTTTTTTGAACGTTAGTGACCTTTGACATTTTTGGTCAAAATTTTCATAAATACATATACTGTGACATTTTACAAACTTTTCACTTTTCCTAATATTTTTCACTTTGTCAATCATTTTTTCAATACTTGATGATTTTCACATTTTTTTGAACTTTAGTGACCTTTGACATTTTTGGTCAAAATTTTCATAAATACATGTACTGTGACATTTTACTAACTTTTCACTTTTCCTAATATTTTTCACTTTTTCAACCATTTTTTCAATACTTTATGATTTTCATATTTTTTCCGATATTAGTGACCTCAGACATTTTTGGTCAAAATTTTCATTAATACATATACTTTGACATTTTACAAACTTTTCATTTTTCCTAATATTTTTCACTTTGTCAATCATTTTTTCAATACTTTATGATTTTCACTTTCCTTTGAACGTAAGTGTCCTTCGACATTTTTGGTCAAAATTTCATGAACGAATGTACTGTGACATTTTACTAACTTTTCACTTTTCCTAATATTTTTCACTTTTAAAACCATTTTTTCAATACTAAATGATTTTCACATTTTTTTGAACGTTAGTGACCTTAGACGTTTTTGGTCAAAATTTTCATAAATACATATACTTTGACATTTTACAAACTTTTCACTTTTCCTAATATTTTTCACTTCATCAATCATTTTTTCAATACTTGATGATTTTCACATTTTTTTGAACGTTAGTGACCTTTGACATTTTTGGTCAAAATGTTCATAAATACGTGTACTGTGACATTTTACAAACTTTTCACTTTTTCTAATATTTTTCACTTTGTCAATCATTTTTTCAATACTTGATGATTTTCACATTATGTTGAACGTAAGTGACCTTAGACACTTTTGGTCAAAATTTTCAAAAATACATGTACTGTGACATTTTACAAACTTTTCACTTTTCCTAATATTTTTCACTTTGTCAATCATTTTTTCAATACATGATGATTTTCACATTTTTTTGAACTTTAGTGACCTTTGACATATTTGGTCAAAATTTTCATGAATTCATGTACTTTGATATTTTACTAATTTTTCATTTTTCCCAATATTTTTCACTTTTTCAACCATTTTTTCAATACTTTATGATTTTCACATTTTTTGAACGTTAGTGACCTTAGACATTTTTGGTCAAATTTTCATGAATACATATACTCTGACATGTTACTAACTTTTCACTTTTCCTAATATTTTTCACTTTGTCAACCATTTTTTCAATACTTTATGATTTTCACATTCTTTTGAACGAAAGTGACCTTTGACATTTTTGGTCAAAACTTTCATGAATACATGTACTGTGACATTTTTTTCACTTTTCCCAATATTTTTCACTTTGTCAGCATTTTTTTCAATACTTTATGATTTTCACATTTTTTCGAACGTTAGTGACCTTAGACATTTTCTGTCAAAATTTCATGAATACATATACTCTGACATGTTACTAACTTTTCACATTTGATTAACATCTGGAAGCATCTGGAAGTCTGCTTGAGGCCGGCTCTCAGCAGTTACTGTCCGGACTCTGCATCCCCGGCTAATTCCATTCAGTACAAGTCATCGGAGTAAGCTAATGACAAAAAAAATGTACAAAGTTGTATTGTGCAATATAGGTTGATGCAGTACTGCGAGGAACACCAGCATATACTGTACATATAAAAATGATTCTCAATATAATTGTTTTATGATTTTCACATTTTTTCTAACGTTAGTGACCTTTGACTTTTTGGTCAAAATTTTCATGAATACATGTACTGTGATATTTTACTAATTTTTCACTTTTCCCAATATGTTTCACTTTGTCAGCAATTTTTTCAATACTTTATGATTTTCACATTTTTTTGAACGTTACTGACCTTTGACATTTTTGGTCAAAATTTTCATTAATACATATACTTTGACATTTTACAAACTTTTCACTTTTCCTAGTATTTTTCACTTTGTCTACCATTTTATCAATACTTTATGATTTTCATATTTTTTTCCGATATTAGTTAACTTAGACATTTTATGGTTAAAATCTTCGTGAATACACGTACTGTGACACTTTACTAACTTTTCACTGTTCCTAATATTTTTCACATGGTCAATCATTTTTTCAATACTTTATGATTTTCACTTTCCTTTGAACGTAAGTGACCTTAGACATTTTCGGTCAAAATTTTCATGAATCCATATACTGTGACATTTTACTAACTTTTCACTTTTCCTAATATTTTTCACTTTGTCAATCTTTTTTTTAATACTTTTAGATTTTCACTTTCCTTTGAACGTAAGTGACCTTACACATTTTTGGTCAAAATTTTCATGAATACATGCACTGTGACATTTTACTAACTTTTCACTTTTCCTAATATTTTTCACTTTGTCAATCATTTTTTCAATACTTTAAGATTTTCATATTTTTTCCGATATTAGTTAACTAAGACATTTTTGGTTAAAATTTTCATGAATACACGTACTGTGACATTTTACAAACTTTTCACTTTTCCTAATAGTTTTCACTTTGTCAGCATTTTTTTCAATACTATATGATTTTCACATTTTTTCGAACGTTAGTGACCTTTGACATATTTGGTCAAAATTTTCATGAATTCATGTACTTTGATATTTTACTAATTTTTCACTTTTCCCAATATTTTTCACTTTGTCAACCATTTTTTCAATACTTTATGATTTTCACATTTTTTTGAACGTTAGTGACCTTAGACATTTTTGGTCAAAATTTTCATAAATACATGTACTGTGACATTTTACAAACTTTTCACTTTTCCTAATAGTTTTCACTTTGTCAGCATTTTTTTCAATACTATATGATTTTCACATTTTTTCGAACGTTAGTGACCTTTGACATATTTGGTCAAAATTTTCATGAATTCATGTACTTTGATATTTTACTAATTTTTCACTTTTCCCAATATTTTTCACTTTTTCAACCATTTTTTCAATACTTTATGATTTTCACATTTTTTGAACGTTAGTGACCTTAGACATTTTTGGTCAAATTTTCATGAATACATATACTCTGACATGTTACTAACTTTTCACTTTTCCTAATATTTTTCACTTTGTCAACCATTTTTTCAATACTTTATGATTTTCACATTCTTTTGAACGAAAGTGACCTTTGACATTTTTGGTCAAAACTTTCATAAATACATGTACTGTGACATTTTACAAACTTTTCACTTTTTCTAATATTTTTCACTTTGTCAATCATTTTTTCAATACTTGATGATTTTCACATTATGTTGAACGTAAGTGACCTTAGACACTTTTGGTCAAAATTTTCAAAAATACATGTACTGTGACATTTTACAAACTTTTCACTTTTCCTAATATTTTTCACTTTGTCAATCATTTTTTCAATACATGATGATTTTCACATTTTTTTGAACTTTAGTGACCTTTGACATATTTGGTCAAAATTTTCATGAATTCATGTACTTTGATATTTTACTAATTTTTCATTTTTCCCAATATTTTTCACTTTTTCAACCATTTTTTCAATACTTTATGATTTTCACATTTTTTGAACGTTAGTGACCTTAGACATTTTTGGTCAAATTTTCATGAATACATATACTCTGACATGTTACTAACTTTTCACTTTTCCTAATATTTTTCACTTTGTCAACCATTTTTTCAATACTTTATGATTTTCACATTCTTTTGAACGAAAGTGACCTTTGACATTTTTGGTCAAAACTTTCATGAATACATGTACTGTGACATTTTTTTCACTTTTCCCAATATTTTTCACTTTGTCAGCATTTTTTTCAATACTTTATGATTTTCACATTTTTTCGAACGTTAGTGACCTTAGACATTTTCTGTCAAAATTTCATGAATACATATACTCTGACATGTTACTAACTTTTCACATTTGATTAACATCTGGAAGCATCTGGAAGTCTGCTTGAGGCCGGCTCTCAGCAGTTACTGTCCGGACTCTGCATCCCCGGCTAATTCCATTCAGTACAAGTCATCGGAGTAAGCTAATGACAAAAAAAATGTACAAAGTTGTATTGTGCAATATAGGTTGATGCAGTACTGCGAGGAACACCAGCATATACTGTACATATAAAAATGATTCTCAATATAATTGTTTTATGATTTTCACATTTTTTCTAACGTTAGTGACCTTTGACTTTTTGGTCAAAATTTTCATGAATACATGTACTGTGATATTTTACTAATTTTTCACTTTTCCCAATATGTTTCACTTTGTCAGCAATTTTTTCAATACTTTATGATTTTCACATTTTTTTGAACGTTACTGACCTTTGACATTTTTGGTCAAAATTTTCATTAATACATATACTTTGACATTTTACAAACTTTTCACTTTTCCTAGTATTTTTCACTTTGTCTACCATTTTATCAATACTTTATGATTTTCATATTTTTTTCCGATATTAGTTAACTTAGACATTTTATGGTTAAAATCTTCGTGAATACACGTACTGTGACACTTTACTAACTTTTCACTGTTCCTAATATTTTTCACATGGTCAATCATTTTTTCAATACTTTATGATTTTCACTTTCCTTTGAACGTAAGTGACCTTAGACATTTTCGGTCAAAATTTTCATGAATCCATATACTGTGACATTTTACTAACTTTTCACTTTTCCTAATATTTTTCACTTTGTCAATCTTTTTTTTAATACTTTTAGATTTTCACTTTCCTTTGAACGTAAGTGACCTTACACATTTTTGGTCAAAATTTTCATGAATACATGCACTGTGACATTTTACTAACTTTTCACTTTTCCTAATATTTTTCACTTTGTCAATCATTTTTTCAATACTTTAAGATTTTCATATTTTTTCCGATATTAGTTAACTAAGACATTTTTGGTTAAAATTTTCATGAATACACGTACTGTGACATTTTACAAACTTTTCACTTTTCCTAATAGTTTTCACTTTGTCAGCATTTTTTTCAATACTATATGATTTTCACATTTTTTCGAACGTTAGTGACCTTTGACATATTTGGTCAAAATTTTCATGAATTCATGTACTTTGATATTTTACTAATTTTTCACTTTTCCCAATATTTTTCACTTTGTCAACCATTTTTTCAATACTTTATGATTTTCACATTTTTTTGAACGTTAGTGACCTTAGACATTTTTGGTCAAAATTTTCATAAATACATGTACTGTGACATTTTACAAACTTTTCACTTTTCCTAATAGTTTTCACTTTGTCAGCATTTTTTTCAATACTATATGATTTTCACATTTTTTCGAACGTTAGTGACCTTTGACATATTTGGTCAAAATTTTCATGAATTCATGTACTTTGATATTTTACTAATTTTTCACTTTTCCCAATATTTTTCACTTTTTCAACCATTTTTTCAATACTTTATGATTTTCACATTTTTTGAACGTTAGTGACCTTAGACATTTTTGGTCAAATTTTCATGAATACATATACTCTGACATGTTACTAACTTTTCACTTTTCCTAATATTTTTCACTTTGTCAACCATTTTTTCAATACTTTATGATTTTCACATTCTTTTGAACGAAAGTGACCTTTGACATTTTTGGTCAAAACTTTCATGAACACATGTACTGTGACATTTTACTAACTTTTCACTTTTCATAATATTGTTCACTTTGTCAATCATTTTTTCAATACTATATGATTTTCACATATTTTTGAACGTAAGTGACCTTAGACATTTTTGGTCAAAATTTCATTAATACATATACTTTGACATTTTACTAACTTTTCATTTTTCCCAATATTTTTCACTTTGTCAACCATTTTTTCAATACTTTATGATTTTCACATTTTTTGAACGTTCGTGACCTGAGACATTTTCGGTCAAAACTTTCATGAATACATATACTGTGACCTTTTACTAACTTTTCAAATCGTCAATCATTTTTTCAATATTTTATGATTTTCACTTTACTTTGATCGTAAGTTACCTTTGACATTTTTGGTCAAAATTTTCATGAACACATGTACTGTGACATTTTATTAACTTTTCACTTTTCATAATATTTTTCACTTTGTCAATCGTTTTTTCAATACTATATGATTTTCACAATTTTTTGAACGTTAGTGACCTTTGACATTTTTGGTCAAAATTTTCATTCATACATATACTTTGACATTTTACAAAGTGTTCATTTTTCCTAATATTTTTTACTTTGTCAACCATTTTTTCAATACTTTATGATTTTCATATTTTTTCCGATATTAGTTAACTTAGACATTTTTAGTTAAAATTTTCGTGAATACACGTACTGTGACATTTTACTAACTTTTCACTTTTCCTAATATTTTTCACTTTGTCAATCATTTTTTCAATGCTTTATGATTTTCACTTTCCTTTGAACGTAAGTGACCTTAGACATTTTTGGTCAAAATTTTCATGAACAAATGTACTGTGACATTTTACAAACTTTTCACTTTTCATAATATTTTTCACTTTGTCAATCGTTTTTTCTATACTATATGATTTTCATATTTTTTCAGATATTAGTAAACTTAGACATTTTTGGTTAAAATTAATGTGAATACATATACTGTGACATTTTACTAACTTTTCACTTTTCATAATATTTTTCACTTTGTCAATCGTTTTTTCTATACTATATGATTTTCACATTTTTTTGAACGTTAGTGACCTTTGACATTTTTGGTCAAAATTTTCATTAACACATATACTTTGACATTTTACAAACTTTTCATTTTTCCTAATATTTTTTACTTTGTCAACCATTTTTTCAATACTTCATGATTTTCACTTTACTTTGAACGTAAGTGACCTTGGACATTTTTGGTCAAAATTTTCATGGACACATGTACTGTGACATTTTACAAACTTTTCAATTTTCCTCATATTTTTCACTTTGTCAACCATTTTTTCAATACTTTATGATTTTCACTTTCTTTCGAACGTAAGTGACCTCATACATTTTTAGGTCAAAATTTTCATGAACACATGTACTGTGACGTTTTACTAACTTTTTACTTTTCCTAAACTTTTCCACTTGGTCAATCATTTTTTCAATACTATATGATTTTCACAATTTGTTGAACGTTAGTGACCTTTGACATTTTTGGTCAAAATTTTCATTAATACATTTACTTTGACATTTTACAAACTTTTCACTTTTCCTAATATTTTTCACTTTGTCAACCATTTTTTCAATACTTTATAATTTTCATATTTTTTCCGATATTAGTTAACTTAGACATTTTTAGTTAAAATTTTCGTGAATACACGTACTGTGACAATTTACAAACTTCATTTTTCCTAATATTTTTCACTTTGTCAATCATTTTTTCAATACTATATGATTTTCACTTTCTTTTGAACGTAAGTGAACTTATATATTTTTTGTCAAAATTTTCATGAACACATGTACTGTGACATTTTACTAACTTTTCACTGTACTTAATATTTTTCACTTTGTCGACCATTTTTTCAATACTATATGATTTTCACATTTTTTGAACTTTCGTGACCTTAGACATTTTCGGTCAAAATTTTCATGAATACATATACTGTGACATTTTACTAACTTTTCACTTTGTCAATCATTTTTTTAATATTCTATGATTTTCACTTTACTTTGAACGTGAGAGTCCTTGGACATTTTCGGTCAAAATTTTCATGGACACATGTACTGTGACATTTTACAAACTTTTCAATTTTCCTCATATTTTTCACTTTGTCAACCATTTTTTCAATACTTTATGATTTTCATATTTTTTCAGATATTAGTAAACTTAGACATTTTTGGTTAAAATTAATGTGAATACATATACTGTGACATTTTACTAACTTTTCACTTTTCATAATATTTTTCACTTTGTCAATCGTTTTTTCTATACTATATGATTTTCACATTTTTTTGAACGTTAGTGACCTTTGACATTTTTGGTCAAAATTTTCATTAACACATATACTTTGACATTTTACAAACTTTTCATTTTTCCTAATATTTTTTACTTTGTCAACCATTTTTTCAATACTTCATGATTTTCACTTTACTTTGAACGTAAGTGACCTTGGACATTTTTGGTCAAAATTTTCATGGACACATGTACTGTGACATTTTACTAACTTTTCATTTTTCCCAATATTTTTCACTTTGTCAACCATTTTTTCAATACTTTATGATTTTCACATTTTTTGAACGTTCGTGACCTGAGACATTTTCGGTCAAAACTTTCATGAATACATATACTGTGACCTTTTACTAACTTTTCAAATTGTCAATCATTTTTTCAATATTTTATGATTTTCACTTTACTTTGATCGTAAGTTACCTTTGACATTTTTGGTCAAAATTTTCATGAACACATGTACTGTGACATTTTATTAACTTTTCACTTTTCATAATATTTTTCACTTTGTCAATCGTTTTTTCAATACTATATGATTTTCACAATTTTTTGAACGTTAGTGACCTTTGACATTTTTGGTCAAAATTTTCATTCATACATATACTTTGACATTTTACAAAGTGTTCATTTTTCCTAATATTTTTTACTTTGTCAACCATTTTTTCAATACTTTATGATTTTCATATTTTTTCCGATATTAGTTAACTTAGACATTTTTAGTTAAAATTTTCGTGAATACACGTACTGTGACATTTTACTAACTTTTCACTTTTCCTAATATTTTTCACTTTGTCAATCATTTTTTCAATGCTTTATGATTTTCACTTTCCTTTGAACGTTAGTGACCTTTGACATTTTTGGTCAAAATTTTCATTAACACATATACTTTGACATTTTACAAACTTTTCATTTTTCCTAATATTTTTTACTTTGTCAACCATTTTTTCAATACTTCATGATTTTCACTTTACTTTGAACGTAAGTGACCTTGGACATTTTTGGTCAAAATTTTCATGGACACATGTACTGTGACATTTTACAAACTTTTCAATTTTCCTCATATTTTTCACTTTGTCAACCATTTTTTCAATACTTTATGATTTTCACTTTCTTTTGAACGTAAGTGACCTCATACATTTTTAGGTCAAAATTTTCATGAACACATGTACTGTGACGTTTTACTAACTTTTTACTTTTCCTAAACTTTTCCACTTGGTCAATCATTTTTTCAATACTATATGATTTTCACATTTTGTTGAACGTTAGTGACCTTTGACATTTTTGGTCAAAATTTTCATTAATACATTTACTTTGACATTTTACAAACTTTTCACTTTTCCTAATATTTTTCACTTTGTCAACCATTTTTTCAATACTTAATAATTTTCATATTTTTTCCGATATTAGTTAACTTAGACATTTTTAATTAAAATTTTCGTGAATACACGTACTGTGACAATTTACAAACTTCATTTTTCCTAATATTTTTCACTTTGTCAATCATTTTTTCAATACTATATGATTTTCACTTTCTTTCGAACGTAAGTGACCTCATACATTTTTAGGTCAAAATTTTCATGAACACATGTACTGTGACGTTTTACTAACTTTTTACTTTTCCTGAACTTTTCCACTTGGTCAATCATTTTTTCAATACTTTATGATTTTCACTTTCTTTCGAACGTAAGTGACCTCATAAATTTTGAGGTAAAAATTTTCATGAACACATGTACTGTGACATTTTACTAACTTTTCACTTTTCCCAATATTTTTCACTTTGCCAACCATTTTTTCAATACTATAAGATTTTCATATTTTTTGAACGTTCGTGACCTTTCGACATTTTCAGTCAAAATTTTCATGAATACATATACTGTGACATTTAACTAACTTTTCACTTTGTCAATAATTTTTTCAATATTTTATGATTTTCACTTTACTTTGAACGTAAGTGACCTTGGACATTTTTGGTCAAAATTTTCATGGACACATGTACTGTGACATTTTACAAACTTTTCACTTTTCCTAATATTTTTCACTTCGTCAACCATTTCATCAATACTTTATGATTTTCATATTTTTTCCGATATTTGTTAACTTAGACATTTTTGGTTAAAATTTTCGTGAATACATATACTGTGACATTTTACTAACTTTTCACTTTGTCAATCATTTTTTCAATACTTTATGATTTTCATATTTTTTCCGATATTTGTTAACATAGACATTTTTGGTTAAAATTTTCATGAATACACGTACTGTGACACTTTACGAACATTTCACTTTTCCCAATATTTTCACTTTGTCAAACATTTATTCAATACTATATTATTTTCACATTTTTTGAACGTTCGTGACCTTAGACATTTTCGGTCAAAATTTTCATGAATACATATACTGTGACATTTTACTAACTTTTCATTTTGTCAATCATTTTTTCAATATTTTATGATTTTCACTTTACTTTGAATATAAGTGACCTTTGACATTTTTGGTCGAAATTTTCATGGACACATGTACTGTGACATTTTACAAACTTTTCACTTTCCTAATATTTTTCACTTTTTCAACCATTTTTTCAATACTTTATGATTTTCATATTTTTCCCGATATTTGTTAACATAGACATTTTTGGTTAAAAATTTCATGAATACACGTACTGTGACACTTTACGAACATTTCACTTTTCCCAATATTTTTCACTTTGTCCACCATTTTTTCAATACTTTATGATTTTCACATATTTTGAACGTCATTGACCTTAGACATTTTCGGTAAAAATTTTCATGAATACATATACTGTGACATTTTACTAACTTTTCCCTTTTCCTAATATTTTTCACTTTGTCAATCATTTTTTCAATACTTTATGATTTTCACTTTCCTTTGAACGTAAGTGACCTTAGACATTTTTGGTCAAAATTTCATGAACACATGTACTGTGACATTTTACAAACTTTTCACTTTTCCCAATATTTTTCACTTTTTCCACCATTTTTTCAATACTCTATGATTTTCACATGCTTTTGAACGTTAGTCACCTTAGACATTTTTAGTCAAAATTTTCATGAAAACATGTACTGTGACATTTTACTAACTTTTCAATTTTCCCAATATTTTTCACTTTGTCAACCATTTTTTCAATACTATAAGATTTTCTCTTTCCTTTGAACGTAACTGACCTTAAACATTTTTGGTCAAAATTTCATGAACACATGTACAGTGACATTTCACTAAATTTTTACTTTTCGTAATATTTTTCACTTTGTCAATCATTTTTTCAATACTTTATGATTTTCACTTTCTTTTGAACGTAAGTTACCATATACATTTTTTGGTCAAAATTTTCATGAACACATATACTGTGACATTTTACAAACTTTTCACTTTTCCCAATATTTTCACTTTGTCAACCATTTATTCAATACTATATTATTTTCACATTTTTTGAACGTTCGCGACCTTAGACATTTTCGGTCAAAATTTTCATGAATACATATACTGTGACATTTTACTAACTTTTCACTTTGTCTATCATTTTTTCAATATTTTATGATTTTCACTTTACTTTGAATATAAGTGACCTTTGACATTTATGGTCGAAATTTTCATGGACACATGTACTGTGACATTTTACTAACTTTTCACTTTTCCTAATATTTTTCACTTTGTCAATCATTTTTTCAATACTTTATGATTTTCACTTTCCTTTGAACGTTAGTGACCTTCGACATTTTTGGTCAAAATTTCATGAACACATGTACTGTGACATTTCACTAACTTTTTACTTCTCGTAATTTTTTTCAGTTTGTCATCATTTTTTCAATATTTTATGATTTTCACTTTCTTTTGAACGTAAGTGACCTTATACATTTTTGGTCAAAATTTTCATGGACACATGTACTGTGACATTTTTCATTTTGCCCAATATTTTTCACTTTGTCAACCATTTTTTCAATACTATATGATTTTCACATGTTTTGAACGTTCGTGACCTTAGACATTTTCGGTCCAAATTTCATGAACACATGTACTGTGACGTTTCAATAACTTTTTACTTTTTGTAATATTTTTCACTTTGTCCACCATTTTTTCAATACTTTACGATTTTCACATTTTTTGAACGTTCGTGACCTTAGACATTTTCGGTCAAAATTTTCATGAATACATATACTGTAACATTTTACTAACTTTTCACTTTGTCAATCATTTTTTCAATATTTTATGATTTTCACTTTACTTTGAATATAAGTGACCTTTGACATTTTTGGTCGAAATTTTCATGGACACATGTACTGTGACATTTTACAAACTTTTCACTTTTCCCAATATTTTTCACTTTGTCCACCATTTTTTCAATACTTTATCATTTTCACATTTTTTGAACGTCAGTGACCTCAGACATTTTCGGTAAAAATTTTCATGAATACATATACTGTGACATTTTACTAACTTTTCACTTTTCCCAATATTTTTCACTTTGTAAACCATTTTTTCAATACTATATGATTTTCACATTTTTTGAACGTTCGTGACCTTTGACATTTTCGGTCAAAATTTTCATGAATACATATGCTGTGACATTTTACTAACTTTTCACTTTGTCAATCATTTTTTCAATATTTTATGATTTTCACTTTACTTTGAACGTAAGTGACCTTATACATTTTTGGTCAAAATTTTCATGGACACATGTACTTTGACATTTTACTAACTTTTCATTTTTCCCAATATTTTTCACTTTGTCAACCATTTTTTCAATACTATATGATTTTCACATTTTTTGAACGTTCGTGACCTTTGACATTTTCGGTCAAAATTTCATGAACACATGTACTGTGACATTTCACTAACTTTTTACTTTTCGTAATATTTTTCACTTTGTCCACCATTTTTTCAATACTTTATGATTTTCACTTTCTTTTGAACGTAAGTTACCATATACATTTTTGGTCAAAATTTTCATGAACACATGTACTGTGACATTTTACAAACTTTTCACTTTTCCCAATATTTTCACTTTGTCAACCATTTATTCAATATTATATTATTTTCACATTTTTTGAACGTTCGTGTACTTAGACATTTTCGGTCAAAATTTTCATGAATACATATACTGTGACATTTTACTAACTTTTCACTTTGTCTATCATTTTTTCAATATTTTATGATTTTCACTTTACTTTGAACATAAGTGACCTCATACTTTTTTGGCCAAAATTTTCATGAACACATGTACTGTGACATTTTACAAACTTTTCATTTTTCCCAATATTTTTCACTTTGTCAAACATTTTGTCAATACTTGATGATTTTCACATTTCTTTGAACGTAAGTGACATTCGACATTTTTGGTCAAAATTTTCATTAATAAATATACTTTGACATTTTACAAACTTTTCATTTTTCCTAATATTTTTCACTTTTCAATCATTTTTTCAATACTTGATGATTTTCACATTTTTTGAACTTTCGTGACCTTTGACATTTTCGGTCAAAATTTTCATTAATACATATACTTTGACATTTTACAAACTTTTCATTTTTCCTAATATTTTTCACTTTTTCAATCATTTTTTCAATATTTTATGATTTTCACATTACTTTGAACGTAAGTGATCTTGGACATTTTTGGTCAAAATTTTCATGGACACATGTACTGTGACATTTTACAAACTTTACACTTTTTCTAATATTTTTCACTTTGTCAACCATTTTTTTAATACTTTATGATTTTCATATTTTTTCCGATATTTGTTAACTTAGACATTTTTAATTAAAATTTTCGTGAATACACGTACTGTGACAATTTACAAACTTCATTTTTCCTAATATTTTTCACTTTGTCAATCATTTTTTCAATACTATATGATTTTCACTTTCTTTCGAACGTAAGTGACCTCATACATTTTTAGGTCAAAATTTTCATGAACACATGTACTGTGACGTTTTACTAACTTTTTACTTTTCCTGAACTTTTCCACTTGGTCAATCATTTTTTCAATACTTTATGATTTTCACTTTCTTTCGAACGTAAGTGACCTCATAAATTTTGAGGTAAAAATTTTCATGAACACATGTACTGTGACATTTTACTAACTTTTCACTTTTCCCAATATTTTTCACTTTGCCAACCATTTTTTCAATACTATAAGATTTTCATATTTTTTGAACGTTCGTGACCTTTCGACATTTTCAGTCAAAATTTTCATGAATACATATACTGTGACATTTAACTAACTTTTCACTTTGTCAATAATTTTTTCAATATTTTATGATTTTCACTTTACTTTGAACGTAAGTGACCTTGGACATTTTTGGTCAAAATTTTCATGGACACATGTACTGTGACATTTTACAAACTTTTCACTTTTCCTAATATTTTTCACTTCGTCAACCATTTCATCAATACTTTATGATTTTCATATTTTTTCCGATATTTGTTAACTTAGACATTTTTGGTTAAAATTTTCGTGAATACATATACTGTGACATTTTACTAACTTTTCACTTTGTCAATCATTTTTTCAATACTTTATGATTTTCATATTTTTTCCGATATTTGTTAACATAGACATTTTTGGTTAAAATTTTCATGAATACACGTACTGTGACACTTTACGAACATTTCACTTTTCCCAATATTTTCACTTTGTCAAACATTTATTCAATACTATATTATTTTCACATTTTTTGAACGTTCGTGACCTTAGACATTTTCGGTCAAAATTTTCATGAATACATATACTGTGACATTTTACTAACTTTTCATTTTGTCAATCATTTTTTCAATATTTTATGATTTTCACTTTACTTTGAATATAAGTGACCTTTGACATTTTTGGTCGAAATTTTCATGGACACATGTACTGTGACATTTTACAAACTTTTCACTTTCCTAATATTTTTCACTTTTTCAACCATTTTTTCAATACTTTATGATTTTCATATTTTTCCCGATATTTGTTAACATAGACATTTTTGGTTAAAAATTTCATGAATACACGTACTGTGACACTTTACGAACATTTCACTTTTCCCAATATTTTTCACTTTGTCCACCATTTTTTCAATACTTTATGATTTTCACATATTTTGAACGTCATTGACCTTAGACATTTTCGGTAAAAATTTTCATGAATACATATACTGTGACATTTTACTAACTTTTCCCTTTTCCTAATATTTTTCACTTTGTCAATCATTTTTTCAATACTTTATGATTTTCACTTTCCTTTGAACGTAAGTGACCTTAGACATTTTTGGTCAAAATTTCATGAACACATGTACTGTGACATTTTACAAACTTTTCACTTTTCCCAATATTTTTCACTTTTTCCACCATTTTTTCAATACTCTATGATTTTCACATTTTTTTGAACGTTAGTCACCTTAGACATTTTTAGTCAAAATTTTCATGAACACATGTACTGTGACATTTTACTAACTTTTCAATTTTCCCAATATTTTTCACTTTGTCAACCATTTTTTCAATACTATAAGATTTTCTCTTTCCTTTGAACGTAACTGACCTTAAACATTTTTGGTCAAAATTTCATGAACACATGTACAGTGACATTTCACTAAATTTTTACTTTTCGTAATATTTTTCACTTTGTCAATCATTTTTTCAATACTTTATGATTTTCACTTTCTTTTGAACGTAAGTTACCATATACATTTTTTGGTCAAAATTTTCATGAACACATATACTGTGACATTTTACAAACTTTTCACTTTTCCCAATATTTTCACTTTGTCAACCATTTATTCAATACTATATTATTTTCACATTTTTTGAACGTTCGCGACCTTAGACATTTTCGGTCAAAATTTTCATGAATACATATACTGTGACATTTTACTAACTTTTCACTTTGTCTATCATTTTTTCAATATTTTATGATTTTCACTTTACTTTGAATATAAGTGACCTTTGACATTTATGGTCGAAATTTTCATGGACACATGTACTGTGACATTTTACTAACTTTTCACTTTTCCTAATATTTTTCACTTTGTCAATCATTTTTTCAATACTTTATGATTTTCACTTTCCTTTGAACGTTAGTGACCTTCGACATTTTTGGTCAAAATTTCATGAACACATGTACTGTGACATTTCACTAACTTTTTACTTCTCGTAATTTTTTTCAGTTTGTCATCATTTTTTCAATATTTTATGATTTTCACTTTCTTTTGAACGTAAGTGACCTTATACATTTTTGGTCAAAATTTTCATGGACACATGTACTGTGACATTTTTCATTTTGCCCAATATTTTTCACTTTGTCAACCATTTTTTCAATACTATATGATTTTCACATGTTTTGAACGTTCGTGACCTTAGACATTTTCGGTCCAAATTTCATGAACACATGTACTGTGACGTTTCAATAACTTTTTACTTTTTGTAATATTTTTCACTTTGTCCACCATTTTTTCAATACTTTACGATTTTCACATTTTTTGAACGTTCGTGACCTTAGACATTTTCGGTCAAAATTTTCATGAATACATATACTGTAACATTTTACTAACTTTTCACTTTGTCAATCATTTTTTCAATATTTTATGATTTTCACTTTACTTTGAATATAAGTGACCTTTGACATTTTTGGTCGAAATTTTCATGGACACATGTACTGTGACATTTTACAAACTTTTCACTTTTCCCAATATTTTTCACTTTGTCCACCATTTTTTCAATACTTTATCATTTTCACATTTTTTGAACGTCAGTGACCTCAGACATTTTCGGTAAAAATTTTCATGAATACATATACTGTGACATTTTACTAACTTTTCACTTTTCCCAATATTTTTCACTTTGTAAACCATTTTTTCAATACTATATGATTTTCACATTTTTTGAACGTTCGTGACCTTTGACATTTTCGGTCAAAATTTTCATGAATACATATGCTGTGACATTTTACTAACTTTTCACTTTGTCAATCATTTTTTCAATATTTTATGATTTTCACTTTACTTTGAACGTAAGTGACCTTATACATTTTTGGTCAAAATTTTCATGGACACATGTACTTTGACATTTTACTAACTTTTCATTTTTCCCAATATTTTTCACTTTGTCAACCATTTTTTCAATACTATATGATTTTCACATTTTTTGAACGTTCGTGACCTTTGACATTTTCGGTCAAAATTTCATGAACACATGTACTGTGACATTTCACTAACTTTTTACTTTTCGTAATATTTTTCACTTTGTCCACCATTTTTTCAATACTTTATGATTTTCACTTTCTTTTGAACGTAAGTTACCATATACATTTTTGGTCAAAATTTTCATGAACACATGTACTGTGACATTTTACAAACTTTTCACTTTTCCCAATATTTTCACTTTGTCAACCATTTATTCAATATTATATTATTTTCACATTTTTTGAACGTTCGTGTACTTAGACATTTTCGGTCAAAATTTTCATGAATACATATACTGTGACATTTTACTAACTTTTCACTTTGTCTATCATTTTTTCAATATTTTATGATTTTCACTTTACTTTGAACATAAGTGACCTCATACTTTTTTGGCCAAAATTTTCATGAACACATGTACTGTGACATTTTACAAACTTTTCATTTTTCCCAATATTTTTCACTTTGTCAAACATTTTGTCAATACTTGATGATTTTCACATTTCTTTGAACGTAAGTGACATTCGACATTTTTGGTCAAAATTTTCATTAATAAATATACTTTGACATTTTACAAACTTTTCATTTTTCCTAATATTTTTCACTTTTCAATCATTTTTTCAATACTTGATGATTTTCACATTTTTTGAACTTTCGTGACCTTTGACATTTTCGGTCAAAATTTTCATTAATACATATACTTTGACATTTTACAAACTTTTCATTTTTCCTAATATTTTTCACTTTTTCAATCATTTTTTCAATATTTTATGATTTTCACATTACTTTGAACGTAAGTGATCTTGGACATTTTTGGTCAAAATTTTCATGGACACATGTACTGTGACATTTTACAAACTTTACACTTTTTCTAATATTTTTCACTTTGTCAACCATTTTTTTAATACTTTATGATTTTCATATTTTTTCCGATATTTGTTAACTCAGACATTTTTGGTTAAAATTTTCGTGAATACACGTACTTTGACACTTTACTAACTTTTCACTTTTTCCAATATTTTTCACTTTGTCAACCATTTTTTCAATACTTTATGATTTTCACTTTCTTTTGAACGTAATTGACCTCAGACATTTTTGGTCAAAATTTCATGAACACATGTACTGTGACATTTTACTAACTTTTCACTTTTCGTAATAGTTTTCACTTTGTCAATCATTTTTTCAATACTTTATGATTTTCACTTCCTTTGAACCGAAATGACCTTAGACATTTTGGGTCAAAATTTCATGAACACATGTACTGTGACATTTTACTGACTTTTCACTTTTCGTAATATTTTTCACTTTGTCAACCATTTTTTCAATACTTTATGATTTTCACATTTTTTGAACGTTAGTGACCTTAGACATTTTCGTTCAAAATTTTCATTAATACATATACTTTGACAATTTACAAACTTTTCATTTTTCCTAATATTTTTCACTTTGCAATCATTTTTTCAATAGTTTATGATTTTCACTTTCCTTTGAACCTAAGTGACCTTAGACATTTTGGGTCAAAATTTTAATGAACACATTTACTGTAACATTTTACTAACTTTTCATTTTTCCCAATATTTTTCACTTCGTCAAACATTTTTTCAATACTTTATGATTTTCACTTTCCTTTGAACGTTCGAGACCTTAGACATTTTCGGTCAAAATTTTAATGAATACATATACTGCGACATTTTACTAACTTTTCACTTTGTCAATCATTTTTTTCAATTTTTTATGATTTTCACTTTACTTTGAACGTAAGTGACCTTAGATATTTTTGGTCAAAATTTTCATGGACACATGTACTGTGACATTTTACAAACTTTTCACTTTTCCTAATATTTTTCACTTTGTCAACCATTTTTTCAATACTTTATGATTTTCATATTTTTTCCGATATTAGTGACCTTAGACATTTTCGGTCAAAATTTTAATGAATACATATACTGTGACATTTTACTAGCTTTTCACTTTTCCTAATATTTTTCAATTTTTAGATCATTTTTTCAATACTTAATGATTTTTAATTTCTTTTGAACGTAAGTGACCTTATACATTTTTGGTCAAAATTTTAATGAACACATGTAATGTGACATTTTACTAACTTTTCACTTTTCCTAAACTTTTCCCTTTGGTCAATCATTTTTTCAATACTATATGATATTCACATTTTTTTGAACGTTAGTGACCTTTGACATTTTTGGTCAAAGATTTCATGAATACATATACTTTGACATTTTACAAACTTTTCATTTTTCCTAATATTTTTCACTTTGACAAACATTTTTTCAATACTTGATGATTTTCACATTTCTTTGAACGTAAGTGACATTCGACATTTTTTGTCAAAATTTTCATTAATACATGTACTTTGACATTTTACAAACTTTTCATTTTTCCTAATATTTTTCACTTTTCAATCATTTTTTCAATACTTGATGATTTTCACTTTCTTTTGAACGTAAGTGACCTTATACTTTTTTGGCCAAAATTTTCATGAACACATGTACTGTGACAATTTACTAACTTTTCATTTTTCCCAATATTTTTCACTTTTTCAATCATTTTTTCGATACTTTATGATTTTCACTTTTTTTGAACTTTTGTGACCTTTGACATTTTCGGTCAAAATTTTCATAAATACATATACTTTGACATTTTACAAACTTTTCATTTTTCCCAATATTTTTCACTTTTTCAATCATTTTTTCGATACTTTATGATTTTCACTTTTTTTTGAACGTAAGTGACCTTAGACATTTTTGGACAAAATTTTCATGAACATATTTACTGTGACATTTTACTAACTTTTCCCAATATTTTTCAGTTTTTCAACCATTTTTTCAATACTTTATGATTTTCACATTTTTTGAACGTTAGTGAAAAGTCAACCATTTTTTCAATACTATATGATTTTCGAATTTTTTGAACGTTCGTGACCTTAGACATTTTCGGTCAAAATTTTCATGAATACATATACTTTGACATTTTCCTAATATTTTTCACTTTGTCAATCATTTTTTCAATATTTTATGATTTTCACATTACTTTGAACGTAAGTGATCTTGGACATTTTTGGTCATCATTTTCATGGACACATGTACTGTGACATTTTACAAACTTTTCACTTTTCCTAATATTTTTCAGTTTGTCAACCATTTTTTTAATACTTTATGATTTTCATATTTTTTCCGATATTTGTTAACTCAGACATTTTTGGTTAAAATTTTCGTGAATACACGTACTTTGACACTTTACTAACTTTTCACTTTTCCCAATATTTTTCACTTTGTCAACCATTTTTTCAATACTTTATGATTTTCACATTTTTTGAACGTTAGTGACCTTAGACATTTTCGGTAAAAATTTTCATGAATACTTATACTTTGACATTTTACTAAATTTTCACTTTTCCTAATGTTTTTCACTTTGTCAACCATTTTTTCAATACTTTATGATTTTCACATTTTTTGAACGTTAGTGACCTTAGACATTTTTGGACAAAATTTTCATTAATACATATACTTTGACATTTTACAAACTTTTCATTTTTCCTAATATTTTTCACTTTGTCAATCATTTTTTCAATATTTTATGATTTTCACTTTACTTTGAACGTAAGTGATCTTGGACATTTTTGGTCAAAATTTTCATGGACACATGTACTGTGACATTTTACAAACTTTTCACTTTTCCTAATATTTTTCACTTTGTCAACAATTTTTTTAATACTTTATGATTTTCATATTTTTTCCGATATTTGTTAACTCAGACATTTTTGGTTAAAATTTTCGTGAATACACGTACTTTAACACTTTAATAACTTTACACTTTTCCCAATATTTTTCACTTTGTCAACCATTTTTTCAATACTTTATGATTTTCACATTTTTTGAACGTTAGTGACCTTAGACATTTTTGGACAAAATTTTCATTAATACATATACTTTGACATTTTACAAACTTTTAATTTTTCCTAATATTTTTCACTTTGTCAATCATTTTTTCAAAACTTGATGATTTTCACTTTCTTTTGAACATAAGTGACCTCATACTTTTTTGACCAAAATTTTCATGAACACATGTACTGTGACATTTTACTAACTTTTCATTTTTTTGCCAATATTTTTCACTTTGTCAACCATTTTTTCAATATTTTATGATTTTCACTTTACTTTGAACATAAGTGACCTTGGACATTTTTGGTCAAAATTTTCATGGACACATGTACTGTGACATTTTACAAACTTTTCACTTTTCCTAATATTTTTCACTTTGTCAACCATTTTTTCAATACTTTATGATTTTCATATTTTTTCCGATATTTGTTAACTTAGACATTTTTTGTTAAAATTTTCGTGAATACATATACTGTGACATTTTACTAGCTTTTCACTTTTCCTAATATTTTTCACTTTTTCAATCATTTTTTCAATACTTTATGATTTTCACTTTCTTTTGAACGTAAATGACCTTAGACATTTTTGGTCCAAATTTTCATGGACACATGTACTGTGACATTTTACAAACTTTTCACTTTTCCCAATATTTTTCACTTTGTCCACCATTTTTTCAATACTTTATGATTTTCACATTTTTTCAACGTCAGTGACCTCAGACATTTTTGGTCCAAAGTTCATGAACACATGTACTGTGACATTTTACTAACTTTTCATTTTTCCCAATATTTGTCACTTTGTCCACCATTTTTTCAATACTTTATGATTTTCACATTTTTTCAACGTCAGTGACCTCAGACATTTTTGGTCCAAAGTTCATGAACACATGTACTGTGACATTTTACTAACTTTTCATTTTTCCCAATATTTTTCACTTTGTCCACCATTTTTTCAATACTTGATGATTTTCACATTTCTTTGAACGTAAGTGACATTCGACATTTTTGGTCAAAATTTTCATTAATACATATACTTTGACATTTTACAAACTTTTCATTTTTCCTAATATTTTTCACTTTCTCAATCATTTTTTCGATCCTTTATGATTTTCACTTTTTTTTGAACGTAAGTGACCCTAGACATTTTCGGTCAAAATTTTCATGAATACATATACTTTGACATTTTCCTAATATTTTTCACTTTGTCAATCATTTTTTCAATATTTTTTGATTTTCACATTACTTTGAACGTAAGTGATCTTGGACATTTTTGGTCAAAATTTTCATGGACACATGTACTGTGACATTTTACAAACTTTTCACTTTTCCTAATATTTTTCACTTTGTCAACCATTTTTTTAATACTTTATGATTTTCATATTTTTTCCGATATTTGTTAACTCAGACATTTTTGGTTAAAATTTTCGTGAATACACGTACATTGACACTTTACTAACTTTTCACTTTTCCCAATATTTTTCACTTTGTCAACCATTTTTTCAATACTTTATGATTTTCACATTTTTTGAACGTTAGTGACCTTAGACATTTTCGGTAAAAATTTTCATGAATACTTATACTTTGACATTTTACTAACTTTTCACTTTTCGTAATATTTTTCACTTTGTCAATCATTTTTTCAATACTTTATGATTTTCACTTTCCTTTGAACCGAAATGACCTTAGACATTTTGGGTCAAAATTTCATGAACACATGTACTGTGACATTTTACTTACTTTTCACTTTTCGTAATATTTTTCACTTTGTCAACCATTTTTTCAATACTTTATGATTTTCACATTTTTTGAACGTTAGTGACCTTAGACATTTTCGGTCAAAATTTTCATTAATACATATACTTTGACAGTTTACAAACTTTTCATTTTTCCTAATATTTTTCACTTTGTCAATCATTTTTTTGATACTTTATGATTTTCACTTTTTTTTGAACGTAAGTGACCCTAGACATTTTCGGTCAAAATTTTCATAAATAAATATACTTTGACATTTTCCTAATATTTTTCACTTTGTCAATCATTTTTTCAATATTTTATGATTTTCACTTTACTTTAAACGTAAGTGATCTTGGACATTTTTGGTCAAAATTTTCATGGACACATGTACTGTGACATTTTACAAACTTTTCACTTTTCCTAATATTTTTCACTTTGTCAACCATTTTTTTAATACTTTATGATTTTCATATTTTTTCCGATATTTGTTAACTCAGACATTTTTGGTTAAAATTTTCGTGAATACACGTACTTTGACACTTTACTAACTTTTCACTTTTCCCAATATTTTTCACTTTGTCAACCATTTTTTCAATACTTTATGATTTTCACATTTTTTGAACGTTAGTGACCTTAGACATTTTCGGTAAAAATTTTCATGAATACTTATACTTTGACATTTTACTAACATTTCACTTTTCCTAATGTTTTTCACTTTGTCAATCATTTTTTCAATACTTTATTATTTTCACTTTCTTTTGAACGTAATTGACCTCAGACATTTTTGGTCAAAATTTCATGAACACATGTACTGTGACATTTTACTAACTTTTCACTTTTCGTAATATTTTTCACTTTGTCAATCATTTTTTCAATACTTTATGATTTTCACTTTCCTTTGAACCGAAATGACCTTAGACATTTTGGGTCAAAATTTCATGAACACATGTACTGTGACATTTTACTTACTTTTCACTTTTCGTAATATTTTTCACTTTGTCAACCATTTTTTCAATACTTTATGATTTTCACATTTTTTGAACGTTAGTGACCTTAGACATTTTCGGTCAAAATTTTCATTAATACATATACTTTGACAGTTTACAAACTTTTCATTTTTCCTAATATTTTTCACTTTGTCAATCATTTTTTCAATACTTTATGATTTTCACTTTCCTTTGAACCTAAGTGACCTTAGACATTTTGGGTCAAAATTTTAATGAACACATGTACTGTAACATTTTACTAACTTTTCATTTTTCCCAATATTTTTCACTTCGTCAAACATTTTTTCAATACTTTATGATTTTCACTTTCCTTTGAACGTTCGTGACCTTAGACATTTTCGGTCAAAATTTTAATGAATACATATACTGTGACATTTTACTAACTTTTCACTTTGTCAATCATTTTTTTTTATTTTTTATGATTTTAACTTTACTTTGAACGTAAGTGACCTTGGATATTTTTGGTCAAAATTTTCATGGACACATGTACTGTGACATTTTACAAACTTTTCACTTTTCCTAATATTTTTCACTTTGTCAACCATTTTGTCAATACTTTATGATTTTCATATTTTTTCCGATATTAGTGACCTTAGACATTTTCGGTCAAAATTTTAATGAATACATATACTTTGACATTTTACAAACTTTTCATTTTTCCCAATATTTTTCACTTTTTCGATACTTTATGATTTTCACATTTTTTTGAACGTAAGTGACCTTAGACATTTTTGGTCAAAATTTTAATGAACACATGTAATGTGACATTTTACTAACTTTTCACTTTTCCTAAACTTTTCCCTTTGGTCAATCATTTTTTCAATACTATATGATTTTCACATTTTTTTGAACGTTAGTGACCTTTGACATTTTTGGTCAAAATTTTCATGAATACATATACTTTGACATTTTACAAACTTTTCATTTTTCCTAATATTTTTCACTTTGTCAAACATTTTTTCAATACTTGATGATTTTCACATTTGTTTGAACGTAAGTGACATTCGACATTTTTGGTCAAAATTTTCATTAATACATATACTTTGACATTTTACAAACTTTTCATTTTTCCTAATATTTTTCACTTTGTCAATCATTTTTTCGATACTTTATGATTTTCAGTTTTTTTTGAACGTAAGTGACCTTAGACATTTTTGGACAAAATTTTCATGAACATATTTACTGTGACATTTTACTAACTTTTCCCAATATTTTTCAGTTTTTCAACCATTTTTTCAATACTTTATGATTTTCACATTTTTTGAACGTTAGTAAAAAGTCAACCATTTTTTCAATACTATATGATTTTCACATTTTTTGAACGTTCGTGACCTTAGACATTTTCGGTCAAAATTTTTATGAATACATATACTTTGACATTTTCCTAATATTTTTCACTTTGTCAATCATTTTTTCAATATTTTATGATTTTCACATTACTTTGAACGTAAGTGATCTTGGACTTTTTTGGTCATCATTTTCATGGACACATGTACTGTGACATTTTACAAACTTTTCACTTTTACTAATATTTTTCACTTTGTCAACCATTTTTTTAATACTTTATGATTTTCATATTTTTTCCGATATTTGTTAACTCAGACATTTTTGGTTAAAATTTTCGTGAATACACGTACTTTGACACTTTACTAACTTTTCACTTTTCCCAATATTTTTCACTTTGTCAACCATTTTTTCAATACTTTATGATTTTCACATTTTTTGAACGTTAGTGACCTTAGACATTTTCGGTAAAAATTTTCATGAATACTTATACTTTGACATTTTACTAACTTTTCACTTTTCCTAATGTTTTTCACTTTGTCAATCATTTTTTCAATACTTTATTATTTTCACTTTCTTTTGAACGTAATTGACCTCAGACATTTTTGGTCAAAATTTCATGAACACATGTACTGTGACATTTTACTAACTTTTCACTTTTCGTAATATTTTTCACTTTTTCAATCATTTTTTCAATACTTTATGATTTTCACTTTCCTTTGAACCGAAGTGACCTTAGACATTTTGGGTCAAAATTTCATGAACACATGTACTGTGACATTTTACTTACTTTTCACTTTTCGTAATATTTTTCACTTTGTCAACCATTTTTTCAATACTTTATGATTTTCACATTTTTTGAACGTTAGTGACCTTAGACATTTTCGGTCAAAATTTTCATTAATACATATATTTTGACATTTTACAAACTTTTCAATTTTCCTAATATTTTTCACTTTGTCAATCATTTTTTCAATACTTTATGATTTTCACTTTCCTTTGAACCTAAGTGACCTTAGACATTTTGGGTCAAAATTTTAATGAACACATGTACTGTAACATTTTACTAACTTTTCATTTTTCCCAATATTTTTCACTTTGTCAACCATTTTTTCAATACTTTATGATTTTCATATTTTTTCCGATATTTGTTAACTCAGACATTTTTGGTTAAAATTTTCGTGAATACACGTACTTTAACACTTTACTAACTTTACACTTTTCCCAATATTTTTCACTTTGTCAACCATTTTTTCAATACTTTATGATTTTCACATTTTTTGAACGTTAGTGACCTTAGACATTTTTGGACAAAATTTTCATTAATACATATACTTTGACATTTTACAAACTTTTCATTTTTCCTAATATTTTTCACTTTGTCAATCATTTTTTCAATATTTTATGATTTTCACTTTACTTTGAACGTAAGTGATCTTGGACATTTTTGGTCAAAATTTTCATGGACACATGTACTGTGACATTTTACAAACTTTTCACTTTTCCTAATATTTTTCACTTTGTCAACCATTTTTTTAATACTTTATGATTTTGATATTTTTTCCGATATTTGTTAACTCAGACATTTTTGGTTAAAATTTTCGTGAATACACATACTTTAACACTTTACTAACTTTACACTTTTCCCAATATTTTTCACTTTTTCAATCATTTTTTCAATACTTTATGATTTTCACTTTCTTTTGAACGTAAATGACCTTAGACATTTTTGGTCCAAATTTTCATGGACACATGTACTGTGACATTTTACAAACTTTTCACTTTTCCCAATATTTTTCACTTTGTCCACCATTTTTTCAATACTTTATGATTTTCACATTTTTTCAACGTCAGTGACCTCAGACATTTTTGGTCCAAAGTTCATGAACACATGTACTGTGACATTTTACTAACTTTTCATTTTTCCCAATATTTTTCACTTTGTCAAACATTTTTTCAATACTTGATGATTTTCACATTTCTTTGAACGTAAGTGACATTCGACATTTTTGGTCAAAATTTTCATTAATACATATACTTTGACATTTTACAAACTTTTCATTTTTCCTAATATTTTTCACTTTTCAATCATTTTTTCAATACTTGATGATTTTCATATTTTTTGAACTTTCGTGACCTTTGACATTTTCGGTCAAAATTTTCATTAATACATATACTTTGACATTTTACAAACTTTTCATTTTTCCTAATATTTTTCACTTTGTCAATCATTTTTTCGATACTTTATGATTTTCACTTTTTTTTGAACGTAAGTGACCCTAGACATTTTCGGTCAAAATTTTCATGAATACATATACTTTGACATTTTCCTAATATTTTTCACTTTGTCAATCATTTTTTCAATATTTTATGATTTTCACATTACTTTGAACGTAAGTGATCTAGACATTTTTGGTCAAAATTTTCATGGACACATGTACTGTGACATTTTACAAACTTTTCACTTTTCCTAATATTTTTCACTTTGTCAACCATTTTTTTAATACTTTATGATTTTCACTTTCTTTTGAACGTAAATGACCTTAGACATTTTTGGTCCAAATTTTCATGGACACATGTACTGTGACATTTTACAAACTTTTCACTTTTCCCAATATTTTTCACTTTGTCCACCATTTTTTCAATACTTTATGATTTTCACATTTTTTCAACGTCAGTGACCTCAGACATTTTTGGTCCAAAGTTCATGAACACATGTACTGTGACATTTTACTAACTTTTCATTTTTCCCAATATTTTTCACTTTGTC
Source organism: Fistularia commersonii (assembly GCF_037954325.1). Taxonomy (NCBI): domain Eukaryota; kingdom Metazoa; phylum Chordata; class Actinopteri; order Syngnathiformes; family Fistulariidae; genus Fistularia; species Fistularia commersonii. The sequence continues at coordinate 13,950,731 of NC_141307.1, forward strand.
AAACATTTTTTCAATACTTGATGATTTTCACATTTCTTTGAACGTAAGTGACATTCGACATTTTTGGTCAAAATTTTCATTAATACATATACTTTGACATTTTACAAACTTTTCATTTTTCCTAATATTTTTCACTTTTCAATCATTTTTTCAATACTTGATGATTTTCATATTTTTTGAACTTTCGTGACCTTTGACATTTTCGGTCAAAATTTTCATTAATACATATACTTTGACATTTTACAAACTTTTCATTTTTCCTAATATTTTTCACTTTGTCAATCATTTTTTCGATACTTTATGATTTTCACTTTTTTTTGAACGTAAGTGACCCTAGACATTTTCGGTCAAAATTTTCATGAATACATATACTTTGACATTTTCCTAATATTTTTCACTTTGTCAATCATTTTTTCAATATTTTATGATTTTCACATTACTTTGAACGTAAGTGATCTAGACATTTTTGGTCAAAATTTTCATGGACACATGTACTGTGACATTTTACAAACTTTTCACTTTTCCTAATATTTTTCACTTTGTCAACCATTTTTTTAATACTTTATGATTTTCATATTTTTTCCGATATTTTTGAACTCAGACATGTTTGTTAAAATTTTCGTGAATACACGTACTTTGACACTTTACTAACTTTTCACTTTTCCCAATATTTTTCACTTTGTCAACTATTTTTTCAATACTTTATGATTTTCACATTTTTTGAACGTTAGTGACCTTAGACATTTTCGGTAAAAATTTTCATGAATACTTATACTTTGACATTTTACTAACTTTTCACTTTTCGTAATATTTTTCACTTTGTCAATCATTTTTTCAATACTTTATGATTTTCACTTTCCTTTGAACCGAAATGACCTTAGACATTTTGGGTCAAAATTTCATGAACACATGTACTGTGACATTTTACTTACTTTTCACTTTTCGTAATATTTTTCACTTTGTCAACCATTTTTTCAATACTTTATGATTTTCACATTTTTTGAACGTTAGTGACCTTAGACATTTTCGGTTTAATTTTCATTAATACATATACTTTGACAGTTTACAAACTTTTCATTTTTCCTAATATTTTTCACTTTGTCAATCATTTTTTCAATACTTTATGATTTTCACTTTCCTTTGAACCTAAGTGACCTTAGAAATTTTGGGTCAAAATTTTAATGAACACATGTACTGTAACATTTTACTAACTTTTCATTTTTCCCAATATTTTTCACTTCGTCAAACATTTTTTCAATACTTTATGATTTTCACTTTCCTTTGAACGTTCGTGACCTTAGACATTTTCGGTCAAAATTTTAATGAATACATATATTGTGACATTTTACTAACTTTTCACTTTGTCAATCATTTTTTTCAATTTTTTATGATTTTCACTTTACTTTGAACGTAAGTGACCTTGGATATTTTTGGTCAAAATTTTCATGGAAACATGTACTTTGACATTTTACAAACTTTTCACTTTTCCTAATATTTTTCATTTTTTAGATCATTTTTTCAATACTTTATGATTTTTTACTTTCTTTTGAACGTAAGTGACCTTATACATTTTTGGTCAAAATTTTAATGAACACATGTAATGTGACATTTTACTAACTTTTCACTTTTCCTAAACTTTTCCCTTTGGTCAATCATTATTTCAATACTATATGATATTCACATTTTTTTGAACGTTAGTGACCTTTGACATTTTTGGTCAAAATTTTCATGAATACATATACTTTGACATTTTACAAACTTTTCATTTTTCCTAATATTTTTCACTTTGTCAACCATTTTTTCAATTCTTTATGATTTTCACATTTTTTGAACTTTCGTGACCTTTGACATTTTCGGTCAAAATTTTCATTAATACATATACTTTGACATTTTACAAACTTTTCATTTTTCCCAATATTTTTCACTTTGTCAATCATTTTTTCGATACTTTATGATTTTCACTTTTTTTTTGAACGTAAGTGACCTTAGACATTTTTGGACAAAATTTTCATGAACACATTTACTGTGACATTTAACTAACTTTTCCCAATATTTTTCACTTTTTCAACCATTTTTTCAATACTTCATGATTTTCACATTTTTTGAACGTGAGTGAAAAGTCAACCATTTTTTCAATACTATATGATTTTCACATTTTTTCAACGTTCATGACCTTAGACATTTTCGGTCAAAATTTTCATGAATACATATACTTTGACATTTTCCTAATATTTTTCACTTTGTCAATCATTTTTTCAATATTTTATGATTTTCACCTTACTTTGAACGTAAGTGATCTTGCACATTTTTGGTCAAAATTTTCATTAATACATATACTTTGACATTTTACAAACTTTTCATTTTTCCTAATATTTTTCACTTTGTCAATCATTTTTTCAAAACTTGATGATTTTCACTTTCTTTTGAACGTAAGTGACCTCATACTTTTTTGGCCAAAATTTTCATGAACACATGTACTGTGACATTTTACTAACTTTTCATTTTTCCCAATATTTTTCACTTTTTCAATCATTTTTTCAATACTTTATGATTTTCACTTTCCTTTGAACCGAAGTGACCTTAGACATTTTGGGTCAAAATTTCATGAACACATGTACTGTGACATTTTACTTACTTTTCACTTTTCGTAATATTTTTCACTTTGTCAACCATTTTTTCAATACTTTATGATTTTCACATTTTTTGAACGTTAGTGACCTTAGACATTTTCGGTCAAAATTTTCATTAATACATATATTTTGACATTTTACAAACTTTTCAATTTTCCTAATATTTTTCACTTTGTCAATCATTTTTTCAATACTTTATGATTTTCACTTTCCTTTGAACCTAAGTGACCTTAGACATTTTGGGTCAAAATTTTAATGAACACATGTACTGTAACATTTTACTAACTTTTCATTTTTCCCAATATTTTTCACTTTGTCAACCATTTTTTCAATACTTTATGATTTTCATATTTTTTCCGATATTTGTTAACTCAGACATTTTTGGTTAAAATTTTCGTGAATACACGTACTTTAACACTTTACTAACTTTACACTTTTCCCAATATTTTTCACTTTGTCAACCATTTTTTCAATACTTTATGATTTTCACATTTTTTGAACGTTAGTGACCTTAGACATTTTTGGACAAAATTTTCATTAATACATATACTTTGACATTTTACAAACTTTTCATTTTTCCTAATATTTTTCACTTTGTCAATCATTTTTTCAATATTTTATGATTTTCACTTTACTTTGAACGTAAGTGATCTTGGACATTTTTGGTCAAAATTTTCATGGACACATGTACTGTGACATTTTACAAACTTTTCACTTTTCCTAATATTTTTCACTTTGTCAACCATTTTTTTAATACTTTATGATTTTGATATTTTTTCCGATATTTGTTAACTCAGACATTTTTGGTTAAAATTTTCGTGAATACACATACTTTAACACTTTACTAACTTTACACTTTTCCCAATATTTTTCACTTTTTCAATCATTTTTTCAATACTTTATGATTTTCACTTTCTTTTGAACGTAAATGACCTTAGACATTTTTGGTCCAAATTTTCATGGACACATGTACTGTGACATTTTACAAACTTTTCACTTTTCCCAATATTTTTCACTTTGTCCACCATTTTTTCAATACTTTATGATTTTCACATTTTTTCAACGTCAGTGACCTCAGACATTTTTGGTCCAAAGTTCATGAACACATGTACTGTGACATTTTACTAACTTTTCATTTTTCCCAATATTTGTCACTTTGTCCACCATTTTTTCAATACTTTATGATTTTCACATTTTTTCAACGTCAGTGACCTCAGACATTTTTGGTCCAAAGTTCATGAACACATGTACTGTGACATTTTACTAACTTTTCATTTTTCCCAATATTTTTCACTTTGTCCACCATTTTTTCAATACTTGATGATTTTCACATTTCTTTGAACGTAAGTGACATTCGACATTTTTGGTCAAAATTTTCATTAATACATATACTTTGACATTTTACAAACTTTTCATTTTTCCTAATATTTTTCACTTTGTCAATCATTTTTTCAATATTTTATGATTTTCACTTTACTTTGAACGTAAGTGATCTTGGACATTTTTGGTCAAAATTTTCATGGACACATGTACTGTGACATTTTACAAACTTTTCACTTTTCCTAATATTTTTCACTTTGTCAACCATTTTTTTAATACTTTATGATTTTGATATTTTTTCCGATATTTGTTAACTTAGACATTTTTGGTTAAAATTTTCGTGAATACACATACTTTAACACTTTACTAACTTTACACTTTTCCCAATATTTTTCACTTTTTCAATCATTTTTTCAATACTTTATGATTTTCACTTTCTTTTGAACGTAAGTGACCCTAGACATTTTCGGTCAAAATTTTCATGAATACATATACTTTGACATTTTCCTAATATTTTTCACTTTGTCAATCATTTTTTCAATATTTTATGATTTTCACATTACTTTGAACGTAAGTGATCTAGACATTTTTGGTCAAAATTTTGATGGACACATGTACTGTGACATTTTACAAACTTTTCACTTTTCCTAATATTTTTCACTTTGTCAACCATTTTTTTAATACTTTATGATTTTCATATTTTTTCCGATATTTGTTAACTCAGACATTTTTGTTAAAATTTTCGTGAATACACGTACTTTGACACTTTACTAACTTTTCACTTTTCCCAATATTTTTCACTTTGTCAACTATTTTTTCAATACTTTATGATTTTCACATTTTTTGAACGTTAGTGACCTTAGACATTTTCGGTAAAAATTTTCATGAATACTTATACTTTGACATTTTACTAACTTTTCACTTTTCGTAATATTTTTCACTTTGTCAATCATTTTTTCAATACTTTATGATTTTCACTTTCCTTTGAACCGAAATGACCTTAGACATTTTGGGTCAAAATTTCATGAACACATGTACTGTGACATTTTACTTACTTTTCACTTTTCGTAATATTTTTCACTTTGTCAACCATTTTTTCAATACTTTATGATTTTCACATTTTTTGAACGTTAGTGACCTTAGACATTTTCGGTTTAATTTTCATTAATACATATACTTTGACAGTTTACAAACTTTTCATTTTTCCTAATATTTTTCACTTTGTCAATCATTTTTTCAATACTTTATGATTTTCACTTTCCTTTGAACCTAAGTGACCTTAGACATTTTGGGTCAAAATTTTAATGAACACATGTACTGTAACATTTTACTAACTTTTCATTTTTCCCAATATTTTTCACTTCGTCAAACATTTTTTCAATACTTTATGATTTTCACTTTCCTTTGAACGTTCGTGACCTTAGACATTTTCGGTCAAAATTTTAATGAATACATATATTGTGACATTTTACTAACTTTTCACTTTGTCAATCATTTTTTTCAATTTTTTATGATTTTCACTTTACTTTGAACGTAAGTGACCTTGGATATTTTTGGTCAAAATTTTCATGGAAACATGTACTGTGACATTTTACAAACTTTTCACTTTTCCTAATATTTTTCATTTTTTAGATCATTTTTTCAATACTTTATGATTTTTTACTTTCTTTTGAACGTAAGTGACCTTATACATTTTTGGTCAAAATTTTAATGAACACATGTAATGTGACATTTTACTAACTTTTCACTTTTCCTAAACTTTTCCCTTTGGTCAATCATTATTTCAATACTATATGATATTCACATTTTTTTGAACGTTAGTGACCTTTGACATTTTTGGTCAAAATTTTCATGAATACATATACTTTGACATTTTACAAACTTTTCATTTTTCCTAATATTTTTCACTTTGTCAACCATTTTTTCAATTCTTTATGATTTTCACATTTTTTGAACTTTCGTGACCTTTGACATTTTCGGTCAAAATTTTCATTAATACATATACTTTGACATTTTACAAACTTTTCATTTTTCCCAATATTTTTCACTTTGTCAATCATTTTTTCGATACTTTATGATTTTCACTTTTTTTTTGAACGTAAGTGACCTTAGACATTTTTGGACAAAATTTTCATGAACACATTTACTGTGACATTTAACTAACTTTTCCCAATATTTTTCACTTTTTCAACCATTTTTTCAATACTTCATGATTTTCACATTTTTTGAACGTTAGTGAAAAGTCAACCATTTTTTCAATACTATATGATTTTCACATTTTTTCAACGTTCATGACCTTAGACATTTCGGTCAAAATTTTCATGAATACATATACTTTGACATTTTACAAACTTTTCATTTTTCCCAATATTTTTCACTTTGTCAATCATTTTTTCAATATTTTATGATTTTCACCTTACTTTGAACGTAAGTGATCTTGCACATTTTTGGTCAAAATTTTCATTAATACATATACTTTGACATTTTACAAACTTTTCATTTTTCCTAATATTTTTCACTTTGTCAATCATTTTTTCAAAACTTGATGATTTTCACTTTCTTTTGAACGTAAGTGACCTCATACTTTTTTGGCCAAAATTTTCATGAACACATGTACTGTGACATTTTACTAACTTTTCATTTTTCCCAATATTTTTCACTTTGTCAACCATTTTTTCAATATTTTATGATTTTCACTTTACTTTGAACATAAGTGACCTTGGACATTTTTGGTCAAAATTTTCATGGACACATGTACTGTGACATTTTACAAACTTTTCACTTTTCCTAATATTTTTCACTTTGTCAACCATTTTTTCAATACTTTATGATTTTCATATTTTTTCCGATATTTGTTAACTTAGACATTTTTGGTTAAAATTTTCGTGAATACATATACTGTGACATTTTACTAGCTTTTCACTTTTCCTAATATTTTTCACTTTTTCAATCATTTTTTCAATACTTTATGATTTTCACTTTCTTTTGAACGTAAATGACCTTAGACATTTTTGGTCCAAATTTTCATGGACACATGTACTGTGACATTTTACAAACTTTTCACTTTTCCCAATATTTTTCACTTTGTCCACCATTTTTTCAATACTTTATGATTTTCACATTTTTTCAACGCCAGTGACCTCAGACATTTTTGGTCCAAAGTTCATGAACACATTTACTGTGACATTTAACTAACTTTTCCCAATATTTTTCACTTTTTCAACCATTTTTTCAATACTTCATGATTTTCACATTTTTTGAACGTTAGTGAAAAGTCAACCATTTTTTCAATACTATATGATTTTCACATTTTTTCAACGTTCATGACCTTAGACATTTCGGTCAAAATTTTCATGAATACATATACTTTGACATTTTCCTAATATTTTTCACTTTGTCAATCATTTTTTCAATATTTTATGATTTTCACCTTACTTTGAACGTAAGTGATCTTGCACATTTTTGGTCAAAATTTTCATTAATACATATACTTTGACATTTTACAAACTTTTCATTTTTCCTAATATTTTTCACTTTGTCAATCATTTTTTCAAAACTTGATGATTTTCACTTTCTTTTGAACGTAAGTGACCTCATACTTTTTTGGCCAAAATTTTCATGAACACATGTACTGTGACATTTTACTAACTTTTCATTTTTCCCAATATTTTTCACTTTGTCAACCATTTTTTCAATATTTTATGATTTTCACTTTACTTTGAACATAAGTGACCTTGGACATTTTTGGTCAAAATTTTCATGGACACATGTACTGTGACATTTTACAAACTTTTCACTTTTCCTAATATTTTTCACTTTGTCAACCATTTTTTCAATACTTTATGATTTTCATATTTTTTCCGATATTTGTTAACTTAGACATTTTTGGTTAAAATTTTCGTGAATACATATACTGTGACATTTTACTAGCTTTTCACTTTTCCTAATATTTTTCACTTTTTCAATCATTTTTTCAATACTTTATGATTTTCACTTTCTTTTGAACGTAAATGACCTTAGACATTTTTGGTCCAAATTTTCATGGACACATGTACTGTGACATTTTACAAACTTTTCACTTTTCCCAATATTTTTCACTTTGTCCACCATTTTTTCAATACTTTATGATTTTCACATTTTTTCAACGCCAGTGACCTCAGACATTTTTGGTCCAAAGTTCATGAACACATGTACTGTGACATTTTACTAACTTTTCATTTTTCCCAATATTTTTCACTTTGTCAAACATTTTTTCAATACTTGATGATTTTCACATTTCTTTGAACGTAAGTGACATTCGACATTTTTGGTCAAAATTTTCATTAATACATATACTTTGACATTTTACAAACTTTTCATTTTTCCTAATATTTTTCACTTTGTCAATCATTTTTTTGATACTTTATGATTTTCACTTTTTTTTGAACGTAAGTGACCCTAGACATTTTCGGTCAAACTTTTCATAAATAAATATACTTTGACATTTTCCTAATATTTTTCACTTTGTCAATCATTTTTTCAATATTTTATGATTTTCACTTTACTTTGAACGTAAGTGATCTTGGACATTTTTGGTCAAAATTTTCATGGACACATGTACTGTGACATTTTACAAACTTTTCACTTTTCCTAATATTTTTCACTTTGTCAACCATTTTTTTAATACTTTATGATTTTCATATTTTTTCCGATATTTGTTAACTCAGACATTTTTGGTTAAAATTTTCGTGAATACACGTACTTTGACACTTTACTAACTTTTCACTTTTCCCAATATTTTTCACTTTGTCAACCATTTTTTCAATACTTTATGATTTTCACATTTTTTGAACGTTAGTGACCTTAGACATTTTCGGTAAAAATTTTCATGAATACTTATACTTTGACATTTTACTAACATTTCACTTTTCCTAATGTTTTTCACTTTGTCAATCATTTTTTCAATACTTTATTATTTTCACTTTCTTTTGAACGTAATTGACCTCAGACATTTTGGGTCAAAATTTCATGAACACATGTACTGTGACATTTTACTAACTTTTCACTTTTCGTAATATTTTTCACTTTGTCAATCATTTTTTCAATACTTTATGATTTTCACTTTCCTTTGAACCGAAATGACCTCAGACATTTTGGGTCAAAATTTCATGAACACATGTACTGTGACATTTTACTTACTTTTCACTTTTCGTAATATTTTTCACTTTGTCAACCATTTTTTCAATACTTTATGATTTTCACATTTTTTGAACGTTAGTGACCTTAGACATTTTCGGTCAAAATTTTCATTAATACATATACTTTGACAGTTTACAAACTTTTCATTTTTCCTAATATTTTTCACTTTGTCAATCATTTTTTCAATACTTTATGATTTTCACTTTCCTTTGAACCTAAGTGACCTTAGACATTTTGGGTCAAAATTTTAATGAACACATGTACTGTAACATTTTACTAACTTTTCATTTTTCCCAATATTTTTCACTTCGTCAAACATTTTTTCAATACTTTATGATTTTCACTTTCCTTTGAACGTTCGTGACCTTAGACATTTTCGGTCAAAATTTTAATGAATACATATACTGTGACATTTTACTAACTTTTCACTTTGTCAATCATTTTTTTTTATTTTTTATAATTTTAACTTTACTTTGAACGTAAGTGACCTTGGATATTTTTGGTCAAAATTTTCATGGACACATGTACTGTGACATTTTACAAACTTTTCACTTTTCCTAATATTTTTCAATTTGTCAACCATTTTTTCAATACTTTATGATTTTCATATTTTTTCCGATATTAGTGACCTTAGACATTTTCGGTCAAAATTTTAATGAATACATATACTTTGACATTTTACAAACTTTTCATTTTTCCCAATATTTTTCACTTTTTCAATCATTTTTTCGATACTTTATGATTTTCACTTTTTTTTGAACATAAGTGACCTTAGACATTTTTGGTCAAAATTTTAATGAACACATGTAATGTGACATTTTACTAACTTTTCACTTTTCCTAAACTTTTCCCTTTGGTCAATCATTTTTTCAATACTATATGATTTTCACATTTTTTTGAACGTTAGTGACCTTTGACATTTTTGGTCAAAATTTTCATGAATACATATACTTTGACATTTTACAAACTTTTCATTTTTCCTAATATTTTTCACTTTGTCAAACATTTTTTCAATACTTGATGATTTTCACATTTCTTTGAACGTAAGTGACATTCGACATTTTTGGTCAAAATTTTCATTAATACATATACTTTGACATTTTACAAACTTTTCATTTTTCCTAATATTTTTCACTTTTCAATCATTTTTTCAATACTTGATGATTTTCACTTTCTTTTGAACGTAAGTGACCTTATAGTTTTTTGGCCAAAATTTTCATGAACACATGTACTGTGACAATTTACTAACTTTTCATTTTTCCCAATATTTTTCACTTTGTCAACCATTTTTTCAATACTTTATGATTTTCACATTTTTTGAACTTTCGTGACCTTTGACATTTTCGGTCAAAATTTTCATTAATACATATACTTTGACATTTTACAAACTTTTCATTTTTCCCAATATTTTTCACTTTGTCAATCATTTTTTCGATACTTTATGATTTTCACTTTTTTTTGAACGTAAGTGACCTTAGACATTTTTGGACAAAATTTTCATGAACACATTTACTGTGACATTTAACTAACTTTTCCCAATATTTTTCACTTTTTCAACCATTTTTTCAATACTTCATGATTTTCACATTTTTTGAACGTTAGTGAAAAGTCAACCATTTTTTCAATACTATATGATTTTCACATTTTTTGAACGTTCGTGACCTTAGATATTTTCGGTCAAAATTTTAATGAATACATATACTTTAACATTTTCCTAATATTTTTCACTTTGTCAATCATTTTTTCAATATTTTATGATTTTCTCCTTACTTTGAACGTAAGTGATCTTGCACATTTTTGGTCAAAATTTTCATTAATACATATACTTTGACATTTTACAAACTTTTCATTTTTCCTAATATTTTTCACTTCGTCAATCATTTTTTCAAAACTTGATGATTTTCACTTTCTTTTGAACGTAAGTGACCTCATACTTTTTTGGCCAAAATTTTCATGAACACATGTACTGTGACATTTTACTAACTTTTCATTTTTCCCAATATTTTTCACTTTGTCAACCATTTTTTCAATATTTTATGATTTTCACTTTACTTTGAACATAAGTGACCTTGGACATTTTTGGTCAAAATTTTCATGGACACATGTACTGTGACATTTTACAAACTTTTCACTTTTCCTAATATTTTTCACTTTGTCAACCATTTTTTCAATACTTTATGATTTTCATATTTTTTCCGATTTTTTTTAACTCAGACATTTTTGGTTAAAATTTTCGTGAATACATATACTGTGACATTTTACTAGCTTTTCACTTTTCCTAATATTTTTCACTTTTTCAATCATTTTTTCAATACTTTATGATTTTCACTTTCCTTTGAACGTAAGTGACCTTAAACATTTTTGTCAAAATTTCATGAACACATGTAATGTGACATTTTACTAACTTTTCACTTTTCCAAAACTTTTCCCTGTGGTCAATCATTTTTTCAATACTATATGATTTTCACATTTTTTTGAACTTTAGTGACCTTTGACATTTTTGGTCAAAATTTTCATGAATACATATACTTTGACATTTTACAAACTTTTCATTTTTCCTAATATTTTTCACTTTGTCAAACATTTTTTCAATACTTGATGATTTTCACATTTCTTTGAACGTAAGTGACATTCGACATTTTTGGTCAAAATTTTCATTAATACATATACTTTGACATTTTACAAACTTTTCATTTTTCCTAATATTTTTCACTTTGTCAATCATTTTTTCGATACTTTATGATTTTCAGTTTTTTTTGAACGTAAGTGACCTTAGACATTTTTGGACAAAATTTTCATGAACATATTTACTGTGACATTTTACTAACTTTTCCCAATATTTTTCACTTTTTCAACCATTTTTTCAATACTTTATGATTTTCACATTTTTTGAACGTTAGTGAAAAGTCAACCATTTTTTCAATACTATATGATTTTCACATTTTTTGAACGTTCGTGACCTCAGACATTTTCGGTCAAAATTTTCATTAATACATATACTTTGACATTTTACAAACTTTTCAGTTTTCCTAATATTTTTCACTTTATCAATCATTTTTTCAATACTTTATGATTTTCACTTTCCTTTGAACCTAAGTGACCTTAGACATTTTGGGTCAAAATTTTAATGAACACATGTACTGTAACATTTTACTAACTTTTCATTTTTCCGAATATTTTTCACTTTGTCAACCATTTTTTCAATACTTTATGATTTTCACTTTCTTTTGACCGTAAATGACCTTAGACATTTTTGGTCAATGTTTTAATGAACACATGTAATGTGACATTTTACTAACTTTTCATTTTTCCTAAACTTTTCCCTTTGGTCAATCATTTTTTCAATACTATATGATTTTCACATTTTTTTGAACCTTAGTGACCTTTGACATTTTTGGTCAAAATTTTCATGAATACATATACTTTGACATTTTACAAACTTTTCATTTTTCCTAATATTTTTCACTTTGTCAAACATTTTTTCAATACTTGATGATTTTCACATTTCTTTGAACGTAAGTGACATTCGACATTTTTGGTCAAAATTTTCATTAATACATATACTTTGACATTTTACAAAGTTTTCATTTTTCCTAATATTTTTCACTTTTCAATCATTTTTTCAATACTTGATGATTTTCACATTTTTTTAACTTTCGTGACCTTTGACATTTTCGGTCAAAATTTTCATTAATACATATACTTTGACATTTTACAAACTTTTCATTCTTCCTAATATTTTTCACTATGTCAATCATTTTTTCAATATTTTATGATTTTCACATTACTTTGAACGTAAGTGATCTTGGACATTTTTGGTCAAAATTTTCATGGACACATGTACTGTGACATTTTACAAACTTTTCACTTTTCCTAATATTTTTCACTTTGTCAACCATTTTTTTAATACTTTATGATTTTCATATTTTTTCCGATATTTGTTAACTCAGACATTTTTGGTTAAAATTTTCGTGAATACACGTACTTTGACACTTTACTAACTTTTCACTTTTCCCAATATTTTTCACTTGGTCAACCATTTTTTCAATACTTTATGATTTTCACATTTTTTGAAATTTAGTGACCTTAGACATTTTCGGTAAAAATTTTCATGAATACTTATACTTTGACATTTTACCAACTTTTCACTTTTCCTAATGTTTTTCACTTTGTCAATCATTTTTCAATACTTTATTGTTTTCACTTTCTTTTGAACGTAATTGACGTCAGACATTTTTGGTCAAAATTTCATGAACACATGTACTGTGACATTTTACTAACTTTTCACTTTTCGTAATATTTTTCACTTTGTCAATCATTTTTTCAATACTTTATGATTTTCACTTTCCTTTGAACCGAAGTGACCTTAGACATTTTGGGTCAAAATTTCATGAACACATGTACTGTGACATTTTACTTACTTTTCACTTTTCGTAATATTTTTCACTTTGTCAACCATTTTTTCAATACTTTATGATTTTCACATTTTTTGAACGTTAGTGACCTTAGACATTTTCGGTCAAAATTTTCATTAATACATATACTTTGACATTTTACAAACTTTTCATTTTTCCTAATATTTTTCACTTTGTCAATCATTTTTTCAATACTTTATGATTTTCACTTTCCTTTGAACCTAAGTGACCTTAGACATTTTGGGTCAAAATTTTAATGAACACATGTACTGTAACATTTTACTAACTTTTCATTTTTCCCAATATTTTTCACTTTGTCAACCATTTTTTCAATACTTTATGATTTTCACTTTCTTTTGAACGTAGGTGACCTTAGACATTTTCGGTCAAAATTTTCATGAATACATGTACTGTGACATTTTACTAACTTTTCACTTTTCCTAAACTTTTCCCCTTGGTCAATCATTTTTTCAATAGTATATGATTTTATCATTTTTTTTAACGTTAGTGACCTTTGACATTTTTGGTCAAAATTTTCATAAATAACTATACTTTGACATTTTACAAACTTTTCATTTTTCCTAATATTTTTCACTTTGTCAATCATTTTTTCAATATTTTATGATTTTCACTTTACTTTGAACGTAAGTGATCTTGGACATTTTTGGTCAAAATTTTCATGGACACATGTACTGTGACATTTTACAAACTTTTCACTTTTCCTAATATTTTTCACTTTGTCAACCATTTTTTTAATACTTTATGATTTTCATATTTTTTCCGATATTTGTTAACTCAGATATTTTTGGTTAAAATTTTCGTGAATACACGTACTTTAACACTTTACTAACTTTACACTTTTCCCAATATTTTTCACTTTGTCAACCATTTTTTCAATACTTTATGATTTTCACATTTTTTGAACGTTAGTGACCTTAGACATTTTTGGACAAAATTTTCATTAATACATATACTTTGACATTTTACAAACTTTTCATTTTTCCTAATATTTTTCACTTTGTCAATCATTTTTTCAAAACTTGATGATTTTCACTTTACTTTGAACATAAGTGACCTTGGACATTTTTGGTCAAAATTTTCATGGACACATGTACTGTGACATTTTACAAACTTTTCACTTTTCCTAATATTTTTCACTTTGTCAACCATTTTTTCAATACTTTATGATTTTCATATTTTTTCCGATATTTGTTAACTTAGACATTTTTGGTTAAAATTTTCGTGAATACATATACTGTGACATTTTACTAGCTTTTCACTTTTCCTAATATTTTTCACTTTGTCAAACATTTTTTCAATACTTGATGATTTTCACATTTCTTTGAACGTAAGTGACATTCGACATTTTTGGTCAAAATTTTCATTAATACATATACTTTGACATTTTACAAACTTTTCATTATTCCTAATATTTTTCACTTTTCAATCATTTTTTCAATACTTGATGATTTTCACATTTTTTGAACTTTCGTGACCTTTGACATTTTCGGTCAAAATTTTCATTAATACATATACTTTGACATTTTACAAACTTTTCATTTTTCCTAATATTTTTCGCTTTGTCAATCATTTTTTCAATACTTGATGATTTTCACATTTTTTGAACTTTCGTGACCTTAGACATTTTCGGTCAAAATTTTCATGAATACATGTACTGTGACATTTTACTAACGTTTCACTTTTCCTAAACTTTTCCCCTTGGTCAATCATTTTTTCAATAGTATATGATTTTATCATTTTTTTTAACGTTAGTGACCTTTGACATTTTTGGTCAAAATTTTCATAAATAAATATACTTTGACATTTTACAAACTTTTCATTTTTCCTAACATTTTTCACTTTGTCAATCATTTTTTCAATATTTTATGATTTTCACTTTACTTTGAACGTAAGTGATCTTGGACATTTTTGGTCAAAATTTTCATGGACACATGTACTGTGACATTTTACAAACTTTTCACTTTTCCTAATATTTTTCACTTTGTCAACCATTTTTTTAATACTTTATGATTTTCATATTTTTTCCGATATTTGTTAACTCAGACATTTTTGGTTAAAATTTTCGTGAATACACGTACTTTAACACTTTCCTAACTTTTCATTTTTCCCAATGTTTTTCACTTTGTCAACCATTTTTTCAATATTTTATGATTTTCACTTTACTTTGAACATAAGTGACCTTGGACATTTTTGGTCAAAATTTTCATGGACACATGTACTGTGACATTTTACAAACTTTTCACTTTTCCTAATATTTTTCACTTTGTCAACCATTTTTTCAATACTTTATGATTGTCATATTTTTTCCGATATTTGTTAACTTAGACATTTTTGGTTAAAATTTTCGTGAATACATATACTGTGACATTTTACTAGCTTTTCACTTTTCCTAATATTTTTCACTTTTTCAATCATTTTTTCAATACTTTATGATTTTCACTTTCTTTTGACCGTAAATGACCTTAGACATTTTTGGTCAATGTTTTAATGAACACATGTAATGTGACATTTTACTAACTTTTCATTTTTCCTAAACTTTTCCCTTTGGTCAATCATTTTTTCAATACTATATGATTTTCACATTTTTTTGAACCTTAGTGACCTTTGACATTTTTGGTCAAAATTTTCATGAAAACATATACTTTGACATTTTACAAACTTTTCATTTTTCCTAATATTTTTCACTTTGTCAAACATTTTTTCAATACTTGATGATTTTCACATTTCTTTGAACGTAAGTGACATTCGACATTTTTGGTCAAAATTTTCATTAATACATATACTTTGACATTTTACAAACTTTTCATTTTTCCTAATATTTTTCACTTTTCAATCATTTTTTCAATACTTGATGATTTTCACATTTTTTTAACTTTCGTGACCTTTGACATTTTCGGTCAAAATTTTCATTAATACATATACTTTGACATTTTACAAACTTTTCATTCTTCCTAATATTTTTCACTATGTCAATCATTTTTTCAATATTTTATGGTTTTCACTTTACTTTGAACGTAAGTGATCTTGGACATTTTTGGTCAAAATTTTCATGGACACATGTACTGTGACATTTTACAAACTTTTCACTTTTCCTAATATTTTTCACTTTGTCAACCATTTTTTTAATACTTTATGATTTTCATATTTTTTCCGATATTTGTTAACTCAGACATTTTTGGTTAAAATTTTCGTGAATACACGTACTTTGACACTTTACTAACTTTTCACTTTTCCCAATATTTTTCACTTGGTCAACCATTTTTTCAATACTTTATGATTTTCACATTTTTTGAAATTTAGTGACCTTGGACATTTTCGGTAAAAATTTTCATGAATACTTATACTTTGACATTTTACCAACTTTTCCTAATGTTTTTCACTTTGTCAATCATTTTTCAATACTTTATTGTTTTCACTTTCTTTTGAACGTAATTGACGTCAGACATTTTTGGTCAAAATTTCATGAACACATGTACTGTGACATTTTACTAACTTTTCACTTTTCGTAATATTTTTCACTTTGTCAATCATTTTTTCAATACTTTATGATTTTCACTTTCCTTTGAACCGAAGTGACCTTAGACATTTTGGGTCAAAATTTCATGAACACATGTACTGTGACATTTTACTTACTTTTCACTTTTCGTAATATTTTTCACTTTGTCAACCATTTTTTCAATACTTTATGATTTTCACATTTTTTGAACGTTAGTGACCTTAGACATTTTCGGTCAAAATTTTCATTAATACATATACTTTGACATTTTACAAACTTTTCATTTTTCCTAATATTTTTCACTTTGTCAATCATTTTTTCAATACTTTATGATTTTCACTTTCCTTTGAACCTAAGTGACCTTAGACATTTTGGGTCAAAATTTTAATGAACACATGTACTGTAACATTTTACTAACTTTTCATTTTTCCCAATATTTTTCACTTTGTCAACCATTTTTTCAATACTTTATGATTTTCACTTTCTTTTGAACGTAGGTGACCTTAGACATTTTCGGTCAAAATTTTCATGAATACATGTACTGTGACATTTTACTAACTTTTCACTTTTCCTAAACTTTTCCCCTTGGTCAATCATTTTTTCAATAGTATATGATTTTATCATTTTTTTTAACGTTAGTGACCTTTGACATTTTTGGTCAAAATTTTCATAAATAACTATACTTTGACATTTTACAAACTTTTCATTTTTCCTAATATTTCTCACTTTGTCAATCATTTTTTCAATATTTTATGATTTTCACTTTACTTTGAACGTAAGTGATCTTGGACATTTTTGGTCAAAATTTTCATGGACACATGTACTGTGACATTTTACAAACTTTTCACTTTTCCTAATATTTTTCACTTTGTCAACCATTTTTTTAATACTTTATGATTTTCATATTTTTTCCGATATTTGTTAACTCAGACATTTTTGGTTAAAATTTTCGTGAATACACGTACTTTAACACTTTACTAACTTTACACTTTTCCCAATATTTTTCACTTTGTCAACCATTTTTTCAATACTTTATGATTTTCACATTTTTTGAACGTTAGTGACCTTAGACATTTTTGGACAAAATTTTCATTAATACATATACTTTGACATTTTACAAACTTTTCATTTTTCCTAATATTTTTCACTTTGTCAATCATTTTTTCAAAACTTGATGATTTTCACTTTCTTTTGAACGTAAGTGACCTCATACTTTTTTGGCCAAAATTTTCATGAACACATGTACTGTGACATTTTACTAACTTTTCATTTTTCCCAATATTTTTCACTTTGTCAACCATTTTTTCAATATTTTATGATTTTCACTTTACTTTGAACATAAGTGACCTTGGACATTTTTGGTCAAAATTTTCATGGACACATGTACTGTGACATTTTACAAACTTTTCACTTTTCCTAATATTTTTCACTTTGTCAACCATTTTTTCAATACTTTATGATTTTCATATTTTTTCCGATATTTGTTAACTTAGACATTTTTGGTTAAAATTTTCGTGAATACATATACTGTGACATTTTACTAGCTTTTCACTTTTCCTAATATTTTTCACTTTGTCAAACATTTTTTCAATACTTGATGATTTTCACATTTCTTTGAACGTAAGTGACATTCGACATTTTTGGTCAAAATTTTCATTAATACATATACTTTGACATTTTACAAACTTTTCATTATTCCTAATATTTTTCACTTTTCAATCATTTTTTCAATACTTGATGATTTTCACATTTTTTGAACTTTCGTGACCTTTGACATTTTCGGTCAAAATTTTCATTAATACATATACTTTGACATTTTACAAACTTTTCATTTTTCCTAATATTTTTCGCTTTGTCAAATCATTTTTTCAATACTTGATGATTTTCACATTTTTTGAACTTTCGTGACCTTAGACATTTTCGGTCAAAATTTTCATGAATACATGTACTGTGACATTTTACTAACGTTTCACTTTTCCTAAACTTTTCCCCTTGGTCAATCATTTTTTCAATAGTATATGATTTTATCATTTTTTTTAACGTTAGTGACCTTTGACATTTTTGGTCAAAATTTTCATGGACACATGTACTGTGACATTTTACAAACTTTTCACTTTTCCTAATATTTTTCACTTTGTCAACCATTTTTTCAATACTTTACGATTTTCATATTTTTTCCGATATTTGTTAACTTAGACATTTTTGGTTAAAATTTTCGTGAATACATATACTGTGACATTTTACTAGCTTTTCACTTTTCCTAATATTTTTCACTTTTTCAATCATTTTTTCAATACTTTATGATTTTCACTTTCTTTTGAACGTAAATGACCTTAGACATTTTTGGTCAATGTTTTAATGAACACATGTAATGTGACATTTTACTAACTTTTCATTTTTCCTAAACTTTTCCCTTTGGTCAATCATTTTTTCAATACTATATGATTTTCACATTTTTTTGAACCTTAGTGACCTTTGACATTTTTGGTCATAATTTTCATGAATACATATACTTTGACATTTTACAAACTTTTCATTTTTCCTAATATTTTTCACTTTGTCAAACATTTTTTCAATACTTGATGATTTTCACATTTCTTTGAACGTAAGTGACATTCGACATTTTTGGTCAAAATTTTCATTAATACATATACTTTGACATTTTACAAACTTTTCATTTTTCCTAATATTTTTCACTTTTCAATCATTTTTTCAATACTTGATGATTTTCACATTTTTTTAACTTTCGTGACCTTTGACATTTTCGGTCAAAATTTTCATTAATACATATACTTTGACATTTTACAAACTTTTCATTTTTCCTAATATTTTTCACTTTGTCAATCATTTTTTCAATATTTTATGATTTTCACATTACTTTGAACGTAAGTGATCTTGGACATTTTTGGTCAAAATTTTCATGGACACATGTACTGTGACATTTTACAAACTTTTCACTTTTCCTAATATTTTTCACTTTGTCAACCATTTTTTTAATACTTTATGATTTTCATATTTTTTCCGATATTTGTTAACTCAGACATTTTTGGTTAAAATTTTCGTGAATACACGTACTTTGACACTTTACTAACTTTTCACTTATCCCAATATTTTTCACTTGGTCAACCATTTTTTCAATACTTTATGATTTTCACATTTTTTGAAATTTAGTGACCTTAGACATTTTCGGTAAAAATTTTCATGAATACTTATACTTTGACATTTTACCAACTTTTCACTTTTCCTAATGTTTTTCACTTTGTCAATCATTTTTCAATACTTTATTGTTTTCACTTTCTTTTGAACGTAATTGACGTCAGACATTTTTGGTCAAAATTTCATGAACACATGTACTGTGACATTTTACAAACTTTTCACTTTTCCTAATATTTTTCACTTTGTCAACCATTTTTTTAATACTTTATGATTTTCATATTTTTTCCGATATTTGTTAACTCAGACATTTTTGGTTAAAATTTTCGTGAATACACGTACTTTAACACTTTCCTAACTTTTCATTTTTCCCAATGTTTTTCACTTTGTCAACCATTTTTTCAATATTTTATGATTTTCACTTTACTTTGAACATAAGTGACCTTGGACATTTTTGGTCAAAATTTTCATGGACACATGTACTGTGACATTTTACAAACTTTTCACTTTTCCTAATATTTTTCACTTTGTCAACCATTTTTTCAATACTTTATGATTGTCATATTTTTTCCGATATTTGTTAACTTAGACATTTTTGGTTAAAATTTTCGTGAATACATATACTGTGACATTTTACTAGCTTTTCACTTTTCCTAATATTTTTCACTTTTTCAATCATTTTTTCAATACTTTATGATTTTCACTTTCTTTTGACCGTAAATGACCTTAGACATTTTTGGTCAATGTTTTAATGAACACATGTAATGTGACATTTTACTAACTTTTCATTTTTCCTAAACTTTTCCCTTTGGTCAATCATTTTTTCAATACTATATGATTTTCACATTTTTTTGAACCTTAGTGACCTTTGACATTTTTGGTCAAAATTTTCATGAAAACATATACTTTGACATTTTACAAACTTTTCATTTTTCCTAATATTTTTCACTTTGTCAAACATTTTTTCAATACTTGATGATTTTCACATTTCTTTGAACGTAAGTGACATTCGACATTTTTGGTCAAAATTTTCATTAATACATATACTTTGACATTTTACAAACTTTTCATTTTTCCTAATATTTTTCACTTTTCAATCATTTTTTCAATACTTGATGATTTTCACATTTTTTTAACTTTCGTGACCTTTGACATTTTCGGTCAAAATTTTCATTAATACATATACTTTGACATTTTACAAACTTTTCATTCTTCCTAATATTTTTCACTATGTCAATCATTTTTTCAATATTTTATGGTTTTCACTTTACTTTGAACGTAAGTGATCTTGGACATTTTTGGTCAAAATTTTCATGGACACATGTACTGTGACATTTTACAAACTTTTCACTTTTCCTAATATTTTTCACTTTGTCAACCATTTTTTTAATACTTTATGATTTTCATATTTTTTCCGATATTTGTTAACTCAGACATTTTTGGTTAAAATTTTCGTGAATACACGTACTTTGACACTTTACTAACTTTTCACTTTTCCCAATATTTTTCACTTGGTCAACCATTTTTTCAATACTTTATGATTTTCACATTTTTTGAAATTTAGTGACCTTGGACATTTTCGGTAAAAATTTTCATGAATACTTATACTTTGACATTTTACCAACTTTTCCTAATGTTTTTCACTTTGTCAATCATTTTTCAATACTTTATTGTTTTCACTTTCTTTTGAACGTAATTGACGTCAGACATTTTTGGTCAAAATTTCATGAACACATGTACTGTGACATTTTACTAACTTTTCACTTTTCGTAATATTTTTCACTTTGTCAATCATTTTTTCAATACTTTATGATTTTCACTTTCCTTTGAACCGAAGTGACCTTAGACATTTTGGGTCAAAATTTCATGAACACATGTACTGTGACATTTTACTTACTTTTCACTTTTCGTAATATTTTTCACTTTGTCAACCATTTTTTCAATACTTTATGATTTTCACATTTTTTGAACGTTAGTGACCTTAGACATTTTCGGTCAAAATTTTCATTAATACATATACTTTGACATTTTACAAACTTTTCATTTTTCCTAATATTTTTCACTTTGTCAATCATTTTTTCAATACTTTATGATTTTCACTTTCCTTTGAACCTAAGTGACCTTAGACATTTTGGGTCAAAATTTTAATGAACACATGTACTGTAACATTTTACTAACTTTTCATTTTTCCCAATATTTTTCACTTTGTCAACCATTTTTTCAATACTTTATGATTTTCACTTTCTTTTGAACGTAGGTGACCTTAGACATTTTCGGTCAAAATTTTCATGAATACATGTACTGTGACATTTTACTAACTTTTCACTTTTCCTAAACTTTTCCCCTTGGTCAATCATTTTTTCAATAGTATATGATTTTATCATTTTTTTTAACGTTAGTGACCTTTGACATTTTTGGTCAAAATTTTCATAAATAACTATACTTTGACATTTTACAAACTTTTCATTTTTCCTAATATTTCTCACTTTGTCAATCATTTTTTCAATATTTTATGATTTTCACTTTACTTTGAACGTAAGTGATCTTGGACATTTTTGGTCAAAATTTTCATGGACACATGTACTGTGACATTTTACAAACTTTTCACTTTTCCTAATATTTTTCACTTTGTCAACCATTTTTTTAATACTTTATGATTTTCATATTTTTTCCGATATTTGTTAACTCAGACATTTTTGGTTAAAATTTTCGTGAATACACGTACTTTAACACTTTACTAACTTTACACTTTTCCCAATATTTTTCACTTTGTCAACCATTTTTTCAATACTTTATGATTTTCACATTTTTTGAACGTTAGTGACCTTAGACATTTTTGGACAAAATTTTCATTAATACATATACTTTGACATTTTACAAACTTTTCATTTTTCCTAATATTTTTCACTTTGTCAATCATTTTTTCAAAACTTGATGATTTTCACTTTCTTTTGAACGTAAGTGACCTCATACTTTTTTGGCCAAAATTTTCATGAACACATGTACTGTGACATTTTACTAACTTTTCATTTTTCCCAATATTTTTCACTTTGTCAACCATTTTTTCAATATTTTATGATTTTCACTTTACTTTGAACATAAGTGACCTTGGACATTTTTGGTCAAAATTTTCATGGACACATGTACTGTGACATTTTACAAACTTTTCACTTTTCCTAATATTTTTCACTTTGTCAACCATTTTTTCAATACTTTATGATTTTCATATTTTTTCCGATATTTGTTAACTTAGACATTTTTGGTTAAAATTTTCGTGAATACATATACTGTGACATTTTACTAGCTTTTCACTTTTCCTAATATTTTTCACTTTGTCAAACATTTTTTCAATACTTGATGATTTTCACATTTCTTTGAACGTAAGTGACATTCGACATTTTTGGTCAAAATTTTCATTAATACATATACTTTGACATTTTACAAACTTTTCATTATTCCTAATATTTTTCACTTTTCAATCATTTTTTCAATACTTGATGATTTTCACATTTTTTGAACTTTCGTGACCTTTGACATTTTCGGTCAAAATTTTCATTAATACATATACTTTGACATTTTACAAACTTTTCATTTTTCCTAATATTTTTCGCTTTGTCAAATCATTTTTTCAATACTTGATGATTTTCACATTTTTTGAACTTTCGTGACCTTAGACATTTTCGGTCAAAATTTTCATGAATACATGTACTGTGACATTTTACTAACGTTTCACTTTTCCTAAACTTTTCCCCTTGGTCAATCATTTTTTCAATAGTATATGATTTTATCATTTTTTTTAACGTTAGTGACCTTTGACATTTTTGGTCAAAATTTTCATGGACACATGTACTGTGACATTTTACAAACTTTTCACTTTTCCTAATATTTTTCACTTTGTCAACCATTTTTTCAATACTTTACGATTTTCATATTTTTTCCGATATTTGTTAACTTAGACATTTTTGGTTAAAATTTTCGTGAATACATATACTGTGACATTTTACTAGCTTTTCACTTTTCCTAATATTTTTCACTTTTTCAATCATTTTTTCAATACTTTATGATTTTCACTTTCTTTTGAACGTAAATGACCTTAGACATTTTTGGTCAATGTTTTAATGAACACATGTAATGTGACATTTTACTAACTTTTCATTTTTCCTAAACTTTTCCCTTTGGTCAATCATTTTTTCAATACTATATGATTTTCACATTTTTTTGAACCTTAGTGACCTTTGACATTTTTGGTCATAATTTTCATGAATACATATACTTTGACATTTTACAAACTTTTCATTTTTCCTAATATTTTTCACTTTGTCAAACATTTTTTCAATACTTGATGATTTTCACATTTCTTTGAACGTAAGTGACATTCGACATTTTTGGTCAAAATTTTCATTAATACATATACTTTGACATTTTACAAACTTTTCATTTTTCCTAATATTTTTCACTTTTCAATCATTTTTTCAATACTTGATGATTTTCACATTTTTTTAACTTTCGTGACCTTTGACATTTTCGGTCAAAATTTTCATTAATACATATACTTTGACATTTTACAAACTTTTCATTTTTCCTAATATTTTTCACTTTGTCAATCATTTTTTCAATATTTTATGATTTTCACATTACTTTGAACGTAAGTGATCTTGGACATTTTTGGTCAAAATTTTCATGGACACATGTACTGTGACATTTTACAAACTTTTCACTTTTCCTAATATTTTTCACTTTGTCAACCATTTTTTTAATACTTTATGATTTTCATATTTTTTCCGATATTTGTTAACTCAGACATTTTTGGTTAAAATTTTCGTGAATACACGTACTTTGACACTTTACTAACTTTTCACTTATCCCAATATTTTTCACTTGGTCAACCATTTTTTCAATACTTTATGATTTTCACATTTTTTGAAATTTAGTGACCTTAGACATTTTCGGTAAAAATTTTCATGAATACTTATACTTTGACATTTTACCAACTTTTCACTTTTCCTAATGTTTTTCACTTTGTCAATCATTTTTCAATACTTTATTGTTTTCACTTTCTTTTGAACGTAATTGACGTCAGACATTTTTGGTCAAAATTTCATGAACACATGTACTGTGACATTTTACTAACTTTTCACTTTTCGTAATATTTTTCACTTTGTCAATCATTTTTTCAATACTTTATGATTTTCACTTTCCTTTGAACCTAAGTGACCTTAGACATTTTGGGTCAAAATTTTAATGAACACATGTACTGTAACATTTTACTAACTTTTCATTTTTCCCAATATTTTTCACTTTGTCAACCATTTTTTCAATACTTTATGATTTTCACTTTTTTTTGAACGTAAGTGACCTTAGACATTTTCGGTCAAAATTTTCATGAATACATGTACTGTGACATTTTACTAACTTTTCACTTTTCCTAAACTTTTCCCCTTGGTCAATCATTTTTTCAATAGTATATGATTTTATCATTTTTTTTAACGTTAGTGACCTTTGACATTTTTGGTCAAAATTTTCATAAATAACTATACTTTGACATTTTACAAACTTTTCATTTTTCCTAATATTTTTCACTTTGTCAATCATTTTTTCAATATTTTATGATTTTCACTTTACTTTGAACGTAAGTGATCTTGGACATTTTTGGTCAAAATTTTCATGGACACATGTACTGTGACATTTTACAAACTTTTCACTTTTCCTAATATTTTTCACTTTGTCAACCATTTTTTTAATACTTTATGATTTTCATATTTTTTCCGATATTTGTTAACTCAGACATTTTTGGTTAAAATTTTCGTGAATACACGTACTTTAACACTTTACTAACTTTACACTTTTCCCAATATTTTTCACTTTGTCAACCATTTTTTCAATACTTTATGATTTTCACATTTTTTGAACGTTAGTGACCTTAGACATTTTTGGACAAAATTTTCATTAATACATATACTTTGACATTTTACAAACTTTTCATTTTTCCTAATATTTTTCACTTTGTCAATCATTTTTTCAAAACTTGATGATTTTCACTTTCTTTTGAACGTAAGTGACCTCATACTTTTTTGGCCAAAATTTTCATGGACACATGTACTGTGACATTTTACAAACTTTTCACTTTTCCTAATATTTTTCACTTTGTCAACCATTTTTTTAATACTTTATGATTTTCATATTTTTTCCGATATTTGTTAACTTAGACATTTTTGGTTAAAATTTTCGTGAATACATATACTGTGACATTTTACTAGCTTTTCACTTTTCCTAATATTTTTCACTTTTTCAATCATTTTTTCAATACTTTATGATTTTCACTTTCTTTTGAACGTAAATGACCTTAGACATTTTTGGTCAAAATTTTAATGAACACATGTAATGTGACATTTTACTAACTTTTCATTTTTCCTAAACTTTTCCCTTTGGTCAATCATTTTTTCAATACTATATGATTTTCACATTTTTTTGAACGTCAGTGACCTTTGACATTTTTGGTCAAAATTTTCATGAATACATATACTTTGACATTTTACAAACTTTTCATTTTTCCTAATATTTTTCACTTTGTCAAACATTTTTTCAATACTTGATGATTTTCACATTTCTTTGAACGTAAGTGACATTCGACATTTTTGGTCAAAATTTTCATTAATACATATACTTTGACATTTTACAAACTTTTCATTTTTCCTAATATTTTTCACTTTTCAATCATTTTTTCAATACTTGATGATTTTCACATTTTTTGAACTTTCGTGACCTTTGACATTTTCGGTCAAAATTTTCATTAATACATATACTTTGACATTTTACAAACTTTTCATTTTTCCTAATATTTTTCACTTTGTCAATCATTTTTTCGATACTTCATGATTTTCACTTTTTTTTGAACGTAAGTGACCCTAGACATTTTCGGTCAAAATTTTCATGAATACATATACTTTGACATTTTCCTAATATTTTTCACTTTGTCAATCATTTTTTCAATATTTTATGATTTTCACATTACTTTGAACGTAAGTGATCTTGGATATTTTTGGTCAAAATTTTCATGGACACATGTACTGTGACATTTTACAAACTTTTCACTTTTCCTAATATTTTTCACTTTGTCAACAATTTTTTTAATACTTTATGATTTTCATATTTTTTCCGATATTTGTTAACTCAGACATTTTTGGTTAAAATTTTCCTGAATACACGTACTTTGACACTTTACTAACTTTTCACTTTTCCTAATGTTTTTCACTTTGTCAATCATTTTTTCAATACTTTATTATTTTCACTTTCTTTTGAACGTAATTGACCTCAGACATTTTTGGTCAAAATTTCATGAACACATGTACTGTGACATTTTACTAACTTTTCACTTTTCGTAATATTTTTCACTTTGTCAATCATTTTTTCAATACTTTATGATTTTCACTTTCCTTTGAACCGAAGTGACCTTAGACATTTTGGGTCAAAATTTCATGAACACATGTACTGTGACATTTTACTTACTTTTTACTTTTCGTAATATTTTTCACTTTGTCAACCATTTTTTCAATACTTTATGATTTTCACATTTTTTGAACGTTAGTGACCTTACACATTTTCGGTCAAAATTTTCATTAATACATATACTTTGACATTTTACAAACTTTTCATTTTTCCTAATATTTTTCACTTTGTCAATCATTTTTTCAAAACTTGATGATTTTCACTTTCTTTTGAACGTAAGTGACCTCATATTTTTTTGGCCAAAATTTTCATGAACACATGTACTGTGACATTTTACTAACTTTTCATTTTTCCCAATATTTTTCACTTTGTGAACCATTTTTTCAATATTTTATGATTTTCACTTTGCTTTGAACATAAGTGACCTTGGACATTTTTGGTCAAAATTTTCATGGACACATGTATTTTGACATTTTACAAACTTTTCACTTTTCCTAATATTTTTCACTTTGTCAACCATTTTTTCAATACTTTATGATTTTCATATTTTTTCCGATATTTGTTAACTTACACATTTTTGGTTAAAATTTTCGTGAATACATATACTGTGACATTTTACTAGCTTTTCACTTTTCCTATTATTTTTCACTTTTTCAATCATTTTTTCAATACTTTATGATTTTCACTTTCCTTTGAACGTAAGTGACCTTAAACATTTTTGGTCAAAATTTCATGAACACATTTACTGTGACATTCTACTAACTTTTCACTTTTCGTAATATTTTTCACTTTGTCAATCATTTTTTCAATACTTTATGATTTTCACTTTCTTTTGAACGTAAGTGACCTTAGACATTTTTGGTCAAAATTTTAATGAACACATGTAATGTGACATTTTACTAACTTTTCACTTTTCCTAATATTTTTCACTTTGTCAAACATTTTTTCAATACTTGATGATTTTCACGTTTCTTTGAACGTAAGTGACATTCGACATTTTTGGTCAAAATTTTCATTAATACATATACTTTGACATTTTACAAACTTTTCATTTTTCCTAATATTTTTCACTTTTCAATCATTTTTTCAATACTTGATGATTTTCAGTTTCTTTTGAACGTAAGTGACCTTATACTTTTTTGGCCAAAATTTTCATGAACACATGTACTGCGACAATTTACTAACTTTTCATTTTTCCCAATATTTTTCACTTTGTCAACCATTTTTTCAATACTTTATGATTTTCACATTTTTTGAACTTTCGTGACCTTTGACATTTTCGGTCAAAATTTTCATGAACACATTTACTATGACATTTAACTAACTTTTCCCAATATTTTTCACTTTTTCAACCATTTTTTCAATACTTTATGATTTTCACATTTTTTGAACGTTAGTGAAAAGTCAACCATTTTTTAAATACTATATGATTTTCACATTTTTTGAACGTTCGTGACCTTAGACATTTTCGGTCAAAATTTTCATGAATACATATACTTTGACATTTTCCTAATATTTTTCACTTTGTCAATCATTTTTTCAATATTTTATGATTTTCACTTTACTTTGAACGTAAGTGATCTTGGACATTTTTGGTCAAAATTTTCATGGATACATGTACTGTGACATTTTACAAACTTTTCACTTTTCCTAATTTTTTCATTTTGTCAACCATTTTTTTAATACTTTATGATTTTCATATTTTTTCCGATATTTGTTAACTCAGACATTTTTGGTTAAAATTTTGGTGAATACACGTACTTTGACACTTTACTAACTTTTCACTTTTCTTAATATTTTTCACTTTGTCAACCATTTTTTCAATACTTTATGATTTTCACATTTTTTGAACGTTAGTGACCTTAGACATTTTCGGTAAAAATTTTCATGAATACTTATACTTTGACATTTTACTAACTTTTCACTTTTCCTAATGTTTTTCATTTTGTCAATCATTTTTTCAATACTTTATTATTTTCACTTTCTTTTGAACGTAATTGACCTCAGACAATTTTGGTCAAAATTTCATGAACACATGTACTGTGACATTTTACTAACTTTTCACTTTTCGTAATATTTTTCACTTTGTCAATCATTTTTTCAATACTTTATGATTTTCACTTTACTTTGAACGTAAGTGATCTTGGACATTTTTGGTCAAAATTTTCATGGACACATGTACTGTGACATTTTACAGACTTTTCACTTTTTCTAATATTTTTCACTTTGTCAACCATTTTTTCAATACTTTATGATTTTCATATTTTTTCCGATATTTGTTAACTTAGACATTTTTGGTTAAAATTTTCGTGAATACATATACTGTGACATTTTACTAGCTTTTCACTTTTCCTAATATTTTTCACTTTTTCAATCATTTTTTCAATACTTTATGATTTTCACTTTCTTTTGAACGTAAATGACCTTAGACATTTTTGGTCAAAATTTTAATGAACACATGTAATGTGACATTTTACTAACTTTTCATTTTTCCTAAACTTTTCCCTTTGGTCAATCATTTTTTCAATACTATATGATTTTCACATTTTTTTGAACGTCAGTGACCTTTGACATTTTTGGTCAAAATTTTCATGAATACATATACTTTGACATTTTACAAACTTTTCATTTTTCCTAATATTTTTCACTTTGTCAAACATTTTTTCAATACTTGATGATTTTCACATTTCTTTGAACGTAAGTGACATTCGACATTTTTGGTCAAAATTTTCATTAATACATATACTTTGACATTTTACAAACTTTTCATTATTCCTAATATTTTTCACTTTTCAATCATTTTTTCAATACTTGATGATTTTCACATTTTTTGAACTTTCGTGACCTTTGACATTTTCGGTCAAAATTTTCATTAATACATATACTTTGACATTTTACAAACTTTTCATTTTTCCTAATATTTTTCGCTTTGTCAATCATTTTTTCAATACTTGATGATTTTCACATTTTTTGAACTTTCGTGACCTTAGACATTTTCGGTCAAAATTTTCATGAATACATGTACTGTGACATTTTACTAACGTTTCACTTTTCCTAAACTTTTCCCCTTGGTCAATCATTTTTTCAATAGTATATGATTTTATCATTTTTTTTAACGTTAGTGACCTTTGACATTTTTGGTCAAAATTTTCATAAATAAATATACTTTGACATTTTACAAACTTTTCATTTTTCCTAACATTTTTCACTTTGTCAATCATTTTTTCAATATTTTATGATTTTCACTTTACTTTGAACGTAAGTGATCTTGGACATTTTTGGTCAAAATTTTCATGGACACATGTACTGTGACATTTTACAAACTTTTCACTTTTCCTAATATTTTTCACTTTGTCAACCATTTTTTTAATACTTTATGATTTTCATATTTTTTCCGATATTTGTTAACTCAGACATTTTTGGTTAAAATTTTCGTGAATACACGTACTTTGACATTTTACAAACTTTTCATTTTTCCTAATATTTTTCACTTTGTCAATCATTTTTTCAAAACTTGATGATTTTCACTTTCTTTTGAACATAAGTGACCTCATACTTGTTTGGCCAAAATTTTCATGAACACATGTACTGTGACATTTTACTAACTTTTCATTTTTCCCAATATTTTTCACTTTGTCAACCATTTTTTCAATATTTTATGATTTTCACTTTACTTTGAACATAAGTGACCTTGGACATTTTTGGTCAAAATTTTCATGGACACATGTACTGTGACATTTTACAAACTTTTCACTTTTCCTAATATTTTTCACTTTGTCAACCATTTTTTCAATACTTTATGATTTTCATATTTTTTCCGATATTTGTTAACTTAGACATTTTTGGTTAAAATTTTCGTGAATACATATACTGTGACATTTTACTAGCTTTTCACTTTTCCTAATATTTTTCACTTTTTCAATCATTTTTTCAATACTTTATGATTTTCACTTTCTTTTGAACGTAAATGACCTTAGACATTTTTGGTCAAAATTTTAATGAACACATGTAATGTGACATTTTACTAACTTTTCATTTTTCCTAAACTTTTCCCTTTGGTCAATCATTTTTTCAATACTATATGATTTTCACATTTTTTTGAACCTTAGTGACCTTTGACATTTTTGGTCAAAATTTTCATGAATACATATACTTTGACATTTTACAAACTTTTCATTTTTCCTAATATTTTTCACTTTGTCAAACATTTTTTCAATACTTGATGATTTTCACATTTCTTTGAACGTAAGTGACATTCGACATTTTTGGTCAAAATTTTCATTAATACATATACTTTGACATTTTACAAACTTTTCATTTTTCCTAATATTTTTCACTTTTCAATCATTTTTTCAATACTTGATGATTTTCACATTTTTTGAACTTTCGTGACCTTTGACATTTTCGGTCAAAATTTTCATTAATACATATACTTTGACATTTTACAAACTTTTCATTTTTCCTAATATTTTTCACTTTGTCAATCATTTTTTCGATACTTCATGATTTTCACTTTTTTTTGAACGTAAGTGACCCTAGACATTTTCGGTCAAAATTTTCATGAATACATGTACTGTGACATTTTACAAACTTTTCACTTTTCCTAATATTTTTCACTTTGTCAACAATTTTTTTAATACTTTATGATTTTCATATTTTTTCCGATATTTGTTAACTCAGACATTTTTGGTTAAAATTTTCCTGAATACACGTACTTTGACACTTTACTAACTTTTCACTTTTCCTAATGTTTTTCACTTTGTCAATCATTTTTTCAATACTTTATTATTTTCACTTTCTTTTGAACGTAATTGACCTCAGACATTTTTGGTCAAAATTTCATGAACACATGTACTGTGACATTTTACTAACTTTTCACTTTTCGTAATATTTTTCACTTTGTCAATCATTTTTTCAATACTTTATGATTTTCACTTTCCTTTGAACCGAAGTGACCTTAGACATTTTGGGTCAAAATTTCATGAACACATGTACTGTGACATTTTACTTACTTTTTACTTTTCGTAATATTTTTCACTTTGTCAACCATTTTTTCAATACTTTATGATTTTCACATTTTTTGAACGTTAGTGACCTTACACATTTTCGGTCAAAATTTTCATTAATACATATACTTTGACATTTTACAAACTTTTCATTTTTCCTAATATTTTTCACTTTGTCAATCATTTTTTCAAAACTTGATGATTTTCACTTTCTTTTGAACGTAAGTGACCTCATATTTTTTTGGCCAAAATTTTCATGAACACATGTACTGTGACATTTTACTAACTTTTCATTTTTCCCAATATTTTTCACTTTGTGAACCATTTTTTCAATATTTTATGATTTTCACTTTGCTTTGAACATAAGTGACCTTGGACATTTTTGGTCAAAATTTTCATGGACACATGTATTTTGACATTTTACAAACTTTTCACTTTTCCTAATATTTTTCACTTTGTCAACCATTTTTTCAATACTTTATGATTTTCATATTTTTTCCGATATTTGTTAACTTACACATTTTTGGTTAAAATTTTCGTGAATACATATACTGTGACATTTTACTAGCTTTTCACTTTTCCTAATATTTTTCACTTTTTCAATCATTTTTTCAATACTTTATGATTTTCACTTTCCTTTGAACGTAAGTGACCTTAAACATTTTTGGTCAAAATTTCATGAACACATTTACTGTGACATTCTACTAACTTTTCACTTTTCGTAATATTTTTCACTTTGTCAATCATTTTTTCAATACTTTATGATTTTCACTTTCTTTTGAACGTAAGTGACCTTAGACATTTTTGGTCAAAATTTTAATGAACACATGTAATGTGACATTTTACTAACTTTTCACTTTTCCTAATATTTTTCACTTTGTCAAACATTTTTTCAATACTTGATGATTTTCACGTTTCTTTGAACGTAAGTGACATTCGACATTTTTGCTCAAAATTTTCATTAATACATATACTTTGACATTTTACAAACTTTTCATTTTTCCTAATATTTTTCACTTTTCAATCATTTTTTCAATACTTGATGATTTTCAGTTTCTTTTGAACGTAAGTGACCTTATACTTTTTTGGCCAAAATTTTCATGAACACATGTACTGTGACAATTTACTAACTTTTCATTTTTCACAATATTTTTCACTTTGTCAACCATTTTTTCAATACTTTATGATTTTCACATTTTTTGAACTTTCGTGACCTTTGACATTTTCGGTCAAAATTTTCATGAACACATTTACTGTGACATTTAACTAAGTTTTCCCAATATTTTTCACTTTTTCAACCATTTTTTCAATACTTTATGATTTTCACATTTTTTGAACGTTAGTGAAAAGTCAACCATTTTTTCAATACTATATGATTTTCACATTTTTTGAACGTTCGTGACCTTAGACATTTTCGGTCAAAATTTTCATGAATACATATACTTTGACATTTTCCTAATATTTTTCACTTTGTCAATCATTTTTTCAATATTTTATGATTTTCACTTTACTTTGAACGTAAGTGATCTTGGACATTTTTGGTCAAAATTTTCATGGATACATGTACTGTGACATTTTACAAACTTTTCACTTTTCCTAATTTTTTCATTTTGTCAACCATTTTTTTAATACTTTATGATTTTCATATTTTTTCCGATATTTGTTAACTCAGACATTTTTGGTTAAAATTTTGGTGAATACACGTACTTTGACACTTTACTAACTTTTCACTTTTCTTAATATTTTTCACTTTGTCAACCATTTTTTCAATACTTTATGATTTTCACATTTTTTGAACGTTAGTGACCTTAGACATTTTCGGTAAAAATTTTCATGAATACTTATACTTTGACATTTTACTAACTTTTCACTTTTCCTAATGTTTTTCACTTTGTCAATCATTTTTTCAATACTTTATTATTTTCACTTTCTTTTGAACGTAATTGACCTCAGACAATTTTGGTCAAAATTTCATGAACACATGTACTGTGACATTTTACTAACTTTTCACTTTTCCTAATATTTTTCACTTTGTCAACCATTTTTTTAATACTTTATGATTTTCATATTTTTTCCGATATTTGTTAACTCAGTCATTTTTGGTTGAAATTTTCGTGAATACACGTACTTTAACACTTTACTAACTTTTCCCTTTTCCCAATATTTTTCACTTTGTCAACCATTTTTTCAATACTTTATGATTTTCACATTTTTTGAACATTAGTGACCTTAGACATTTTCGGACAAAATTTTCATTAATACATATACTTTGACATTTTACAAACTTTTCATTTTTCCTAATATTTTTCACTTTGTCAATCATTTTTTCAAAACTTGATGATTTTCACTTTCTTTTGAACGTAATTGACCTTATACTTTTTTGGCCAAAATTTTCATGAACACATGTACTGTGACATTTTACTAACTTTTCATTTTTCCCAATATTTTTCACTTTGTCAATCATTTTTTCAATATTTTATGATTTTCACTTTACTTTGAACGTAAGTGATCTTGGACATTTTTGGTCAAAATTTTCATGGACACATGTACTGTGACATTTTACAAACTTTTCACTTTTCCTAATTTTTTCATTTTGTCAACCATTTTTTTAATACTTTATGATTTTCATATTTTTTCCGATATTTGTTAACTCAGACATTTTTGGTTAAAATTTTCGTGAATACACGTACTTTGACACTTTACTAACTTTTCACTTTTCTTAATATTTTTCACTTTGTCAACCATTTTTTCAATACTTTATGATTTTCACATTTTTTGAACGTTAGTGACCTTAGACATTTTCGGTAAAAATTTTCATGAATACTTATACTTTGACATTTTACCAACTTTTCACTTTTCCTAATGTTTTTCACTTTGTCAATCATTTTTTCAATACTTTATTATTTTCACTTTCTTTTGAACGTAATTGACCTCAGACATTTTTGGTCAAAATTTCATGAACACATGTACTTTGACATTTTACTAACTTTTCACTTTTCGTAATATTTTTCACTTTGTCAATCATTTTTTCAATACTTTATGATTTTCACTTTACTTTGAACGTAAGTGATCTTGGACATTTTTGGTCAAAATTTTCATGGACACATGTACTTTGACATTTTACAAACTTTTCACTTTTCCTAATATTTTTCACTTTGTCAACCATTTTTTTAATACTTTATGATTTTCATATTTTTTCCGATATTTGTTAACTCAGTCATTTTTGGTTAAAATTTTCGTGAATACACGTACTTTAACACTTTACTAACTTTTCCCTTTTCCCAATATTTTTCACTTTGTCAACCATTTTTTCAATACTTTATGATTTTCACATTTTTTGAACGTTAGTGACCTTAGACATTTTCGGTCAAAATTTTCATTAATACATATACTTTGACATTTTACAAACTTTTCATTTTTCCTAATATTTTTCACTTTGTCAATCATTTTTTCAAAACTTGATGATTTTCACTTTCTTTTGAACGTAAGTGACCTTATACTTTTTTGGCCAAAATTTTCATGAACACATGTACTGTGACATTTTACTAACTTTTCATTTTTCCCAATATTTTTCACTTTGTCAACCATTTTTTCAATTTTTAAGATTTTCACTTTACTTTGAACGTAAGTGACCCTGGACATTTTTGGTCAAAATTTTCATGGACACATGTACTGTGACATTTTACAAACTTTTCACTTTTCCCAATATTTTTCACTTTTTTCAACCATTTTTTCAATACTTTATGATTTTAACTTTCCTTTGAACGTAGGTGACCTTAGACATTTTTGGTCAAAATTTCATGAACACATGTACTGTGATATTTTAGTAACTTTTCATTTTTCCCAATATTTTTCACTTTGTCAACCATTTTTTCAATACTTTATGATTTTCACATTTTTTGAACGTTAGTGAAAAGTCAACCATTTTTTCAATACTATATGATTTTCACATTTTTTGAACGTTCGTGACCTTAGACATTTTCGGTCAAAATTTTCATGAATACATATACTTTAACATTTTCCTAATATTTTTCACTTTGTCAATCATTTTTTCAATATTTTATGATTTTCACTTTACTTTGAACGTAAGTGATCTTGGACATTTTTGGTCAAAATTTTCATGGACACATATACTGTGACATTTTACAAACTTTTCACTTTTCCTAATATTTTTCACTTTGTCAACCATTTTTTTAATACTTTATTATTTTCATATTTTTTCCGATATTTGTTAACTCAGACATTTTTGGTTAAAATTTTCGTGAATACACGTACTTTGACACTTTACTAACTTTTCACTTATCCCAATATTTTTCACTTTGTCAACCATTTTTTCAATACTTTATGATTTTCACATTTTTTGAACGTTAGTGACCTTAGACATTTTCGGTCAAAATTTTCATTAATACATATACTTTGACATTTTACAAACTTTTCATTTTTCCTAATATTTTTCACTTTGTCAATCATTTTTTCAAAACTTGATGATTTTCACTTTCTTTTGAACGTAAGTGACCTTATACTTTTTTGGCCAAAATTTTCATGAACACATGTACTGTGACATTTTACTAACTTTTCATTTTTCCCAATATTTTTCACTTTGTCAACCATTTTTTCAATATTTTATGATTTTCACTTTACTTTGAACGTAAGTGACCTTAGACATTTTTGGTCAAAATTTCATGAACACATGTACTTTGATATTTTAGTAACTTTTCATTTTTCCCAATATTTTTCACTTTGTCAACCATTTTTTCAATACTTTATGATTTTCACATTTTTTGAACGTTAGTGAAAAGTCAACCATTTTTTCAATACTATATGATTTTCACATTTTTTGAACGTTCGTGACCTTAGACATTTTCGGTCAAAATTTTCATGAATACATATACTTTAACATTTTCCTAATATTTTTCACTTTGTCAATCATTTTTTCAATATTTTATGATTTTCACTTTACTTTGAACGTAAGTGATCTTGGACATTTTTGGTCAAAATTTTCATGGACACATGTACTGTGACATTTTACAAACTTTTCACTTTTCCCAATATTTTTCACTTTTTTCAACCATTTTTTCAATACTTTATGATTTTAACTTTCCTTTGAACGTAGGTGACCTTAGACATTTTTGGTCAAAATTTCATGAACACATGTACTGTGATATTTTAGTAACTTTTCATTTTTCCCAATATTTTTCACTTTGTCAACCATTTTTTCAATGCTTTATGATTTTCACATTTTTTGAACGTTAGTGAAAAGTCAAACATTTTTTCAATACTATATGATTTTCACATTTTTTGAACGTTCGTGACCTTAGACATTTTCGGTCAAAATTTTCATGAATACATATACTTTAACATTTTCCTAATATTTTTCACTTTGTCAATCATTTTTTCAATATTTTATGATTTTCACTTTACTTTGAACGTAAGTGATCTTGGACATTTTTGGTCAAAATTTTCATGGACACATGTACTGTGACATTTTACAAACTTTTCACTTTTCCTAATATTTTTCACTTTGTCAACCATTTTTTTAATACTTTATGATTTTCATATTTTTTCCGATATTTGTTAACTCAGACATTTTTGGTTAAAATTTTCGTGAATACACGTACTTTGACACTTTACTAACTTTTCACTTTTCTTAATATTTTTCACTTTGTCAACCATTTTTTCAATACTTTATGATTTTCACATTTTTTGAACGTTAGTGACCTTAGACATTTTCGGTAAAAATTTTCATGAATACTTATACTTTGACATTTTACTAACTTTTCACTTTTCCTAATGTTTTTCACTTTGTCAATCATTTTTTCAATACTTTATTATTTTCACTTTCTTTTGAACGTAATTGACCTCAGACATTTTTGGTCAAAATTTCATGAACACATGTACTGTGACATTTTACTAACTTTTCACTTTTCGTAATATTTTTCACTTTGTCAATCATTTTTTCAATACTTTATGATTTTCACTTTACTTTGAACGTAAGTGATCTTGGACATTTTTGGTCAAAATTTTCATGGACACATGTACTGTGACATTTTACTAACTTTTCACTCTGTCAATCATTTTTTCAATTTTTTATGATTTTCACTTTACTTTGAACGTAAGTGACCTTGGACATTTTTGGTCAAAATTTTCATGGACACATGTACTGTGACATTTTACTAACTTTTCACTTTTCCTAATATTTTTCACTTTTTCAATCATTTTTTCAATACTTTATGATTTTAACTTTCCTTTGAATGTAAGTGACCTTAAACATTTTTGGTCAAAATTTCATGAACACATTTACTGTGACATTTTACTAACTTTTCACTTTTCGTAATATTTTTCACTTTGTCAATCATTTTTTCAATACTTTATGATTTTCACTTTCTTTTGAACGTAAGTGACCTTAGACATTTTTGGTCAAAATTTTAATGAAGACATGTAATGTGACATTTTACTAACTTTTCACTTTTCCTTAACTTTTCCCCTTGGTTGGTCATTTTTTCAATACTATATGATTTTCACATTTTTTTGAACGTTAGTGACCTTTGACATTTTTGGTCAAAATTTTCATGAATACATATACTTTGACATTTTACAAACTTTTCATTTTTCCTAATATTTTTCACTTTGTCAATCATTTTTTCAATACTTGATGATTTTCACTTTCTTTTGAACGTTCGTGACCTTATACTTTTTTGGCCAAAATTTTCATGAACACATGTACTGTGACATTTTACTAACTTTTCAAATTGTCAATCATTTTTTCAATATTTTATGATTTTCACTTTACTTTGAACGTCAGTGACCTTAGACATTTTCGGTAAAAATTTTCATGAATACTTATACTGTGACATTTTACTAACTTTTCACTTTTCCTAATATTTTTCACTTTGTCAATCATTTTTTCAATTCTTTATGATTTTCACTTTCCTCTGAACGTAAGTGACCTTAGATATTTCATGTCAAAATTTCATGAACACATGTACTGTGACATTTCACTAACGTTTTACTTTCCGGAATATTTTTCACTTTGTCAATCATTTTTTAAATACTTTATGATTTTCACTTTCTTTTGAACGTAAGTGACCTCAGACATTTTTGGTCAAAATTTTCATGAACACATGTACTGTGACATTTTACTAACTTTTTACTTTTCGTAATATTTTTCACTTTGTCCACCATTTTTTCAATACTTTATGATTTTCACATTTTTTGATCGTTCGTGACCTTAGACATTTTCGGTCAAAATTTTCATGAATATATATACTGATACATTTTACTAACTTTTCATTTTTCCCAATATTTTTCACTTTGTCAACCATTTTTTCAATACTTTATGATTTTCACATTTTTTGAA
This sequence comes from Fistularia commersonii, assembly GCF_037954325.1. NCBI lineage: Eukaryota > Metazoa > Chordata > Actinopteri > Syngnathiformes > Fistulariidae > Fistularia > Fistularia commersonii. The sequence continues at coordinate 13,990,753 of NC_141307.1, forward strand.
CGTTAGTGAAAAGTCAACCATTTTTTCAATACTATATGATTTTCACATTTTTTGAACGTTCATGACCTTAGACATTTTCGGTCAAAATTTTCATGAATACATATACTTTGACATTTTCCTAATATTTTTCACTTTGTCAATCATTTTTTCAATATTTTATGATTTTCACTTTACTTTGAACGTAAGTGATCTTGGACGTTTTTGGTCAAAATTTTCATGGACACATGTACTGTGACATTTTACAAACTTTTCACTTTTCCTAATTTTTTCATTTTGTCAACCATTTTTTTAATACTTTATGATTTTCATATTTTTTCCGATATTTGTTAACTCAGACATTTTTGGTTAAAATTTTCGTGAATACACGTACTTTGACACTTTACTAACTTTTCACTTTTCTTAATATTTTTCACTTTGTCAACCATTTTTTCAATACTTTATGATTTTCACATTTTTTGAACGTTAGTGACCTTAGACATTTTCGGTAAAAATTTTCATGAATACTTATACTTTGACATTTTACTAACTTTTCACTTTTCCTAATGTTTTTCACTTTGTCAATCATTTTTTCAATACTTTATTATTTTCACTTTCTTTTGAACGTAATTGACCTCAGACATTTTTGGTCAAAATTTTCATGGACACATGTACTTTGACATTTTACAAACTTTTCACTTTTCCTAATATTTTTCACTTTGTCAACCATTTTTTTAATACTTTATGATTTTCATATTTTTGCCGATATTTGTTAACTCAGTCATTTTTGGTTAAAATTTTCGTGAATACACGTACTTTAACACTTTACTAACTTTTCCCTTTTCCCAATATTTTTCACTTTGTCAACCATTTTTTCAATACTTTATGATTTTCACATTTTTTGAACGTTAGTGACCTCAGACATTTTCGGTCAAAATTTTCATTAATACATATACTTTGACATTTTACAAACTTTTCATTTTTCCTAATATTTTTCACTTTGTCAATCATTTTTTCAAAACTTGATGATTTTCACTTTCTTTTGAACGTAAGTGACCTTATACTTTTTTGGCCAAAATTTTCATGAACACATGTACTGTGACATTTTACTAACTTTTCATTTTTCCCAATATTTTTCACTTTGTCAACCATTTTTTCAATATTTTATGATTTTCACTTTACTTTGAACGTAAGTGACCTTGGACATTTTTGGTCAAAATTTTCATGGACACATGTACTGTGACATTTTACAAACTTTTCACTTTTCCCAATATTTTTCACTTTTTTCAACCATTTTTTCAATACTTTATGATTTTAACTTTCCTTTGAACGTAGGTGACCTTAGACATTTTTGGTCAAAATTTCATGAACACATGTACTGTGATATTTTAGTAACTTTTCATTTTTCCCAATATTTTTCACTTTGTCAACCATTTTTTCAATACTTTATGATTTTCACATTTTTTGAACGTTAGTGAAAAGTCAACCATTTTTTCAATACTATATGATTTTCACATTTTTTGAACGTTCGTGACCTTAGACATTTTCGGTCAAAATTTTCATGAATACATATACTTTAACATTTTCCTAATATTTTTCACTTTGTCAATCATTTTTTCAATATTTTATGATTTTCACTTTACTTTGAACGTAAGTGATCTTGGACATTTTTGGTCAAAATTTTCATGGACACATATACTGTGACATTTTACAAACTTTTCACTTTTCCTAATATTTTTCACTTTGTCAACCATTTTTTTAATACTTTATTATTTTCATATTTTTTCCGATATTTGTTAACTCAGACATTTTTGGTCAAAATTTTCATGAACACATGTACTGTGACATTTTACTAACTTTTTACTTTTCGTAATATTTTTCACTTTGTCCACCATTTTTTCAATACTTTATGATTTTCACATTTTTTGATCGTTCGTGACCTTAGACATTTTCGGTCAAAATTTTCATGAATATATATACTGATACATTTTACTAACTTTTCATTTTTCCCAATATTTTTCACTTTGTCAACCATTTTTTCAATACTTTATGATTTTCACATTTTTTGAACGTTAGTGAAAAGTCAACCATTTTTTCAATACTATATGATTTTCACATTTTTTGAACGTTCGTGACCTTAGACATTTTCGGTCAAAATTTTCATGAATACATATACTTTGACATTTTCCTAATATTTTTCACTTTGTCAATCATTTTTTCAATATTTTATGATTTTCACTTTACTTTGAACGTAAGTGATCTTGGACGTTTTTGGTCAAAATTTTCATGGACACATGTACTGTGACATTTTACAAACTTTTCAATTTTCCTAATTTTTTCATTTTGTCAACCATTTTTTTAATACTTTATGATTTTCATATTTTTTCCGATATTTGTTAACTCAGACATTTTTGGTTAAATTTTCGTGAATACACGTACTTTGACACTTTACTAACTTTTCACTTTTCTTAATATTTTTCACTTTGTCAACCATTTTTTCAATACTTTATGATTTTCACATTTTTTGAACGTTAGTGACCTTAGACATTTTCGGTAAAAATTTTCATGAATACTTATACTTTGACATTTTACTAACTTTTCACTTTTCCTAATGTTTTTCACTTTGTCAATCATTTTTTCAATACTTTATTATTTTCACTTTCTTTTGAACGTAATTGACCTCAGACATTTTTGGTCAAAATTTCATGAACACATGTACTTTGACATTTTACTAACTTTTCACTTTTCGTAATATTTTTCACTTTGTCAATCATTTTTTCAATACTTTATGATTGTCACTTTACTTTGAACGTAAGTGATCTTGGACATTTTTGGTCAAAATTTTCATGGACACATGTACTTTGACATTTTACAAACTTTTCACTTTTCCTAATATTTTTCACTTTGTCAACCATTTTTTTAATACTTTATGATTTTCATATTTTTTCCGATATTTGTTAACTCAGTCATTTTTGGTTAAAATTTTCGTGAATACACGTACTTTAACACTTTACTAACTTTTCCCTTTTCCCAATATTTTTCACTTTGTCAATCATTTTTTCAAAACTTGATGATTTTCACTTTCTTTTGAACGTAAGTGACCTTATACTTTTTTGGCCAAAATTTTCATGAACACATGTACTGTGACATTTTACTAACTTTTCATTTTTCCCAATATTTTTCACTTTGTCAACCATTTTTTCAATATTTTATGATTTTCACTTTACTTTGAACGTAAGTGACCTTGGACATTTTTGGTCAAAATTTTCATGGACACATGTACTGTGACATTTTACAAACTTTTCACTTTTCCCAATATTTTTCACTTTTTTCAACCATTTTTTCAATACTTTATGATTTTAACTTTCCTTTGAACGTAGGTGACCTTAGACATTTTTGGTCAAAATTTCATGAACACATGTACTGTGATATTTTAGTAACTTTTCATTTTTCCCAATATTTTTCACTTTGTCAACCATTTTTTCAATACTTTATGATTTTCACATTTTTTGAACGTGAGTGAAAAGTCAACCATTTTTTCAATACTATATGATTTTCACATTTTTTGAACGTTCGTGACCTTAGACATTTTCGGTCAAAATTTTCATGAATACATATACTTTAACATTTTCCTAATATTTTTCACTTTGTCAATCATTTTTTCAATATTTTATGATTTTCACTTTACTTTGAACGTAAGTGATCTTGGACATTTTTGGTCAAAATTTTCATGGACACATGTACTGTGACATTTTACAAACTTTTCACTTTTCCTAATATTTTTCACTTTGTCAACCATTTTTTTAATACTTTATTATTTTCATATTTTTTCCGATATTTGTTAACTCAGACATTTTTGGTTAAAATTTTCGTGACTACACGTACTTTGACACTTTACTAACTTTTCACTTTTCTTAATATTTTTCACTTTGTCAACCATTTTTTCAATACTTTATGATTTTCACATTTTTTGAACGTTAGTGACCTTAGACATTTTCGGTAAAAATTTTCATGAATACTTATACTTTGACATTTTACTAACTTTTCACTTTTCGTAATATTTTTCACTTTGTCAATCATTTTTTCAATACTTTATGATTTTCACTTTACTTTGAACGTAAGTGATCTTGGACATTTTTGGTCAAAATTTTCATGGACACATGTACTGTGACATTTTACTAACTTTTCACTCTGTCAATCATTTTTTCAATTTTTTATGATTTTCACTTTACTTTGAACGTAAGTGACCTTGGACATTTTTGGTCAAAATTTTCATGGACACATGTACTGTGACATTTTACTCACTTTTCACTTTTCCTAATATTTTTCACTTTTTCAATCATTTTTTCAATACTTTATGATTTTAACTTTCCTTTGAATGTAAGTGACCTTAAACATTTTTGGTCAAAATTTCATGAACACATTTACTGTGACATTTTACTAACTTTTCACTTTTCGTAATATTTTTCACTTTGTCAATCATTTTTTCAATACTTTATGATTTTCACTTTCTTTTGAACGTAAGTGACCTTAGACATTTTTGGTCAAAATTTTAATGAAGAGATGTAATGTGACATTTTACTAACTTTTCACTTTTCCTTAACTTTTCCCCTTGGTTAGTCATTTTTTCAATACTATATGATTTTCACATTTTTTTGAACGTTAGTGACCTTTGACATTTTTGGTCAAAATTTTCATGAATACATATACTTTGACATTTTACAAACTTTTCATTTTTCCTAATATTTTTCACTTTGTCAATCATTTTTTCAATACTTGATGATTTTCACTTTCTTTTGAACGTTCGTGACCTTATACTTTTTTGGCCAAAATTTTCATGAACACATGTACTGTGACATTTTACTAACTTTTCAAATTGTCAATCATTTTTTCAATATTTTATGATTTTCACTTTACTTTGAACGTCAGTGACCTTAGACATTTTCGGTAAAAATTTTCATGAATACTTATACTGTGACATTTTACTAACTTTTCACTTTTCCTAATATTTTTCACTTTGTCAATCATTTTTTCAATACTTTATGATTTTCACTTTCCTCTGAACGTAAGTGACCTTAGATATTTTATGTCAAAATTTCATGAACACATGTACTGTGACATTTCACTAACGTTTTACTTTTCGGAATATTTTTCACTTTGTCAATCATTTTTTAAATACTTTATGATTTTCACTTTCTTTTGAACGTAAGTGACCTCAGACATTTTTGGTCAAAATTTTCATGAACACATGTACTGTGACATTTTACTAACTTTTTACTTTTCGTAATATTTTTCACTTTGTCCACCATTTTTTCAATACTTTATGATTTTCACATTTTTTGATCGTTCGTGACCTTAGACATTTTCGGTCAAAATTTTCATGAATATATATACTGATACATTTTACTAACTTTTCATTTTTCCCAATATTTTTCACTTTGTCAACCATTTTTTCAATATTTTATGATTTTCACTTTCCTTTGAACGTAAGTGACCTTAGACATTTTTGGTCAAAATTTCATGAACACATGTACTGTGACTTTTTACTTTTCGTAATATTTTTCACTTTGTCAATCATTTTTTCAATGCTTTATGATTTTCACATTTTTTGAACGTTCGTGACCTTAGACATTTTCGGTCAAAATTTTCATGAATATATATACTGATACATTTTACTAACTTTTCACTTTTCCTAATGTTATTCACTTTGTCAATCATTTTTTCAATACTTTATTATTTTCACTTTCTTTTGAACGTAATTGACCTCAGACATTTTCGGTCAAAATTTCATGAACACATGTACTGTGACATTTTACTAACTTTTCACTTTTCGTAATATTTTTCACTTTGTCAATCTTTTTTTCAATATTTTATGATTTTCACTTTCCTTTGAACGTAAGTGACCTTAGACATTTTTGGTCAAAATTTCATGAACACATGTACTGTGACTTTTTACTTTTCGTAATATTTTTCACTTTGTCAATCATTTTTTCAATGCTTTATGATTTTCACATTTTTTGAACGTTCGTGACCTTAGACATTTTTGGTCCAAATTTCATGAACACATGTACTGTGACATTTCAATATATTTTTACTTTTTGTAATATTTTTCACTTTGTCCACCATTTTTTCAATACTTTATGATTTTCACATTTTTTGAACGTTCGTGACCTTAGACATTTTCGGTCAAAATTTTCATGACTACATATACTGTGACATTTTACTAACTTTTCATTTTTCCCAATATTTTTCACTTTGTCAATCATTTTTTCAATACTTTATGATCTTCAATTTCCTTTGAACGTAAGTGACCTTCGACATTTTTGGTCAAAATTTTCATCAATACATATACTGTGAAATTTTACAAACTTTTCATTTTTCCTAACATTTTTCACTTTGTCAATCATTTTTTCAATACTTGATGATTTTCACATTTCTTTGAACGTTAGTGACCTTAGACATTTTCGGTCAAAATTTTCATGAATACATATACTGTGACATTTTACTAACTTTTCACTTTGTCAATCATTTTTTCAATATTTTATGATTTTCACTTTCCTTTGAACGTAATTGACCTTCGACATTTTTGGTCAAAATTTTCATGGACACATGTACTGTGACATTTTACAAACTTTTCACTTTTCCTAATATTTTTCACTTTGTCAACCATTTTTTCAATACTTTATGATTTTCATATTTTTTCCGATATTAGTTAACTTAGACATTTTTGGTTAAAATTTTCGTGAATACACGTACTGTGACATTTTACTAAATTTTCACTTTGTCAACCATTTTTTCAATACTTTATGATTTTCATATTTTTTCCGATATTAGTTAACTTAGACATTTTTGGTCAAAATTTTCATTAATACATATACTTTGACATTTTACAAACTTTTCATTTTTCCTAATATTTTTAAATTATTCAATCATTTTTTCAATACTTGATGATTTTCACATTTTTTTGAACGTTAGTAACCTTAGACATTTTTGGTCAAAATTTTCGTAAATACATGTACTGTGATATTTTACAAACTTTTCACTTTTCCTAATATTTTTCACTTTGTCAATCATTTTTTCAATAAATTATGATTTTCACTTTCCTTATAACTTAAGTGACCTTCGACATTTTTGGTCAAAATTTTCATGGACACATGTACTGTGACATTTTACTAACTTTTCACTTTTCCCAATATGTTTCACGTTGTCCACCATTTTTTCAATACTATATGATTTTCACATTTTTTGAATGTTAGTGACCTATGACATTTTTGGTCAAAATTTTCATGAATACGTATACAGTGACATTTTACTAACTTTTCACTTTTCCTAATATTTTTCAATTTGTCAATCATTTTTTCAATACTTTATGATTTTCACTTTCCTTTGAAAGTAAGTGACCTTATACTTTTTTGGCCAAAATTTCATGAAGACATGTACTGTGATATTTTACTAATACTTGATGATTTTCACATTTTTTTAAACGTTAGTGACCTTAGACATTTTTGGTCAAAATTTTCGTAAATACATGTACTATGATATTTTACAAACTTTTCACTTTTCCTAATATTTTTCACTTTGTCAACCATTTTTTCAATACTTTATGATTTTCATATTTTTTCCGATATTAGTTAAGTTCGACATTTTTGGTTAAAATTTTCGTGAGTACATATACTGTGACAATTTACTAATTTTTCACTTTTCCCAATATTTTTCACTTCATCAACCACTTTTTCAATACTTTATGATTTTCACAGTTTTTCCAATATTAGTCACCTTACACATTTTTTTTCAAAATTTTCATGAATATACATGTATTATCACATTTTGCCATTTTTTTAGCTTTTCCAATAGTTTTTACATTTTCAATATTTTTCCAAGATTCATGTTTTTTACATTTTATTCCAATATAAGTGAACTTAGACATTTTTGGTTGAAATTTTTATGAATACATGTTCTGTGACATTTTACTGACTTTTCATTTTGCCCAATATTTCTCAGTTTGTCAACAATTTTTTCAATACTTAAAGATTTTTACATTTTTTCCAATATTAGTGACCTTAGACATTTTTGGTCAAAATTTTCATGACTATACATATTTTTCACATTCTGCCAATCTTTAAACTTTTCCCAATATTTTAACTTTGTCTACAATTTACGTCATACTTTTCAATTTTTTTTTTCCAATTTGATGCCCTTTGACAATTTTTTTCAAAATTTTCATGAATATTTTCATGAATATACATGAATAAACTATAAAGTATGTCAAAAGTTCAAAAAATGTCAAAGGTCACTAACATTGGAAAAAATGTGAAAATCATAAAGTATTGCTCCCGACAGAGAGCTGCGTTCCTCCAATACAAACCTACTAGCAGTACCTATAGCTCGCTCTAAGCGATCTCAGGCAAAACTGTTCTCAGTTCTACTACCTCAGTGGTGGAACAAACTTCTGGAAGCAACAAGACTAGCATCATCTATCTCAACCTTCAAGATACAGGTAAAAACTCTTCTCTTTCAGGACTTTTTGCTGCGCTGATGCCCCAGATCAGGTCAGGCAGCAAGTTAGGCTATACAGTTTGTGTTTGTGTGTGTGTGCGTGTGCGTGTGTGTGTGTGTGTGTGTGTGTACGTTTGTGTATGTCTTTGTCAAAAAAAAAAAAAAAAAAAAAAATTACTAACCCAAGCTTACTGTTCTGTATATTTTCTGTACATCGTCTATTTGCAAGTGTATTTGCAGTCCCTATGTCCTCTATTGTAAGTCGCTTTGGATAAAAGCGTCTGCGTAATGTAATGTAATGTAATATTGAAAAAATTGTTGATAAAGTCAAAAATATTTGGAAAAGTGAAAAATTGGCAAAATATTACAATATAGATATCCATAATTTTTTTTTTTTTTTAAAAGTCGAATGTCAGTAAAATTGGAAACAAATGTGAAAACCATAAAGTTTGGAAAAAAATATTGAAAATGTAAAAAGTATTGGAAAACTAAAAAATTGGTAAACTGTGACAATATGGATATTCATAAATTAAAAAAAATGTCAAAAGTCATCAAATTGGAAAAAAAAAATGAAAATGACAAAAATTGTAGACAGAGTGAAAAATAAATGTAGTTATGAAAATTTTGACAAAAATGTTAAAGGTCACTAACAATGTAAAAAATGTGAAAATCATAAAGTACTGAAAAAATTGTTGACAAAGTGAAAAATATTTGAAAAAGTAAAAAAAATGTCAACATTGGCATATTCATAAAAATTTTGACAAAAATGTCAAAGGCCAGCTTCTTCTTCTTCTTTCGGCTTTTCCCGGCAGGGGTCGCCACAGCGAGTCAACTTTCTCCATCTAACCCTATTCTCTGGATCCTCCTCTCTCACACCAACTACCTTCATATCCTCTCTCACTACGTCCATAAATTTTCTCTCTGGTCTTCCTCGAGACCTTTTGCCTAGCAACTCCAATTCCAGCGTCCGTCTACCAATATATTCTCCATCTGCCTCCTCTGCCCATGACCAAACCATCTCAGTCTGGCTTCTCCGATCTTCTCTCCAAAACATCTAACATGTGCTGTTCCTTTGATAGACTCATGTCTGATCCTCTCCATCCTGGTCCCTCCCAAAGAGAACCTCAACATCTTCATCTCTGCAAGCTCTAGTTCTGCCTGCTGTCTTTTGGTCATTGTAACAGTTTCTAGTGCAAACATCATCGCTGGTCTCACCACTGTCTTGCACACCTATCCTTTTATTCTGGCCGAAAGTCTTCTATCACATAGTACCCCTGACACTTTTCTCCACCCATTCCAACCTGCTTGGACCCGTCTCTTCACCTCTTTTTCACACTCTCCGTTGCTCTGGACTGTTGACCCTAAGTACCTGAAATCCTCCAGCTTCTTGAACTCCACTTCCTGTAGCATCACCGTTCCTCCCGAGTTCCTCTCATTCACACACATATATTCTGTCTTGCTGCGACTAACTTTCATTCCTCTCCTTTCCAGAGCTTACTTCCACCTCTCTGGATTTTCCTCTACTTGTTGTCTGCTCTCACTACAGATCACAATGTCATCCGCAAACATCATGGTCCATGGGGATTCCTGTCTAACCTCATCTGTCATCACCATTGCGAACAAGAAGGGGCTCAGAGCTGAGCCCATGATGGAGTCCCACCTCCACCTTGAACTTCTCAGTTACCCCTACAGCACACCGTACCAGTGTCTCACAGCTAGCATACATGTCCTGCACCAGTCTAACATACTTCTCTGCCACTCCAGACTTCCTCATACAATACCAGAGCTAATACAAAGCTACAATACAATCGGTTCTGCAAATGAACTCTGTTTGAGAAAGAAGAGAGGATGGATTTTGTCTACAAATGATCCTAAATAATACTGCAGGTTTATCAGGTTATTATTGGCGTTTTTCATGTCTCGCAGCTGTTTGCTAGAAAGGCATTTATGTGGCTACTGTCCGTTTGTGTGGCCAAGGGACCGGACTTTTGTTGTCCCGGTGTGTTCAGGAACTGATCAAGCAAGAATGGTTTATTCAAAGTCAGGAAATACACTTAGGAGATATCCCGGGCTAGAATGAATGTCACCCCGAGAGGATGGTTCACCCTCTGCACACCCTCTGAGACACGTCCAGCGGATGTGCAGGTGAGTAGGTTCTGGCCCCGAGCCGAGGAGGCGCCGTCATTTTATACCATCGCCTCAACGCTCAAGTTTATTTCCAAATAAGGACTTGTTTTACACACTCATGGAATTTGGGCACTTGGGGTGCCGGGCCGCGGCCCGGATAAAGCCGCGGGGTTCGCCATCGATTACGCTTTGGGGATGTCAATGGAAGAGAACACAGTTGGGCATCCCTTTGTCGTCACGTGATGCTCTCGTGGGCGAATTTTAACACTACATGAGTTATCTATCTGCAATGCACCCCTCTTTATACTGCATTAGATGTTTTTTTTTTTTATAGCCATATACTAATTATTGGGGGGTGGATTGATTCGGAGCACTACTGAAGGCCTCGGTGTAAAATGCACGGCCCGCCACTGAGAATCCGCCTGAATCCGGTCACCATCAGGGGTACAGAAGTGGACATTGTGGACACCTACAAATACCTGGGTGTCCACTTGGACAATAAACTGGACTGTAAACACCAACGCCATCTTCAAGAAGGGTCAGAGCCGCCTGTCTTCACAGCTGGAGTCTGTGGTGCAGGTGTCAGAGAAGCTCCTCAGCATCATGGACAACGTCCATCACCCCCTGCATGGACACTGACGTCCTGTCAGAGCTCTTTCAGTCATAGATTGATACCACCAAGGAGCTCCACTGAACGCCACAGGAGGTCTTTCCTACCTGAGGCTATCAGACTTTTTAATTCCCCTTCCTTCTGCCAAAGGGAATCTTATAATCTTTGTACTTTTTAAGACCTTAAAACACTTGATAGCCTTAACCTTGACAATTGATATTTTATTGTTTTTCGTATTCTCCCTCCTCCCTACTATTATCTATTACTCTTATGTTTTTGCTTGACACTCTGGCACAGCAATTTCCTTCGGGATAAATAAAGTTGTTCTCATCATCTCATCTCTCTCATATATATATATATATATATATATATCCTTTTTTTTTATTTTTTGACGTAACTATTACACTGCTGTGAAAAAGGAATTTCCCCTATGGAGATGGATACTTGATTGGTAATTCCAAGCAGCTGAGAGCGTTTAGTAAATGCTAACTGGTTGCGGTCTGCTATTGGTCCCTGCCAGGGCGCTGGCCGTGACGCAACTTCCGGATGACGTCAGAACTCTGGAGGGGAGAGGGGAGAAGACTTGTTTCAGGTGTGGAAGTTAAAATCAGGCTTTTTGTTTCAAGCTCGCTTACGTGCTGAAAGTCGCAAAACGGTGAGTTTTGAACTTAAGAGCGGGAATTGTGTGAACTCAGCAAATGTCTACCATCTGTGCTTGTCTTTTTGTCCCTGTCCATAAAAGGGTATCGACAGTTCCCGCTGAGATTTCCAGCTTTGTTACACCCCCGACTGTTTGGGCTTAGAATGCTCTTGCCACGTTCCGACACTGGATGTGCAAAGTTGGAGCCTCTCTGACCTTGAACTTTGCCAAATGAGTTCGGTAAAGCCACCGTCGCTTGGGTAAGAGTGTCTGTTTTTGAAGGAACAAATAAATGGATGTCTACACTTGACTCACACACTCTAGCTTCTTTTCTGCAGCTGAGGATTTGCAAGAAGAATCCCTGGAATCACCATGAGGCAGAATGGCGTGCCTCACTTGGGCGCTCTTTGCAGCTGTTTTATGATCGCTCAGCACAAGAAACTAATTCCCAACATGCAGTGGTTGCCAAAAACACTGTACATTCCAAATTAATAGTGCTTAAACATTTTAATAGTGACATAGAATTAAATGAAATCACTGATAAGTATAACCCTTTAATTCCTTTTTTTCCATTTTAGATTTTTCTCCAAGATTGCCAAGTGAGCCATAGCCTCGACTGCCTCCAAGGACTACACGTCACTGGTGTGTGTATACATACTACATGTATATACATATGTGTGTGTGTGTGTATATGTAGGTATGCAAGGAAAAAGGAAAAGCCCAAAGGATGGAGATGTTTCCATATACATAAAGTGTGGGTGCACTTCTTGCTCATCTTCATAACAAACAGGACACATATGTATGTATGTATGTATACACATGACCATCTCAGCCACCACGCCTGAGGAGACACCAACCTGTGGAGGAGCAAAAGGCCGTCTGACTGCGACTCAACATTTCCTTTGCAGTGTTCACAAGTCAACTGTTAACTGAAATAAAGTGAGACTGAATATAAAACAAAATGTGTTTTCTTTATAGAATGAGTCATGACTTGTGAGGGATACTCATGTTCAAGACAAACATCCAAAGTAATCACTGGAACTGAAATAAGTTCATCACTTTATTTTACAACACTAGTAAGAGCTCAGGTCAGGACACACATATGCACATATACACTGCTCGGAAAAAAAAGGGAACACTCAAATAACATGTCATAGATCAGAATGAAAGAGCTATTGCTATGAAATGAATTTAACTGAATTTGAAGAATTCCTCTTCCCTCAGCCGCAGGGAATCTTCAAATCTTTGTACTTAAGACCTTCAAACACTTGATAGCCTTAACCTTGACACTTTATATTTCATTGTATTTCTTATTCTCCCTCCTTCCTACTATTATCTATTACTGTTATGTTTTTGCTTGAAACTCTGGCACAACAATTTCCTTCGGTATAAATAAAGTTGTTCTCATCTCAAATACTTTATTCTTTACATAGTTCAAAGTGCTGAGAACAAAGTCACACCACGATCGGGCTCGTTCGTATATGTCAAATATGACATCTGCACAAATCACAGTCGGGCGGCTCGGTGGCGCAGCGGTTAGAGCTGTCGCCTCACAGCAAAGCAACCCGGGTTCAAGCCCCACATCAACCACTGTGTGTGGTTGCCTCTGTGTGGAGTTGGCATGTTCTCCCCGTGTCCGCGTGGGTTCTCTCCTTCATTTTAAATACTTGTGTTCAACATTTTACATACATTACATTACATTTCAATCATTTCATCATTGAAATTATCTTTAAACTTCAGACACCAAACACGAAAAACAACATATTTTACTTGCAATCCTACCCTCAGTAACCCTGAGTAATGCTTGCTACTCTATCACTCTCAATTTTGACATACATATTGCTGGGAAAAAAAAACCAACAAAAAAACAATAACCCACAACCCTCCAGACACACCAACAAAATGACTAACTTCACACCGTCACACCAACATTTACATAAACTGTCTCTTTCACAGCTCCGATTGATGAGAAACAATGATTTCCCACCACTCAATGCCCAAGACCGGGGGAGATAAACTTGCCCACTTTACCATTTCAAACTTTACCGCACTTTCGGTCCTCCTTCAATCCATCCATAAATATCCTCTTCCAAACCCTACATTGCTCTGCACTGTTGACAAGCGTACTTAGAATCCTTCTCACTGTCATTCACACACACATGTATTCTGTCTTTTGACAGCAAACCTTCACACTTCTGCTTGTTCCCTGGTCCCACTACACATCACAACCTAATCTGGGATTGTGTTGTCAAAATGCACACTCACATGCAAATACCTTGGAAACGTTTTGGCTACACACTGCTCCACAACGTCACTTCAGCACTTGCAGCATTTACATTCAATTGTCATCGATCCTTTTAGAATTGAACGTCAACAAGTCTGTCCTGAACTGACCACAGATAGCGAAGAAGCTCGATGCTAATGCTACTAGCCTCTCATCTGCTGTCCGCCGACGTCTCACCTTTGAAAGAAACAAAATTACGGTTACAAATTTCACTACCTCTCTCTGAGAGTTTGCTTTGTGTATCCGTTCATCGAACTGTAGCAATTTCATCAGGAAACACGTTGAAACGTGTTCGTCTCACGCGGGCGTTCCGTTCCACTGCTACTGCTAGCTCGCTCGGCTCCACTTCCGGTCCACGCGCTGGCCGCGCCCCTTACTTATAGGCTCGGTCGGAATAAATGCGTCATTTCCCGTGCCGAATTATTTGGACAAATGTTTGTTTGTATGTTTAAATTCCAAAGTGAAATGGAAAAAGTAGACATTGAATTGAGCTCATTCATTGTGACGAGGCAAATGTTCTGCTCGGTCAATTATTTTGAACAATTAAACGAAGGTTTAACTCATGGACACGTTTTGCAAATAGTATTATAGGAACCAACAAAATGGGATAACTTAGCAGCCACAGTCATAGTTGAGGATAAAGAACTTTCTTTTACTTCATAGACAGTGAGGAAATATGTATGTAGCTATGACTGAACCAGGAGTTATGACGGTCCTACATGAACGGTAAGAGTCAGACTGCCTGCCTGTCGGAACGAATGAACCACAAAAAGCATTTTCTCCTGTCTGATCAATAACAATGCGTTGTTCAGATTAACACTTAAACCCTGTTTGATGGTTTTAAAATGAAAACACAATATATGGAAAGACTGACCGGATTTCAATACATGTATGTAGGTATTCATGTGTGTATATATGTCTGTGTGTGTATACATGTATGATAATATATATATGTAGGTATATATGTGTCTATATATGTAAGAATGTTTCTTTAAATACACTGCTCAAAAAAATAAAGGGAACACTTAAAAAAACACATCCTAGATCTAAGTGAATGAAATAGTCTTCTGAAATACTTTGCTCTTTACACAGTTGAATGTGCTGACAACAAAATCACACAAAAATGATCAATGGAAATCAATTGTATCAACCATGGAGGTCTGGATTAGGAATCACACTCAAAATTAAAGTGTAAAAACAAACTCCAGGCTGATCCAACTTTGATGTAATGTCCTTAAAACAAGTCCAAATGAATCTGTGTTGCCTCCTGAGTGGACACTATGATTTCACACAAGTGTGATTGACTTGGAGTTACATTGTGTTGTTCAAGTGTTCCCTTTATTTTTTTGAGCAGTATATGTACGTATATATACACAAACATGTACGTACGTGCTCCTCTTTTTCAGACTCATCTTCTGCTGGCGGGGAAGAAACCCGTGGTGTCGGCTTGGGCCGCAAACTCCTCCTCCTTCCTCGTTCGACCAACGGTTCCCTGCATCTTGTTGTAAATGGGCAGTACTTTTACCAATAGATGACGCTACTGCTCTATCATCATGCCACTTCTGCTCGGACGTGTCCAGTGAAGAACGGACATTCTGCGAGGATATGCCTTTAACCTTTAATGAAAATTGTGACAAAAATGTCAAAGTTCACTAACATTGGAAAAATGATGAAAATCCTAAAGTATTGAAAAAATTGTTGTTAACAAAGTGAAAAATATTGGGAATAGTGAAAAATTGGAAAAATGTCAAATTATGTATGTTCATAAAAATTTCTACAAAAAATATCAAAGTAAGTAAATTTGGAAAAAATGTGAAAACCATAATGTATTGAAATAATTGTTGACAAAGTGAAAAACATTCCGAAAAGTTAAATATTGGCAAAATGTGACAATATAGATATTCATGAACATTTTGACAAAAAATGTCAAACATCATTAACATTGGGAAATAAGTGAAAATTGCAAAGTATGATGTAAATTGTTGATAAAGTGGAAAATGTTTGGAAAATTGAAAATTGGAAAAAATTCAATAATACTTATATTCATGAAAATTTTGACAAAAAATGTCAAAGGTCAGTAAAATTGGAAAAAAAAGTGAAAACCATAAAGTATTGAAAATATTGTTGACAAAGTGAAAAATATCGGGAAAAGTGAAACATTGGTAAAATATTACCATAGAGATATTCATGAACATTTTGACAAAATATACCAAAAGTCAGTTAATTGGAAGAAATGTGAAAATGATCAAGTATGGTTGTTTCTTCAGAAGTGGGTGAGTAACACACCTTCCAGATTTTGTTGGAAATCGAATGTATAATCCCGCTGCACCGAGGACGAGTCGTGACGACACCACGCAGACGGAGAGAGAACAAGTAGTTGATACGCTGCTGATTTTTCAGCTTTTCCCACTTGCAAAGCATGTAGAGGTCTAATTTTTATCACGGGTACTCCTTTAACCGTGAGTGACGGAATCCAAAAGAAAAATCCAGAAAAAGACATTGTATGATTCGAAGTAATTCATTTGCATTTTATTGCAAGACACCAGAAAAACAAAAGTTAATATTTGTTCCAGAGAGCTTTATTGGCAATGACAGAGATCATAAGTTTCCTGTAGTTCTTGAGCAGGTTTGCACACACTGCAGCAGGGATTCTGGCCCATTCCTCCATCCAGACCTTCTCCAGATCCTTCAGGTTTCGGGGCAGTCGCTGGGCAATATGGACTTTCAGCTCCTGATGTCCTTTCACAGCTCTCTGGTCTTGGCCATTGTGGAGAGGTTAGAATTTGTTTGATTGAGTGTGTCCAGGTGTGCTCTATACAGGTAACGAGTTCAAGCTGGTGCCGTGAAGCCAGGTCATGAGTGGAGAACAGGAGGGCCTCTCAAAGAAGAACTCATAGATCTATGAGAGCCACAATTCTCACTGGCTGGTAGGTGATCAAATACTTATTTCATGCAGTAAAATGCAGAGCTTCTTCTTTCGGCTTTTCCCTTCAGGTGTCGCCACAGCGAGTCGGCTTTCTCCATCTAACCCTATTCTCTGGATCCTCCTCTCTCACACCAACTACCTTCATATCCTCTCTCACTACGTCCATAAATCTTCTCTTTGGTCTTCCTCCAGACCTCTTGCCTGGCAGCTCCAATTCCAGCATCCGTCAGAATCAGAATCAGAATCATTTATTAATGGCCACACAACAGCGTTGGTGGAATTAGTTTTGGGTACAGCGCATAATGCTCACATCTCTCCTGTGTCAGTTCCATTGTCAACAATACATACAGAAAATCATGATCAGCAGACACGATACATCAAGACATTGATTGATTCAGAGTCCGTATAGCGATTGGGAAAAAGCTGTTTTTGAATCTGACAGATTTGGTTGTGAGACCTGTAGCGCGTCCCGGAGGGCATGAGTGTGAACAGGTGACGTGCAGGGTGTGTGTGGTCTGAAGTGAGTTTGACTGAACGTTGTGTGATGCGTCTTTGATACAGAGTGTGTGTGGAAGGGAGAGTGTGAGCCATGATTCTAGATGATTTATTGATGATGCGTGAGCGACTATCCAAGTTACCATACCAGACCATTATTGATGAGGTCAGGATACTTTCAATTATGGCTGTGTAGAGCTGGCGGAGGGTATTGTGTCTCACATTGGATTTTTTTTAGTTGTCTGAGGAAAAAACTGTCTTTTGTTGGCTTTTTTGTAAACTTCCTCTGAGTGCTGTTTGAATCTTAGTGTATTATTGATGTGTGTCCCAAGAAATTTGAATGAGTGTGTGATGGCTGTAGGATCAGAGTTGATGGAGATGGGTGTTTTGGGTGGGCGAGCGGGAGAAATCAATGATCGGTTCTTTTGTTTTTGATGCGTTTAGCTGCAGGTTGTTGTTCTGGCACCAGGTGACTGCCTGGGTGACCTGCTCTCCATAGTGTTTCTCATTATTTTCAGTGACGAGTCCAATTATTGTGGCGTCGTCTGCATATTTGAGGATGGATACTGAACTGTGTGAGGATGTGAGCGTGTTTGCGTACAAAGAAAACAACCAGAGTACAAACAAATAAAATCATATTGAAATCTACTGGGATAAAATCCCTTCTACAACAATAATGGTAGTGAAATGTGTTGTGTTTGTATCAGTTCGGACACATCGACTGCTTACTTTGAGGTTTTCACTGTGAATTTGATACAAGAGCTGCAAACAGTTGTGTCCACAAGCCCCCCGTCAGAGAAGGGAAAAGTTATTTGGCCCTCGCAGGAAAAAGTTTGGTCTAGAGGAAGACCAAAGAGAACATTGATGAACATAGCGCGAAGATATGAAGGTAGTTGGTGTGTGAGAGGAGGATGCAGTCGATTCCCTGTGGCGACTCCTGAAGGGAAAAGCCCAGAGGGGGGAGAAGAAGAAGAATGTAGATATCTATCCATATGTATGTGTATATGCATATGTTTGTGTGTATGTATATATATATATATATATATATAAATAAACACAAACACACAGATGTATGTGTTTATATATGTATGTAAATATGTATACATGTGAATTTATGTATGTGTATATACATTTGTATATGTGAGTATGTCAATATGTATGTGTGTATGCATGCACGTATGTGTGCATGAATGCATGCGTGCATGGAGGCGTGTATGAATGTGTGCATGTTCGTATGCAAGTCTGCATGCATCAATGCATGAGTGCAAAAGTGCATGCATATGTGTGCGCATGCGTGTGTGCGCTTGTGCGTGCGTTTTTGTGTGAGTGCATGCGTGCAGACACACATTCACTCATGCAGGCATGTTTGCATGAAATATGTGTTTATAATTATGCGTGTGTGTGTGGGGGGTTGTGTATTTATGTGATGTTTTAATATGTATGTATTTATATAGGTGTGTATGCAAATGTGTTTGTATACATTTGTGTGTGTCAATGTATGTACGTATGAATGTAAGTGTGTTTGCATACATGTATCGATGAATGTGAGTTTAGAGAAGTATATACATGTATGTCTGTATATATATGTATGTGTTCACAGATGTATGTATGTATGTATGTATGTGCTCATACATGTATGTATGGGAACTGTGCACTGACTAAGGGAGCAGTTGAAGATGTTAGTGAATATTGGGCCTCGCTGGTGTGCACAATGATTCAGGACTACCGAACTGCATGTTTTGTTTTGTCTTTCCTTATTGCAGCCCTAAGTTGGTATTTGGCTGCCCTGTGTTGCCCCATGTCTCCCTCAGTGAAGGCACCGCATGTTTTCCTGCGTAATGCCTGAATGTCCTTTGTAAACCACGGCTTGTTATTGCCATGGATTTTCGCAGGTTTGATGGGAATGCACGTCCCGACGCAGAAGTTGATGTATGACATCACTGTGTCTGTCAGCTCGTCCAAACTGTCCGCAGCTGTGCGAAATACGTCCCAATCAGTCCATTCGAGGCAGCCTCTGAGCGTGTCGATAGCCGCTCTCGACCAGCACTGGACAACTTTGGATTGTACGCAGTGGGATTTAAGTTTTTGCCTGTATTTTGGGACGAGCAGCAGCGTGGCGTGGTCCGACCTGCCCAGCGGTGCCCTCGGAAAACACCGGTACGCATCGCTTATGGCAGGGGTGCCCAGTGCGTCGAACGCGATCGACCGGTCGATCGCATGGCATTGAAAAAATAAGGATGATGATTTTCCGGACTTCCTCATTACCGCTGTATTATACACCAACAAGCATTATGTGCATACATGCTCAACATGAAAGAGATAATGGATGTGGCAACAAAGATCGCCTGTTCTATTCGGGCCAGATCTGTTCAAAGACGGCAGTTCCGTGCACAACTGGAGAAGGCTGAGTGCGACCACTCAGTCGCTGTTGCACACCGACGTGAGATGGCTAAGTCGGGGGAAATCCCTGCAAAGATTTCGAGAGCTGTTGCCGGAGATCGAGGAGTTTTTTTCCGTGAAGGTAATGCCGTGCAGATAATGGCCAACTAAATGAGCATCAGTGGCTGCTGGACTTGGCATTTTGAACCGATCTGACCAACATGCTGAATGACCTTAATCTCGAGCTGCAAGGAAAGGACAAAACTGTGATCAATATGACCAGCTCAGTTAATGCTTTCAAACAGGACCGTGCACGCTACATAAAGCAAATTGACAGTTGTCCGTCAGAGTTCGACAGACACTTTCAAGACTTTGCTGTACTCGAGCCGGTCGCTACATTCATGTGCTACCCTTGCCAGGAAGATGCTGAGGTTGTTTCACTGGCATCAAAAGTTGCAACCCTGTTTCACCTGAACTCCTCTGGAGTGGAGGATGAGATTCTGACACTTCAAGTCGACGTTCAGCTGAAGGCCAGAGCTCATGGACAATTCTGGAACTTACTCACAGAGGACAAGCACCCCAACATCAGAAAATGTGCTTCCTTCTTGACTGCATTATTTGGCTCCACTTATTTATGTGAGTCAGCTTTTTCCCACAGGAAGATCATGAAGTCAAAGTACCGTTCCACCATGACTGATGAGCATCTGGAAGTCTGCTTGAGGCCGGCTCTCGGCAGTTACTGTCCGGAGTCTGCATCCCTGGCTAATTCCATTCAGTGCAAGTCATCGGAGTAAGGTAATGACAAAAAAAATGTACAAAGTTGTATTGTGCAATATAGGTTGATGCAGTACTGCGAGGAACACCAGCATATACTGTACATATAAAAATGATTCTCAATATATTCATAAATAATGTGTTTTGCATTTTTAGTGGGCGGTAGATCATTTTGACCCCTGGCTTATGGGAACGTAGCAGTGCTCGAGGATGTTGGCGCCTCTGCTTGGACAGGTAACTTGCTGGATATCGTTTGGAAGCTCTTTCGACAGACTGGCATGGTTGAAGTCGCCTACCACAATGACAGCCGTGTCGGGATTGGAGTTCTCAACTGAGGAGATGTAGGTTGCTAGCTCTGTTGTGGCTACGTTAGCATTTGCCGATGGTGGGCTTTAAACACCAATCAGAACAACAGAAGCAAACTCCCTGGGAAGATAGTGTGGTCTGCATTTCACAGCATTGTATTCCAGATTAGGACTGCAGAAGCTGTTAAGCACTGCGGTGTTACTGCACCATCTGCCGTGGCGTCTACCAATATATTCTCTATCCCTCCTCTGTCCATGACCCAACCATCTCAGTCTGGCTTCTCTGACCTTCTCTCCAAAACATCAAACATGTGCTGTTCCTCTGATAGACTCATTCCTGGTCCTCTCCATCCTGGTCACTCCCAAAGGGAACCTCAACATCTTCATCTCTGCAAGCTCTAG
Source organism: Fistularia commersonii (assembly GCF_037954325.1). Classification (NCBI taxonomy): domain Eukaryota; kingdom Metazoa; phylum Chordata; class Actinopteri; order Syngnathiformes; family Fistulariidae; genus Fistularia; species Fistularia commersonii. The sequence goes on from NC_141307.1 coordinate 14,012,167, forward strand.
TTCTGCCTGCTGTCTTTTGGGCATTGTAGCAGTTTCTAGTCCATACATCATCGCTGGTCTCACCACTGTCTTGTACACCTTTCCCTTTATTCTGGCTGAAAGTCTTCTATCACATAGTACCCCTGACACTTTTCTCCACCCATTCCAACCTGCTTGGACCCGTCTCTTCACCTCTTTTCTCTTCTACCTGTCTCCCTGATAACACTAGCTGTAGTTGTCCAATCACCTGGAAGCTGAGCCTGACCACCCAGACCCTTTCTCAACTCCTCCCTGAAAACCATGCAACACTCCTCCCTTTTCAGCTTCCACCACTTTGTCCTCTGCTCTGCCTTTGTCCTCTTCATCTCTCTTTCAGGTTACCTCGTCTATACAAGATGTAGTCTACCTGCGTGCTCCTACCTCCGCTCTTATAAGTTACCCTATGTTCCTGTTTTTTCTGGAAAAAGGTGTTCACTACAGCCATTTCCATCGTTTTTGCAAATTCTACCACCATCTGTCCCTCTGCATTCCTATCATGGATACCAAATCTCCCAATCACTTCTTCAAAAAAAAAGGTATTTGGTCGTCGCAGGACAAAGTTTGGTCTAGAGGAAGACCAAAGAGAATATTTACGAACATAGTGCAAAGATATGAAGGTAGTTGGTGTGAGAAAGGAGGATGCAGCGAATCCTTGTCTTTGATAGAGAAGGTAGATTCCCTGTGGCGACTCCTGAAAGGAAAAGCCCAAATAAAATATTGAAAGGAAATATCCCAATATTTTTCTATAAGTCAACCATTTTTTCAATACTTTATGATTTTCACATTCTTTTGAACGAAAGTGACCTTAGACATTTTTGGTCAAAATTTCATGAACACATGTACTGTGACATTTTACTAACTTTTAACTTTCCCAATATTTTTCATTTTGTCAACCATTTTTTCAAAACTTTATGATTTTCAAATTTTTTTGAACGTTAGTGACCTTAGACATTTTCGGTCAAAATTTTCATGAATAAATATACTGTGACATTTTACTAACTTTTCACTTTTCCTAATATTTTTCACTTTGTCAACCATTTTTTCAATACTTTATGATTTTCACATTTTTTCGAACGTTAGTGACCTTTGACATTTTTGGTCAAAACTTTCATGAATACATGTACTGTGACATTTTTTTCACTTTTCCCAATACTTTTTCACTTTGTCAGCATTTTTTTTCAATACTTTCTGATTTTCACATTTTTTCGAACGTTAGTGACCTTAGACATTTTCTGTCAAAATTTCATGAATACATATACTCTGACATGTTACTAACTTTTCACATTTGATTAGCATCTGGAAGCATCTGGAAGTCTGCTTGAGGCCGGCTCTCAGCAGTTACTGTCCGGACTCTGCATCCCTGGCTAATTCCATTCAGTACAAGTCATCGGAGTAAGGTAATGACAAAAAAAATGTACAAAGTTGTATTGTGCAATATAGGTTGATGCAGTACTGCGAGGAACACCAGCATATACTGTACATATAAAAATGATTCTCAATATAATTGCTTTATGATTTTCACATTTTTTCTAACGTTAGTGACCTTTGACATTTTTGGTCAAAATTTTCATTAATACATATACTTTGACATTTTACAAACTTTTCACTTTTCCTAGTATTTTTCACTTTGTCTACCATTTTATCAATACTTTATGATTTTCATATTTTTTTCCGATATTAGTTAACTTAGACATTTTATGGTTAAAATCTTCGTGAATACACGTACTGTGACACTTTACTAACTTTTCACTGTTCCTAATATTTTTCACATGGTCAATCATTTTTTCAATACTTTATGATTTTCACTTTCCTTTGAACGTAAGTGACCTTAGACATTTTCGGTCAAAATTTTCATGAATCCATATACTGTGACATTTTACTAACTTTTCACTTTTCCTAATATTTTTCACTTTGTCAATCTTTTTTTTAATACTTTTAGATTTTCACTTTCCTTTGAACGTAAGTGACCTTACACATTTTTGGTCAAAATTTTCATGAATACATGTACTGTGACATTTTACTAACTTTTCACTTTTCCTAATATTTTTCACTTTGTCAATCATTTTTTCAATACTTTAAGATTTTCATATTTTTTCCGATATTAGTTAACTTAGACATTTTTGGTTAAAATTTTCATGAATACACGTACTGTGAAACTTTACTAACTTTTCCCTTTTCCTAATATTTTACACTTTGTCAATCATTTTGTCAATAATTTATGATTTTCAAATTTTTTTGAACGTTAGTGACCTTTGACATATTTGGTCAAATTTTCATGAATTCATGTACTTTGATATTTTACTAATTTTTCACTTTTCCCAATATTTTTCACTTTGTCAACCATTTTTTCAATACTTTATGATTTTCACATTTTTTTGAACGTTAGTGACCTTAGACATTTTTGGTCAAAATTTTCATAAATACATGTACTGTGACATTTTACAAACTTTTCACTTTTCCTAATAGTTTTCACTTTGTCAGCATTTTTTTCAATACTATATGATTTTCACATTTTTTCGAACGTTAGTGACCTTTGACATATTTGGTCAAAATTCTCATGAATTCATGTACTTTGATATTTTACTAATTTTTCACTTTTCCCAATATTTTTCACTTTGTCAACCATTTTTTCAATACTTTATGATTTTCACATTTTTTGAACGTTAGTGACCTTAGACATTTTTGGTCAAATTTTCATGAATACATATACTCTGACATTTTACTAACTTTTCACTTTTCCTAATATTTTTCACTTTGTCAACCATTTTTTCAATACTTATGATTTTCACATTCTTTTGAACGAAAGTGACCTTTGACATTTTTGGTCAAAACTTTCATGAATACATGTACTGTGACATTTTTTTCACTTTTCCCAATATTTTTCACTTTGTCAGCATTTTTTTCAATACTTTATGATTTTCACATTTTTTCGAACGTTAGTGACCTTAGACATTTTCTGTCAAAATTTCATGAATACATATACTCTGACATGTTACTAACTTTTCACATTTGATTAACATCTGGAAGCATCTGGAAGTCTGCTTGAGGCCGGCTCTCAGCAGTTACTGTCCGGACTCTGCATTCCTGGCTAATTCCATTCAGTACAAGTCATCGGAGTAAGCTAATGACAAAAAAAATGTACAAAGTTGTATTGTGCAATATAGGTTGATGCAGTACTGCGAGGAACACCAGCATATACTGTACATATAAAAATGATTCTCAATATAATTGTTTTATGATTTTCACATTTTTTCTAACGTTAGTGACCTTTGACTTTTTTTGGTCAAAATTTTCATGAATACATGTACTGTGATATTTTACTAATTTTTCACTTTTCCCAATATGTTTCACTTTGTCAGCAATTTTTTCAATACTTTATGATTTTCACATTTTTTTGAACGTTACTGACCTTAGACATTTTTGGTCAAAATTTTCCTTAATACATTTACTTTGACATTTTACAAACTTTTCACTTTTCCTAATATTTTTCACTTTGTCAACCATTTTTTCAATACTATATGATTTTCACATTTTTTTGAACGTTAGTGACCTTTGACATTTTTGGTCAAAATTTTCATTAATACATATACTTTGACATTTTACAAACTTTTCACTTTTCCTAATAGTTTTCACTTTGTCAGCATTTTTTTCAATACTTTATGATTTTCACATTTTTTCGAACGTTAGTGACCTTAGACATTTTCTGTCAAAATTTCATGAATACATATACTCTGACATGTTACTAACTTTTCACATTTGATTAGCATCTGGAAGCATCTGGAAGTCTGCTTGAGGCCGGCTCTCAGCAGTTACTGTCCGGACTCTGCATCCCTGGCTAATTCCATTCAGTACAAGTCATCGGAGTAAGCTAATGACAAAAAAAATGTACAAAGTTGTATTGTGCAATATAGGTTGATGCAGTACTGCGAGGAACACCAGCATATACTGTACATATAAAAATGATTCTCAATATAATTGCTTTATGATTTTCACATTTTTTCTAACGTTAGTGACCTTTGACTTTTTTGGTCAAAATTTTCATGAATACATGTACTGTGATATTTTACTAATTTTTCACTTTTCCTAATATTTTTCACTTTGTCAGCAATTTTTTCAATACTATATGATTTTCACATTTTTTTGAATGTTACTGACCTTAGACATTTTTGGTCAAAATTTTCCTTAATACATTTACTTTGACATTTTACAAACTTTTCACTTTTCCTAATATTTTTCACTTTGTCAACCATTTTTTCAATACTATATGATTTTCACATTTTTTTGAACGTTAGTGACCTTTGACATTTTTGGTCAAAATTTTCATTAATACATATACTTTGACATTTTACAAACTTTTCACTTTTCCTAATAGTTTTCACTTTGTCAGCATTTTTTTCAATACTTTATGATTTTCACATTTTTTCGAACGTTAGTGACCTTAGACATTTTCTGTCAAAATTTCATGAATACATATACTCTGACATGTTACTAACTTTTCACATTTGATTAGCATCTGGAAGCATCTGGAAGTCTGCTTGAGGCCGGCTCTCAGCAGTTACTGTCCGGACTCTGCATCCCTGGCTAATTCCATTCAGTACAAGTCATCGGAGTAAGGTAATGACAAAAAAAATGTACAAAGTTGTATTGTGCAATATAGGTTGATGCAGTACTGCGAGGAACACCAGCATATACTGTACATATAAAAATGATTCTCAATATAATTGCTTTATGATTTTCACATTTTTTCTAACGTTAGTGACCTTTGACTTTTTTGGTCAAAATTTTCATGAATACATGTACTGTGATATTTTACTAATTTTTCACTTTTCCTAATATTTTTCACTTTGTCAACCATTTTTTCAATACTATATGATTTTCACATTTTTTTGAACGTTAGTGACCTTTGACATTTTTGGTCAAAATTTTCATTAATACATATACTTTGACATTTTACAAACTTTTCACTTTTCCTAGTATTTTTCACTTTGTCTACCATTTTATCAATACTTTATGATTTTCATATTTTTTTCCGATATTAGTTAACTTAGACATTTTATGGTTAAAATCTTCGTGAATACACGTACTGTGACACTTTACTAACTTTTCACTGTTCCTAATATTTTTCACATGGTCAATCATTTTTTCAATACTTTATGATTTTCACTTTCCTTTGAACGTAAGTGACCTTAGACATTTTCGGTCAAAATTTTCATGAATCCATATACTGTGACATTTTACTAACTTTTCACTTTTCCTAATATTTTTCACTTTGTCAATCTTTTTTTTAATACTTTTAGATTTTCACTTTCCTTTGAACGTAAGTGACCTACACATTTTTGGTCAAAATTTTCATGAATACATGTACTGTGACATTTTACTAACTTTTCACTTTTCCTAATATTTTTCACTTTGTCAATCATTTTTTCAATACTTTAAGATTTTCATATTTTTTCCGATATTAGTTAACTTAGACATTTTTGGTTAAAATTTTCATGAATACACGTACTGTGAAACTTTACTAACTTTTCCCTTTTCCTAATATTTTACACTTTGTCAATCATTTTTTCAATAATTTATGATTTTCACATTTTTTTGAACGTTAGTGACCTTAGACATTTTTGGTCAAAATTTTCATAAATACATGTACTGTGACATTTTTTTCACTTTTCCCAATATTTTTCACTTTGTCAGCATTTTTTTCAATACTTTCTGATTTTCACATTTTTTCGAACGTTAGTGACCTTAGACATTTTCTGTCAAAATTTCATGAATACATATACTCTGACATGTTACTAACTTTTCACATTTCATTAACATCTGGAAGTCTGCTTGAGGCCGGCTCTCAGCAGTTACTGTCCGGACTCTGCATCCCTGGCTAATTCCATTCAGTACAAGTCATCAGAGTAAGCTAATGACAAAAAAAATGTACAAAGTTGTATTGTGCAATATAGGTTGATGCAGTACTGCGAGGAACACCAGCATATACTGTACATATAAAAATGATTCTCAATATAATTGTTTTATGATTTTCACATTTTTTCTAACGTTAGTGACATTTGACTTTTTTGTTCAAAATTTTCATGAATACATGTACTGTGATATTTTACTAATTTTTCACTTTTCCCAATATGTTTCACTTTGTCAGCAATTTTTTCAATACTTTATGATTTTCACATTTTTTTGAACGTTACTGACCTTAGACATTTTTGGTCAAAATTTTCCTTAATACATGTACTGTGACATTTTACTAACTTTTCACTTTTCCTAATATTTTTCACTTTGTCAATCATTTTTTCAATACTTTAAGATTTTCATATTTTTTCCGATATTAGTTAACTTAGACATTTTTGGTTAAAATTTTCATGAATACACGTACTGTGAAACTTTACTAACTTTTCCCTTTTCCTAATATTTTTCACTTTGTCAACCATTTTTTCAATACTATATGATTTTCACATTTTTTTGAACGTTAGTGACCTTTGACATTTTTGGTCAAAATTTTCATTAATACATATACTTTGACATTTTACAAACTTTTCACTTTTCCTAGTATTTTTCACTTTGTCTACCATTTTATCAATACTTTATGATTTTCATATTTTTTTCCGATATTAGTTAACTTAGACATTTTATGGTTAAAATCTTCGTGAATACACGTACTGTGACACTTTACTAACTTTTCACTGTTCCTAATATTTTTCACATGGTCAATCATTTTTTCAATACTTTATGATTTTCACTTTCCTTTGAACGTAAGTGACCTTAGACATTTTCGGTCAAAATTTTCATGAATCCATATACTGTGACATTTTACTAACTTTTCACTTTTCCTAATATTTTTCACTTTGTCAATCTTTTTTTTAATACTTTTAGATTTTCACTTTCCTTTGAACGTAAGTGACCTTACACATTTTTGGTCAAAATTTTCATGAATACATGTACTGTGACATTTTACTAACTTTTCACTTTTCCTAATATTTTTCACTTTGTCAACCATTTTTTCAATACTTTATGATTTTCACATTTTTTCGAACGTTAGTGACCTTTGACATTTTTGGTCAAAACTTTCATGAATACATGTACTGTGACATTTTTTTCACTTTTCCCAATACTTTTTCACTTTGTCAGCATTTTTTTTCAATACTTTCTGATTTTCACATTTTTTCGAACGTTAGTGACCTTAGACATTTTCTGTCAAAATTTCATGAATACATATACTCTGACATGTTACTAACTTTTCACATTTGATTAGCATCTGGAAGCATCTGGAAGTCTGCTTGAGGCCGGCTCTCAGCAGTTACTGTCCGGACTCTGCATCCCTGGCTAATTCCATTCAGTACAAGTCATCGGAGTAAGGTAATGACAAAAAAAATGTACAAAGTTGTATTGTGCAATATAGGTTGATGCAGTACTGCGAGGAACACCAGCATATACTGTACATATAAAAATGATTCTCAATATAATTGCTTTATGATTTTCACATTTTTTCTAACGTTAGTGACCTTTGACTTTTTTGGTCAAAATTTTCATGAATACATGTACTGTGATATTTTACTAATTTTTCACTTTTCCTAATATTTTTCACTTTGTCAACCATTTTTTCAATACTATATGATTTTCACATTTTTTTGAACGTTAGTGACCTTTGACATTTTTGGTCAAAATTTTCATTAATACATATACTTTGACATTTTACAAACTTTTCACTTTTCCTAGTATTTTTCACTTTGTCTACCATTTTATCAATACTTTATGATTTTCATATTTTTTTCCGATATTAGTTAACTTAGACATTTTATGGTTAAAATCTTCGTGAATACACGTACTGTGACACTTTACTAACTTTTCACTGTTCCTAATATTTTTCACATGGTCAATCATTTTTTCAATACTTTATGATTTTCACTTTCCTTTGAACGTAAGTGACCTTAGACATTTTCGGTCAAAATTTTCATGAATCCATATACTGTGACATTTTACTAACTTTTCACTTTTCCTAATATTTTTCACTTTGTCAATCTTTTTTTTAATACTTTTAGATTTTCACTTTCCTTTGAACGTAAGTGACCTTACACATTTTTGGTCAAAATTTTCATGAATACATGTACTGTGACATTTTACTAACTTTTCACTTTTCCTAATATTTTTCACTTTGTCAATCATTTTTTCAATACTTTAAGATTTTCATATTTTTTCCGATATTAGTTAACTTAGACATTTTTGGTTAAAATTTTCATGAATACACGTACTGTGAAACTTTACTAACTTTTCCCTTTTCCTAATATTTTACACTTTGTCAATCATTTTTTCAATAATTTATGATTTTCACATTTTTTTGAACGTTAGTGACCTTAGACATTTTTGGTCAAAATTTTCATAAATACATGTACTGTGACATTTTACAAACTTTTCACTTTTCCTAATAGTTTTCACTTTGTCAGCATTTTTTTCAATACTATATGATTTTCACATTTTTTCGAACGTTAGTGACCTTTGACATATTTGGTCAAAATTTTCATGAATTCATGTACTTTGATATTTTACTAATTTTTCACTTTTCCCAATATTTTTCACTTTGTCAACCATTTTTTCAATACTTTATGATTTTCACATTTTTTTTGAACGTTAGTGACCTTAGACATATTTGGTCAAAATTTTCATGAATTCATGTACTGTGATATTTTACTAATTTTTAACTTTGCCCAATATTTTTCACTTTTTCAACCATTTTTTCAATACTTTATGATTTTCACATTTTTTGAACGTTAGTGACCTTAGACATTTTTGGTCAAATTTTCATGAATACATATACTCTGACATGTTACTAACTTTTCACTTTTCCTAATATTTTTCACTTTGTCAACCATTTTTTCAATACTTTATGATTTTCACATTCTTTTGAACGTTAGTGACCTTTGACATTTTTGGTCAAAACTTTCATGAATACATGTACTGTGACATTTTTTTCACTTTTCCCAATATTTTTCACTTTGTCAGCATTTTTTTCAATACTTTCTGATTTTCACATTTTTTCGAACGTTAGTGACCTTAGACATTTTCTGTCAAAATTTCATGAATACATATACTCTGACATGTTACTAACTTTTCACATTTCATTAACATCTGGAAGTCTGCTTGAGGCCGGCTCTCAGCAGTTACTGTCCGGACTCTGCATCCCTGGCTAATTCCATTCAGTACAAGTCATCAGAGTAAGCTAATGACAAAAAAAATGTACAAAGTTGTATTGTGCAATATAGGTTGATGCAGTACTGCGAGGAACACCAGCATATACTGTACATATAAAAATGATTCTCAATATAATTGTTTTATGATTTTCACATTTTTTCTAACGTTAGTGACATTTGACTTTTTTGTTCAAAATTTTCATGAATACATGTACTGTGATATTTTACTAATTTTTCACTTTTCCCAATATGTTTCACTTTGTCAGCAATTTTTTCAATACTTTATGATTTTCACATTTTTTTGAACGTTACTGACCTTAGACATTTTTGGTCAAAATTTTCCTTAATACATGTACTGTGACATTTTACTAACTTTTCACTTTTCCTAATATTTTTCACTTTGTCAATCATTTTTTCAATACTTTAAGATTTTCATATTTTTTCCGATATTAGTTAACTTAGACATTTTTGGTTAAAATTTTCATGAATACACGTACTGTGAAACTTTACTAACTTTTCCCTTTTCCTAATATTTTACACTTTGTCAATCATTTTTTCAATAATTTATGATTTTCACATTTTTTTGAACGTTAGTGACCTTAGACATTTTTGGTCAAAATTTTCATAAATACATGTACTGTGACATTTTACAAACTTTTCACTTTTCCTAATAGTTTTCACTTTGTCAGCATTTTTTTCAATACTATATGATTTTCACATTTTTTCGAACGTTAGTGACCTTTGACATATTTGGTCAAAATTTTCATGAATTCATGTACTTTGATATTTTACTAATTTTTCACTTTTCCCAATATTTTTCACTTTGTCAACCATTTTTTCAATACTTTATGATTTTCACATTTTTTTTGAACGTTAGTGACCTTAGACATTTTTGGTCAAAATTTTCATAAATACATGTACTGTGACATTTGGTCAAAATTTTCATGAATTCATGTACTGTGATATTTTACTAATTTTTCACTTTTCCCAATATTTTTCACTTTTTCAACCATTTTTTCAATACTTTATGATTTTCACATTTTTTGAATGTTAGTGACCTTAGACATTTTTGGTCAAATTTTCATGAATACATATACTCTGACATGTTACTAACTTTTCACTTTTCCTAATATTTTTCACTTTGTCAACCATTTTTTCAATACTTTATGATTTTCACATTCTTTTGAACGAAAGTGACCTTTGACATTTTTGGTCAAAACTTTCATGAATACATGTACTGTGACATTTTTTTCACTTTTCCCAATATTTTTCACTTTGTCAGCATTTTTTTCAATACTTTATGATTTTCACATTTTTTCGAACGTTAGTGACCTTAGACATTTTCTGTCAAAATTTCATGAATACATATACTCTGACATGTTACTAACTTTTCACATTTGATTAACATCTGGAAGCATCTGGAAGTCTGCTTGAGGCCGGCTCTCAGCAGTTACTGTCCGGACTCTGCATCCCTGGCTAATTCCATTCAGTACAAGTCATCGGAGTAAGCTAATGACAAAAAAAATGTACAAAGTTGTATTGTGCAATATAGGTTGATGCAGTACTGCGAGGAACACCAGCATATACTGTACATATAAAAATGATTCTCAATATAATTGTTTTATGATTTTCACATTTTTTCTAACGTTAGTGACCTTTGACTTTTTTGGTCAAAATTTTCATGAATACATGTACTGTGATATTTTACTAATTTTTCACTTTTCCCAATATGTTTCACTTTGTCAGCAATTTTTTCAATACTTTATGATTTTCACATTTTTTTGAACGTTACTGACCTTAGACATTTTTGGTCAAAATTTTCCTTAATACATTTACTTTGACATTTTACAAACTTTTCACTTTTCCTAATATTTTTCACTTTGTCAACCATTTTTTCAATACTATATGATTTTCACATTTTTTTGAACGTTAGTGACCTTTGACATTTTTGGTCAAAATTTTCATTAATACATATACTTTGACATTTTACAAACTTTTCACTTTTCCTAGTATTTTTCACTTTGTCTACCATTTTATCAATACTTTATGATTTTCATATTTTTTTCCGATATTAGTTAACTTAGACATTTTATGGTTAAAATCTTCGTGAATACACGTACTATGACACTTTACTAACTTTTCACTGTTCCTAATATTTTTCACATGGTCAATCATTTTTTCAAAACTTTATGATTTTCACTTTCCTTTGAACGTAAGTGACCTTAGACATTTTTGGTCAAAATTTTCATGAATCCATATACTGTGACATTTTACTAACTTTTCACTTTTCCTAATATTTTTAACTTTGTCAATCATTTTTTTAATACTTTTAGATTTTCACTTTCCTTTGAACGTAAGTGACCTTACACATTTTTGGTCAAAATTATCATGAATACATATACTGTGACATTTTACTAACTTTTCACTTTTCCTAATATTTTTCACTTTGTCAATCATTTTTTCAATACTTTAAGATTTTCATATTTTTTCCGATATTAGTTAACTTAGACATTTTTGGTTAAAATTTTCATGAATACACGTAATGTGAAACTTTACTAACTTTTCCCTTTTCCTAATATTTTACACTTTGTCAATCATTTTTTCAATAAGTTATGATTTTCACATTTTTTTGAACGTTAGTGACCTTAGACATTTTTGGTCAAAATTTTCATAAATACATGTACTTTGATATTTTACTAATTTTTCACTTTTCCCAATATTTTTCACTTTATCAACCATTTTTTCAATACTTTATGATTTTCACATTTTTTTGAACGTTAGTGACCTTAGACATTTTTGGTCAAAATTTTCATAAATACATGTACTGTGACATTTTACAAACTTTTCACTTTTCCTAATAGTTTTCACTTTGTCAGCATTTTTTTCAATACTATATGATTTTCACATTTTTTCGAACGTTAGTGACCTTTGACATATTTGGTCAAAATTTTCATGAATTCATATACTTTGATATTTTACTAATTTTTCACTTTTTCCCAATATTTTTCACTTTGTCAACCATTTTTTCAATACTTTATGATTTTCACATTTTTTGAACGTTAGTGACCTTAGACATTTTTGGTCAAATTTTCATTAATACATATACTCTGACATGTTACTAACTTTTCACTTTTCCTAATATTTTTCACTTTGTCAACCATTTTTTCAATACTTTATGATTTTCACATTCTTTTGAACGAAAGTGACCTTTGACATTTTTGGTCAAAACTTTCATGAATACATGTACTGTGACATTTTTTTCACTTTTCCCAATATTTTTCACTTTGTCAGCTTTTTTTTTCAATACTTTCTGATTTTCACATTTTTTCGAACGTTAGTGACCTTAGACATTTTCTGTCAAAATTTCATGAATACATATACTCTGACATGTTACTAACTTTTCACATTTGATTAACATCTGGAAGCATCTGGAAGTCTGCTTGAGGCCGGCTCTCAGCAGTTACTGTCCGGACTCTGCATCCCTGGCTAATTCCATTCAGTACAAGTCATCAGAGTAAGCTAATGACAAAAAAAATGTACAAAGTTGTATTGTGCAATATAGGTTGATGCAGTACTGCGAGGAACACCAGCATATACTGTACATATAAAAATGATTCTCAATATAATTGTTTTATGATTTTCACATTTTTTCTAACGTTAGTGACCTTTGACTTTTTTGGTCAAAATTTTCATGAATACATGTACTGTGATATTTTACTAATTTTTCACTTTTCCCAATATGTTTCACTTTGTCAGCAATTTTTTCAATACTTTATGATTTTCACATTTTTTTGAACGTCACTGACCTTAGACATTTTTGGTCAAAATTTTCCTTAATACATTTACTTTGACATTTTACAAACTTTTCACTTTTCCTAATATTTTTCACTTTGTCAACCATTTTTTCAATACTATATGATTTTCACATTTTTTTGAACGTTAGTGACCTTTGACATTTTTGGTCAAAATTTTCATTAATACATATACTTTGACATTTTACAAACTTTTCACTTTTCCTAGTATTTTTCACTTTGTCTACCATTTTATCAATACTTGATGATTTTCATATTTTTTTCCGATATTTGTTAACTTAGACATTTTATGGTTAAAATCTTCGTGAATACACGTACTATGACACTTTACTAACTTTTCACTGTTCCTAATATTTTTCACATGGTCAATCATTTTTTCAATACTATATGATTTTCACTTTCCTTTGAACGTAAGTGACCTTAGACATTTTCGGTCAAAATTTTCATGAATCCATATACTGTGACATTTTACTAACTTTTCACTTTTCCTAATATTTTTCACTTTGTCAATCTTTTTTTTAATACTTTTAGATTTTCACTTTCCTTTGAACGTAAGTGACCTTACACATTTTTGGTCAAAATTTTCATGAATACATATACTGTGACATTTTACTAACTTTTCACTTTTCCTAATATTTTTCACTTTGTCAATCATTTTTTCCATTCTTTAAGATTTTCATATTTTTTCCGATATTAGTTAACTTAGACATTTTTGGTTAAAATTTTCATGAATACACGTACTGTGAAACTTTACTAACTTTTCCCTTTTCCTAATATTTTTCACTTTGTCAGCATTTTTTTCAATACTTTATGATTTTCACATTTTTTTGAACATTAGTGACCTTAGACATTTTTGGTCAAAATTTTCATAAATACATGTACTGTGACATTTTACAAACTTTTCACTTTTCCTAATAGTTTTCACTTTGTCAGCATTTTTTTCAATACTATATGATTTTCACATTTTTTCGAACGTTAGTGACCTTTGACATATTTGGTCAAAATTTTCATGAATTCATATACTTTGATATTTTACTAATTTTTCACTTTTCCCAAAATTTTTCACTTTGTCAACCATTTTTTCAATACTTTATGATTTTCACATTTTTTGAACATTAGTGACCTTAGACATTTTTGGTCAAATTTTCATGAATACATATACTCTGACATGTGACTAACTTTTCACTTTTCCTAATATTTTTCACTTTGTCAACCATTTTTTCAATACTTTATGATTTTCACATTCTTTTGAACGAAAGTGACCTCAGACATTTTTGGTCAAAATTTCATTCACATATGTACTCTGACATTTTACTAACTTTTAACTTTCCCAATATTTTTCACTTTGTCAACCATTTTTTCAAAACTTTATGATTTTCACATTTTTTTGAACGTTACTGACCTTAGACATTTTTGGTCAAAATTTTCCTTAATACATTTACTTTGACATTTTACAAACTTTTCACCTTTCCTAATATTTTTCACTTTGTCAACCATTTTTTCAATACTATATGATTTTCACATTTTTTTGAACGTTAGTGACCTTTGACATTTTTGGTCAAAATTTTCATTAATACATATACTTTGACATTTTACAAACTTTTCACTTTTCCTAGTATTTTTCACTTTGTCTACCATTTTATCAATACTTTATGATTTTCAGATATTTTTCCGATATTAGTTAACTTAGACATTTTATGGTTAAAATCTTCGTGAATACACGTACTGTGACACTTTACTAACTTTTCACTGTTCCTAATATTTTTCACATGGTCAATCATTTTTTCAATACTTTATGATTTTCACTTTGCTTTGAACGTAAGTGACCTTAGACATTTTCGGTCAAAATTTTCATGAATCCATATACTGTGACATTTTACTAACTTTTCACTTTTCCTAATAGTTTTCACTTTGTCAACCATTTTTTCAAAACTTTATGATTTTCAAATTTTTTTGAACGTTAGTGACCTCAGACATTTTTGGTCAAAATTTTCATGAATAAATATACTGTGACATTTTACTAACTTTTCACTTTTCCTAATATTTTTCACTTTGTCAACCATTTTTTCAATACTTTATGATTTTCACATTTTTTCGAACGTTAGTGACCTTAGACATTTTCTGTCAAAATTTCATAAATACATATACTCTGACATGTTACTAACTTTTCACATTTAATTAACATCTGGAAGCATCTGGAAGTCTGCTTGAGGCCGGCTCTCAGCAGTTACTGTCCGGACTCTGCATTCCTGGCTAATTCCATTCAGTACAAGTCTTCGGAGTAAGCTAATGACAAAAAAAATGTACAAAGTTGTATTGTGCAATATAGGTTGATGCAGTACTGCGAGGAACACCAGCATATACTGTACATATAAAAATGATTCTCAATATAATTGTTTTATGATTTTCACATTTTTTCTAACGATAGTGACCTTTGACTTTTTTGGTCAAAATTTTCATGAATACATGTACTGTGATATTTTACTAATTTTTCACTTTTCCCAATATGTTTCACTTTGTCAGCAATTTTTTCAATACTTTATGATTTTCAC
The DNA here is from genome assembly GCF_037954325.1 of Fistularia commersonii. NCBI lineage: Eukaryota > Metazoa > Chordata > Actinopteri > Syngnathiformes > Fistulariidae > Fistularia > Fistularia commersonii. The sequence continues at coordinate 14,027,734 of NC_141307.1, forward strand.
ATTTTTTTGAACGTTACTGACCTTAGACATTTTTGGTCAAAATTTTCCTTAATACATTTACTTTGACATTTTACAAACTTTTCACTTTTCCTAATATTTTCCACTTTGTCAACCATTTTTTCAATACTATATGATTTTCACATTTTTTTGAACGTTAGTGACCTTTGACATTTTTGGTCAAAATTTTCATTAATACATATACTTTGACATTTTACAAACTTTTCACTTTTCCTAGTATTTTTCACTTTGTCTACCATTTTATCAATACTTTATGATTTTCAGATATTTTTCTGATATTAGTTAACTTAGACATTTTATGGTTAAAATCTTCGTGAATACACGTACTGTGACACTTTACTAACTTTTCACTGTTCCTAATATTTTTCACATGGTCAATCATTTTTTCAATACTTTATGATTTTCACTTTGCTTTGAACGTAAGTGACCTTCCACATTTTCGGTCAAAATTTTCATGAATCCATATACTGTGACATTTTACTAACTTTTCACTTTTCCTAATATTTTTCACTTTGTCAATCATATTTTAATACTTTTAGATTTTCACTTTCCTTTGAACGTAAGTGACCTTACACATTTTTGGTCAAAATTTTCATGAATACATATACTGTGACATTTTACTAACTTTTCACTTTTCCTAATATTTTTCACTTTGTCAACCATTTTTTCAAAACTTTATGATTTTCAAATTTTTTTGAACGTTAGTGACCTTAGACATTTTTGGTCAAAATTTTCATGAATAAATATACTGTGACATTTTACAAACTTTTCACTTTTCCTAATATTTTTCACTTTGTCAACCATTTTTTCAATACTTTATGATTTTCACATTTTTTCGAACGTTAGTGACCTTAGACATTTTCTGTCAAAATTTCATGAATACATATACTCTGACATGTTACTAACTTTTCACATTTAATTAACATCTGGAAGCATCTGGAAGTCTGCTTGAGGCCGGCTCTCAGCAGTTACTGTCTGGACTCTGCATCCCTGGCTAATTCCATTCAGTACAAGTCATCGGAGTAAGCTAATGACAAAAAAAATGTGCAAAGTTGTATTGTGCAATATAGGTTGATGCAGTACTGCGAGGAACACCAGCATATACTGTACATATAAAAATGATTCTCAATATAATTGTTTTATGATTTTCACATTTTTTCTAACGTTAGTGACCTTTGACTTTTTTGGTCAAAATTTTCATGAATACATGTACTTTGATAATTTTACAAACTTTTCACTTTTCCCAATATGTTTCACTTTGTCAACCATTTTTTCAATACTATATGATTTTCACATTTTTTTGAACGTTAGTGAACTTTGACATTTTTGGTCAAAATTTTCATTAATACATATACTTTGACATTTTACAAACTTTTCACTTTTCCTAGTATTTTTCACTTTGTCTACCATTTTATCAATACTTTATGATTTTCAGATATTTTTCCGATATTAGTTAACTTAGACATTTTATGGTTAAAATCTTCGTGAATACACGTACAGTGACACTTTACTAACTTTTCACTGTTCCTAATATTTTTCACATGGTCAATCATTTTTTCAATACTTTATGATTTTCACTTTCCTTTGAACGTAAGTGACCTTAGACATTTTCGGTCAAAATTTTCATGAATCCATATACTGTGACATTTTACCAACTTTTAACTTTTCCTAATATTTTTCACTTTGTCAATCATTTTTTTAATACTTTTAGATTTTCACTTTCCTTTGAACGTAAGTGACCTTACACATTTTTGGTCAAAATTTTCATGAATACATATACTGTGACATTTTACTAACTTTTCACTTTTCCTAATATTTTTCACTTTGTCAATCATTTTTTCAATACTTTAAGATTTTTAAATTTTTTCCGATATTAGTTAACTTAGACATTTTTGGTTAAAATTTTCATGAATACACGTACTTTGAAACTTTACTAACTTTTCCCTTTTCCTAATATTTTTCACTTTGTCAATCATTTTTTCAATAATTTATGATTTTCACATTTTTTTGAACGTTAGTGACCTTAGACATTTTTGGTCAAAATTTTCATAAATACATGTACTGTGACATTTTACAAACTTTTCACTTTTCCTAATAGTTTTCACTTTGTCAGCATTTTTTTCAATACTATATGATTTTCACATTTTTTCGAACGTTAGTCACCTTTGACATATTTGGTCAAAATTTTCATGAATTCATGTACTTTGATATTTTACTAATTTTTCACTTTTCCCAATATTTTTCACTTTGTCAACCATTTTTTCAATACTTTATGATTTTCACATTTTTTGAACGTTAGTGACCTTAGACATTTTTAGTTAAAATTTTCGTGAATACACGTACTGTGACATTTTACTAACTTTTCACTTTTCCTAATATTTTTCACTTTGTCAATCATTTTTTCAATACTTTGATTTTCACTTTCCTTTGAACGTAAGTGACCTTTGACATTTTTGGTCAAAATTTCATGAACACATGTACTGTGACATTTTAGTAACTTTTCACTTTTCATAATATTTTTCACTTTGTCAATCGTTTTTTCTATACTATATGATTTTCACATTTTTTTGAACGTTAGTGACCTTTGACATTTTTGGTCAAAATTTTCATTAACACATATACTTTGACATTTTACAAACTTTTCATTTTTCCTAATATTTTTTACTTTGTCAACCATTTTTTCAAAACTTCATGATTTTCACTTTACTTTGAACGTAAGTGACCTTGGACATTTTTGGTCAAAATTTTAATGAATACATATACTGTGACATTTTACTGAATTTTCACATTGTCAATCATTTTTTCAATATTTTATGATTTTCACTTTCTTTTGAACTTAAGTGACCTTATACATTTTTGGTCAAAATTTTCATGAACACATGTACTGTGACATTTTACTAACTTTTCTTTTTTCCCAATATTTTTCACTTTGTCAACCATTTTTTCAATACTTGATGATTTTCACATTTTTTGAACGTTCGTGACCTTAGACATTTTCGGTCATAATTTCATGAACACATGTACTTTGACATTTCACTAACTTTTTACTTTTCATAATATTTTTCACTTTGTCCACCATTTTTTCAATACTTTATGATTTTCACATTTTTTGAACGTTTTCTGACCTTAGACAATTTCGCTCAATATTTTCATGAATACATATACTGTGACATTTTACTAACTTTTCACTTTGTCAATCATTTTTTCAATATTTTATGATTTTCACTTTACTTTGAACGTAAGTGACCTTGGTCATTTTTGGTCAAAATTTTCATGGACACATGTGATTTGACATTTTACAAACTTTTCACTTTTCGTAATATTTTTCACTTTGTCAATCATTTTTTCAATACTTTACGATTTTCACTTTCTTTTGAACGTAAGTGACCTTATACATTTTTGGTCAAAATTTTCATTGACACATGTACTGTGACATTTTACAAACTTTTCACTTTTCCTAATATTTTTCACTTTGTCAACCATTTTTTCAATACTTTATGATTTTCACTTTCCTTTGAACGTAAGTGACCTTAGACATTTTCGGTCAAAATTTCATGAACACATTTACTGTGACATTTAACTACCTTTTCCCAATATTTTTCACTTTGTCAACAATTTTTTCAATACTTTATGATTTTCACATTTTTTGAACGTTAGTGAAAAGTCAACCATTTTTTCAATACTATATGATTTTCACATTTTTTGAACGTTCGTGACCTTAGACATTTTCGGTCAAAATTTTCATGAATACATATACTTTGACATTTTCCTAATATTTTTCACTTTGTCAATCATTTTTTCAATACTTTATGATTTTCACTTTACTTTGAACGTAAGTGATCTTGGACATTTTTGGTCAAAATTTTCATGGACACATATACTGTGACATTTTACTAACTTTTCATTTGTCCCAATATTTTTCACTTTGTCAACCATTTTTTCAATACTATATGATTTTCACATTTTTTGAACATTCGTGACCTTAGACATTTTCGGTCAAAATTTCATGAACACATGTACTGTGACATTTCACTAACTTTTTACTTTTCATAATATTTTTCACTTTGTCCACCATTTTTTCAATACTTTATGATTTTCACATTTTTTGAACGTTTTCTGACCTTAGACAATTTCGCTCAAAATTTTCATGAATACATATACTGTGACATTTTACTAACTTTTCACTTTGTCAATCATTTTTTCAATATTTTATGATTTTCACTTTCCTTTGAACGTAAGTGACCTTGGTCATTTTTGGTCAAAATTTTCATGGACACATGTAATTTGACATTTTACAAACTTTTCACTTTTCGTAATATTTTTCACTTTGTCAATCATTTTTTCAATACTTTATGATTTTCACTTTCTTTTGAACGTAAGTGACCTTATACATTTTTGGTCAAAATTTTCATGAACACATGTACTGTGACATTTCACTAACTTTTTATTTTTCATAATATTTTTCACTTTGTCAATCATTTTTTCAATACTTTATGATTTTCACATTTTTTGAACGTTCGTGACCTTAGACATTTTCGGTCAAAATTTCATGAACACATGTACTGTCTAACTTTTTACTTTTCGTAATATTTTTCACTTTGTCCACCATTCTTTCAATACTTTATGATTTTCACATTTTTTGAACGTTTTCTGACCTTAGACAATTTCGCTCAAAATTTTCATGAATACATATACTGTGACATTTTACTAACTTTTCACTTTGTCAATCATTTTTTCAATATTTTATGATTTTCACTTTACTTTGAACGTAAGTGACCTTGGACATTTTTGGTCAAAATTTTCATTGACACATGTACTGTGACATTTTACAAACTTTTCACTTTTCCTAATATTTTTCACTTTGTCAACCATTTTTTCAATACTTTATGATTTTCACTTTCCTTTGAACGTAAGTGACCTTAGACATTTTTGGTCAAAATTTCATGAACACATTTACTGTGACATTTAACTACCTTTTCCCAATATTTTTCACTTTGTCAACCATTTTTTCAATACTTTATGATTTTGACATTTTTTGAACGTTAGTGAAAAGTCAACCATTTTTTCAATACTATATGATTTTCACATTTTTTGAACGTTCGTGACCTTAGACATTTTCGGTCAAAATTTTCATGAATACATATACTTTGACATTTTCCTAATATTTTTCACTTTGTCAATCATTTTTTCAATATTTTATGATTTTCACTTTCCTTTGAACGTAAGTGACCTTGGTCATTTTTGGTCAAAATTTTCATGGACACATGTAATTTGACATTTTACAAACTTTTCACTTTTCGTAATATTTTTCACTTTGTCAATCATTTTTTCAATACTTTATGATTTTCACTTTCTTTTGAACGTAAGTGACCTTATACATTTTTGGTCAAAATTTTCATGAACACATGTACTGTGACATTTCACTAACTTTTTATTTTTCATAATATTTTTCACTTTGTCAACCATTTTTTCAATACTATATGATTTTCACATTTTTTGAACGTTCGTGACCTTAGACATTTTCGGTCAAAATTTCATGAACACATGTACTGTCTAACTTTTTACTTTTCGTAATATTTTTCACTTTGTCCACCATTCTTTCAATACTTTATGATTTTCACATTTTTTGAACGTTTTCTGACCTTAGACAATTTCGCTCAAAATTTTCATGAATGCATATACTGTGACATTTTACTAACTTTTCACTTTGTCAATCATTTTTTCAATATTTTATGATTTTCACTTTACTTTGAACGTAAGTGACCTTGGACATTTTTGGTCAAAATTTTCATTGACACATGTACTGTGACATTTTACAAACTTTTCACTTTTCCTAATATTTTTCACTTTGTCAACCATTTTTTCAATACTTTATGATTTTCACTTTCCTTTGAACGTAAGTGACCTTAGACATTTTTGGTCAAAATTTCATGAACACATTTACTGTGACATTTAACTACCTTTTCCCAATATTTTTCACTTTGTCAACCATTTTTTCAATACTTTATGATTTTCACATTTTTTGAACGTTAGTGAAAAGTCAACCATTTTTTCAATACTATATGATTTTCATATTTTTTGAACGTTCGTGACCTTAGACATTTTCGGTCAAAATTTTCATGAATACATATACTGTGACATTTTACTAACTTTTCACTTTGTCAATCATTTTTTCAATATTTTATGATTTTCACTTTACTTTGAACGTAAGTGACCTTGGACATTTTTGGTCAAAATTTTCATTGACACATGTACTGTGACATTTTACAAACTTTTCACTTTTCCTAATATTTTTCACTTTGTCAACCATTTTTTCAATACCTTATGATTTTGACTTTCCTTTGAACGTAAGTGACCTTAGACATTTTTGGTCAAAATTTCATGAACACATTTACTGTGACATTTAACTACCTTTTCCCAATATTTTTCACTTTGTCAACCATTTTTTCAATACTTTATGATTTTCACATTTTTTGAACGTTAGTGAAAAGTCAACCATTTTTTCAATACTATATGATTTTCACATTTTTTGAACGTTCGTGACCTTAGACATTTTCGGTCAAAATTTTCATGAATACATATACTTTGACATTTTCCTAATATTTTTCACTTTGTCAATCATTTTTTCAATATTTTATGATTTTCACTTTCCTTTGAACGTAAGTGACCTTGGTCATTTTTGGTCAAAATTTTCATGGACACATGTAATTTGACATTTTACAAACTTTTCACTTTTCGTAATATTTTTCACTTTGTCAATCATTTTTTCAATACTTTATGATTTTCACTTTCTTTTGAACGTAAGTGACCTTATACATTTTTGGTCAAAATTTTCATGAACACATGTACTGTGACATTTCACTAACTTTTTATTTTTCATAATATTTTTCACTTTGTCAACCATTTTTTCAATACTATATGATTTTCACATTTTTTGAACGTTCGTGACCTTAGACATTTTCGGTCAAAATTTCATGAACACATGTACTGTCTAACTTTTTACTTTTCGTAATATTTTTCACTTTGTCCACCATTCTTTCAATACTTTATGATTTTCACATTTTTTGAACGTTTTCTGACCTTAGACAATTTCGCTCAAAATTTTCATGAATGCATATACTGTGACATTTTACTAACTTTTCACTTTGTCAATCATTTTTTCAATATTTTATGATTTTCACTTTACTTTGAACGTAAGTGACCTTGGACATTTTTGGTCAAAATTTTCATTGACACATGTACTGTGACATTTTACAAACTTTTCACTTTTCCTAATATTTTTCACTTTGTCAACCATTTTTTCAATACTTTATGATTTTCACTTTCCTTTGAACGTAAGTGACCTTAGACATTTTTGGTCAAAATTTCATGAACACATTTACTGTGACATTTAACTACCTTTTCCCAATATTTTTCACTTTGTCAACCATTTTTTCAATACTTTATGATTTTCACATTTTTTGAACGTTAGTGAAAAGTCAACCATTTTTTCAATACTATATGATTTTCATATTTTTTGAACGTTCGTGACCTTAGACATTTTCGGTCAAAATTTTCATGAATACATATACTGTGACATTTTACTAACTTTTCACTTTGTCAATCATTTTTTCAATATTTTATGATTTTCACTTTACTTTGAACGTAAGTGACCTTGGACATTTTTGGTCAAAATTTTCATTGACACATGTACTGTGACATTTTACAAACTTTTCACTTTTCCTAATATTTTTCACTTTGTCAACCATTTTTTCAATACTTTATGATTTTGACTTTCCTTTGAACGTAAGTGACCTTAGACATTTTTGGTCAAAATTTCATGAACACATTTACTGTGACATTTAATCACCTTTTCCCAATATTTTTCACTTTGTCAACCATTTTTTCAATACTTTATGATTTTCACATTTTTTGAACGTTAGTGAAAAGTCAACCATTTTTTCAATACTATATGATTTTCACATTTTTTGAACGTTCGTGACCTTAGACATTTTCGGTCAAAATTTTCATGAATACATATACTTTGACATTTTCCTAATATTTTTCACTTTGTCAATCATTTTTTCAATATTTTATGATTTTCACTTTCCTTTGAACGTAAGTGACCTTGGTCATTTTTGGTCAAAATTTTCATGGACACATGTAATTTGACATTTTACAAACTTTTCACTTTTCGTAATATTTTTCACTTTGTCAATCATTTTTTCAATACTTTATGATTTTCACTTTCTTTTGAACGTAAGTGACCTTATACATTTTTGGTCAAAATTTTCATGAACACATGTACTGTGACATTTCACTAACTTTTTATTTTTCATAATATTTTTCACTTTGTCAACCATTTTTTCAATACTATATGATTTTCACATTTTTTGAACGTTCGTGACCTTAGACATTTTCGGTCAAAATTTCATGAACACATGTACTGTCTAACTTTTTACTTTTCGTAATATTTTTCACTTTGTCCACCATTCTTTCAATACTTTATGATTTTCACATTTTTTGAACGTTTTCTGACCTTAGACAATTTCGCTCAAAATTTTCATGAATACATATACTGTGACATTTTACTAACTTTTCACTTTGTCAATCATTTTTTCAATATTTTATGATTTTCACTTTACTTTGAACGTAAGTGACCTTGGACATTTTTGGTCAAAATTTTCATTGACACATGTACTGTGACATTTTACAAACTTTTCACTTTTCCTAATATTTTTCACTTTGTCAACCATTTTTTCAATACTTTATGATTTTCACTTTCCTTTGAACGTAAGTGACCTTAGACATTTTTGGTCAAAATTTCATGAACACATTTACTGTGACATTTAACTACCTTTTCCCAATATTTTTCACTTTGTCAACCATTTTTTCAATACTTTATGATTTTCACATTTTTTGAACGTTAGTGAAAAGTCAACCATTTTTTCAATACTATATGATTTTCATATTTTTTGAACGTTCGTGACCTTAGACATTTTCGGTCAAAATTTTCATGAATACATATACTTTGACATTTTCCTAATATTTTTCACTTTGTCAATCATTTTTTCAATATTTTATGATTTTCACATTACTTTGAACGTAAGTGATCTTGGACATTTTTGGTCATCATTTTCATGGACACATGTACTGTGACATTTTACAAACTTTTCACTTTTCCTAATATTTTTCACTTTGTCAACCATTTTTTTAATACTTTATGATTTTCATATTTTTTCCGATATTTGTTAACTCAGACATTTTTGGTTAAAATTTTCGTGAATACACGTACTTTGACACTTTACTAACTTTTCACTTTTCCCAATATTTTTCACTTTGTCAACCATTTTTTCAATACTTTATGATTTTCACATTTTTTGAATGTTAGTGACCTTAGACATTTTCGGTAAAAATTTTCATGAATACTTATACTTTGACATTTTACTAACTTTTCCCTTTTCCTAATGTTTTTCACTTTGTCAATCATTTTTTCAATACTTTAAATTTTCACTTTCTTTTGAACGTAATTGACCTCAGACATTTTTGGTCAAAATTTCATGAACACATTTACTGTGACATTTTACTAACTTTTCACTTTTTGTATTATTTTTCCCTTTGTCAATCATTTTTTCAATACTTTAAATTTTCACTTTCCTTTGAACCGAAGTGACCTTAGACATTTTGGGTCAAAATTTTAATGAACACATGTACTGTGACATTTTACTAACTTTTCACTTTGTCAATCATTTTTTCAATATTTTATGATTTTCACTTTACTTTGAACGTAAGTGACCTTGGACATTTTTGGTCAAAATTTTCATTGACACATGTACTGTGACATTTTACAAACTTTTCACTTTTCCTAATATTTTTCACTTTGTCAACCATTTTTTCAATACTTTATGATTTTCACTTTCCTTTGAACGTAAGTGACCTTAGACATTTTTGGTCAAAATTTCATGAACACATTTACTGTGACATTTAACTACCTTTTCCCAATATTTTTCACTTTGTCAACCATTTTTTCAATACTTTATGATTTTCACATTTTTTGAACGTTAGTGAAAAGTCAACCATTTTTTCAATACTATATGATTTTCATATTTTTTGAACGTTCGTGACCTTAGACATTTTCGGTCAAAATTTTCATGAATACATATACTTTGACATTTTCCTAATATTTTTCACTTTGTCAATCATTTTTTCAATATTTTATGATTTTCACATTACTTTGAACGTAAGTGATCTTGGACATTTTTGGTCATCATTTTCATGGACACATGTACTGTGACATTTTACAAACTTTTCACTTTTCCTAATATTTTTCACTTTGTCAACCATTTTTTTAATACTTTATGATTTTCATATTTTTTCCGATATTTGTTAACTCAGACATTTTTGGTTAAAATTTTCGTGAATACACGTACTTTGACACTTTACTAACTTTTCACTTTTCCCAATATTTTTCACTTTGTCAACCATTTTTTCAATACTTTATGATTTTCACATTTTTTGAATGTTAGTGACCTTAGACATTTTCGGTAAAAATTTTCATGAATACTTATACTTTGACATTTTACTAACTTTTCCCTTTTCCTAATGTTTTTCACTTTGTCAATCATTTTTTCAATACTTTAAATTTTCACTTTCTTTTGAACGTAATTGACCTCAGACATTTTTGGTCAAAATTTCATGAACACATTTACTGTGACATTTTACTAACTTTTCACTTTTTGTATTATTTTTCCCTTTGTCAATCATTTTTTCAATACTTAAAATTTTCACTTTCCTTTGAACCGAAGTGACCTTAGACATTTTGGGTCAAAATTTTAATGAACACATGTACTGTAACATTTTACTAACTTTTCATTTTTCCCAATATTTTTCACTTTGTCAACCATTTTTTCAATACTTTATGATTTTCACTTTCCTTTGAACGTAGGTGACCTTAGACATTTTTGGTCAAAATTTTCATGATTACATGTACTGTGACATTTTACTAACTTTTCACTTTTCCTAAACTTTTCCCCTTGGTCAATCATTTTTTCAATAATATATGATTTTATCATTTTTTTTAACGTTAGTGACCTTTGACATTTTTGGTCAAAATTTTCATTAATAAATATACTTTGACATTTTACAAACTTTTCATTTTTCCTAATATTTTTCACTTTGTCAATCATTTTTTCAATATTTTATGATTCTCACTTTACTTTGAACGTAAGTGATCTTGGACATTTTTGGTCAAAATTTTCATGGACACATGTACTGTGACATTTTACAAACTTTTCACTTTTCCTAATATTTTTCACTTTGTCAACCATTTTTTTAATACTTTATGATTTTCATATTTTTTCCGATATTTGTTAACTCAGACATTTTTGGTTAAAATTTTCGTGAATACACGTACTTTAACACTTTACTAACTTTTCACTTTTCCCAATATTTTTCACTTTGTCAACCATTTTTTCAATACTTTATGATTTTCACTTTCCTTTGAACGTTCGTGACCTTAGACATTTTCGGTCAAAATTTTAATGAACACATGTAATGTGACATTTTACTAACTTTTCATTTTTCCCAATATTTTTCACTTCGTCAAACATTTTTTCAATACTTTATGATTTTCACTTTCCTTTGAACGTTCGTGACCTTAGACATTTTCGGTCAAAATTTTAATGAATACATATACTGTGACATTTTACTAACTTTTCACTTTGTCAATCATTTTTTCAATTTTTTTATGATTTTCACTTTACTTTGAACGTAAGTGACCTTGGATATTTTTGGTCAAAATTTTCATGGACACATGTACTGTGACATTTTACAAACTTTTCACTTTTCCTAATATTTTTCACTTTGTCAACCATTTTTTCAATACTTTATGATTTTCATATTTTTTCCGATATTAGTGACCTTGACATTTTCGGTCAAAATTTTAATGAATACATATACTGTGACATTTTACTAGCTTTTCACTTTTCCTAATATTTTTCACTTTTTTGATCATTTTTTCAATACTTTATGATTTTCACTTTCTTTTGAACGTAAGTGACCTTATACATTTTTGGTCAAAATTTTAATGAACACATGTAATGTGACATTTTACTAACTTTTCACTTTTCCTAAACTTTTCCCTTTGGTCAATCATTTTTTCAATACTATATGATATTCACTTTCTTTTGAACGTAAGTGACCTTATACTTTTTTGGCCAAAATTTTCATGAACACATGTACTGTGACAATTTACTAACTTTTCATTTTTCCCAATATTTTTCACTTTGTCAATCCTTTTTTCAATACTTTATGATTTTCACTTTCTTTTGAACGTACATGACCTTAGACATTTTTGGTCAAAATTTTAATGAACACATGTAATGTGACATTTTACTAACTTTTCACTTTTCCTAAACTTTTCCCTTTGGTCAATCATTTTTTCAATACTATATGATTTTCACATTTTTTTGAAGGTTAGTGACCTTTGACATTTTTGGTCAAAATTTTCATGAATACATATACTTTGACATTTTACAAACTTTTCATTTTTCCTAATATTTTTCACTTTGTCAAACATTTTTTCAAAACTTGATGATTTTCACATTTCTTTGAACGTAAGTGACATTCGACATTTTTGGTCAAAATTGTCATTAATACATATACTTTGACATTTTACAAACTTTTCATTTTTCCTAATATTTTTCACTTTGTCAATCATTTTTTCGATACTTTATGATTTTCAGTTTTTTTTTAACGTAAGTGACCTTAGACATTTTTGGACAAAATTTTCATGAACATATTTACTGTGACATTTTACTAACTTTTCCCAATATTTTTCACTTTTTCAACCATTTTTTCAATACTTTATGATTTTCACATTTTTTGAACGTTAGTGAAAAGTCAACCATTTTTTCAATACTATATGATTTTCACTTTCCTTTGAACGTAGGTGACCTTAGACATTTTTGGTCAAAATTTTCATGAATACATGTACTGTGACATGTATGATTTTACAAACTTTTCACTTTTCCTAATATTTTTCACTTTGTCAACCATTTTTTTAATACTTTATGATTTTCATATTTTTTCCGATATTTGTTAACTCAGACATTTTTGGTTAAAATTTTCGTGAATACATATACTTTGACATTTTACAAACTTTTCATTTTTCCTAATATTTTTCACTTTGTCAATCATTTTTTCAAAACTTGATGATTTTCACATTTCTTTGAACGTAAGTGACATTCGACATTTTTGGTCAAAATTTTCATTAATACATATACTTTGACATTTTACAAACTTTTCATTTTTCCTAATATTTTTCACTTTGTCAACCATTTTTTCAATATTTTATGATTTTCACTTTACTTTGAACATAAGTGACCTTGGACATTTTTGGTCAAAATTTTCATGGACACATGTACTGTGACATTTTACAAACTTTTCACTTTTCCTAATTTTTTTCACTTTGTCAACCATTTTTTCAATACTTTATGATTTTCATATTTTTTCCGATATTTGTTAACTTAGACATTTTTGGTCAAAATTTCGTGAATACATATACTGTGACATTTTAGTAGCATTTCACTTTTCCCAATATTTTTCACTTTGTCCACCATTTTTTCAATACTTTATGATTTTCACATTTTTTGAACGTCAGTGACCTCAGACATTTTTGGTCCAAAGTTCATGAACACATGTACTGTGACATTTTACTAACTTTTCATTTTTCCCAATATTTTTCACTTTGTCAAACATTTTTTCAATACTTGATGATTTTCACATTTCTTTGAACGTAAGTGACATTCGACATTTTTGGTCAAAATTTTCATTAATACATATACTTTGACATTTTACAAACTTTTCATTTTTCCTAATATTTTTCACTTTTCAATCATTTTTTCAATACTTGATGATTTTCACATTTTTTAACTTTCGTGGCCTTTGACATTTTCGGTCAAAATTTTCATTAATAGATATACTTTGACATTTTACAAACTTTTCATTTTTCCTAATATTTTTCACTTTGTCAATCATTTTTTCGATACTTTATGATTTTCACTTTTTTTTGAACGTAAGTGACCCTAGACATTTTCGGTCAAAATTTTCATGAATACATATACTTTGACATTTTCCTAATATTTTTCACTTTGTCAATAATTTTTTCAATATTTTATGATTTTCCCATTACTTTGAACGTAAGTGATCTTGGACATTTTTGGTCAAAATTTTCATGGACACATGTACTGTGACATTTTACAAACTTTTCACTTTTCCTAATATTTTTCACTTTGTCAACCATTTTTTTAATACTTTATGATTTTCATATTTTTTCCGATATTTGTTAACTCAGACATTTTTGGTTAAAATTTTCGTGAATACACGTACTTTGACACTTTACTAACTTTTCACTTATCCCAATATTTTTCACTTTGTCAACTATTTTTTCAATACTTTATGATTTTCACATTTTTTGAACGTTAGTGACCTTAGACATTTTCGGTAAAAATTTTCATGAATACTTATACTTTTACATTTTACTAACTTTTCACTTTTCCTAATGTTTTTCACTTTGTCAATCATTTTTTCAATACTTTATTATTTTCACTTTCTTTTGAACGTAATTGACCTCAGACATTTTTGGTCAAAATTTCATGAACACATGTACTGTGACATTTTAGTAACTTTTCACTTTTCGTAATATTTTTCACTTTTTCAATCATTTTTTCAATACTTGATGATTTTCACTTTCCTTTGAACCGAAATGACCTTAGACATTTTGGGTCAAAATTTCATGAACACATGTACTGTGACATTTTACTTACTTTTCACTTTTCGTAACATTTTTCACTTTGTCAACCATTTTTTTAATACTTTATGATTTTCATATTTTTTCCGATATTTGTTAACTCAGACATTTTTGGTTAAAATTTTCGTGAATACACGTACTTTAACACTTTACTAACTTTTCACTTTTCCCAATATTTTTCACTTTGTCAACCATTTTTTCAATACTTTATGATTTTCACTTTCCTTTGAACGTTCGTGACCTTAGACATTTTCGGTCAAAATTTTAATGAACACATGTAATGTGACATTTTACTAACTTTTCATTTTTCCCAATATTTTTCACTTCGTCAAACATTTTTTCAATACTTTATGATTTTCACTTTCCTTTGAACGTTCGTGACCTTAGACATTTTCGGTCAAAATTTTAATGAATACATATACTGTGACATTTTACTAACTTTTCACTTTGTCAATCATTTTTTCAATTTTTTTATGATTTTCACTTTACTTTGAACGTAAGTGACCTTGGATATTTTTGGTCAAAATTTTCATGGACACATGTACTGTGACATTTTACAAACTTTTCACTTTTCCTAATATTTTTCACTTTGTCAACCATTTTTTCAATACTTTATGATTTTCATATTTTTTCCGATATTAGTGACCTTGACATTTTCGGTCAAAATTTTAATGAATACATATACTGTGACATTTTACTAGCTTTTCACTTTTCCTAATATTTTTCACTTTTTTGATCATTTTTTCAATACTTTATGATTTTCACTTTCTTTTGAACGTAAGTGACCTTATACATTTTTGGTCAAAATTTTAATGAACACATGTAATGTGACATTTTACTAACTTTTCACTTTTCCTAAACTTTTCCCTTTGGTCAATCATTTTTTCAATACTATATGATTTTCACATTTTTTTGAAGGTTAGTGACCTTTGACATTTTTGGTCAAAATTTTCATGAATACATATACTTTGACATTTTACAAACTTTTCATTTTTCCTAATATTTTTCACTTTGTCAAACATTTTTTCAAAACTTGATGATTTTCACATTTCTTTGAACGTAAGTGACATTCGACATTTTTGGTCAAAATTGTCATTAATACATATACTTTGACATTTTACAAACTTTTCATTTTTCCTAATATTTTTCACTTTGTCAATCATTTTTTCGATACTTTATGATTTTCAGTTTTTTTTTAACGTAAGTGACCTTAGACATTTTTGGACAAAATTTTCATGAACATATTTACTGTGACATTTTACTAACTTTTCCCAATATTTTTCACTTTTTCAACCATTTTTTCAATACTTTATGATTTTCACATTTTTTGAACGTTAGTGAAAAGTCAACCATTTTTTCAATACTATATGATTTTCACTTTCCTTTGAACGTAGGTGACCTTAGACATTTTTGGTCAAAATTTTCATGAATACATGTACTGTGACATGTATGATTTTACAAACTTTTCACTTTTCCTAATATTTTTCACTTTGTCAACCATTTTTTTAATACTTTATGATTTTCATATTTTTTCCGATATTTGTTAACTCAGACATTTTTGGTTAAAATTTTCGTGAATACATATACTTTGACATTTTACAAACTTTTCATTTTTCCTAATATTTTTCACTTTGTCAATCATTTTTTCAAAACTTGATGATTTTCACATTTCTTTGAACGTAAGTGACATTCGACATTTTTGGTCAAAATTTTCATTAATACATATACTTTGACATTTTACAAACTTTTCATTTTTCCTAATATTTTTCACTTTGTCAACCATTTTTTCAATATTTTATGATTTTCACTTTACTTTGAACATAAGTGACCTTGGACATTTTTGGTCAAAATTTTCATGGACACATGTACTGTGACATTTTACAAACTTTTCACTTTTCCTAATTTTTTTCACTTTGTCAACCATTTTTTCAATACTTTATGATTTTCATATTTTTTCCGATATTTGTTAACTTAGACATTTTTGGTCAAAATTTCGTGAATACATATACTGTGACATTTTAGTAGCATTTCACTTTTCCCAATATTTTTCACTTTGTCCACCATTTTTTCAATACTTTATGATTTTCACATTTTTTGAACGTCAGTGACCTCAGACATTTTTGGTCCAAAGTTCATGAACACATGTACTGTGACATTTTACTAACTTTTCATTTTTCCCAATATTTTTCACTTTGTCAAACATTTTTTCAATACTTGATGATTTTCACATTTCTTTGAACGTAAGTGACATTCGACATTTTTGGTCAAAATTTTCATTAATACATATACTTTGACATTTTACAAACTTTTCATTTTTCCTAATATTTTTCACTTTTCAATCATTTTTTCAATACTTGATGATTTTCACATTTTTTAACTTTCGTGGCCTTTGACATTTTCGGTCAAAATTTTCATTAATAGATATACTTTGACATTTTACAAACTTTTCATTTTTCCTAATATTTTTCACTTTGTCAATCATTTTTTCGATACTTTATGATTTTCACTTTTTTTTGAACGTAAGTGACCCTAGACATTTTCGGTCAAAATTTTCATGAATACATATACTTTGACATTTTCCTAATATTTTTCACTTTGTCAATAATTTTTTCAATATTTTATGATTTTCCCATTACTTTGAACGTAAGTGATCTTGGACATTTTTGGTCAAAATTTTCATGGACACATGTACTGTGACATTTTACAAACTTTTCACTTTTCCTAATATTTTTCACTTTGTCAACCATTTTTTTAATACTTTATGATTTTCATATTTTTTCCGATATTTGTTAACTCAGACATTTTTGGTTAAAATTTTCGTGAATACACGTACTTTGACACTTTACTAACTTTTCACTTATCCCAATATTTTTCACTTTGTCAACTATTTTTTCAATACTTTATGATTTTCACATTTTTTGAACGTTAGTGACCTTAGACATTTTCGGTAAAAATTTTCATGAATACTTATACTTTTACATTTTACTAACTTTTCACTTTTCCTAATGTTTTTCACTTTGTCAATCATTTTTTCAATACTTTATTATTTTCACTTTCTTTTGAACGTAATTGACCTCAGACATTTTTGGTCAAAATTTCATGAACACATGTACTGTGACATTTTAGTAACTTTTCACTTTTCGTAATATTTTTCACTTTTTCAATCATTTTTTCAATACTTTATGATTTTCACTTTCCTTTGAACCGAAATGACCTTAGACATTTTGGGTCAAAATTTCATGAACACATGTACTGTGACATTTTACTTACTTTTCACTTTTCGTAACATTTTTCACTTTGTCAACCATTTTTTCAATACTTTATGATTTTCACATTTTTTGAACGTTAGTGACCTCAGACATTTTCGGTCAAAATTTTGCTTAATAAATATACTTTGACAGTTTACAAACTTTTCATTTTTCCTAATATTTTTCACTTTGTCAATCATTTTGTCAATACTTTATGATTTTCACTTTCCTTTTAACCTAAGTGACCTTAGACATTTTGGGTCAAAATTTTAATGAACACATGTACTGTGACATTTTACTAACTTTTCACTTTGTCAATCATTTTTTCAATTTTTTATGATTTTCACTTTACTTTGAACGTAAGTGACCTTGGATATTTTTGGTCGAAATTTTCATGGACACATGTACTGTGACATTTTACAAACTTTTCACTTTTCCTAATATTTTTCACTTTGTCAAACATTTTTTCAATACTTTATGATTTTCATATTTTTTCCGATATTAGTGACCTTAGACATTTTCGGTCAAAATTTTAATGAATACATATACTGTGACATTTTACTAGCTTTTCACTTTTCCTAATATTTTTCACTTTTTAGATCATTTTTTCAATACTTTATGATTTTCACTTTCTTTTGAACGTAAGTGACCTTATACATTTTTGGTCAAAATTTTAATGAACACATGTAATGTGACATTTCACTAACTTTTCACTTTTCCTAAACTTTTCCCTTGGGTCAATCATTTTTTCAATACTATATGATATTCACATTTTTTTGAACATAAGTGACCTTTGACATTTTTGGTCAAAATTTTCATGAATACATATACTTTGACATTTTACAAACTTTTCATTTTTCCTAATATTTTTCACTTTGTCAATCATTTTTTCAATATTTTATGATTTTCACTTTCCTTTGAACGTAAGTGACCTTATACATTTTTGGTCAAAATTTCATGAACACATGTACTGTAACATTTTACTAACTTTTCATTTTTCCCAATATTTTTCACTTCGTCAAACATTTTTTCAATACTTTATGATTTTCACTTTCCTTTGAACGTTCGTGACCTTAGACATTTTCGGTCAAAATTTTAATGAATACATATATTGTGACATTTTACTAACTTTTCACTTTGTCAATCATTTTTTTCAATTTTTTATGATTTTCACTTTACTTTGAACGTAAGTGACCTTGGATATTTTTGGTCAAAATTTTCATGGAAACATGTACTGTGACATTTTACAAACTTTTCACTTTTCCTAATATTTTTCATTTTTTAGATCATTTTTTCAATACTTTATGATTTTTTACTTTCTTTTGAACGTAAGTGACCTTATACATTTTTGGTCAAAATTTTAATGAACACATGTAATGTGACATTTTACTAACTTTTCACTTTTCCTAAACTTTTCCCTTTGGTCAATCATTATTTCAATACTATATGATATTCACATTTTTTTGAACGTTAGTGACCTTTGACATTTTTGGTCAAAATTTTCATGAATACATATACTTTGACATTTTTACAAACTTTTCATTTTTCCTAATATTTTTCACTTTGTCAAACATTTTTTCAATACTTGATGATTTTCACATTTCTTTGAACGTAAGTGACATTCGACATTTTTTGTCAAAATTTTCATTAATACATGTACTTTGACATTTTACAAACTTTTCATTTTTCCTAATATTTTTCACTTTTCAATCATTTTTTCAATACTTGATGATTTTCACTTTCTTTTGAACGTAAGTGACCTTATACTTTTTTGGCCAAAATTTGCATGAACATATTTACTGTGACATTTTACTAACTTTTCCCAATATTTTTCACTTTTTCAACCATTTTTTCAATACTTTATGATTTTCACATTTTTTGAACGTTAGTGAAAAGTCAACCATTTTTTCAATACTATATGATTTTCACATTTTTTGAACGTTCGTGACCTTAGACATTTTCGGTAAAAATTTTCATGAATACTTATACTTTGACATTTTACTAACTTTTCACTTTTCCTAATGTTTTTCACTTTGTCAATCATTTTTTCAATACTTTATTATTTTCACTTTCTTTTGAACGAAATTGACCTCAGACATTTTTGGTCAAAATTTCATGAACACATGTACTGTGACATTTTACTAACTTTTCACTTTTCGTAATATTTTTCACTTTGTCAAACATTTTTTCAATACTTTATGATTTTCACTTTCCTTTGAACCGAAGTGACCTTAGACATTTTGGGTCAAAATTTCATGAACACATGTACTGTGACATTTTACTTACTTTTCACTTTTCGTAATATTTTTCACTTTGTCAACCATTTTTTCAATACTTTATGATTTTCATACTTTTTCCGATATTTGTTAACTCAGACATTTTTGGTTAAAATTTTCGTGAATACACGTACTTTAACACTTTACTAACTTTTCACTTTTCCCAATATTTTTCACTTTGTCAACCATTTTTTCAATACTTTATGATTTTCACATTTTTTGAACGTTAGTGACCTTAGACATTTTCGGTCAAAATTTTCATTAATACATATACTTTGACATTTTACAAACTTTTCATTTTTCCTAATATTTTTCACTTTGTCAATCATTTTTTCAAAACTTGATGATTTTCACTTTCTTTTGAACATAAGTGACCTCATACTTTTTTGGCCAAAATTTTCATGAACACATGTACTGTGACATTTTACTAACTTTTCATTTTTCCCAATATTTTTCACTTTGTCAACCATTTTTTTAAAATTATTGATTTTCACTTTACTTTGAACATAAGTGACCTTGGACATTTTTGGTCAAAATTTACATGGACACATGTACTGTGACATTTTACAAACTTTTCACTTTTCCTAATATTTTTCACTTTGTCAACCATTTTTTCAATACTTTATGATTTTCATATTTTTTTCCGATATTTGTTAACTTAGACATTTTTGGTTAAAATTTTCGTGAATACATATACTGTGACATTTTACTAGCTTTTCACTTTTCCTAATATTTTTCACTTATTCAATCATTTTTTCAATACTTTATGATTTTCACTTTCTTTTGAACGTAAATGACCTTAGACATTTTTGGTCAAAATTTTAATGAACACATGTAATATGACATTTTACTAACTTTTCATTTTTCCTAAACTTTTCCCTTTGGTCAATCATTTTTTCAATACTATATGATTTTCACATTTTTTTGAACGTTAGTGACCTTTGACATTTTTGGTAAAAATTTTCATGAATACATATACTTTGACATTTTACAAACTTTTCATTTTTCCTAATATTTTTCACTTTGTCAAACATTTTTTCAATACTTGATGATTTTCACATTTCTTTGAATGTAAGTGACATTCGACATTTTTGGTCAAAATTTTCATTAATACATATACTTTGACATTTTACAAAGTTTTCATTTTTCCTAATATTTTTCACTTTTCAATCATTTTTTCAATACTTGATGATTTTCACATTTTTTGAACTTTCGTGACCTTTGACATTTTCGGTCACAATTTTCATTAATACATATACTTTTTTCAATTTACAAACTTTTCATTTTTCCTAATATTTTTCACTTTGTTAATCATTTTTTCGATACTTTATGATTTTCACTTTTTTTTGAACATAAGTGACCCTAGACATTTTCGGTCAAAATTTTCATGAATACATATACTTTGACATTTTACAAACTTTTCATTTTTCCTAATATTTTTCACTTTGTCAAACATTTTTTCAATACTTGATGATTTTCACATTTCTTTGAACGTAAGTGACATTCGACATTTTTGGTCAAAATTTTCATTAATACATATACTTTGACATTTTACAAACTTTTAATTTTTCCTAATATTTTTCACTTTGTCAATCATTTTTTCAAAACTTGATGATTTTCACTTTCTTTTGAACATAAGTGACCTCATACTTTTTTGGCCAAAATTTTCATGAACACATGTACTGTGACATTTTACTAACTTTTTATTTTTCCCAATATTTTTCACTTTGTCAACCATTTTTTCAATATTTTATGATTTTCACTTTACTTTGAACATAAGTGACCTTGGACATTTTTGGTCATAATTTTCATGGACACATGTACTGTGACATTTTACAAACGTTTCACTTTTCCTAATATTTTTCACTTTGTCAACCATTTTTTCAATACTTTATGATTTTCATATTTTTTCCGATATTTGTTAACTTAGACATTTTTGGTTAAAATTTTCGTGAATACATATACTGTGACATTTTACTAGCTTTTCACTTTTCCTAATATTTTTCACTTTTTCAATCATTTTTTCAATACTTTATGATTTTCACTTTCTTTTGAACGTAAATGACCTTAGACATTTTTGGTCAAAATTTTAATGAACACATGTAATATGACATTTTACTAACTTTTCATTTTTCCTAATATTTTTCACTTTGTCAAACATTTTTTCAATACTTGATGATTTTCACATTTCTTTGAACGTAAGTGACATTCGACATTTTTGGTCAAAATTTTCATGAATACATATACTTTGACATTTTACAAACTTTTCATTTTTCCCAATATTTTTCACTTTTTCAACCATTTTTTCAATACTTTATGATTTTCACATTTTTTGAACGTTAGTGAAAAGTCAACCATTTTTTCAATACTATATGATTTTCACATTTTTTGAACGTTCGTGACCTTAGACATTTTCGGTCAAAATTTTCATGAATACATATACTTTGACATTTTCCTAATATTTTTCACTTTGTCAATCATTTTTTCAATATTTTATGATTTTCACTTTACTTTGAACGTAATTGATCTTGGACATTTTTGGTCATCATTTTCATGGACACATGTACTGTGACATTTTACAAACTTTTCACTTTTCCTAATATTTTTCACTTTGTCAACCATTTTTTTTAATACTTTATGATTTTCATATTTTTTCCAATATTTGTTAACTCAGACATTTTTGGTTAAAATTTTCGTGAATACACGTACTTTGACACTTTACTAACTTTTCACTTTTCCCAATATTTTTCACTTTGTCAACCATTTTTTCAATACTTTATGATTTTCACATTTTTTGAACGTTAGTGACCTTAGACATTTTCGGTAAAAATTTTCATGAATACTTATACTTTGACATTTTACTAACTTTTCACTTTTCCTAATGTTTTTCACTTTGTCAATCATTTTTTCAATACTTTATTATTTTCACTTTCTTTTTAACGTAATTGACCTCAGACATTCTTGGTCAAAATTTCATGAACACATGTACTGTGACATTTTACTAACTTTTCACTTTTCGTAATATTTTTCACTTTGTCAATCATTTTTTCAATACTTTATGATTTTCACTTTCCTTTGAACCGAAGTGACCTAAGATATTTTGGGTCAAAATTTCATGAACACATGTACTGTGACATTTTACTTACTTTTCACTTTTCAAAATATTTTTCACTTTGTCAACCATTTTTTTAATACTTTATGATTTTCACATTTTTTGAACGTTAGTGACCTTAGACATTTTCGGTCAAAATTTTCATGAATACATATACTTTGACATTTTACAAACTTTTCATTTTTCCTAATATTTTTCACTTTGTCAATCATTTTTTCAAAACTTGATGATTTTCACTTTCTTTTGAACGTAAGTGACCTCATATTTTTTTGGCCAAAATTTTCATGAACACATGTACTGTGACATTTTACTAACTTTTCATTTTTCCCAATATTTTTCACTTTGTGAACCATTTTTTCAATATTTTATGATTTTCACTTTGCTTTGAACATAAGTGACCTTAGACATTTTTGGTCAAAATTTTAATGAACACATGTAATGTGACATTTTACTAACTTTTCACTTTTCCTAAACTTTTCCCCTTGGTCAGTCATTTTTTCAATACTATATGATTTTCACATTTTTTTGAACGTTAGTGACCTTTGACATTTTTGGTCAAAATTTTCATGAATACATATACTTTGACATTTTACAAACTTTTCATTTTTCCTAATATTTTTCACTTTGTCAATCATTTTTTCAATACTTTAGGATTTTCACTTTCCTTTGAACCTAAGTGACCTTAGACATTTTGGGTCAAAATTTTAATGAACACATGTACTGTAACATTTTACTAACTTTTCATTTTTCCCAATATTTTTCACTTTGTCAAACATTTTTTCAATACTTTATGATTTTCACTTTCCTTTGAACGTAGGTGACCTTAGACATTTTTGGTCAAAATTTTCATGAATACATGTACTGTGACATTTTACTAACTTTTCACTTATCCTAAACTTTTCCCCTTGGTCAATCATTTTTTCAATAGTATATGATTTTATCATTTTTTTTAACGTTTGTGACCTTTGACATTTTTGGTCAAAATTTTCATTAATAAATATACTTTGACATTTTACAAACTTTTCATTTTTCCTAATATTTTTCACTTTGTCAATCATTTTTTCAATATTTTATGATTTTCACTTTACTTTGAACGTAAGTGATCTTGGACATTTTTGGTCAAAATTTTCATGGACACATGTACTGTGACATTTTACAAACTTTTCACTTTTCCTAATATTTTTCACTTTGTCAACCATTTTTTTAATACTTTATGATTTTCATATTTTTTCCGATATTTGTTAACTCAGACATTTTTGGTTAAAATTTTCGTGAATACACGTACTTTAACACTTTACTAACTTTTCACTTTTCCCAATATTTATCACTTTGTCAACCATTTTTTCAATACTTTATGATTTTCACATTTTTTGAACGTTCGTGACCTTAGACATTTTCGGTCAAAATTTTCATGAATACATATACTTTGACATTTTCCTAATATTTTTCACTTTGTCAATCATTTTTTCAATATTTTATAATTTTCACTTTACTTTGAACGTAAGTGATCTTGGACATTTTTGGTCAAAATTTTCATGGACACATGTACTGTGACATTTTACAAACTTTTCACTTTTCCCAATATTTTTCACTTTTTTCAACCATTTTTTCAATACTTTATGATTTTCACTTTCCTTTGAACGTAGGTGACCTTAGACATTTTTGGTCAAAATTTCATGAACACATGTACTGTGATATTTTAGTAACTTTTCATTTTTCCCAATATTTTTCACTTTGTCAACCATTTTTTCAATACTTTATGATTTTCACATTTTTTGAACGTTAGTGAAAAGTCAACCATTTTTTCGATACTATATGATTTTCACATTTTATGAACGTTCGTGACCTTAGACATTTTCGGTCAAAATTTTCATGAATACATATACTTTGACATTTTCCTAATATTTTTCACTTTGTCAATCATTTTTTCAATATTTTATGATTTTCACTTTACTTTGAACATAAGTGATCTTATACATTTTTGGTCAAAATTTCATGAACAGATGTACTGTGACATTTTACTAACTTCATTTTTCCTAATATTTTTCACTTTGTCAATCATTTTTTCAATATTTTATGATTTTCACTTTCCTTTGAACGTAAGTGACCTTATACATTTTTGGTCAAAATTTCATGAACACATGTACTGTGACATTTTACTGACTTTTCATTTTTCCCAATATTTTTCACTTTGTCAACCATTTTTTCAATACTATAAGATTTTCACTTTCCTTTGAACGTAAGTGACCTTAGACATTTTTGGTCAAAATTTCATGAACACATGTACTGTGACATTTCACTAACTTTTTACTTTTCGGGATATTTTTCACTTTGTCAATCATTTTTTCAATATTTTATGATTTTCACTTTCCTTTGAACGTTCGTGACCTTAGACATTTTCGGTCAAAATTTTAATGAATACATATACTGTGACATTTTACTAACTTTTCACTCTGTCAATCATTTTTTCAATTTTTTATGATTTTCACTTTCCTTTGAATGTAAGTGACCTTAAACATTTTTGGTCAAAATTTCATGAACACATTTACTGTGACATTTTACTAACTTTTCACTTTTCGTAATATTTTTCACTTTGTCAATCATTTTTTCAATACTTTATGATTTTCACTTTCTTTTGAACGTAAGTGACCTTAGACATTTTTGGTCAAAATTTTCATGAACACATGTACCGTGACATTTTACTAACTTTTCATTTTTCCCAATATTTTTCACTTTGTCAACCATTTTTTCAATATTTTATGATTTTCACTTTACTTTGAACGTAATTTACCTCAGACATTTTTGGTCAAAATTTTAATGAACACATGTACTGTAACATTTTACTAACTTTTCATTTTTCCCAATATTTTTCACTTTGTCAACCATTTTTTCAATACTTTATGATTTTCACTTTCCTTTGAACGTAGGTGACCTTAGACATTTTCGGTCAAAATTTTCATGAATACATATACTATGACATTTTACTAACTTTTCACTTTTCCTAAACTTTTCCCCTTGGTCAATCATTTTTTCAATAGTATGTGATTTTATCATTTTTTTTAACGTTAGTGATCTTTGACATTTTTAGTCAAAATTTTCATTAATAAATATACTTTGACATTTTACAAACTTTTCATTTTTCCTAATATTTTTCACTTTGTCAATCATTTTCCCAATTTTTTATGATTTTCACTTTACTTTGAACGTAAGTGATCTTGGACATTTTTGGTCAAAATTTTCATGGACACATGTACTGTGACATTTTACAAACTTTTCACTTTTCCTAATATTTTTCACTTTGTCAACCATTTTTTTAATACTTTATGATTTTCATATTTTTTCCGATATTTGTTAACTCAGACATTTTTGGTTAAAATTTTCGTGAATACACGTACTTTAACACTTTACTAACTTTTCACTTTTCCCAATATTTATCACTTTGTCAACCATTTTTTCAATACTTTATGATTTTCACATTTTTTTAACGTTAGTGACCTTAGACATTTTCGGTCAAAATTTTCATTAATACATATACTGTGACATTTCACTAACTTTTTACTTTTCGGGATATTTTTCACTTTGTCAATCATTCTTTCAATATTTTATAATTTTCACTTTCCTTTGAACGTTCGTGACCTTAGACATTTTCGGTCAAAATTTTAATGAATACATATACTGTGACATTTTACTAACTTTTCACTTTTCCTAAACTTTTCCCCTTGGTCAGTCATTTTTTCAATATTATATGATTTTCACATTTTTTTGAACGTTAGTGACCTTTGACATTTTCGGTCATAATTTTCATGAATACATATACTTTAACATTTTCCTAATATTTTTCACTTTGTCAATCATTTTTTCAATATTTTATGATTTTCAATTTACTTTGAACGTAAGTGATCTTGGACATTTTTGGTCAAAATTTTCATGGACACATGTACTGTGACATTTTACTAACTTTTCACTTTTCCCAATATTTTTCACTTTTTTCAACCATTTTTTCAATACTTTATGATTTTCACTTTCCTTTGAACGTAGGTGACCTTAGACATTTTTGGTCAAAATTTCATGAACACATGTACTGTGATATTTTAGTAACTTTTCATTTTTCCCAATATTTTTCACTTTGTCAACCATTTTTTCAATACTTTATGATTTTCACATTTTTTGAACGTTAGTGAAAAGTCAACCATTTTTTCGATACTATATGATTTTCACATTTTATGAACGTTCGTGACCTTAGACATTTTCGGTCAAAATTTTCATGAATACATATACTTTGACATTTTCCTAATATTTTTCACTTTGTCAATCATTTTTTCAATATTTTATGATTTTCACTTTACTTTGAACATAAGTGATCTTATACATTTTTGGTCAAAATTTCATGAACACATGTACTGTGACATTTTACTAACTTCATTTTTCCTAATATTTTTCACTTTGTCAATCATTTTTTCAATATTTTATGATTTTCACTTTCCTTTGAACGTAAGTGACCTTATACATTTTTGGTCAAAATTTCATGAACACATGTACTGTGACATTTTACTAACTTTTCATTTTTCCCAATATTTTTCACTTTGTCAACCATTTTTTCAATACTATAAGATTTTCACTTTCCTTTGAACGTAAGTGACCTTAGACATTTTTGGTCAAAATTTCATGAACACATGTACTGTGACATTTCACTAACTTTTTACTTTTCGGGATATTTTTCACTTTGTCAATCATTTTTTCAATATTTTATGATTTTCACTTTCCTTTGAACGTTCGTGACCTTAGACATTTTCGGTCAAAATTTTAATGAATACATATACTGTGACATTTTACTAACTTTTCACTCTGTCAATCATTTTTTCAATTTTTTATGATTTTCACTTTCCTTTGAATGTAAGTGACCTTAAACATTTTTGGTCAAAATTTCATGAATACATTTAATGTGACATTTTACTAACTTTTCACTTTTCGTAATATTTTTCACTTTGTCAATCATTTTTTCAATACTTTATGATTTTCACTTTCTTTTGAACGTAAGTGACCTTAGACATTTTTGGTCAAAATTTTAATGAACACATGTAATGTGACATTTTACTAACTTTTCACTTTTCCTAAACTTTTCCCCTTGGTCAGTCATTTTTTCAATACTATATGATTTTCACATTTTTTTGAACGTTAGTGACCTTTGACATTTTTGGTCAAAATTTTCATGAATACATATACTTTGACATTTTACAAACTTTTCATTTTTCCTAATATTTTTCATTTTGTCAATCATTTTTTCAATACTTGATGATTTTCACTTTCTTTTGAACGTTCGTGACCTTATACTTTTTTGGCCAAAATTTTCATGAACACATGTACCGTGACATTTTACTAACTTTTCATTTTTCCCAATATTTTTCACTTTGTCAACCATTTTTTCAATATTTTATGATTTTCACTTTACTTTGAACGTAATTTACCTCAGACATTTTTGGTCAAAATTTTAATGAACACATGTACTGTAACATTTTACTAACTTTTCATTTTTCCCAATATTTTTCACTTTGTCAACCATTTTTTCAATACTTTATGATTTTCACTTTCCTTTGAACGTAGGTGACCTTAGACATTTTCGGTCAAAATTTTCATGAATACATATACTATGACATTTTACTAACTTTTCACTTTTCCTAAACTTTTCCCCTTGGTCAATCATTTTTTCAATAGTATGTGATTTTATCATTTTTTTTAACGTTAGTGATCTTTGACATTTTTAGTCAAAATTTTCATTAATAAATATACTTTGACATTTTACAAACTTTTCATTTTTCCTAATATTTTTCACTTTGTCAATCATTTTTCCAATTTTTTATGATTTTCACTTTACTTTGAACGTAAGTGATCTTGGACATTTTTGGTCAAAATTTTCATGGACACATGTACTGTGACATTTTACAAACTTTTCACTTTTCCTAATATTTTTCACTTTGTCAACCATTTTTTTAATACTTTATGATTTTCATATTTTTTCCGATATTTGTTAACTCAGACATTTTTGGTTAAAATTTTCGTGAATACACGTACTTTAACACTTTACTAACTTTTCACTTTTCCCAATATTTATCACTTTGTCAACCATTTTTTCAATACTTTATGATTTTCACATTTTTTTAACGTTAGTGACCTTAGACATTTTCGGTCAAAATTTTCATTAATACATATACTGTGACATTTCACTAACTTTTTACTTTTCGGGATATTTTTCACTTTGTCAATCATTCTTTCAATATTTTATAATTTTCACTTTCCTTTGAACGTTCGTGACCTTAGACATTTTCGGTCAAAATTTTAATGAATACATATACTGTGACATTTTACTAACTTTTCACTTTTCCTAATATTTTTTACTTTTTCAATCATTTTTTCAATACTTTATGATTTTCACTTTCTTTTGAACGTAAGTGACCTTAGACATTTTTGGTCAAAATTTTAATGAACACATGTAATGTGACATTTTACTAACTTTTCACTTTTCCTAATATTTTTTACTTTTTCAATCATTTTTTCAATACTTTATGATTTTCACATTTTTTTGAACGTTAGTGACCTTTGACATTTTCGGTCATAATTTTCATGAATACATATACTTTAACATTTTCCTAATATTTTTCACTTTGTCAATCATTTTTTCAATATTTTATGATTTTCACTTTACTTTG
Organism: Fistularia commersonii; assembly: GCF_037954325.1. Classification (NCBI taxonomy): domain Eukaryota; kingdom Metazoa; phylum Chordata; class Actinopteri; order Syngnathiformes; family Fistulariidae; genus Fistularia; species Fistularia commersonii. The sequence continues at coordinate 14,057,880 of NC_141307.1, forward strand.
AACGTAAGTGATCTTGGACATTTTTGGTCAAAATTTTCATGGACACATGTACTGTGACATTTTACAAACTTTTCACTTTTCCTAATATTTTTAACTTTGTCAACCATTTTTTTAATACTTTATGATTTTCATATTTTTTCCGATATTTGTTAACTCAGACATTTTTGGTTAAAATTTTCGTGAATACACGTACTTTGACACTTTACTAACTTTTCACTTTTCCCAATATTTTTCACTTTGTCAACCATTTTTTCAATACTATATGATTTTCACATTTTTTCCGATATTTGTTAACTTAGACATTTTTGGTTAAAATTTTCGTGAATACACGTACTGTGACACTTTACTAACTTTTCACTTTTCCTAATATTTTTCACTTTGTCAACCATTTTTTCAATACTTTATGATTTTCATATTTTTTCCAATATTTGTTAACTTAGACATTTTCGGTCAAAATTTTCATGAATATATATACTGTGACATTTTACTTACTTTTCACTTTGTCAATCATTTTTTCAATATTTTATGATTTTCACATTTTTTGAACGTTCATGACCTTAGACATTTTCGGTCAAAATTTCATGAACACAGGTACTGTGACATTTCACTAACTTTTTACTTTTCGTAATATTTTTCACTTTGTCCACCATTTTTTAAATACTTTATGATTTTCACTTTCTTTTGAACGTAAGTGACCTCAGACATTTTTGGTCAAAATTTTCATGAACACATGTACTGTGACATTTCACTAACTTTTTACTTTTCGTAATATTTTTCACTTTGTCCACCATTTTATCAATACTTTATGATTTTCACATTTTTTGAACGTCAGTGCCCTCAGACATTTTCGGTAAAACTTTTCATGAATACATATACTGTGACATTTTTCTAACTTTTCATTTTCCTAATATTTTTCACTTTGTCATCCATTTTTTCAATACTTTATGATTTTCACTTTCCTTTGAACGTAAGTGACCTTAGACATTTTTGATCAAAATTTCATGAACACATGTACTGTGACATTTCACTAAATTTTTACTTTTCGGAATATTTTTCACTTTGTCAATCATTTTTTCAATACTTTATGATTTTCACTTTCTTTTGAACATAAGTGACCTCATACATTTTTGGTCAAAATTTTCATGAACACATGTACTGTGACATTTTACTAACTTTTCATTTTTCCCAATGTTTTTCACTTTGTCAACCATTTTTTCAATACTATATGATTTTCACATTTTTTGAACGTTAGTGACCTTAGACATTTTTGGTCAAAATTTTCATGAACACATGTACTGTGACATTTTACTAACTTTTCATTTTTCCCAATATTTTTCACTTAGTCAACCATTTTTTCAATACTATATGATTTTCACATTTTTTGAACGTTCGTGACCTTAGACATTTTCGGTCAAAATTTCATGAACACATGTACTTTGACATTTCACTAACTTTTTACTTTTCCTAATGTTTTTCACTTTGTCCACCATTTTTTCAATACTTTATGATTTTCACTTTCTTTTGAACGTAAGTGACCTTATACATTTTTGGTCAAAATTTTCATGAACACATGTACTGTGACATTTTACTAACTTTTCAAATTGTCAATCATTTTTTCAATATGTTATGATTTTCACTTTACTTTGAACGTCAGTGACCTTAGACATTTTCGGTAAAAATTTTCATGAATACTTATACTGTGACATTTTACTAACTTTTCACTTTTCCTAATATTTTTCACTTTGTCAATCATTTTTTCAATACTTTATGATTTTCACTTTCCTCTGAACGTAAGTGACCTTAGATATTTTATGTCAAAATTTCATGAACACATGTACTGTGACATTTCACTAACGTTTTACTTTTCGGAATATTTTTCACTTTGTCAATCATTTTTTAAATACTTTATGATTTTCACTTTCTTTTGAACGTAAGTGACCTCAGACATTTTTGGTCAAAATTTTCATGAACACATGTACTGTGACATTTTACTAACTTTTTACTTTTCGTAATATTTTTCACTTTGTCCACCATTTTTTCAATACTTTATGATTTTCACATTTTTTGATCGTTCGTGACCTTAGATATTTTCGGTCAAAATTTTCATGAATATATATACTGATACATTTTACTAACTTTTCATTTTTCCCAATATTTTTCACTTTGTCATCCATTTTTTCAATACTTTATGATTTTCACTTTCCTTTGAACGTTCGTGACCTTAGACATTTTCGGTCAAAATTTCATGAACACATGTACTTTGACATTTCACTGACTTTTTACTTTTCGTAATATTTTTCACTTTGTCCACCATTTTTTCAATACTTTATGATTTTCACATTTTTTGAACGTTAGTGACCTTCGACATTTTTGGTCAAAATTTTCATGAACACATGGACTATGACATTTTACTAACTTTTTACTTTTCCCAATATTTTTCACTGTCAACCATTTTTTCAATACTTTATGATTTTCACATTTTTTGAACGTCAGTGACCTCAGACATTTTCGGTAAACATTTTCATGAATACATATACTGTGACATTTTTCTAACTTTTCATTTTCCTAATATTTTTCACTTTGTCATCCATTTTTTCAATACTTTATGATTTTCACTTTCCTTTGAACGTAAGTGACCTTAGACATTTTTGATCAAAATTTCATGAACACATGTACTGTGACATTTCACTAAATTTTTACTTTTCGGAATATTTTTCACTTTGTCAATCATTTTTTCAATACTTTATGATTTTCACTTTCTTTTGAACATAAGTGACCTCATACATTTTTGGTCAAAATTTTCATGAACACATGTACTGTGACATTTTACTAACTTTTCATTTTTCCCAATGTTTTTCACTTTGTCAACCATTTTTTCAATACTATATGATTCTCACATTTTTTGAACGTTAGTGACCTTAGACATTTTTGGTCAAAATTTTCATGTACACATGTACTGTGACATTTTACTAACTTTTCATTTTTCCCAATATTTTTCACTTAGTCAACCATTTTTTCAATACTATATGATTTTCACATTTTTTGAACGTTCGTGACCTTAGACATTTTCGGTCAAAATTTCATGAACACATGTACTTTGACATTTCACTAACTTTTTACTTTTCGTAATATTTTTCACTTTGTCCACCATTTTTTCAATACTTTATGATTTTCACATTTTTTGAACGTTAGTGACCTTCGACATTTTTGGTCAAAATTTTCATGAACACATGGACTATGACATTTTACTAACTTTTTACTTTTCCCAATATTTTTCACTGTCAACCATTTTTTCAATACTTTATGATTTTCACATTTTTTGAACGTCAGTGACCTTAGACATTTTTGGTCAAAATTTTCATGAACACATGTACTGTGACATTTTACTAACTTTTCAAATTGTCAATCATTTTTTCAATATTTTATGATTTTCACTTTACTTTGAACGTCAGTGACCTTAGACATTTTCGGTAAAAATTTTCATGAATACTTATACTGTGACATTTTACTAACTTTTCACTTTTCCTAATATTTTTCACTTTGTCAATCATTTTTTCAATACTTTATGATTTTCACTTTCCTCTGAACGTAAGTGACCTTAGATATTTTATGTCAAAATTTCATGAACACATGTACTGTGACATTTCACTAACGTTTTACTTTTCGGAATATTTTTCACTTTGTCAATCATTTTTTAAATACTTTATGATTTTCACTTTCTTTTGAACGTAAGTGACCTCAGACATTTTTGGTCAAAATTTTCATGAACACATGTACTGTGACATTTTACTAACTTTTTACTTTTCGTAATATTTTTCACTTTGTCCACCATTTTTTCAATACTTTATGATTATCACATTTTTTGATCGTTCGTGACCTTAGACATTTTCGGTCAAAATTTTCATGAATATATATACTGATACATTTTACTAACTTTTCATTTTTCCCAATATTTTTCACTTTGTCAACCATTTTTTCAATATTTTATGATTTTCACTTTCCTTTGAACGTAAGTGACCTTAGACATTTTTGGTCAAAATTTCATGAACACATGTACTGTGACATTTCACTAACTTTTCACTTTTCGTAATATTTTTCACATTTTTTGAACGTTAGTGACCTATGACATTTTTGGTCAAAATTTTCATGAATATGTATACAGTGACATTTTACTAACTTTTCACTTTTCCCAATATTTTTCACTTCGTCAACCATTTTTTCAATACTTTATGATTTTCATATTTTTTCCGATATTAGTTAACTAAGACATTTTTGGTTAAAATTTTCGTGAATACACGTACTGTGACACTTTACTAACTTTTCACTTTTCCCAATATTTTTCACTTTGTCCACAATTTTTTCAATACTTTATGATTTTCACATTTTTTTGAACTTTTAGTTACCTTTGACATTTTTGGTCAAAATTTTCATTAATACATATACTTTGACATTTTACAAACTTTTCATTTTTCCTAATATTTTTCACTTTGTCAATCATGTTTTCAATACTTTATGATTTTCACATTTTTTTGAACGTTAGTGACCTTAGACATTTTTGGTCAAAATTTTCGTAAATACATGTACTATGATATTTTACAAACTTTTCACTTTTCCTAATATTTTTCACTTTGTCAACCATTTTTTCAATACTTAATGATTTTCATATTTTTTCCGATATTAGTTAAGTTCGACATTTTTGGTTAAAATTTTCGTGAGTACATATACTGTGACAATTTACTAATTTTTCACTTTTCCCAATATTTTTCACTTCATCAACCACTTTTTCAATACTTTATGATTTTCACAGTTTTTCCAATATAAGTCACCTTACACAAATTTTTTTCAAAATTTTCATGAATATACATGTATTATCACATTTTGCCATTTTTTTAGCTTTTCCAATAGTTTTTACATTTTCAATATTTTTCCAAAATTCATGTTTTTATACATTTTATTCCAATATAAGTGAACTTAGACATTTTTGGTTGAAATTTTTATGAATACATGTTCTGTGACATTTTACTGACTTTTCATTTTGCCCAATATTTCTCAGTTTGTCAACAATTTTTTCAATACTTAAAGATTTTCACATTTTTTCCAATATTAGTGACCTTAGACATTTTTGGTCAAAATTTTCATGACTATACATATTTTTCACATTCTGCCAATCTTTAAACTTTTCCCAATATTTTAACTTTGTCTACAATTTTCGTCATACCTTTCAATTTTTTTTTCCAATTTGATGCCCTTTGACAATTTTTTTCAAAATTTTCATGAATATTTTCATGAATATACATGAATAAACTATAAAGTATGTCAAAAGTTCAAAAAATGTCAAAGGTCACTAACATTGGAAAAAATGTGAAAATCATAAAGTATTGCTCCCGACAGAGAGCTGCGTTCCTCCAATACAAACCTACTAGCAGTACCTATAGCTCGCTCTAAGCGATCTCAGGCAAAACTGTTCTCAGTTCTACTACCTCAGTGGTGGAACAAACTTCTGGAAGCAACAAGACTAGCATCATCTATCTCAACCTTCAAGATACAGGTAAAAACTCTTCTCTTTCAGGACTTTTTACTGCGCTGATGCCCCAGATCAGGTCAGGCAGCAAGTTAGGCTATACAGTTTGTGTTTGTGTGTGTGTGCGTGTGCGTGTGCGTGTGCGTGTGTGTGTGTGTGTACGTTTGTGTATGTCTTTGTCAAAAAAAAAAAAAAAAAAAAAATTACTAACCCAAGCTTACTGTTCTGTATATTTTCTGTACATCGTCTATTTGCAAGTGTATTTGCAGTCCCTATGTCCTCTATTGTAAGTCGCTTTGGATAAAAGCGTCTGCGTAATGTAATGTAATGTAATATTGAAAAAATTGTTGATAAAGTCAAAAATATTTGGAAAAGTGAAAAATTGGCAAAATATTACAATATAGATATCCATAATTTTTTTTTTTTTAAAAGTCGAATGTCAGTAAAATTGGAAACAAATGTGAAAACCATAAAGTTTGGAAAAAAATATTGAAAATGTAAAAAGTATTGGAAAACTAAAAAATTGGTAAACTGTGACAATATGGATATTCATAAATTAAAAAAAATGTCAAAAGTCATCAAATTGGAAAAAAAAAATGAAAATGACAAAAATTGTAGACAGAGTGAAAAATAATGGGAAAAGTTTAAAAATTGGCAGAATGTGAAAAATAAATGTAGTTATGAAAATTTTGACAAAAATGTTAAAGGTCACTAACAATGTAAAAAATGTGAAAATCATAAAGTACTGAAAAAATTGTTGACAAAGTGAAAAATATTTGAAAAAGTAAAAAAAATGTCAACATTGGCATATTCATAAAAATTTTGACAAAAATGTCAAAGGCCAGCTTCTTCTTCTTCTTTCGGCTTTTCCCGGCTGGATCCTCCTCTCTCACACCAACTACCTTCATATCCTCTCTCACTACGTCCATAAATTTTCTCTCTGGTCTTCCTCGAGACCTTTTGCCTAGCAACTCCAATTCCAGCGTCCGTCTACCAATATATTCTCCATCTGCCTCCTCTGCCCATGACCAAACCATCTCAGTCTGGCTTCTCCGATCTTCTCTCCAAAACATCTAACATGTGCTGTTCCTTTGATAGACTCATGTCTGATCCTCTCCATCCTGGTCCCTCCCAAAGAGAACCTCAACATCTTCATCTCTGCAAGCTCTAGTTCTGCCTGCTGTCTTTTGGTCATTGTAACAGTTTCTAGTGCAAACATCATCGCTGGTCTCACCACTGTCTTGCACACCTATCCTTTTATTCTGGCCGAAAGTCTTCTATCACATAGTACCCCTGACACTTTTCTCCACCCATTCCAACCTGCTTGGACCCGTCTCTTCACCTCTTTTTCACACTCTCCGTTGCTCTGGACTGTTGACCCTAAGTACCTGAAATCCTCCAGCTTCTTGAACTCCACTTCCTGTAGCATCACCGTTCCTCCCGAGTTCCTCTCATTCACACACATATATTCTGTCTTGCTGCGACTAACTTTCATTCCTCTCCTTTCCAGAGCATACTTCCACCTCTCTGGATTTTCCTCTACTTGTTGTCTGCTCTCACTACAGATCACAATGTCATCCGCAAACATCATGGTCCATGGGGATTCCTGTCTAACCTCATCTGTCATCACCATTGCGAACAAGAAGGGGCTCAGAGCTGAGCCCATGATGGAGTCCCACCTCCACCTTGAACTTCTCAGTTACCCCTACAGCACACCGTACCAGTGTCTCACAGCTAGCATACATGTCCTGCACCAGTCTAACATACTTCTCTGCCACTCCAGACTTCCTCATACAATACCAGAGCTAATACAAAGCTACAATACAATCGGTTCTGCAAATGAACTCTGTTTGAGAAAGAAAAGAGGATGGATTTTGTCTACAAATGATCCTAAATAATACTGCAGGTTTATCAGGTTATTATTGGCGTTTTTCATGTCTCGCAGCTGTTTGCTAGAAAGGCATTTATTGTGGCTACTGTCCGTTTGTGTGGCCAAGGGACCGGACTTTTGTTGTCCCGGTGTGTTCAGGAACTGATCAAGCAAGAATGGTTTATTCAAAGTCAGGAAATACACTTAGGAGATATCCCGGGCTAGAATGAATGTCACCCCGAGAGGATGGTTCACCCTCTGCACACCCTCTGAGACACGTCCAGCGGATGTGCAGGTGAGTAGGTTCTGGCCCCGAGCCGAGGAGGCGCCGTCATTTTATACCATCGCCTCAACGCTCAAGTTTATTTCCAACTAAGGACTTGTTTTACACACTCATGGAATTTGGGCACTTGGGGTGCCGGGCCGCGTCCCGGATAAAGCCGCGGGGTTCGCCATCGATTACGCTTTGGGGGTGTCAATGGAAGAGAACACAGTTGGGCATCCCTTTGTCGTCACGTGATGCTCTCGTGGGCGAATTTTAACACTACATGAGTTATCTATCTGCAATGCACCCCTCTTTATACTGCATTAGATGTTTGTTTTTTTTTATAGCCATATACTAATTATTGGGGGGTGGATTGATTCGGAGCACTACTGAAGGCCTCGGTGTAAAATGCACGGCCCGCCACTGAGAATCCGCCTGAATCCGGTCACCATCAGGGGTACAGAAGTGGACATTGTGGACACCTACAAATACCTGGGTGTCCACTTGGACAATAAACTGGACTGTAAACACCAACGCCATCTTCAAGAAGGGTCAGAGCCGCCTGTCTTCACAGCTGGAGTCTGTGGTGCAGGTGTCAGAGAAGCTCCTCAGCATCATGGACAACGTCCATCACCCCCTGCATGGACACTGACGTCCTGTCAGAGCTCTTTCAGTCATAGATTGATACCACCAAGGAGCTCCACTGAACGCCACAGGAGGTCTTTCCTACCTGAGGCTATCAGACTTTTTAATTCCCCTTCCTTCTGCCAAAGGGAATCTTATAATCTTTGTACTTTTTAAGACCTTAAAACACTTGATAGCCTTAACCTTGACAATTGATATTTTATTGTTTTTCGTATTCTCCCTCCTCCCTACTATTATCTATTACTCTTATGTTTTTGCTTGACACTCTGGCACAGCAATTTCCTTCGGGATAAATAAAGTTGTTCTCATCATCTCATCTCTCTCATATATATATATATATATATATATATATACTTTTTTTTATTTTTTGACGTAACTATTACACTGCTGTGAAAAAGGAATTTCCCCTATGGAGATGGATACTTGATTGGTAATTCCAAGCAGCTGAGAGCGTTTAGTAAATGCTAACTGGTTGCGGTCTGCTATTGGTCCCTGCCAGGGCGCTGGCCGTGACGCAACTTCCGGATGACGTCAGAACTCTGGAGAGCCAGCTGAGCGCTGCACGTCTCTTGACGGGAGAATTGCTTTTGTGAGGGGAGGCACAATTTCGTCTTGTCTTTCAGATCCAACGCGTTTGGAGCGCGCTTTTGGTCTTGTGTTTTGCTTTTTTTTTTCTTCTCCATTTTTCTGTGATATAATTCTGCTTAGTGATGGGACGATGAAACCTCAAGGAGTGTGTTGACACACTAGACCAGGGGTCGGCAACCCGTGCGGCTCTTCCATCTTTACACTGCGGCTCCGAGTGGCTTGGTAAAATATATCATAAATATTTAATTGAAGAATATGTCATTCGTGTTAATTCCATTATTGTGATCTTAAAATATTAAATAAAATTATATTGTTTTTCGCCGCTCAAAATAACGTCACACCGGCGGAAGCCGGTAGACCCGCCAGCCGGTAAAGTCCCGATTTGCAGATGCTGTGCGCAGGAGTTCAGGAGCAGAAGTCCTATGAACCAGGTAAAATAAATATTAAGATATGTTGCAAATATTTATTTTTTGTTTACTGACAGTGTTTTTTTTTGCCCCCGATTTATTTTTAAAATTCAGGTCAAGGCTCCGCTCAACGCTCTGAAAGCCCAAAGCTCAAAATGACTTCATTACATAAATAAAATTTAATTTTCTCCGTAATACTTTGTGATTTTCAGAAGCAGCACACTTGTTTATACAAAGTATAGAGCGCGATTTCAGTGAAAGAAACCTAAAGATAGGACTAGTCAATGAAATCTTTGTGAGTGAAGCTCCAGCTGTATTTCCGGCTTTAGTTTCATCGGGGTCCCTGGAATCACCATGAGGCAGAATGGCGTGCCTCACTTGGGCGCTCTTTGCAGCTGTTTTATGATCGCTCAGCACAAGAAACTAATTCCCAACATGCAGTGGTTGCCAAAAACACTGTACATTCCAAATTAATAGTGCTTAAACATTTTAATAGTGACATAGAATTAAATGAAATCACTGATAAGTATAACCCTTTAATTCCTTTTTTTCCATTTTAGATTTTTCTCCAAGATTGCCAAGTGAGCCATAGCCTCGACTGCCTCCAAGGACTACACGTCACTGGTGTGTGTATACATACTACATGTATATACATGTGTGTGTGTGTGTGTGTGTATATGTAGGTATGCAAGGAAAAAGGAAAAGCCCAAAGGATGGAGATGTTTCCATATACATAAAGTGTGGGTGCACTTCTTGCTCATCTTCATAACAAACAGGACACATATGTATGTATGTATGTATGTATACACATGACCATCTCAGCCACCACGCCTGAGGAGACACCAACCTGTGGAGGAGCAAAAGGCCGTCTGACTGCGACTCAACATTTCCTTTGCAGTGTTCACAAGTCAACTGTTAACTGAAATAAAGTGAGACTGAATATAAAACAAAATGTGTTTTCTTTATAGAATGAGTCATGACTTGTGAGGGATACTCATGTTCAAGACAAACATCCAAAGTAATCACTGGAACTGAAATAAGTTCATCACTTTATTTTACAACACTAGTAAGAGCTCAGGTCAGGACACACATATGCACATATACACTGCTCGGAAAAAAAAGGGAACACTCAAATAACATGTCATAGATCAGAATGAAAGAACTATTGCTATGAAATGAATTTAACTGAATTTGAAGAATTCCTCTTCCCTCAGCCGCAGGGAATCTTCAAATCTTTGTACTTAAGACCTTCAAACACTTGATAGCCTTAACCTTGACACTTTATATTTCATTGTATTTCTTATTCTCCCTCCTTCCTACTATTATCTATTACTGTTATGTTTTTGCTTGAAACTCTGGCACAACAATTTCCTTCGGTATAAATAAAGTTGTTCTCATCTCAAATACTTTATTCTTTACATAGTTCAAAGTGCTGAGAACAAAGTCACACCACGATCGGGCTCGTTCGTATATGTCAAATATGACATCTGCACAAATCACAGTCGGGCGGCTCGGTGGCGCAGCGGTTAGAGCTGTCGCCTCACAGCAAAGCAACCCGGGTTCAAGCCCCACATCAACCACTGTGTGTGGTTGCCTCTGTGTGGAGTTGGCATGTTCTCCCCGTGTCCGCGTGGGTTCTCTCCTTCCTCCCACTGGCCAAAAGCATGCATTTAAGTTCATCGGCAACTCTAAAGTCTCCCTACGCATGAATGTTGTGTGACTGGCCCTGCTCCAATGCAGGGCGGCCCTATAGGCTGAGAGATGGGCGCCAGCCACCCCGAGCCACCCGCCCAGGCGGGACGCTCACGTGTGACTGTGGCCCCGATACAAAAGGAAACATTTACTTTTTACAACTAAAATACACATCACACACGCAACAAAAATACCAAAAACAAACTTTATTCAACATTTTACATACATTACATTACATTTCAATCATTTCATCATTGAAATTATCTTTAAACTTCAGACACGAAACACGAAAAACAACATATTTTACTTGCAATCCTACCCTCAGTAACCCTGAGTAATGCTTGCTACTCTATCACTCTCAATTTTGACATACATATTGCTGGGAAAAAAAAACCAACAAAAAAACAATAACCCACAACCCTCCAGACACACCAACAAAATGACTAACTTCACACCGTCACACCAACATTTACATAAACTGTCTCTTTCACAGCTCCGATTGATGAGAAACAATGATTTCCCACCACTCAATGCCCAAGACCGGGGGAGATAAACTTGCCCACTTTACCATTTCAAACTTTACCGCACTTTCGGTCCTCCTTCAATCCATCCATAAATATCCTCTTCCAAACCCTACATTGCTCTGCACTGTTGACAAGCGTACTTAGAATCCTTCTCACTGTCATTCACACACACATGTATTCTGTCTTTTGACAGCAAACCTTCACACTTCTGCTTGTTCCCTGGTCCCACTACACATCACAACCTAATCTGGGATTGTGTTGTCAAAATGCACACTCACATGCAAATACCTTGGAAACGTTTTGGCTACACACTGCTCCACAACGTCACTTCAGCACTTGCAGCATTTACATTCAATTGTCATCGATCCTTTTAGAATTGAACGTCAACAAGTCTGTCCTGAACTGACCACAGATAGCGAAGAAGCTCGATGCTAATGCTACTAGCCTCTCATCTGCTGTCCGCCGACGTCTCACCTTTGAAAGAAACAAAATTACGGTTACAAATTTCACTACCTCTCTCTGAGAGTTTGCTTTGTGTATCCGTTCATCGAACTGTAGCAATTTCATCAGGAAACACGTTGAAACGTGTTCGTCTCACGCGGGCGTTCCGTTCCACTGCTACTGCTAGCTCGCTCGGCTCCACTTCCGGTCCACGCGCTGGCCGCGCCCCTTATCTATAGGCTCGGTCGGAATAAATGCGTCATTTCCCGTGCCGAATTATTTGGACAAATGTTTGTTTGTATGTTTAAATTCCAAAGTGAAATGGAAAAAGTAGACATTGAATTGAGCTCATTCATTGTGACGAGGCAAATGTTCTGCTCGGTCAATTATTTTGAACAATTAAACGAAGGTTTAACTCATGGACACGTTTTGCAAATAGTATTATAGGAACCAACAAAATGGGATAACTTAGCAGCCACAGTCATAGTTGAGGATAAAGAACTTTCTTTTACTTCATAGACAGTGAGGAAATATGTATGTAGCTATGACTGAACCAGGAGTTATGACGGTCCTACATGAACGGTAAGAGTCAGACTGCCTGCCTGTCGGAACGAATGAACCACAAAAAGCATTTTCTCCTGTCTGATCAATAACAATGCGTTGTTCAGATTAACACTTAAACCCTGTTTGATGGTTTTAAAATGAAAACACAATATATGGAAAGACTGACCGGATTTCAATACATGTATGTAGGTATTCATGTGTGTATATATGTCTGTGTGTGTATACATGTATGATAATATATATATGTAGGTATATATGTGTCTATATATGTAAGAATGTTTCTTTAAATACACTGCTCAAAAAAATAAAGGGAACACTTAAAAAAACACATCCTAGATCTAAGTGAATGAAATAGTCTTCTGAAATACTTTGCTCTTTACACAGTTGAATGTGCTGACAACAAAATCACACAAAAATGATCAATGGAAATCAATTGTATCAACCATGGAGGTCTGGATTAGGAATCACACTCAAAATTAAAGTGTAAAAACAAACTCCAGGCTGATCCAACTTTGATGTAATGTCCTTAAAACAAGTCCAAATGAATCTGTGTTGCCTCCTGAGTGGACACTATGATTTCACACAAGTGTGATTGACTTGGAGTTACATTGTGTTGTTCAAGTGTTCCCTTTATTTTTTTGAGCAGTATATGTACGTATATATACACAAACATGTACGTACGTGCTCCTCTTTTTCAGACTCATCTTCTGCTGGCGGGGAAGAAACCCGTGGTGTCGGCTTGGGCCGCAAACTCCTCCTCCTTCCTCGTTCGACCAACGGTTCCCTGCATCTTGTTGTAAATGGGCAGTACTTTTACCAATAGATGACGCTACTGCTCTATCATCATGCCACTTCTGCTCGGACGTGTCCAGTGAAGAACGGACATTCTGCGAGGATATGCCTTTAACCTTTAATGAAAATTGTGACAAAAATGTCAAAGTTCACTAACATTGGAAAAATGATGAAAATCCTAAAGTATTGAAAAAATTGTTGTTAACAAAGTGAAAAATATTGGGAATAGTGAAAAATTGGAAAAATGTCAAAATATGTATGTTCATAAAAATTTCTACAAAAAATATCAAAGTAAGTAAATTTGGAAAAAATGTGAAAACCATAATGTATTGAAATAATTGTTGACAAAGTGAAAAACATTCCGAAAAGTTAAATATTGGCAAAATGTGACAATATAGATATTCATGAACATTTTGACAAAAAATGTCAAACATCATTAACATTGGGAAATAAGTGAAAATTGCAAAGTATGATGTAAATTGTTGATAAAGTGAAAAATGTTTGGAAAATTGAAAATTGGAAAAAATTCAATAATACTTATATTCATGAAAATTTTGACAAAAAATGTCAAAGGTCAGTAAAATTGGAAAAAAAAGTGAAAACCATAAAGTATTGAAAATATTGTTGACAAAGTGAAAAATATCGGGAAAAGTGAAACATTGGTAAAATATTACCATAGAGATATTCATGAACATTTTGACAAAATATACCAAAAGTCAGTTAATTGGAAGAAATGTGAAAATGATCAAGTATGGTTGTTTCTTCAGAGGTGGGTGAGTAACACACCTTCCAGATTTTGTTGGAAATCGAATGTATAATCCCGCTGCACCGAGGACGAGTCGTGACGACACCACGCAGACGGAGAGAGAACAAGGAGTTGATACGCTGCTGATTTTTCAGCTTTTCCCACTTGCAAAGCATGTAGAGGTCTAATTTTTATCACGGGTACTCCTTTAACCGTGAGTGACGGAATCCAAAAGAAAAATCCAGAAAAAGACATTGTATGATTCGAAGTAATTCATTTGCATTTTATTGCAAGACACCAGAAAAACAAAAGTTAATATTTGTTCCAGAGAGCTTTATTGGCAATGACAGAGATCATAAGTTTCCTGTAGTTCTTGAGCAGGTTTGCACACACTGCAGCAGGGATTCTGGCCCATTCCTCCATCCAGACCTTCTCCAGATCCTTCAGGTTTCGGGGCAGTCGCTGGGCAATATGGACTTTCAGCTCCTGATGTCCTTTCACAGCTCTCTGGTCTTGGCCATTGTGGAGAGGTTAGAATTTGTTTGATTGAGTGTGTCCAGGTGTGCTCTATACAGGTAACGAGTTCAAGCTGGTGCCGTGAAGCCAGGTCATGAGTGGAGAACAGGAGGGCCTCTCAAAGAAGAACTCATAGATCTATGAGAGCCACAATTCTCACTGGCTGGTAGGTGATCAAATACTTATTTCATGCAGTAAAATGCAGAGCTTCTTCTTTCGGCTTTTCCCTTCAGGTGTCGCCACAGCGAGTCGGCTTTCTCCATCTAACCCTATTCTCTGGATCCTCCTCTCTCACACCAACTACCTTCATATCCTCTCTCACTACGTCCATAAATCTTCTCTTTGGTCTTCCTCCAGACCTCTTGCCTGGCAGCTCCAATTCCAGCATCCGTCAGAATCAGAATCAGAATCATTTATTAATGGCCACACAACAGCGTTGGTGGAATTAGTTTTGGGTACAGCGCATAATGCTCACATCTCTCCTGTGTCAGTTCCATTGTCAACAATACATACAGAAAATCATGATCAGCAGACACGATACATCAAGACATTGATTGATTCAGAGTCCGTATAGCGATTGGGAAAAAGCTGTTTTTGAATCTGACAGATTTGGTTGTGAGACCTGTAGCGCGTCCCGGAGGGCATGAGTGTGAACAGGTGACGTGCAGGGTGTGTGTGGTCTGAAGTGAGTTTGACTGAACGTTGTGTGATGCGTCTTTGATACAGAGTGTGTGTGGAAGGGAGAGTGTGAGCCATGATTCTAGATGATTTATTGATGATGCGTGAGCGACTATCCAAGTTACCATACCAGACCATTATTGATGAGGTCAGGATACTTTCAATTATGGCTGTGTAGAGCTGGCGGAGGGTATTGTGTCTCACATTGGATTTTTTTTAGTTGTCTGAGGAAAAAACTGTCTTTTGTTGGCTTTTTTGTAAACTTCCTCTGAGTGCTGTTTGAATCTTAGTGTATTATTGATGTGTGTCCCAAGAAATTTGAATGAGTGTGTGATGGCTGTAGGATCAGAGTTGATGGAGATGGGTGTTTTGGGTGGGCGAGCGGGAGAAATCAATGATCGGTTCTTTTGTTTTTGATGCGTTTAGCTGCAGGTTGTTGTTCTGGCACCAGGTGACTGCCTGGGTGACCTGCTCTCCATAGTGTTTCTCATTATTTTCAGTGACGAGTCCAATTATTGTGGCGTCGTCTGCATATTTGAGGATGGATACTGAACTGTGTGAGGATGTGAGCGTGTTTGCGTACAAAGAAAACAACCAGAGTACAAACAAATAAAATCATATTGAAATCTACTGGGATAAAATCCCTTCTACAACAATAATGGTAGTGAAATGTGTTGTGTTTGTATCAGTTCGGACACATCGACTGCTTACTTTGAGGTTTTCACTGTGAATTTGATACAAGAGCTGCAAACAGTTGTGTCCACAAGCCCCCCGTCAGAGAAGGGAAAAGTTATTTGGCCCTCGCAGGAAAAAGTTTGGTCTAGAGGAAGACCAAAGAGAACATTGATGAACATAGCGCGAAGATATGAAGGTAGTTGGTGTGTGAGAGGAGGATGCAGTCGATTCCCTGTGGCGACTCCTGAAGGGAAAAGCCCAGAGGGGGGAGAAGAAGAAGAATGTAGATATCTATCCATATGTATGTGTATATGCATATGTTTGTGTGTATGTATATATATATATATATATAAATAAACACAAACACACAGATGTATGTGTTTATATATGTATGTAAATATGTATACATGTGAATTTATGTATGTGTATATACATTTGTATATGTGAGTATGTCAATATGTATGTGTGTATGCATGCACGTATGTGTGCATGAATGCATGCGTGCATGGAGGCGTGTATGAATGTGTGCATGTTCGTATGCAAGTCTGCATGCATCAATGCATGAGTGCAAAAGTGCATGCATATGTGTGCGCATGCGTGTGTGCGCTTGTGCGTGCGTTTTTGTGTGAGTGCATGCGTGCAGACACACATTCACTCATGCAGGCATGTTTGCATGAAATATGCGTTTATAATTATGCGTGTGTGTGTGGGGGGGTGTATTTATGTGATGTTTTAATATGTATGTATTTATATAGGTATGTATGCAAATGTGTTTGTATACATTTGTGTGTGTCAATGTATGTACGTATGAATGTAAGTGTGTTTGCATACATGTATCGATGAATGTGAGTTTAGAGAAGTATATACATGTATGTCTGTATATATATGTATGTGTTCACAGATGTATGTATGTATGTATGTATGTGCTCATACATGTATGTATGGGAACTGTGCACTGACTAAGGGAGCAGTTGAAGATGTTAGTGAATATTGGGCCTCGCTGGTGTGCACAATGATTCAGGACTACCGAACTGCATGTTTTGTTTTGTCTTTCCTTATTGCAGCCCTAAGTTGGTATTTGGCTGCCCTGTGTTGCCCCATGTCTCCCTCAGTGAAGGCACCGCATGTTTTCCTGCGTAATGCCTGAATGTCCTTTGTAAACCACGGCTTGTTATTGCCATGGATTTTCGCAGGTTTGATGGGAATGCACGTCCCGACGCAGAAGTTGATGTATGACATCACTGTGTCTGTCAGCTCGTCCAAACTGTCCGCAGCTGTGCGAAATACGTCCCAATCAGTCCATTCGAGGCAGCCTCTGAGCGTGTCGATAGCCGCTCTCGACCAGCACTGGACAACTTTGGATTGTACGCAGTGGGATTTAAGTTTTTGCCTGTATTTTGGGACGAGCAGCAGCGTGGCGTGGTCCGACCTGCCCAGCGGTGCCCTCGGAAAACACCGGTACGCATCGCTTATGGCAGGGGTGCCCAGTGCGTCGAACGCGATCGACCGGTCGATCGCATGGCATTGAAAAAATAAGGATGATGATTTTCCGGACTTCCTCATTACCGCTGTATTATACACCAACAAGCATTATGTGCATACATGCTCAACATGAAAGAGATAATGGATGTGGCAACAAAGATCGCCTGTTCTATTCGGGCCAGATCTGTTCAAAGACGGCAGTTCCGTGCACAACTGGAGAAGGCTGAGTGCGACCACTCAGAGTCGCTGTTGCACACCGACGTGAGATGGCTAAGTCGGGGGAAATCCCTGCAAAGATTTCGAGAGCTGTTGCCGGAGATCGAGGAGTTTTTTTCCGTGAAGGTAATGCCGTGCAGATAATGGCCAACTAAATGAGCATCAGTGGCTGCTGGACTTGGCATTTTGAACCGATCTGACCAACATGCTGAATGACCTTAATCTCGAGCTGCAAGGAAAGGACAAAACTGTGATCAATATGACCAGCTCAGTTAATGCTTTCAAACAGGACCGTGCACGCTACATAAAGCAAATTGACAGTTGTCCGTCAGAGTTCGACAGACACTTTCAAGACTTTGCTGTACTCGAGCCGGTCGCTACATTCATGTGCTACCCTTGCCAGGAAGATGCTGAGGTTGTTTCACTGGCGTCAAAAGTTGCAACCCTGTTTCACCTGAACTCCTCTGGAGTGGAGGATGAGATTCTGACACTTCAAGTCGACGTTCAGCTGAAGGCCAGAGCTCATGGACAATTCTGGAACTTACTCACAGAGGACAAGCACCCCAACATCAGAAAATGTGCTTCCTTCTTGACTGCATTATTTGGCTCCACTTATTTATGTGAGTCAGCTTTTTCCCACAGGAAGATCATGAAGTCAAAGTACCGTTCCACCATGACTGATGAGCATCTGGAAGTCTGCTTGAGGCCGGCTCTCGGCAGTTACTGTCCGGAGTCTGCATCCCTGGCTAATTCCATTCAGTGCAAGTCATCGGAGTAAGGTAATGACAAAAAAAATGTACAAAGTTGTATTGTGCAATATAGGTTGATGCAGTACTGCGAGGAACACCAGCATATACTGTACATATAAAAATGATTCTCAATATATTCATAAATAATGTGTTTTGCATTTTTAGTGGGCGGTAGATCATTTTGACCCCTGGCTTATGGGAACGTAGCAGTGCTCGAGGATGTTGGCGCCTCTGCTTGGACAGGTAACTTGCTGGATATCGTTTGGAAGCTCTTTCGACAGACTGGCATGGTTGAAGTCGCCTACCACAATGACAGCCGTGTCGGGATTGGAGTTCTCAACTGAGGAGATGTAGGTTGCTAGCTCTGTTGTGGCTACGTTAGCATTTGCCGATGGTGGGCTTTAAACACCAATCAGAACAACAGAAGCAAACTCCCTGGGAAGATAGTGTGGTCTGCATTTCACAGCATTGTATTCCAGATTAGGACTGCAGAAGCTGTTAAGCACTGCGGTGTTACTGCACCATCTGCCGTGGCGTCTACCAATATATTCTCTATCCCTCCTCTGTCCATGACCCAACCATCTCAGTCTGGCTTCTCTGACCTTCTCTCCAAAACATCAAACATGTGCTGTTCCTCTGATAGACTCATTCCTGGTCCTCTCCATCCTGGTCACTCCCAAAGGGAACCTCAACATCTTCATCTCTGCAAGCTCTAGTTCTGCCTGCTGTCTTTTGGGCATTGTAGCAGTTTCTAGTCCATACATCATCGCTGGTCTCACCACTGTCTTGTACACCTTTCCCTTTATTCTGGCTGAAAGTCTTCTATCACATAGTACCCCTGACACTTTTCTCCACCCATTCCAACCTGCTTGGACCCGTCTCTTCACCTCTTTTCTCTTCTACCTGTCTCCCTGATAACACTAGCTGTAGTTGTCCAATCACCTGGAAGCTGAGCCTGACCACCCAGACCCTTTCTCAACTCCTCCCTGAAAACCATGCAACACTCCTCCCTTTTCAGCTTCCACCACTTTGTCCTCTGCTCTGCCTTTGTCCTCTTCATCTCTCTTTCAGGTTACCTCGTCTATACAAGATGTAGTCTACCTGCGTGCTCCTACCTCCGCTCTTATAAGTTACCCTATGTTCCTGTTTTTTCTGGAAAAAGGTGTTCACTACAGCCATTTCCATCGTTTTTGCAAATTCTACCACCATCTGTCCCTCTGCATTCCTATCATGGATACCAAATCTCCCAATCACTTCTTCAAAAAAAAAGGTATTTGGTCGTCGCAGGACAAAGTTTGGTCTAGAGGAAGACCAAAGAGAATATTTACGAACATAGTGCAAAGATATGAAGGTAGTTGGTGTGAGAAAGGAGGATGCAGCGAATCCTTGTCTTTGATAGAGAAGGTAGATTCCCTGTGGCGACTCCTGAAAGGAAAAGCCCAAATAAAATATTGAAAGGAAATATCCCAATATTTTTCTATAAGTCAACCATTTTTTCAATACTTTATGATTTTCACATTCTTTTGAACGAAAGTGACCTTAGACATTTTTGGTCAAAATTTCATGAACACATGTACTGTGAGATTTTACTAACTTTTAACTTTCCCAATATTTTTCATTTTGTCAACCATTTTTTCAAAACTTTATGATTTTCACATTTTTTTGAACGTTAGTGACCTTAGACATTTTCGGTCAAAATTTTCATGAATAAATATACTGTGACATTTTACTAACTTTTCACTTTTCCTAATATTTTTCACTTTGTCAACCATTTTTTCAATACTTTATGATTTTCACATTTTTTCGAACGTTAGTGACCTTTGACATTTTTGGTCAAAACTTTCATGAATACATGTACTGTGACATTTTTTTCACTTTTCCCAATACTTTTTCACTTTGTCAGCATTTTTTTCAATACTTTCTGATTTTCACATTTTTTCGAACGTTAGTGACCTTAGACATTTTCTGTCAAAATTTCATGAATACATATACTCTGACATGTTACTAACTTTTCACATTTGATTAGCATCTGGAAGCATCTGGAAGTCTGCTTGAGGCCGGCTCTCAGCAGTTACTGTCCGGACTCTGCATCCCTGGCTAATTCCATTCAGTACAAGTCATCGGAGTAAGGTAATGACAAAAAAAATGTACAAAGTTGTATTGTGCAATATAGGTTGATGCAGTACTGCGAGGAACACCAGCATATACTGTACATATAAAAATGATTCTCAATATAATTGCTTTATGATTTTCACATTTTTTCTAACGTTAGTGACCTTTGACTTTTTTGGTCAAAATTTTCATGAATACATGTACTGTGATATTTTACTAATTTTTCACTTTTCCTAATATTTTTCACTTTGTCAACCATTTTTTCAATACTATATGATTTTCACATTTTTTTGAATGTTAGTGACCTTTGACATTTTTGGTCAAAATTTTCATTAATACATATACTTTGACATTTTACTAATTTTTCACTTTTCCTAGTATTTTTCACTTTGTCTACCATTTTATCAATACTTTATGATTTTCATATTTTTTTCCGATATTAGTTAACTTAGACATTTTATGGTTAAAATCTTCGTGAATACACGTACTGTGACACTTTACTAACTTTTCACTGTTCCTAATATTTTTCACATGGTCAATCATTTTTTCAATACTTTATGATTTTCACTTTCCTTTGAACGTAAGTGACCTTAGACATTTTCGGTCAAAATTTTCATGAATCCATATACTGTGACATTTTACTAACTTTTCACTTTTCCTAATATTTTTCACTTTGTCAATCTTTTTTTTAATACTTTTAGATTTTCACTTTCCTTTGAACGTAAGTGACCTTACACATTTTTGGTCAAAATTTTCATGAATACATGTACTGTGACATTTTACTAACTTTTCACTTTTCCTAATATTTTTCACTTTGTCAATCATTTTTTCAATACTTTAAGATTTTCATATTTTTTCCGATATTAGTTAACTTAGACATTTTTGGTTAAAATTTTCATGAATACACGTACTGTGAAACTTTACTAACTTTTCCCTTTTCCTAATATTTTACACTTTGTCAATCATTTTGTCAATAATTTATGATTTTCACATTTTTTTGAACGTTAGTGACCTTTGACATATTTGGTCAAAATTTTCATGAATTCCTGTACTTTGATATTTTACTAATTTTTCACTTTTCCCAATATTTTTCACTTTGTCAACCATTTTTTCAATACTTTATGATTTTCACATTTTTTTGAACGTTAGTGACCTTAGACATTTTTGGTCAAAATTTTCATGAATTCATGTACTTTGATATTTTACAAACTTTTCACTTTTCCCAATATGTTTCACTTTGTCAACCATTTTTTCAATACTTTATGATTTTCACATTTTTTTGAACGTTACTGACCTTAGACATTTTTGGTCAAAATTTTCCTTAATACATGTACTGTGACATTTTACTAACTTTTCACTTTTCCTAATATTTTTCACTTTGTCAATCATTTTTTCAATACTTTAAGATTTTCATATTTTTTCCGATATTAGTTAACTTAGACATTTTTGGTTAAAATTTTCATGAATACACGTACTGTGAAACTTTACTAACTTTTCCCTTTTCCTAATATTTTACACTTTGTCAATCATTTTTTCAATAATTTATGATTTTCACATTTTTTCGAACGTTAGTGACCTTAGACATTTTTGGTCAAAATTTTCATAAATACATGTACTGTGACATTTTACAAACTTTTCACTTTTCCTAATAGTTTTCACTTTGTCAGCATTTTTTTCAATACTATATGATTTTCACATTTTTTCGAACGTTAGTGACCTTTGACATATTTGGTCAAAATTTTCATGAATTCATGTACTTTGATATTTTACTAATTTTTCACTTTTCCCAATATTTTTCACTTTGTCAACCATTTTTTCAATACTTTATGATTTTCACATTTTTTTTGAACGTTAGTGACCTTAGACATTTTTGGTCAAAATTTTCATAAATACATGTACTGTGACATTTGGTCAAAATTTTCATGAATTCATGTACTGTGATATTTTACTAATTTTTTCACTTTTCCCAATATTTTTCACTTTTTCAACCATTTTTTCAATACTTTATGATTTTCACATTTTTTGAACGTTAGTGACCTTAGACATTTTTGGTCAAATTTTCATGAATACATATACTCTGACATGTTACTAACTTTTCACTTTTCCTAATATTTTTCACTTTGTCAACCATTTTTTCAATACTTTATGATTTTCACATTCTTTTGAACGAAAGTGACCTTTGACATTTTTGGTCAAAACTTTCATGAATACATGTACTGTGACATTTTTTTCACTTTTCCCAATATTTTTCACTTTGTCAGCATTTTTTTCAATACTTTATGATTTTCACATTTTTTCGAACGTTAGTGACCTTAGACATTTTCTGTCAAAATTTCATGAATACATATACTCTGACATGTTACTAACTTTTCACATTTGATTAACATCTGGAAGCATCTGGAAGTCTGCTTGAGGCCGGCTCTCAGCAGTTACTGTCCGGACTCTGCATCCCTGGCTAATTCCATTCAGTACAAGTCATCGGAGTGAGCTAATGACAAAAAAAATGTACAAAGTTGTATTGTGCAATATAGGTTGATGCAGTACTGCGAGGAACACCAGCATATACTGTACATATAAAAATGATTCTCAATATAATTGTTTTATGATTTTCACATTTTTTCTAACGTTAGTGACCTTTGACTTTTTTGGTCAAAATTTTCATGAATACATGTACTGTGATATTTTACTAATTTTTCACTTTTCCCAATATGTTTCACTTTGTCAGCAATTTTTTCAATACTTTATGATTTTCACATTTTTTTGAACGTTACTGACCTTAGACATTTTTGGTCAAAATTTTCCTTAATACATTTACTTTGACATTTTACAAACTTTTCACTTTTCCTAATATTTTTCACTTTGTCAACCATTTTTTCAATACTATATGATTTTCACATTTTTTTGAACGTTAGTGACCTTTGACATTTTTGGTCAAAATTTTCATTAATACATATACTTTGACATTTTACAAACTTTTCACTTTTCCTAGTATTTTTCACTTTGTCTACCATTTTATCAATACTTTATGATTTTCATATTTTTTTCCGATATTAGTTAACTTAGACATTTTATGGTTAAAATCTTCGTGAATACACGTACTGTGACACTTTACTAACTTTTCACTGTTCCTAATATTTTTCACATGGTCAATCATTTTTTCAATACTTTATGATTTTCACTTTCCTTTGAACGTAAGTGACCTTAGACATTTTTGGTCAAAATTTTCATGAATCCATATACTGTGACATTTTACTAACTTTTCACTTTTCCTAATATTTTTAACTTTGTCAATCATTTTTTTAATACTTTTAGATTTTCACTTTCCTTTGAACGTAAGTGACCTTACACATTTTTGGTCAAAATTATCATGAATACATATACTGTGACATTTTACTAACTTTTCACTTTTCCTAATATTTTTCACTTTGTCAATCATTTTTTCAATACTTTAAGATTTTCATATTTTTTCCGATATTAGTTAACTTAGACATTTTTGGTTAAAATTTTCATGAATACACGTAATGTGAAACTTTACTAACTTTTCCCTTTTCCTAATATTTTACACTTTGTCAATCATTTTTTCAATGATTTATGATTTTCACATTTTTTTGAACGTTAGTGACCTTAGACATTTTTGGTCAAAATTTTCATAAATACATGTACTGTGACATTTTACAAACTTTTCACTTTTCCTAATAGTTTTCACTTTGTCAGCATTTTTTTCAATACTATATGATTTTCACATTTTTTCGAACGTTAGTGACCTTTGACATATTTGGTCAAAATTTTCATGAATTCATGTACTTTGATATTTTACTAATTTTTCACTTTTCCCAATATTTTTCACTTTGTCAACCATTTTTTCAATACTATATGATTTTCACATTTTTTTGAACGTTAGTGACCTTAGACATTTTTGGTCAAAATTTTCATAAATACATGTACTGTGACATTTTACAAACTTTTCACTTTTCCTAATAGTTTTCACTTTGTCAGCATTTTTTTCAATACTATATGATTTTCACATTTTTTCGAACGTTAGTGACCTTTGACATATTTGGTCAAAATTATCATGAATTCATATACTTTGATATTTTACTAATTTTTCACTTTTCCCAATATTTTTCACTTTGTCAACCATTTTTTCAATACTTTATGATTTTCACATTTTTTGAACGTTAGTGACCTTAGACATTTTTGGTCAAATTTTCATTAATACATGTACTGTGACATTTTACTAACTTTTCACTTTTCCTAATATTTTTCACTTTGTCAATCATTTTTTCAATACTTTAAGATTTTCATATTTTTTCCGATATTAGTTAACTTAGACATTTTTGGTTAAAATTTTCATGAATACACGTAATGTGAAACTTTACTAACTTTTCCCTTTTCCTAATATTTTACACTTTGTCAATCATTTTTTCAATGATTTATGATTTTCACATTTTTTTGAACGTTAGTGACCTTAGACATTTTTGGTCAAAATTTTCATAAATACATGTACTGTGACATTTTACAAACTTTTCACTTTTCCTAATAGTTTTCACTTTGTCAGCATTTTTTTCAATACTATATGATTTTCACATTTTTTCGAACGTTAGTGACCTTTGACATATTTGGTCAAAATTTTCATGAATTCATGTACTTTGATATTTTACTAATTTTTCACTTTTCCCAATATTTTTCACTTTGTCAACCATTTTTTCAATACTTTATGATTTTCACATTTTTTTGAACGTTAGTGACCTTAGACATTTTTGGTCAAAATTTTCATAAATACATGTACTGTGACATTTTACAAACTTTTCACTTTTCCTAATAGTTTTCACTTTGTCAGCATTTTTTTCAATACTATATGATTTTCACATTTTTTCGAACGTTAGTGACCTTTGACATATTTGGTCAAAATTATCATGAATTCATATACTTTGATATTTTACTAATTTTTCACTTTTCCCAATATTTTTCACTTTGTCAACCATTTTTTCAATACTTTATGATTTTCACATTTTTTGAACGTTAGTGACCTTAGACATTTTTGGTCAAATTTTCATTAATACATATACTCTGACATGTTACTAACTTTTCACTTTTCCTAATATTTTTCACTTTGTCAACCATTTTTTCAATACTTTATGATTTTCACATTCTTTTGAACGAAAGTGACCTTTGACATTTTTGGTCAAAACTTTCATGAATACATGTACTGTGACATTTTTTTCACTTTTCCCAATATTTTTCACTTTGTCAGCTTTTTTTTTCAATACTTTATGATTTTCACATTTTTTCAAACGTTAGTGACCTTAGACATTTTCTGTCAAAATTTCATGAATACATATACTCTGACATGTTACTAACTTTTCACATTTGATTAACATCTGGAAGCATCTGGAAGTCTGCTTGAGGCCGGCTCTCAGCAGTTACTGTCCGGACTCTGCATCCCTGGCTAATTCCATTCAGTACAAGTCATCAGAGTAAGCTAATGACAAAAAAAATGTACAAAGTTGTATTGTGCAATATAGGTTGATGCAGTACTGCGAGGAACACCAGCATATACTGTACATATAAAAATGATTCTCAATATAATTGTTTTATGATTTTCACATTTTTTCTAACGTTAGTGACCTTTGACTTTTTTGGTCAAAATTTTCATGAATACATGTACTGTGATATTTTACTAATTTTTCACTTTTCCCAATATGTTTCACTTTGTCAGCAATTTTTTCAATACTTTATGATTTTCACATTTTTTTGAACGTTACTGACCTTAGACATTTTTGGTCAAAATTTTCCTTAATACATTTACTTTGACATTTTACAAACTTTTCACTTTTCCTAATATTTTTCACTTTGTCAACCATTTTTTCAATACTATATGATTTTCACATTTTTTTGAACGTTAGTGACCTTTGACATTTTTGGTCAAAATTTTCATTAATACATATACTTTGACATTTTACAAACTTTTCACTTTTCCTAGTATTTTTCACTTTGTCTACCATTTTATCAATACTTTATGATTTTCATATTTTTTTCCGATATTAGTTAACTTAGACATTTTATGGTTAAAATCTTCGTGAATACACGTACTGTGACACTTTACTAACTTTTCACTGTTCCTAATATTTTTCACATGGTCAATCATTTTTTCAATACTATATGATTTTCACTTTCCTTTGAACGTAAGTGACCTTAGACATTTTCGGTCAAAATTTTCATGAATCCATATACTGTGACATTTTACTAACTTTTCACTTTTCCTAATATTTTTCACTTTGTCAATCATTTTTTCCATTCTTTAAGATTTTCATATTTTTTCCGATATTAGTTAACTTAGACATTTTTGGTTAAAATTTTCATGAATACACGTACTGTGAAACTTTACTAACTTTTCCCTTTTCCTAATATTTTTCACTTTGTCAGCATTTTTTTCAATACTTTATGATTTTCACATTTTTTTGAACATTAGTGACCTTAGACATATTTGGTCAAAATTTTCATAAATACATGTACTGTGACATTTTACAAACTTTTCACTTTTCCTAATAGTTTTCACTTTGTCAGCATTTTTTTCAATACTATATTATTTTCACATTTTTTCGAATGTTAGTGACCTTTGACATATTTGGTCAAAATTTTCATGAATTCATATACTTTGATATTTTACTAATTTTTCACTTTTCCCAAAATTTTTCACTTTGTCAACCATTTTTTCAATACTTTATGATTTTCACATTTTTTGAACGTTAGTGACCTTAGACATTTTTGGTCAAATTTTCATGAATACATATACTCTGACATGTTACTAACTTTTCACTTTTCCTAATATTTTTCACTTTGTCAACCATTTTTTCAATACTTTATGATTTTCACATTCTTTTGAACGAAAGTGACCTCAGACATTTTTGGTCAAAATTTCATTCACATATGTACTCTGACATTTTACTAACTTTTAACTTTCCCAATATTTTTCACTTTGTCAACCATTTTTTCAAAACTTTATGATTTTCACATTTTTTTGAACGTTACTGACCTTAGACATTTTTGGTCAAAATTTTCCTTAATACATTTACTTTGACATTTTACAAACTTTTCACCTTTCCTAATATTTTTCACTGTGTCAACCATTTTTTCAATACTATATGATTTTCACATTTTTTTGAACGTTAGTGACCTTTGACATTTTTGGTCAAAATTTTCATTAATACATATACTTTGACATTTTACAAACTTTTCACTTTTCCTAGTATTTTTCACTTTGTCTACCATTTTATCAATACTTTATGATTTTCAGATATTTTTCCGATATTAGTTAACTTAGACATTTTATGGTTAAAATCTTCGTGAATACACGTACTGTGACACTTTACTAACTTTTCACTGTTCCTAATATTTTTCACATGGTCAATCATTTTTTCAATACTTTATGATTTTCACTTTGCTTTGAATGTAAGTGACCTTACACATTTTTGGTCAAAATGTTCATTAATACATATACTTTGACATTTTACTAACTTTTCACTTTTCCTAATATTTTTCACTTTGTCTACCATTTTATCAATACTTTATGATTTTCAGATATTTTTCCGATATTAGTTAACTTAGACATTTTATGGTTAAAATCTTCGTGAATACACGTACTGTGACACTTTACTAACTTTTCACTGTTCCTAATATTTTTCACATGGTCAATCATTTTTTCAAAACTTTATGATTTTCACTTTGCTTTGAACGTAAGTGACCTTAGACATTTTCGGTCAAAATTTTCATGAATCCATATACTGTGACATTTTACTAACTTTTCACTTTTCCTAATATTTTTCACTTTGTCAACCATTTTTTCAATACTTTTAGATTTTCACATTTTTTCGAACGTTAGTGACCTTAGACATTTTCTGTCAAAATTTCATGAATACATATACTCTGACATGTTACTAACTTTTCACATTTAATTAACATCTGGAAGCATCTGGAAGTCTGCTTGAGGCCGGCTCTCAGCAGTTACTGTCCGGACTCTGCATTCCTGGCTAATTCCATTCAGTACAAGTCTTCGGAGTAAGCTAATGACAAAAAAAATGTACAAAGTTGTATTGTGCAATATAGGTTGATGCAGTACTGCGAGGAACACCAGCATATACTGTACATATAAAAATGATTCTCAATATAATTGTTTTATGATTTTCACATTTTTTCTAACGATAGTGACCTTTGACTTTTTTGGTCAAAATTTTCATGAATACATGTACTGTGATATTTTACTAATTTTTCACTTTTCCCAATATGTTTCACTTTGTCAACCATTTTTTCAAAACTTTATGATTTTCAAATTTTTTTGAACGTTAGTGACCTTAGACATTTTTGGTCAAAATTTTCATTAATACATATACTTTGACATTTTACAAACTTTTCACTTTTCCTAGTATTTTTCACTTTGTCTACCATTTCATCAATACTTTATGATTTTCAGATATTTTTCTGATATTAGTTAACTTAGACATTTTATGGTTAAAATCTTCGTGAATACACGTACTGTGACACTTTACTAACTTTTCACTGTTCCTAATATTTTTCACATGGTCAATCATTTTTTCAATACTATATGATTTTCACTTTCCTTTGAACGTAAGTGACCTTAGACATTTTCGGTCAAAATTTTCATGAATCCATATACTGTGACATTTTACTAACTTTTCACTTTTCCTAATATTTTTCACTTTGTCAATCATTTTTTCCATTCTTCAAGATTTTCATATTTTTTCCGATATTAGTTAACTTAGACATTTTTGGTTAAAATTTTCATGAATACACGTACTGTGAAACTTTACTAACTTTTCCCTTTTCCTAATATTTTTCACTTTGTCAGCATTTTTTTCAATACTTTATGATTTTCACATTTTTTTGAACATTAGTGACCTTAGACATTTTTGGTCAAAATTTTCATAAATACATGTACTGTGACATTTTACAAACTTTTCACTTTTCCTAATAGTTTTCACTTTGTCAGCATTTTTTTCAATACTATATTATTTTCACATTTTTTCGAACGTTAGTGACCTTTGACATATTTGGTCAAAATTTTCATGAATTCATATACTTTGATATTTTACTAATTTTTCACTTTTCCCAAAATTTTTCACTTTGTCAACCATTTTTTCAATACTTTATGATTTTCACATTTTTTGAACGTTAGTGACCTTAGACATTTTTGGTCAAATTTTCATGAATACATATACTCTGACATGTTACTAACTTTTCACTTTTCCTAATATTTTTCACTTTGTCAACCATTTTTTCAATACTTTATGATTTTCACATTCTTTTGAACGAAAGTGACCTCAGACATTTTTGGTCAAAATTTCATTCACATATGTACTCTGACATTTTACTAACTTTTAACTTTCCCAATATTTTTCACTTTGTCAACCATTTTTTCAAAACTTTATGATTTTCACATTTTTTTGAACGTTACTGACCTTAGACATTTTTGGTCAAAATTTTCCTTAATACATTTACTTTGACATTTTACAAACTTTTCACCTTTCCTAATATTTTTCACTGTGTCAACCATTTTTTCAATACTATATGATTTTCACATTTTTTTGAACGTTAGTGACCTTTGACATTTTTGGTCAAAATTTTCATTAATACATATACTTTGACATTTTACAAACTTTTCACTTTTCCTAGTATTTTTCACTTTGTCTACCATTTTATCAATACTTTATGATTTTCAGATATTTTTCCGATATTAGTTAACTTAGACATTTTATGGTTAAAATCTTCGTGAATACACGTACTGTGACACTTTACTAACTTTTCACTGTTCCTAATATTTTTCACATGGTCAATCATTTTTTCAATACTTTATGATTTTCACTTTGCTTTGAATGTAAGTGACCTTAGACATTTTCGGTCAAAATTTTCATGAATCCATATACTGTGACATTTTACTAACTTTTCACTTTTCCTAATATTTTTCACTTTGTCAATCATTTTTTTAATACTTTTAGATTTTCACTTTCCTTTGAACGTAAGTGACCTTACACATTTTTGGTCAAAATGTTCATGAATACATATACTGTCACATTTTACTAACTTTTCACTTTTCCTAATATTTTTCACTTTGTCTACCATTTTATCAATACTTTATGATTTTCAGATATTTTTCCGATATTAGTTAACTTAGACATTTTATGGTTAAAATCTTCGTGAATACACGTACTGTGACACTTTACTAACTTTTCACTGTTCCTAATATTTTTCACATGGTCAATCATTTTTTCAAAACTTTATGATTTTCACTTTGCTTTGAACGTAAGTGACCTTAGACATTTTCGGTCAAAATTTTCATGAATCCATATACTGTGACATTTTACTAACTTTTCACTTTTCCTAATATTTTTCACTTTGTCAACCATTTTTTCAATACTTTATGATTTTCACATTTTTTCGAACGTTAGTGACCTTAGACATTTTCTGTCAAAATTTCATGAATACATATACTCTGACATGTTACTAACTTTTCACATTTAATTAACATCTGGAAGCATCTGGAAGTCTGCTTGAGGCCGGCTCTCAGCAGTTACTGTCCGGACTCTGCATTCCTGGCTAATTCCATTCAGTACAAGTCTTCGGAGTAAGCTAATGACAAAAAAAATGTACAAAGTTGTATTGTGCAATATAGGTTGATGCAGTACTGCGAGGAACACCAGCATATACTGTACATATAAAAATGATTCTCAATATAATTGTTTTATGATTTTCACATTTTTTCTAACGATAGTGACCTTTGACTTTTTTGGTCAAAATTTTCATGAATACATGTACTGTGATATTTTACTAATTTTTCACTTTTCCCAATATGTTTCACTTTGTCAACCATTTTTTCAAAACTTTATGATTTTCAAATTTTTTTGAACGTTAGTGACCTTAGACATTTTTGGTCAAAATTTTCATTAATACATATACTTTGACATTTTACAAACTTTTCACTTTTCCTAGTATTTTTCACTTTGTCTACCATTTCATCAATACTTTATGATTTTCAGATATTTTTCTGATATTAGTTAACTTAGACATTTTATGGTTAAAATCTTCGTGAATACACGTACTGTGACACTTTACTAACTTTTCACTGTTCCTAATATTTTTCACATGGTCAATCATTTTTTCAATACTTTATGATTTTCACTTTGCTTTGAACGTAAGTGACCTTCCACATTTTCGGTCAAAATTTTCATGAATCCA
Source organism: Fistularia commersonii (assembly GCF_037954325.1). Classification (NCBI taxonomy): domain Eukaryota; kingdom Metazoa; phylum Chordata; class Actinopteri; order Syngnathiformes; family Fistulariidae; genus Fistularia; species Fistularia commersonii. The sequence continues at coordinate 14,089,612 of NC_141307.1, forward strand.
TATACTGTGACATTTTACTAACTTTTCACTTTTCCTAATATTTTTCACTTTGTCAATCATTTTTTTAATACTTTTAGATTTTCACTTTCCTTTGAACGTAAGTGACCTTACACATTTTTGGTCAAAATTTTCATGAATACATATACTGTGACATTTTACTAACTTTTCACTTTTCCTAATATTTTTCACTTTGTCAACCATTTTTTCAAAACTTTATGATTTTCAAATTTTTTTGAACGTTAGTGACCTTAGACATTTTTGGTCAAAATTTTCATGAATAAATATACTGTGACATTTTACAAACTTTTCACTTTTCCTAATATTTTTCACTTTGTCAACCATTTTTTCAATACTTTATGATTTTCACATTTTTTCGAACGTTAGTGACCTTAGACATTTTCTGTCAAAATTTCATGAATACATATACTCTGACATGTTACTAACTTTTCACATTTAATTAACATCTGGAAGCATCTGGAAGTCTGCTTGAGGCCGGCTCTCAGCAGTTACTGTCTGGACTCTGCATCCCTGGCTAATTCCATTCAGTACAAGTCATCGGAGTAAGCTAATGAAAAAAAAAATGTGCAAAGTTGTATTGTGCAATATAGGTTGATGCAGTACTGCGAGGAACACCAGCATATACTGTACATATAAAAATGATTCTCAATATAATTGTTTTATGATTTTCACATTTTTTCTAACGTTAGTGACCTTTGACTTTTTTGGTCAAAATTTTCATGAATACATGTACTTTGACATTTTACAAACTTTTCACTTTTCCCAATATGTTTCACTTTGTCAACCATTTTTTCAATACTATATGATTTTCACATTTTTTTGAACGTTAGTGACCTTTGACATTTTTGGTCAAAATTTTCATTAATACATATACTTTGACATTTTACAAACTTTTCACTTTTCCTAGTATTTTTCACTTTGTCTACTATTTTATCAATACTTTATGATTTTCAGATATTTTTCCGATATTAGTTAACTTAGACATTTTATGGTTAAAATCTTCGTGAATACACGTACTGTGACACTTTACTAACTTTTCACTGTTCCTAATATTTTTCACATGGTCAATCATTTTTTCAATACTTTATGATTTTCACTTTGCTTTGAACGTAAGTGACCTTAGACATTTTCGGTCAAAATTTTCATGAATCCATATACTGTGACATTTTACCAACTTTTAACTTTTCCTAATATTTTTCACTTTGCCAATCATTTTTTTAATACTTTTAGATTTTCACTTTCCTTTGAACGTAAGTGACCTTACACATTTTTGGTCAAAATTTTCATGAATACATATACTGTGACATTTTACTAACTTTTCCCTTTTCCTAATATTTTTCACTTTGTCAATCATTTTTTCAATAATTTATGATTTTCACATTTTTTTGAACGTTAGTGACCTTAGACATTTTTGGTCAAAATTTTCATAAATACATGTACTGTGACATTTTACAAACTTTTCACTTTTCCTAATAGTTTTCACTTTGTCAGCATTTTTTTCAATACTATATGATTTTCACATTTTTTCGAACGTTAGTCACCTTTGACATATTTGGTCAAAATTTTCATGAATTCATGTACTTTGATATTTTACTAATTTTTCACTTTTCCCAATATTTTTCACTTTGTCAACCATTTTTTCAATACTTTATGATTTTCACATTTTTTGAACGTTAGTGACCTTAGACATTTTTGGTCAAATTTTCATGAATACATATACTCTGACATGTTATTAACTTTTAACTTTTCCTAATATTTTTCACTTTGTCAACCATTTTTTCAATACTTTATGATTTTCATATTTTTTCCGATATTAGTTAACTTAGACATTTTTAGTTAAAATTTTCGTGAATACACGTACTGTGACATTTTACTAACTTTTCACTTTTCCTAATATTTTTCACTTTGTCAATCATTTTTTCAATACTTTGATTTTCACTTTCCTTTGAACGTAAGTGACCTTTGACATTTTTGGTCAAAATTTCATGAACACATGTACTGTGACATTTTAGTAACTTTTCACTTTTCATAATATTTTTCACTTTGTCAATCGTTTTTTCTATACTATATGATTTTCACATTTTTTTGAACGTTAGTGACCTTTGACATTTTTGGTCAAAATTTTCATTAACACATATACTTTGACATTTTACAAACTTTTCATTTTTCCTAATATTTTTTACTTTGTCAACCATTTTTTCAAAACTTCATGATTTTCACTTTACTTTGAACGTAAGTGACCTTGGACATTTTTGGTCAAAATTTTAATGAATACATATACTGTGACATTTTACTGAATTTTCACATTGTCAATCATTTTTTCAATATTTTATGATTTTCACTTTCTTTTGAACGTAAGTGACCTTATACATTTTTGGTCAAAATTTTCATGAACACATGTACTGTGACATTTTACTAACTTTTCTTTTTTCCCAATATTTTTCACTTTGTCAACCATTTTTTCAATACTTTATGATTTTCACATTTTTTGAACGTTCGTGACCTTAGACATTTTCGGTCATAATTTCATGAACACATGTACTTTGACATTTCACTAACTTTTTACTTTTCATAATATTTTTCACTTTGTCCACCATTTTTTCAATACTTTATGATTTTCACATTTTTTGAAGGTTTTCTGACCTTAGACAATTTCGCTCAAAATTTTCATGAATACATATACTGTGACATTTTACTAACTTTTCACTTTGTCAATCATTTTTTCAATATTTTATGATTTTCACTTTACTTTGAACGTAAGTGACCTTGGTCATTTTTGGTCAAAATTTTCATGGACACATGTGATTTGACATTTTACAAACTTTTCACTTTTCGTAATATTTTTCACTTTGTCAATCATTTTTTCAATACTTTATGATTTTCAATTTCTTTTGAACGTAAGTGACCTTATACATTTTTGGTCAAAATTTTCATGAACACATGTACTGTGACATTTTACTAACTTTTCATTTTTCCCAATATTTTTCACTTTGTCAACAATTTTTTCAATACTTTATGATTTTCACATTTTTTGAACGTTAGTGAAAAGTCAACCATTTTTTCAATACTATATGATTTTCACATTTTTTGAACGTTCGTGACCTTAGACATTTTCGGTCAAAATTTTCATGAATACATATACTTTGACATTTTCCTAATATTTTTCACTTTGTCAATCATTTTTTCAATACTTTATGATTTTCACTTTACTTTGAACGTAAGTGATCTTGGACATTTTTGGTCAAAATTTTCATGGACACATATACTGTGACATTTTACTAACTTTTCATTTGTCCCAATATTTTTCACTTTGTCAACCATTTTTTCAATACTATATGATTTTCACATTTTTTGAACATTCGTGACCTTAGACATTTTCGGTCAAAATTTCATGAACACATGTACTGTGACATTTCACTAACTTTTTACTTTTCATAATATTTTTCACTTTGTCCACCATTTTTTCAATACTTTATGATTTTCACATTTTTTGAACGTTTTCTGACCTTAGACAATTTCGCTCAAAATTTTCATGAATACATATACTGTGACATTTTACTAACTTTTCACTTTGTCAATCATTTTTTCAATATTTTATGATTTTCACTTTACTTTGAACGTAAGTGACCTTGGTCATTTTTGGTCAAAATTTTCATGGACACATGTAATTTGACATTTTACAAACTTTTCACTTTTCGTAATATTTTTCACTTTGTCAATCATTTTTTCAATACTTTATGATTTTCACTTTCTTTAAACGTAAGTGACCTTATACATTTTTGGTCAAAAATTTCATGAACACATGTACTGTGACATTTCACTAACTTTTCACTTTTCCCAATATTTTTCACTTTGTAAACAATTTTTTCAATACTATATGATTTTCACATTTTTTGAACGTTCTTGACCTTTGACATTTTCGCTCAAAATTTTCATGAATACATATGCTGTGACATTTTACTAACTTTTCACTTTGTCAATCATTTTTTCAATATTTTATGATTTTCACTTTCCTTTGAACGTAAGTGACCTTGGTCATTTTTGGTCAAAATTTTCATGGACACATGTAATTTGACATTTTACAAACTTTTCACTTTTCGTAATATTTTTCACTTTGTCAATCATTTTTTCAATACTTTATGATTTTCACTTTCTTTTGAACGTAAGTGACCTTATACATTTTTGGTCAAAATTTTCATGAACACATGTACTGTGACATTTCACTAACTTTTTATTTTTCATAATATTTTTCACTTTGTCAACCATTTTTTCAATACTATATGATTTTCACATTTTTTGAACGTTCGTGACCTTAGACATTTTCGGTCAAAATTTCATGAACACATGTACTGTCTAACTTTTTACTTTTCGTAATATTTTTCACTTTGTCCACCATTTTTTCAATACTTTATGATTTTCACATTTTTTGAACGTTTTCTGACCTTAGACAATTTCGCTCAAAATTTTCATGAATACATATACTGTGACATTTTACTAACTTTTCACTTTGTCAATCATTTTTTCAATATTTTATGATTTTCACTTTCCTTTGAACGTAAGTGACCTTAGACATTTTTGGTCAAAATTTCATGAACACATTTACTGTGACATTTAACTACCTTTTCCCAATATTTTTCACTTTGTCAACCATTTTTGCAATACTTTATGATTTTCACATTTTTTGAACGTTCGTGACCTTAGACATTTTCGGTCAAAATTTTCATGAATACATATACTTTGACATTTTCCTAATATTTTTCACTTTGTCAATCATTTTTTCAATATTTTATGATTTTCACATTACTTTGAACGTAAGTGATCTTGGACATTTTTGGTCATCATTTTCATGGACACATGTACTGTGACATTTTACAAACTTTTCACTTTTCCTAATATTTTTCACTTTGTCAACCATTTTTTTAATACTTTATGATTTTCATACTTTTTCCGATATTTGTTAACTCAGACATTTTTGGTTAAAATTTTCGTGAATACACGTACTTTGACACTTTACTAACTTTTCACTTTTCCCAATATTTTTCACTTTGTCAACCATTTTTTCAATACTTTATGATTTTCACATTTTTTGAATGTTAGTGACCTTAGACATTTTCGGTAAAAATTTTCATGAATACTTATACTTTGACATTTTACTAACTTTTCCCTTTTCCTAATGTTTTTCACTTTGTCAATCATTTTTTCAATACTTTATTATTTTCACTTTCTTTTGAACGTAATTGACCTCAGACATTTTTGGTCAAAATTTCATGAACACATTTACTGTGACATTTTACTAACTTTTCACTTTTTGTAATATTTTTCACTTTGTCAATCATTTTTTCAATACTTTATGATTTTCACTTTCCTTTGAACCGAAGTGACCTTAGACATTTTGGGTCAAAATTTTAATGAACACATGTACTGTAACATTTTACTAACTTTTCATTTTTCCCAATATTTTTCACTTTGTCAACCATTTTTTCAATACTTTATGATTTTCACTTTCCTTTGAACGTAGGTGACCTTAGACATTTTTGGTCAAAATTTTCATGAATACATGTACTGTGACATTTTACTAACTTTTCACTTTTCCTAAACTTTTCCCCTTGGTCAATCATTTTTTCAATAATATATGATTTTATCATTTTTTTTAACGTTAGTGACCTTTGACATTTTTGGTCAAAATTTTCATTAATAAATATACTTTGACATTTTACAAACTTTTCATTTTTCCTAATATTTTTCACTTTGTCAATCATTTTTTCAATATTTTATGATTCTCACTTTACTTTGAACGTAAGTGATCTTGGACATTTTTGGTCAAAATTTTCATGGACACATGTACTGTGACATTTTACAAACTTTTCACTTTTCCTAATATTTTTCACTTTGTCAACCATTTTTTAATACTTTATGATTTTCATATTTTTTCCGATATTTGTTAACTCAGACATTTTTGGTTAAAATTTTCGTGAATACACGTACTTTAACACTTTACTAACTTTTCACTTTTCCCAATATTTTTCACTTTGTCAACCATTTTTTCAATACTTTATGATTTTCACTTTCCTTTGAACGTTCGTGACCTTAGACATTTTCGGTCAAAATTTTAATGAATACAAATACTGTGACATTTTACTAACTTTTCACTTTGTCAATCATTTTTTCAATTTTTTTATGATTTTCACTTTATTTTGAACGTAAGTGACCTTGGATATTTTTGGTCAAAATTTTCATGGACACATGTACTGTGACATTTTACAAACTTTTCACTTTTCCTAATATTTTTCACTTTGTCAACCATTTTTTCAATACTTTATGATTTTCATATTTTTTCCGATATTAGTGACCTTGACATTTTCGGTCAAAATTTTAATGAATACATATACTGTGACATTTTACTAGCTTTTCACTTTTCCTAATATTTTTCACTTTTTTGATCATTTTTTCAATACTTTATGATTTTCACTTTCTTTTGAACGTAAGTGACCTTATACATTTTTGGTCAAAATTTAAATGAACACATGTAATGTGACATTTTACTAACTTTTCACTTTTCCTAAACTTTTCCCTTTGGTCAATCATTTTTTCAATACTATATGATATTCACATTTTTTTGAACGTTAGTGACCTTCGACATTTTAGGTCAAAATTTTCATGAATACATATACTTTGACATTTTTACAAACTTTTCATTTTTCCTAATATTTTTCACTTTGTCAAACATTTTTTCAATACTTGATGATTTTCACTTTCTTTGAACGTAAGTGACATTCGACATTTTTTGTCAAAATTTTCATTAATACATGTACTTTGACATTTTACAAACTTTTCATTTTTCCTAATATTTTTCACTTTTCAATCATTTTTTAAATACTTGATGATTTTCACTTTCTTTTGAACGTAAGTGACCTTATACTTTTTTGGCCAAAATTTTCATGAACACATGTACTGTGACAATTTACTAACTTTTCATTTTTCCCAATATTTTTCACTTTGTCAACCATTTTTTCAATACTTAATGATTTTCACATTTCTTGAACATTCGTGACCTTTGACATTTTCGGTCAAAATTTTCATTAATACATATACTTTGACATTTTACAAACTTTTCATTTTTCCCAATATTTTTCACTTTGTCAATCATTTTTTCGATACTTTATGATTTTCACTTTTTTTTGAACGTAAGTGACCTTAGACATTTTTGGACAAAATTTTCATGAACACATTTACTGTGACATTTAACTAACTTTTCCCAATATTTTTCACTTTTTCAACCATTTTTTCAATACTATATGATTTTCACATTTTTTGAACGTTCGTGACCTTAGACATTTTTGGTCAAAATTTTCATTAATACATATACTTTGACATTTTACAAACTTTTCATTTTTCCTAATATTTTTCACTTTGTCAATCATTTTTTCAAAACTTGATGATTTTCACTTTCTTTTGAACGTAAGTGACCTCATACTTTTTTGGCCAAAATTTTCATGAACACATGTACTGTGACATTTTACTAACTTTTCATTTTTCCCAATATTTTTCCCTTTGGTCAATCATTTTTTCAATACTTTATGATTTTCACATTTTTTTGAACGTTAGTGACCTTTGACATTTTTGGTCAAAATTTTCATGAATACATATACTTTGACATTTTACAAACTTTTCATTTTTCCTAATATTTTTCACTTTGTCAATCATTTTTTCGATACTTTATGATTTTCAGTTTTTTTTTAACGTAAGTGACCTTAGACATTTTTGGACAAAATTTTCATGAACATATTTACTGTGACATTTTACTAACTTTTCCCAATATTTTTCACTTTTTCAACCATTTTTTAAATACTTTATGATTTTCACATTTTTTGAACGTTCGTGACCTTAGACATTTTCGGTCAAAATTTTCATTAATACATATACTTTGACATTTTACAAACTTTTCATTTTTCCTAATATTTTTCACTTTGTCAATCCTTTTTTCAATACTTTATGATTTTCACTTTCTTTTGAACGTACATGACCTTAGACATTTTTGGTCAAAATTTTAATGAACACATGTAATGTGACATTTTACTAACTTTTCACTTTTCCTAAACTTTTCCCTTTGGTCAATCATTTTTTCAATACTATATGATTTTCACATTTTTTTGAAGGTTAGTGACCTTTGACATTTTTGGTCAAAATAGTCATTAATACATATACTTTGACATTTTACAAACTTTTCATTTTTCCTAATATTTTTCACTTTGTCAATCATTTTTTCGATACTTTATGATTTTCAGTTTTTTTTTAACGTAAGTGACCTTAGACATTTTTGGACAAAATTTTCATGAACATATTTACTGTGACATTTTACTAACTTTTCCCAATATTTTTCACTTTTTCAACCATTTTTTCAATACTTTATGATTTTCACATTTTTTGAACGTTAGTGAAAAGTCAACCATTTTTTCAATACTATATGATTTTCACATTTTTTGAACGTTCGAGACCTTAGACATTTTCGGTCAAAATTTTCATGAATACATATACTTTGACATTTTCCTAATATTTTTCACTTTGTCAATCATTTTTTCAATATTTTATGATTTTCACATTACTTTGAACGTAATTGACCTCAGACATTTTTGGTCAAAATTTCATGAACACATTTACTGTGACATTTTACTAACTTTTCACTTTTTGTAATATTTTTCACTTTGTCAATCATTTTTTCAATACTTTATGATTTTCACTTGCCTTTGAACCGAAGTGACCTTAGACATTTTGGGTCAAAATTTTAATGAACACATGTACTGTAACATTTTACTAACTTTTCATATTTCCCAATATTTTTCACTTTGTCAACCATTTTTTCAATACTTTATGATTTTCACTTTCCTTTGAACGTAGGTGACCTTAGACATTTTTGGTCAAAATTTTCATGAATACATGTACTGTGACATTTTACTAACTTTTCACTTTTCCTAAACTTTTCCCCTTGGTCAATCATTTTTTCAATAATATATGATTTTATCATTTTTTTTAACGTTAGTGACCTTTGACATTTTTGGTCAAAATTTTCATTAATAAATATACTTTGTCATTTTACAAACTTTTCACTTTTCCTAATATTTTTCACTTTGTCAACCATTTTTTTAATACTTTATGATTTTCATATTTTTTCCGATATTTGTTAACTCAGACATTTTTGGTTAAAATTTTCGTGAATACACGTACTTTAACACTTTACTAAGTTTTCACTTTTCCCAATATTTTTCACTTTGTCAACCATTTTTTCAATGCTTTATGATTTTCACATTTTTTGAACGTTAGTGACCTTAGACATTTTCGGTCAAAATTTTCATTAATACATATACTTTGACATTTTACAAACTTTTCATTTTTCCTAATATTTTTCACTTTGTCAATCATTTTTTCAAAACTTGATGATTTTCACATTTCTTTGAACGTAAGTGACATTCGACATTTTTGGTCAAAATTTTCATTAATACATATACTTTGACATTTTACAAACTTTTCATTTTTCCTAATATTTTTCACTTTGTCAACCATTTTTTCAATATTTTATGATTTTCACTTTACTTTGAACATAAGTGACCTTGGACATTTTTGGTCAAAATTTTCATGGACACATGTACTGTGACATTTTACAAACTTTTCACTTTTCCTAATTTTTTTCACTTTGTCAACCATTTTTTCAATACTTTATGATTTTCATATTTTTTCCGATATTTGTTAACTTAGACATTTTTGGTCAAAATTTCGTGAATACATATACTGTGACATTTTAGTAGCATTTCACTTTTCCCAATATTTTTCACTTTGTCCACCATTTTTTCAAAACTTTATTATTTTCACTTTCTTTTGAACGTCAGTGACCTCAGACATTTTTGGTCCAAAGTTCATGAACACATGTACTGTGACATTTTACTAACTTTTCATTTTTCCCAATATTTTTCACTTTGTCAAACATTTTTTCAATACTTGATGATTTTCACATTTCTTTGAACGTAAGTGACATTCGACATTTTTGGTCAAAATTTTCATTAATACATATACTTTGACATTTTACAAACTTTTCATTTTTCCTAATATTTTTCACTTTTCAATCATTTTTTCAATACTTGATGATTTTCACATTTTTTGAACTTTCGTGACCTTTGACATTTTCGGTCAAAATTTTCATTAATACATATACTTTGACATTTCACTAACTTTTTACTTTTCATAATATTTTTCACTTTGTCAATCATTTTTTCGATACTTTATGATTTTCACTTTTTTTTGAACGTAAGTGACCCTAGACATTTTCGGTCAAAATTTTCATGAATACATATACTTTGACATTTTCCTAATATTTTTCACTTTGTCAATAATTTTTTCAATATTTTATGATTTTCACATTACTTTGAACGTAAGTGATCTTGGACATTTTTGGTCAAAATTTTCATGGACACATGTACTGTGACATTTTACAAACTTTTCACTTTTCCTAATATTTTTCACTTTGTCAACCATTTTTTTAATACTTTATGATTTTCATATTTTTTCCGATATTTGTTAACTCAGACATTTTTGGTTAAAATTTTCGTGAATACACGTACTTTGACACTTTACTAACTTTTCACTTATCCCAATATTTTTCACTTTGTCAACCATTTTTTCAATACTTTATGATTTTCACATTTTTTGAACGTTAGTGACCTTAGACATTTTCGGTAAAAATTTTCATGAATACTTATACTTTTACATTTTACTAACTTTTCACTTTTCCTAATGTTTTTCACTTTGTCAATCATTTTTTCAATACTTTATTATTTTCACTTTCTTTTGAACGTAATTGACCTCAGACATTTTTGGTCAAAATTTCATGAACACATGTACTGTGACATTTTACTAACTTTTCACTTTTCGTAATATTTTTCACTTTTTCAATCATTTTTTCAATACTTTATGATTTTCACTTTCCTTTGAACCGAAATGACCTTAGACATTTTGGGTCAAAATTTCATGAACACATGTACTGTGACATTTTACTTACTTTTCACTTTTCGTAACATTTTTCACTTTGTCAACCATTTTTTCAATACTTTATGATTTTCACATTTTTTGAACGTTAGTGACCTTAGACATTTTCGGTCAAAATTTTGCTTAATAAATATACTTTGACAGTTTATAAACTTTTCATTTTTCCTAATATTTTTCACTTTGTCAATCATTTTGTCAATACTTTATGATTTTCACTTTCCTTTTAACCTAAGTGACCTTAGACATTTTGGGTCAAAATTTTAATGAACACATGTACTGTGACATTTTACTAACTTTTCACTTCGTCAATCATTTTTTCAATTTTTTATGATTTTCACTTTACTTTGAACGTAAGTGACCTTGGATATTTTTGGTCGAAATTTTCATGGACACATGTACTGTGACATTTTACAAACTTTTCACTTTTCCTAATATTTTTCACTTTGTCAAACATTTTTTCAATACTTTATGATTTTCATATTTTTTCCGATATTAGTGACCTTAGACATTTTCGGTCAAAATTTTAATGAATACATATACTGTGACATTTTACTAGCTTTTCACTTTTCCTAATATTTTTCACTTTTTAGATCATTTTTTCAATACTTTATGATTTTCACTTTCTTTTGAACGTAAGTGACCTTATACATTTTTGGTCAAAATTTTAATGAACACGTGTAATGTGACATTTCACTAACTTTTCACTTTTCCTAAACTTTTCCCTTGGGTCAATCATTTTTTCAATACTATATGATATTCACATTTTTTTGAACGTTAGTGACCTTTGACATTTTTGGTCAAAATTTTCATGAATACATATACTTTGACATTTTACAAACTTTTCATTTTTCCTAATATTTTTCACTTTGTCAATCATTTTTTCAATACTTGATGATTTTCACATTTTTTGAACTTTCGTGACCTTTGATATTTTCGGTCACAATTTTCATTAATACATATACTTTTTTCAATTTACAAACTTTTCATTTTTCCTAATATTTTTCACTTTGTCAATCATTTTTTCGATACTTTATGATTTTCACTTTTTTTTGAACATAAGTGACCCTAGACATTTTCGGTCAAAATTTTCATGAATACATATACTTTGACATTTTACAAACTTTTCATTTTTCCTAATATTTTTCACTTTGTCAAACATTTTTTCAATACTTGATGATTTTCACATTTCTTTGAACGTAAGTGACATTCGACATTTTTGGTCAAAATTTTCATTAATACATATACTTTGACATTTTACAAACTTTTCATTTTTCCTAATATTTTTCACTTTGTCAATCATTTTTTCAAAACTTGATGATTTTCACTTTCTTTTGAACATAAGTGACCTCATACTTTTTTGGCCAAAATTTTCATGAACACATGTACTGTGACATTTTACTAACTTTTCATTTTTCCCAATATTTTTCACTTTGTCAACCATTTTTTCAATACTTTATGATTTTCACATTTTTTGAACTTTCGTGACCTTTGACATTTTCGGTCAAAATTTTCATGAACACATTTACTGTGACATTTAACTAACTTTTCCCAATATTTTTCACTTTTTCAACCATTTTTTCAATACTTTATGATTTTTAAATTTTTTGAACGTTAGTGAAAAGTCAACAATTTTTTCAATACTATATGATTTTCACATTTTTGTACGTTCGTGACCTCAGACATTTTCGGTCAAAATTTTCATGAATACATATACTTTGACATTTTCCTAATATTTTTCACTTTGTCAATCATTTTTTAATATTTTATGATTTTCACTTTACTTTGAACGTAAGTGATCTTGGACATTTTTGGTCAAAATTTTCATGAACACATGTACTGTGACATTTTACAAACTTTTCACTTTTCCTAATTTTTTCATTTTGTCAACAATTTTTTTAATACTTTATGATTTTGATATTTTTTCCGATATTTGTTAACTCAGACATTTTTGGTTAAAATTTTCGTGAATACACGTACTTTGACAATTTACTAACTTTTCACTTTTCTTAATATTTTTCACTTTGTCAACCATTTTTTCAATACTTTATGATTCTCACATTTTTTGAACGTTAGTGACCTTAGACATTTTCGGTCAAAATTTTCATTAATACATATACTTTGACATTTTACAAACTTTTCATTTTTCCTAATATTTTTCACTTAGTCAATCATTTTTTCAAAACTTGATGATTTTCACTTTCTTTTGAATGTAAGTGACCTTATACTTTTTTGGCCAAAATTTTCATGAACACATGTACTGTGACATTTTACTGACTTTTCATTTTTCCCAATATTTTTCACTTTGTCAACCATTTTTTAAATACTTTATGATTTTCACTTTCCTTTGAACCGAAGTGACCTTAGACATTTTGGGTCAAAATTTTAATGAACACATGTACTGTAACATTTTACTAACTTTTCATTTTTCCCAATATTTTTCACTTTGTCAACCATTTTTTCAATACTTTATGATTTTCACTTTCCTTTGAACGTAGGTGACCTTAGACATTTTTGGTCAAAATTTTCATGAATACATGTACTGTGACATTTTACTAACTTTTCACTTTTCCTAAACTTTTCCCCTTGGTCAATCATTTTTTCAATAGTATATGATTTTATCATTTTTTTTAACGTTTGTGACCTTTGACATTTTTGGTCAAAATTTTCATTAATAAATATACTTTGACATTTTACAAACTTTTCATTTTTCCTAATATTTTTCACTTTGTCAATCATTTTTTCAATATTTTATGATTTTCACTTTACTTTGAACGTAAGTGATCTTGGACATTTTTGGTCAAAATTTTCATGGACACATGTACTGTGACATTTTACAAACTTTTCACTTTTCCTAATATTTTTCACTTTGTCAACCATTTTTTTAATACTTTATGATTTTCATATTTTTTCCGATATTTGTTAACTCAGACATTTTTGGTTAAAATTTTCGTGAATACATGTACTGTGACATTTTACAAACTTTTCACTTTTCCCAATATTTTTCACTTTTTTCAACCATTTTTTCAATACTTTATGATTTTCACTTTCCTTTGAACGTAGGTGACCTTAGACATTTTTGGTCAAACTTTCATGAACACATGTACTGTGATATTTTAGTAACTTTTCATTTTTCCCAATATTTTTCACTTTGTCAACCATTTTTTCAATACTTTATGATTTTCACATTTTTTGAACGTTAGTGAAAAGTCAACCATTTTTTCAATACTATATGATTTTCACATTTTATGAACGTTCGTGACCTTAGACATTTTCGGTCAAAATTTTCATGAATACATATACTTTGACATTTTCCTAATATTTTTCACTTTGTCAATCATTTTTTCAATATTTTATGATTTTCACTTTACTTTGAACGTAAGTGATCTTATACATTTTTGGTCAAAATTTCATGAACACATGTACTGTGACATTTTACTAACTTTTCATTTTTCCTAATATTTTTCACTTTGTCAATCATTTTTTCAATATTTTATGATTTTCACTTTCCTTTGAACGTAAGTGACCTTATACATTTTTGGTCAAAATTTCATGAACACATGTACTGTGACATTTTACTAACTTTTCATTTTTCCCAATATTTTTCACTTTGTCAACCATTTTTTCAATACTATAAGATTTTCACTTTCCTTTGAACGTAAGTGACCTTAGACATTTTTGGTCAAAATTTCCTGAACACATGTACTGTGACATTTCACTAACTTTTTACTTTTCGGGATATTTTTCACTTTGTCAATCATTTTTTCAATTTTTTATGATTTTCACTTTCCTTTGAACGTTCGTGACCTTAGACATTTTCGGTCAAAATTTTAATGAATACATATACTGTGACATTTTACTAACTTTTCACTCTGTCAATCATTTTTTCAATTTTTTATGATTTTCACTTTACTTTGAACGTAAGTGACCTTGGACATTTTTGGTCAAAATTTTCATGGACACATGTACTGTGACATTTTACTAACTTTTCACTTTTCCTAATATTTTTTACTTTTTCAATCATTTTTTCAATACTTTATGATTTTCACTTTCCTTTGAATGTAAGTGACCTTAAACATTTTTGGTCAAAATTTCATGAACACATTTACTGTGACATTTTACTAACTTTTCACTTTTCGTAATATTTTTCACTTTGTCAATCATTTTTTCAATACTTTATGATTTTCACTTTCTTTTGAACGTAAGTGACCTTAGACATTTTTGGTCAAAATTTTAATGAACACATGTAATGTGACATTTTACTAACTTTTCACTTTTCCTAAACTTTTCCCCTTGGTCAGTCATTTTTTCAATACTATATGATTTTCACATTTTTTTGAACGTTAGTGACCTTTTACATTTTTGGTCAAAATTTTCATGAATACATATACTTTGACATTTTACAAACTTTTCATTTTTTCCTAATATTTTTCACTTTGTCAATCATTTTTTCAATACTTTAGGATTTTCACTTTCCTTTGAACCTAAGTGACCTTAGACATTTTGGGTCAAAATTTTAATGAACACATGTACTGTAACATTTTACTAACTTTTCATTTTTCCCAATATTTTTCACTTTGTCAACCATTTTTTCAATACTTTATGATTTTCACTTTCCTTTGAACGTAGGTGACCTTAGACATTTTTGGTCAAAATTTTCATGAATACATGTACTGTGACATTTTACTAACTTTTCACTTATCCTAAACTTTTCCCCTTGGTCAATCATTTTTTCAATAGTATATGATTTTATCATTTTTTTTAACGTTTGTGACCTTTGACATTTTTGGTCAAAATTTTCATTAATAAATATACTTTGACATTTTACAAACTTTTCATTTTTCCTAATATTTTTCACTTTGTCAACCATTTTTTTTAATACTTTATGATTATCATATTTTTTCCGATATTTGTTAACTCAGACATTTTTGGTTAAAATTTTCGTGAATACACGTACTTTGACACTTTACTAACTTTTCACTTTTCCCAATATTTTTCACTTTGTCAACCATTTTTTCAATACTTTATGATTTTCACATTTTTTGAACGTTAGTGACCTTAGACATTTTCGGTAAAAATTTTCATGAATACTTATACTTTGACATTTTACTAACTTTTCACTTTTCCTAATGTTTTTCACTTTGTCAATCATTTTTTCAATACTTTATTATTTTCACTTTCTTTTTAACGTAATTGACCTCAGACATTCTTGGTCAAAATATCATGAACACATGTACTGTGACATTTTACTAACTTTTCACTTTTCGTAATATTTTTCACTTTGTCAATCATTTTTTCAATACTTTATGATTTTCACTTTCCTTTGAACCGAAGTGACCTTAGACATTTTGGGTCAAAATTTCATGAACACATGTACTGTGACATTTTACTTACTTTTCACTTTTCATAATATTTTTCACTTTGTCAACCATTTTTTTAATACTTTATGATTTTCACATTTTTTGAACGTTAGTGACCTTAGACATTTTCGGTCAAAATTTTCATGAATACATATACTTTGACATTTTACAAACTTTTCATTTTTCCTAATATTTTTCACTTTGTCAATCATTTTTTCAAAACTTGATTATTTTCACTTTCTTTTAAACGTAAGTGACCTCATATTTTTTTGGCCAAAATTTTCATGAACACATGTACTGTGACATTTTACTAACTTTTCATTTTTCCCAATATTTTTCACTTTGTGAACCATTTTTTCAATATTTTATGATTTTCACTTTGCTTTGAACATAAGTGACCTTGGACATTTTTGGTCAAAATTTTCATGGACACATGTATTTTGACATTTTACAAACTTTTCACTTTTCCTAATATTTTTCACTTTGTCAACCATTTTTTCAATACTTTATGATTTTCATATTTTTTCCGATATTTGTTAACTTAGACATTTTTGGTTAAAAATTTCGTGAATACATTTACTGTGACATTTTACTAACTTTTCACTTTTCGTAATATTTTTCACTTTGTCAATCATTTTTTCAATACTTTATGATTTTCACTTTCTTTTGAACGTAAGTGACCTTAGACATTTTTGGTCAAAATTTTAATGAACACATGTAATAAGACATTTTACTAACTTTTCACTTTTCCTGAACTTTTCCCTTTGGTCAATCATTTTTTCAATACTATATGATTTTCACATTTTTTTGAACGTCAGTGACCTTTGACATTTTTGGTCAAAATTTTCATGAATACATATACTTTGACATTTTACAAACTTTTATTTTTTCCTAATATTTTTCACTTTTCAATCATTTTTTCAATACTTGATGATTTTCAGTTTCTTTTGAACGTAAGTGACCTTATACTTTTTTGGCCAAAATTTTCATGAACACATGTACTTTGACAATTTACTAACTTTTCATTTTTCCCAATATTTTTCACTTTGTCAACCATTTTTTCAATACTTTATGATTTTTAAATTTTTTGAACGTTAGTGAAAAGTCAACCATTTTTTCAATACTATATGATTTTCACATTTTTGTAAGTTCGTGACCTCAGACATTTTCGGTCAAAATTTTCATGAATACATATACTTTGACATTTTCCTAATATTTTTCACTTTGTCAATCATTTTTTAATATTTTATGATTTTCACTTTACTTTGAACGTAAGTGATCTTTGACATTTTTGGTCAAAATTTTCATGAACACATGTACTTTGACATTTTACAAACTTTTCACTTTTCCTAATTTTTTCATTTTGTCAACCATTTTTTTAATACTTTATGATTTTGATATTTTTTCCGATATTTGTTAACTCAGACATTTTTGGTTAAAATTTTCGTGAATATACATACTTTGACAATTTACTAACTTTTCACTTTTCTTAATATTTTTCACTTTGTCAACCATTTTTTCAATACTTTATGATTCTCACATTTTTTGAACGTTAGTGACCTTAGACATTTTCGGTCAAAATTTTCATTAATACATATACTTTGACATTTTACAAACTTTTCATTTTTCCTAATATTTTTCACTTAGTCAATCATTTTTTCAAAACTTGATGATTTTCACTTTCTTTTGAATGTAAGTGACCTTATACTTTTTTGGCCAAAATTTTCATGAACACATGTACTGTGACATTTCACTAACTTTTTACTTTTCGGGATATTTTTCACTTTGTCAATCATTTTTTCAATTTTTTATGATTTTCACTTTCCTTTGAACGTTCGTGACCTTAGACATTTTCGGTCAAAATTTTAATGAATACATATACTGTGACATTTTACTAACTTTTCACTCTGTCAATCATTTTTTCAATTTTTTATGATTTTCACTTTACTTTGAACGTAAGTGACCTTGGACATTTTTGGTCAAAATTTTCATGGACACATGTACTGTGACATTTTACTAACTTTTCACTTTTCCTAATATTTTTTACTTTTTCAATCATTTTTTCAATACTTTATGATTTTCACTTTCCTTTGAATGTAAGTGACCTTAAACATTATTGGTCAAAATTTCATGAACACATTTACTGTGACATTTAACTAACTTTTCACTTTTCGTAATATTTTTCACTTTGTCAATCATTTTTTCAATACTTTATGATTTTCACTTTCTTTTGAACGTAAGTGACCTTAGACATTTTTGGTCAAAATTTTAATGAACACATGTAATGTGACATTTTACTAACTTTTCACTTTTCCTAAACTTTTCCCCTTGGTCAGTCATTTTTTCAATACTATATGATTTTCACATTTTTTTGAACGTTAGTGACCTTTGACATTTTTGGTCAAAATTTTCATGAATACATATACTTTGACATTTTACAAACTTTTCATTTTTCCTAATATTTTTCACTTTGTCAATCATTTTTTTCAATACTTTATGATTTTCACTTTCTTTTGAACGTAAGTGACCTTAGACATTTTTGGTCAAAATTTTAATGAACACATGTAATGTGACATTTTACTAACTTTTCACTTTTCCTAAACTTTTCCCCTTGGTCAGTCATTTTTTCAATACTATATGATTTTCACATTTTTTTGAACCTAAGTGACCTTAGACATTTTGGGTCAAAATTTTAATGAACACATGTACTGTAACATTTTACTAACTTTTCATTTTTCCCAATATTTTTCACTTTGTCAACCATTTTTTCAATACTTTAGGATTTTCACTTTCCTTTGAACCTAAGTGACCTTAGACATTTTGGGTCAAAATTTTAATGAACACATGTACTGTAACATTTTACTAACTTTTCATTTTTCCCAATATTTTTCACTTTGTCAACCATTTTTTCAATACTTTATGATTTTCACTTTCCTTTGAACGTAGGTGACCTTAGACATTTTTGGTCAAAATTTTCATGAATACATGTACTGTGACATTTTACTAACTTTTCACTTTTCCTAAACTTTTCCCCTTGGTCAATCATTTTTTCAATAGTATATGATTTTATCATTTTTTTTAACGTTTGTGACCTTTGACATTTTTGGTCAAAATTTTCATTAATAAATATACTTTGACATTTTACAAACTTTTCATTTTTCCTAATATTTTTCACTTTGTCAATCATTTTTTCAATATTTTATGATTTTCACTTTACTTTGAACGTAAGTGATCTTGGACATTTTTGGTCAAAATTTTCATGGACACATGTACTGTGACATTTTACAAACTTTTCACTTTTCCTAATATTTTTCACTTTGTCAACCATTTTTTTAATACTTTATGATTTTCATATTTTTTCCGATATTTGTTAACTCAGACATTTTTGGTTAAAATTTTCGTGAATACATGTACTGTGACATTTTACAAACTTTTCACTTTTCCCAATATTTTTCACTTTTTTCAACCATTTTTTCAATACTTTATGATTTTCACTTTCCTTTGAACGTAGGTGACCTTAGACATTTTTGGTCAAAATTTCATGAACACATGTACTGTGATATTTTAGTAACTTTTCATTTTTCCCAATATTTTTCACTTTGTCAACCATTTTTTCAATACTTTATGATTTTCACATTTTTTGAACGTTAGTGAAAAGTCAACCATTTTTTCAATACTATATGATTTTCACATTTTATGAACGTTCGTGACCTTAGACATTTTCGGTCAAAATTTTCATGAATACATATACTTTGACATTTTCCTAATATTTTTCACTTTGTCAATCATTTTTTCAATATTTTATGATTTTCACTTTACTTTGAACGTAAGTGATCTTATACATTTTTGGTCAAAATTTCATGAACACATGTACTGTGACATTTTACTAACTTTTCATTTTTCCTAATATTTTTCACTTTGTCAATCATTTTTTCAATATTTTATGATTTTCACTTTCCTTTGAACGTAAGTGACCTTATACATTTTTGGTCAAAATTTCATGAACACATGTACTGTGACATTTTACTAACTTTTCATTTTTCCCAATATTTTTCACTTTGTCAACCATTTTTTCAATACTATAAGATTTTCACTTTCCTTTGAACGTAAGTGACCTTAGACATTTTTGGTCAAAATTTCATGAACACATGTACTGTGACATTTCACTAACTTTTTACTTTTCGGGATATTTTTCACTTTGTCAATCATTTTTTCAATTTTTTATGATTTTCACTTTCCTTTGAACGTTCGTGACCTTAGACATTTTCGGTCAAAATTTTAATGAATACATATACTGTGACATTTTACTAACTTTTCACTCTGTCAATCATTTTTTCAATTTTTTATGATTTTCACTTTACTTTGAACGTAAGTGACCTTGGACATTTTTGGTCAAAATTTTCATGGACACATGTACTGTGACATTTTACTAACTTTTCACTTTTCCTAATATTTTTTACTTTTTCAATCATTTTTTCAATACTTTATGATTTTCACTTTCCTTTGAATGTAAGTGACCTTAAACATTTTTGGTCAAAATTTCATGAACACATTTACTGTGACATTTTACTAACTTTTCACTTTTCGTAATATTTTTCACTTTGTCAATCATTTTTTCAATACTTTATGATTTTCACTTTCTTTTGAACGTAAGTGACCTTAGACATTTTTGGTCAAAATTTTAATGAACACATGTAATGTGACATTTTACTAACTTTTCACTTTTCCTAAACTTTTCCCCTTGGTCAGTCATTTTTTCAATACTATATGATTTTCACATTTTTTTGAACGTTAGTGACCTTTGACATTTTTGGTCAAAATTTTCATGAATACATATACTTTGACATTTTACAAACTTTTCATTTTTCCTAATATTTTTCACTTTGTCAATCATTTTTTCAATACTTTAGGATTTTCACTTTCCTTTGAACCTAAGTGACCTTAGACATTTTGGGTCAAAATTTTAATGAACACATGTACTGTAACATTTTACTAACTTTTCATTTTTCCCAATATTTTTCACTTTGTCAACCATTTTTTCAATACTTTATGATTTTCACTTTCCTTTGAACGTAGGTGACCTTAGACATTTTTGGTCAAAATTTTCATGAATACATGTACTGTGACATTTTACTAACTTTTCACTTATCCTAAACTTTTCCCCTTGGTCAATCATTTTTTCAATAGTATATGATTTTATCATTTTTTTTAACGTTTGTGACCTTTGACATTTTTGGTCAAAATTTTCATTAATAAATATACTTTGACATTTTACAAACTTTTCATTTTTCCTAATATTTTTCACTTTGTCAATCATTTTTTCAATATTTTATGATTTTCACTTTACTTTGAACGTAAGTGATCTTGGACATTTTTGGTCAAAATTTTCATGGACACATGTACTGTGACATTTTACAAACTTTTCACTTTTCCTAATATTTTTCACTTTGTCAACCATTTTTTTAATACTTTATGATTTTCATATTTTTTCCGATATTTGTTAACTCAGACATTTTTGGTTAAAATTTTCGTGAATACATGTATTGTGACATTTTACAAACTTTTCACTTTTCCCAATATTTTTCACTTTTTTCAACCATTTTTTCAATACTTTATGATTTTCACTTTCCTTTGAACGTAGGTGACCTTAGACATTTTTGGTCAAAATTTCATGAACACATGTACTGTGATATTTTAGTAACTTTTCATTTTTCCCAATATTTTTCACTTTGTCAACCATTTTTTCAATACTTTATGATTTTCACATTTTTTGAACGTTAGTGAAAAGTCAACCATTTTTTCAATACTATATGATTTTCACATTTTATGAACGTTCGTGACCTTAGACATTTTCGGTGAAAATTTTCATGAATACATATACTTTGACATTTTCCTAATATTTTTCACTTTGTCAATCATTTTTTCAATATTTTATGATTTTCACTTTACTTTGAACGTAAGTGATCTTATACATTTTTGGTCAAAATTTCATGAACACATGTACTGTGACATTTTACTAACTTTTCATTTTTCCTAATATTTTTCACTTTGTCAATCATTTTTTCAATATTTTATGATTTTCACTTTCCTTTGAACGTAAGTGACCTCATACATTTTTGGTCAAAATTTCATGAACACATGTACTGTGACATTTTACTAACTTTTCATTTTTCCCAATATTTTTCACTTTGTCAACCATTTTTTCAATACTATAACATTTTCACTTTCCTTTGAACGTAAGTGACCTTAGACATTTTTGGTCAAAATTTCATGAACACATGTACTGTGACATTTCACTAACTTTTTACTTTTCGGGATATTTTTCACTTTGTCAATCATTTTTTCAATATTTTATGATTTTCACTTTCCTTTGAACGTTCGTGACCTTAGACATTTTCGGTCAAAATTTTAATGAATACATATACTGTGACATTTTACTAACTTTTCACTCTGTCAATCATTTTTTCAATTTTTTATGATTTTCACTTTCCTTTGAATGTAAGTGACCTTAAACATTTTTGGTCAAAATTTCATGAACACATTTACTGTGACATTTTACTAACTTTTCACTTTTCGTAATATTTTTCACTTTGTCAATCATTTTTTCAATACTTTATGATTTTCACTTTCTTTTGAACGTAAATGACCTTAGACATTTTTGGTCAAAATTTTAATGAACACATGTAATGTGACATTTTACTAACTTTTCACTTTTCCTAAACTTTTCCCCTTGGTCAGTCATTTTTTCAATACTATATGATTTTCACATTTTTTTGAACGTTAGTGACCTTTGACATTTTTGGTCAAAATTTTCATGAATACATATACTTTGACATTTTACAAACTTTTCATTTTTCCTAATATTTTTCATTTTGTCAATCATTTTTTCAATACTTGATGATTTTCACTTTCTTTTGAACGTTCGTGACCTTATACTTTTTTGGCCAAAATTTTCATGAACACATGTACCGTGACATTTTACTAACTTTTCATTTTTCCCAATATTTTTCACTTTGTCAACCATTTTTTCAATATTTTATGATTTTCACTTTACTTTGAACGTAATTGACCTCAGACATTTTTGGTCAAAATTTTAATGAACACATGTACTGTAACATTTTACTAACTTTTCATTTTTCCCAATATTTTTCACTTTGTCAACCATTTTTTCAATACTTTATGATTTTCACTTTCCTTTGAACGTAGGTGACCTTAGACATTTTCGGTCAAAATTTTCATGAATACATATACTATGACATTTTACTAACTTTTCACTTTTCCTAAACTTTTCCCCTTGGTCAATCATTTTTTCAATAGTATGTGATTTTATCATTTTTTTTAACGTTAGTGATCTTTGACATTTTTAGTCAAAATTTTCATTAATAAATATACTTTGACATTTTACAAACTTTTCATTTTTCCTAATACTTTTCACTTTGTCAATCATTTTTTCAATTTTTTATGATTTTCACTTTACTTTGAACGTAAGTGATCTTGGACATTTTTGGTCAAAATTTTCATGGACACATGTACTGTGACATTTTACAAACTTTTCACTTTTCCTAATATTTTTCACTTTGTCAACCATTTTTTTAATACTTTATGATTTTCATATTTTTTCCGATATTTGTTAACTCAGACATTTTTGGTTAAAATTTTCGTGAATACACGTACTTTGACACTTTACTAACTTTTCACTTTTCCCAATATTTTTCACTTTGTCAACCATTTTTTCAATACTTTATGATTTTCACTTTCTTTTGAACGTAAGTGACCTCAGACATTTTTGGTCAAAATTTTCATGAACACATGTACTGTGACATTTCACTAACTTTTTACTTTTCGTAATGTTTTTCACTTTGTCCACCATTTTTTCAATACTTTATGATTTTCACTTTCTTTTGAACGTAAGTGACCTTATACATTTTTGGTCAAAATTTTCATGGACACATGTACTGTGACATTTTACTAACTTTTCATTTTTCCCAATATTTTTCACTTTGTCAACCATTTTTTCAATACTATATGATTTTCACATTTTTTGAACGTTCGTGACCTTAGACATTTTTGGTCCAAATTTCATGAACACATGTACTGTGACATTTCAATAACTTTTTACTTTTTGTAATATTTTTCACTTTGTCCACCATTTTTTAAAAACTTTATGATTTTCACTTTACTTTGAACGTAAGTGACCTTGGACATTTTTGGTCAAAATTTTCATGGACACATGAAATGTGACATTTTACAAACTTTTCACTTTTCCTAATATTTTTCAATTTGTCCTCCATTTTTTCAATACTTTATGATTTTCATATTTTTTCCGATATTTGTTAACTTAGACATTTTTGGTTAAAATTTTCGTGAATACACGTACTGTGACACTTTACTAACTTTTCACTTTTCCTAATATTTTTCACTTTGTCAACCATTTTTTCAATACTTTATGATTTTCATATTTTTTCCAATATTTGTTAACTTAGACATTTTCGGTCAAAATTTTCATGAATATATATACTGTGACATTTTACTTACTTTTCACTTTGTCAATCATTTTTTCAATATTTTATGATTTTCACATTTTTTGAACGTTCATGACCTTAGACATTTTCGGTCAAAATTTCATGAACACATGTACTGTGACATTTCACTAACTTTTTACTTTTCGTAATATTTTTCACTTTGTCCACCATTTTTTCAATATTTTATGATTTTCACTTTACTTTGAACGTAAGTGACCTTGGACATTTTTGGTCAAAATTTTCATGGACACATGTACTGTGAGATTTTACAAACTTTTCATTTTTCCTAATATTTTTCACTTTGTCAATCATTTTTTCAATATTTTATGATTTTCACTTTACTTTGAACGTAAGTGATCTTGGACATTTTTGGTCAAAATTTTCATGAACACATGTACTTTGACATTTCACTAACTTTTCACTTTTCGTAATATTTTTCACATTTTTTGAACGTTAGTGACCTATGACATTTTTGGTCAAAATTTTCATGAATATGTATACAGTGACATTTTACTAACTTTTCACTTTTCCCAATATTTTTCACTTCGTCAACCATTTTTTCAATACTTTATAATTTTCATATTTTTTCCGATATTAGTTAACTTAGACATTTTTGGTTAAAATTTTCGTGAATACACGTACAGTGACACTTTACTAACTTTTCACTTTTCCCAATATTTTTCACTTTGTCCACAATTTTTTCAATACTTTATGATTTTCACATTTTTTTGAACTTTTAGTTACCTTTGACATTTTTGGTCAAAATTTTCATTAATACATATACTTTGACATTTTACAAACTTTTCATTTTTCCTAATATTTTTCACTTTGTCAATCATGTTTTCAATACTTGATGATTTTCACATTTTTTTGAACGTTAGTGACCTTAGACATTTTTGGTCAAAATTTTCGTAAATACATGTACTATGATATTTTACAAACTTTTCACTTTTCCTAATATTTTTCACTTTGTCAACCATTTTTTCAATACTTAATGATTTTCATATTTTCCCGATATTAGTTAAGTTCGACATTTTTGGTTAAAATTTTCGTGAGTACATATACTGTGACAATTTACTAATTTTTCACTTTTCCCAATATTTTTCACTTCATCAACCACTTTTTCAATACTTTATGATTTTCACAGTTTTTCCAATATAAGTCACCTTACACATTTTTTTTCAAAATTTTCATGAATATACATGTATTATCACATTTTGCCATTTTTTTAGCTTTTCCAATAGTTTTTACATTTTCAATATTTTTCCAAAATTCATGTTTTTTACATTTTATTCCAATATAAGTGAACTTAGACATTTTTGGTTGAAATTTTTATGAATACATGTTCTGTGACATTTTACTGACTTTTCATTTTGCCCAATATTTCTCAGTTTGTCAACAATTTTTTCAATACTTAAAGATTTTCACATTTTTTCCAATATTAGTGACCTTAGACATTTTTGGTCAAAATTTTCATGACTATACATATTTTTCACATTCTGCCAATCTTTAAACTTTTCCCAATATTTTAACTTTGTCTACAATTTTCGTCATACCTTTCAATTTTTTTTTCCAATTTGATGCCCTTTGACAATTTTTTTCAAAATTTTCATGAATATTTTCATGAATATACATGAATAAACTATAAAGTATGTCAAAAGTTCAAAAAATGTCAAAGGTCACTAACATTGGAAAAAATGTGAAAATCATAAAGTATTGCTCCCGACAGAGAGCTGCGTTCCTCCAATACAAACCTACTAGCAGTACCTATAGCTCGCTCTAAGCGATCTCAGGCAAAACTGTTCTCAGTTCTACTACCTCAGTGGTGGAACAAACTTCTGGAAGCAACAAGACTAGCATCATCTATCTCAACCTTCAAGATACAGGTAAAAACTCTTCTCTTTCAGGACTTTTTACTGCGCTGATGCCCCAGATCAGGTCAGGCAGCAAGTTAGGCTATACAGTTTGTGTTTGTGTGTGTGTGCGTGTGCGTGTGCGTGTGCGTGTGCGTGTGCGTGTGTGTGTGTGTGTGTGTGTTTGTGTGTGTGTACGTTTGTGTATGTCTTTGTCAAAAAAAAAAAAAAAAAAAAAATTACTAACCCAAGCTTACTGTTCTGTATATTTTCTGTACATCGTCTATTTGCAAGTGTATTTGCAGTCCCTATGTCCTCTATTGTAAGTCGCTTTGGATAAAAGCGTCTGCGTAATGTAATGTAATGTAATATTGAAAAAATTGTTGATAAAGTCAAAAATATTTGGAAAAGTGAAAAATTGGCAAAATATTACAATAAAGATATCCATAATTTTTTTTTTTTTAAAAGTCGAATGTCAGTAAAATTGGAAACAAATGTGAAAACCATAAAGTTTGGAAAAAAATATTGAAAATATAAAAAGTATTGGAAAACTAAAAAATTGGTAAACTGTGACAATATGGATATTCATAAATTAAAAAAAATGTCAAAAGTCATCAAATTGGAAAAAAAAAATGAAAATGACAAAAATTGTAGACAGAGTGAAAAATAATGGGAAAAGTTTAAAAATTGGCAGAATGTGAAAAATAAATGTAGTTATGAAAATTTTGACAAAAATGTTAAAGGTCACTAACAATGTAAAAAATGTGAAAATCATAAAGTACTGAAAAAATTGTTGACAAAGTGAAAAATATTTGAAAAAGTAAAAAAAATGTCAACATTGGCATATTCATAAAAATTTTGACAAAAATGTCAAAGGCCAGCTTCTTCTTCTTCTTTCGGCTTTTCCCGGCAGGGGTCGCCACAGCGAGTCAACTTTCTCCATCTAACCCTATTCTCTGGATCCTCCTCTCTCACACCAACTACCTTCATATCCTCTCTCACTACGTCCATAAATTTTCTCTCTGGTCTTCCTCGAGACCTTTTGCCTAGCAACTCCAATTCCAGCGTCCGTCTACCAATATATTCTCCATCTGCCTCCTCTGCCCATGACCAAACCATCTCAGTCTGGCTTCTCCGATCTTCTCTCCAAAACATCTAACATGTGCTGTTCCTTTGATAGACTCATGTCTGATCCTCTCCATCCTGGTCCCTCCCAAAGAGAACCTCAACATCTTCATCTCTGCAAACTCTAGTTCTGCCTGCTGTCTTTTGGTCATTGTAACAGTTTCTAGTGCAAACATCATCGCTGGTCTCACCACTGTCTTGCACACCTATCCTTTTATTCTGGCCGAAAGTCTTCTATCACATAGTACCCCTGACACTTTTCTCCACCCATTCCAACCTGCTTGGACCCGTCTCTTCACCTCTTTTTCACACTCTCCGTTGCTCTGGACTGTTGACCCTAAGTACCTGAAATCCTCCAGCTTCTTGAACTCCACTTCCTGTAGCATCACCGTTCCTCCCGAGTTCCTCTCATTCACACACATATATTCTGTCTTGCTGCGACTAACTTTCATTCCTCTCCTTTCCAGAGCATACTTCCACCTCTCTGGATTTTCCTCTACTTGTTGTCTGCTCTCACTACAGATCACAATGTCATCCGCAAACATCATGGTCCATGGGGATTCCTGTCTAACCTCATCTGTCATCACCATTGCGAACAAGAAGGGGCTCAGAGCTGAGCCCATGATGGAGTCCCACCTCCACCTTGAACTTCTCAGTTACCCCTACAGCACACCGTACCAGTGTCTCACAGCTAGCATACATGTCCTGCACCAGTCTAACATACTTCTCTGCCACTCCAGACTTCCTCATACAATACCAGAGCTAATACAAAGCTACAATACAATCGGTTCTGCAAATGAACTCTGTTTGAGAAAGAAAAGAGGATGGATTTTGTCTACAAATGATCCTAAATAATACTGCAGGTTTATCAGGTTATTATTGGCGTTTTTCATGTCTCGCAGCTGTTTGCTAGAAAGGCATTTATTGTGGCTACTGTCCGTTTGTGTGGCCAAGGGACCGGACTTTTGTTGTCCCGGTGTGTTCAGGAACTGATCAAGCAAGAATGGTTTATTCAAAGTCAGGAAATACACTTAGGAGATATCCCGGGCTAGAATGAATGTCACCCCGAGAGGATGGTTCACCCTCTGCACACCCTCTGAGACACGTCCAGCGGATGTGCAGGTGAGTAGGTTCTGGCCCCGAGCCGAGGAGGCGCCGTCATTTTATACCATCGCCTCAACGCTCAAGTTTATTTCCAACTAAGGACTTGTTTTACACACTCATGGAATTTGGGCACTTGGGGTGCCGGGCCGCGTCCCGGATAAAGCCGCGGGGTTCGCCATCGATTACGCTTTGGGGGTGTCAATGGAAGAGAACACAGTTGGGCATCCCTTTGTCGTCACGTGATGCTCTCGTGGGCGAATTTTAACACTACATGAGTTATCTATCTGCAATGCACCCCTCTTTATACTGCATTAGATGTTTGTTTTTTTTTATAGCCATATACTAATTATTGGGGGGTGGATTGATTCGGAGCACTACTGAAGGCCTCGGTGTAAAATGCACGGCCCGCCACTGAGAATCCGCCTGAATCCGGTCACCATCAGGGGTACAGAAGTGGACATTGTGGACACCTACAAATACCTGGGTGTCCACTTGGACAATAAACTGGACTGTAAACACCAACGCCATCTTCAAGAAGGGTCAGAGCCGCCTGTCTTCACAGCTGGAGTCTGTGGTGCAGGTGTCAGAGAAGCTCCTCAGCATCATGGACAACGTCCATCACCCCCTGCATGGACACTGACGTCCTGTCAGAGCTCTTTCAGTCATAGATTGATACCACCAAGGAGCTCCACTGAACGCCACAGGAGGTCTTTCCTACCTGAGGCTATCAGACTTTTTAATTCCCCTTCCTTCTGCCAAAGGGAATCTTATAATCTTTGTACTTTTTAAGACCTTAAAACACTTGATAGCCTTAACCTTGACAATTGATATTTTATTGTTTTTCGTATTCTCCCTCCTCCCTACTATTATCTATTACTCTTATGTTTTTGCTTGACACTCTGGCACAGCAATTTCCTTCGGGATAAATAAAGTTGTTCTCATCATCTCATCTCTCTCATATATATATATATATCCTTTTTTTTATTTTTTGACGTAACTATTACACTGCTGTGAAAAAGGAATTTCCCCTATGGAGATGGATACTTGATTGGTAATTCCAAGCAGCTGAGAGCGTTTAGTAAATGCTAACTGGTTGCGGTCTGCTATTGGTCCCTGCCAGGGCGCTGGCCGTGACGCAACTTCCGGATGACGTCAGAACTCTGGAGAGCCAGCTGAGCGCTGCACGTCTCTTGACGGGAGAATTGCTTTTGTGAGGGGAGGCACAATTTCGTCTTGTCTTTCAGATCCAACGCGTTTGGAGCGCGCTTTTGGTCTTGTGTTTTGCTTTTTTTTTTCTTCTCCATTTTTCTGTGATATAATTCTGCTTAGTGATGGGACGATGAAACCTCAAGGAGTGTGTTGACACACTAGACCAGGGGTCGGCAACCCGTGCGGCTCTTCCATCTTTACACTGCGGCTCCGAGTGGCTTGGTAAAATATATCATAAATATTTAATTGAAGAATATGTCATTCGTGTTAATTCCATTATTGTGATCTTAAAATATTAAATAAAATTATATTGTTTTTCGCCGCTCAAAATAACGTCACACCGGCGGAAGCCGGTAGACCCGCCAGCCGGTAAAGTCCCGATTTGCAGATGCTGTGCGCAGGAGTTCAGGAGCAGAAGTCCTATGAACCAGGTAAAATAAATATTAAGATATGTTGCAAATATTTATTTTTTGTTTACTGACAGTGTTTTTTTTTGCCCCCGATTTATTTTTAAAATTCAGGTCAAGGCTCCGCTCAACGCTCTGAAAGCCCAAAGCTCAAAATGACTTCATTACATAAATAAAATTTAATTTTCTCCGTAATACTTTGTGATTTTCAGAAGCAGCACACTTGTTTATACAAAGTATAGAGCGCGATTTCAGTGAAAGAAACCTAAAGATAGGACTAGTCAATGAAATCTTTGTGAGTGAAGCTCCAGCTGTATTTCCGGCTTTAGTTTCATCGGGGTCCCTGGAATCACCATGAGGCAGAATGGCGTGCCTCACTTGGGCGCTCTTTGCAGCTGTTTTATGATCGCTCAGCACAAGAAACTAATTCCCAACATGCAGTGGTTGCCAAAAACACTGTACATTCCAAATTAATAGTGCTTAAACATTTTAATAGTGACATAGAATTAAATGAAATCACTGATAAGTATAACCCTTTAATTCCTTTTTTTCCATTTTAGATTTTTCTCCAAGATTGCCAAGTGAGCCATAGCCTCGACTGCCTCCAAGGACTACACGTCACTGGTGTGTGTATACATACTACATGTATATACATGTGTGTGTGTGTGTGTGTGTATATGTAGGTATGCAAGGAAAAAGGAAAAGCCCAAAGGATGGAGATGTTTCCATATACATAAAGTGTGGGTGCACTTCTTGCTCATCTTCATAACAAACAGGACACATATGTATGTATGTATGTATGTATACACATGACCATCTCAGCCACCACGCCTGAGGAGACACCAACCTGTGGAGGAGCAAAAGGCCGTCTGACTGCGACTCAACATTTCCTTTGCAGTGTTCACAAGTCAACTGTTAACTGAAATAAAGTGAGACTGAATATAAAACAAAATGTGTTTTCTTTATAGAATGAGTCATGACTTGTGAGGGATACTCATGTTCAAGACAAACATCCAAAGTAATCACTGGAACTGAAATAAGTTCATCACTTTATTTTACAACACTAGTAAGAGCTCAGGTCAGGACACACATATGCACATATACACTGCTCGGAAAAAAAAGGGAACACTCAAATAACATGTCATAGATCAGAATGAAAGAACTATTGCTATGAAATGAATTTAACTGAATTTGAAGAATTCCTCTTCCCTCAGCCGCAGGGAATCTTCAAATCTTTGTACTTAAGACCTTCAAACACTTGATAGCCTTAACCTTGACACTTTATATTTCATTGTATTTCTTATTCTCCCTCCTTCCTACTATTATCTATTACTGTTATGTTTTTGCTTGAAACTCTGGCACAACAATTTCCTTCGGTATAAATAAAGTTGTTCTCATCTCAAATACTTTATTCTTTACATAGTTCAAAGTGCTGAGAACAAAGTCACACCACGATCGGGCTCGTTCGTATATGTCAAATATGACATCTGCACAAATCACAGTCGGGCGGCTCGGTGGCGCAGCGGTTAGAGCTGTCGCCTCACAGCAAAGCAACCCGGGTTCAAGCCCCACATCAACCACTGTGTGTGGTTGCCTCTGTGTGGAGTTGGCATGTTCTCCCCGTGTCCGCGTGGGTTCTCTCCTTCCTCCCACTGGCCAAAAGCATGCATTTAAGTTCATCGGCAACTCTAAAGTCTCCCTACGCATGAATGTTGTGTGACTGGCCCTGCTCCAATGCAGGGCGGCCCTATAGGCTGAGAGATGGGCGCCAGCCACCCCGAGCCACCCGCCCAGGCGGGACGCTCACGTGTGACTGTGGCCCCGATACAAAAGGAAACATTTACTTTTTACAACTAAAATACACATCACACACGCAACAAAAATACCAAAAACAAACTTTATTCAACATTTTACATACATTACATTACATTTCAATCATTTCATCATTGAAATTATCTTTAAACTTCAGACACCAAACACGAAAAACAACATATTTTACTTGCAATCCTACCCTCAGTAACCCTGAGTAATGCTTGCTACTCTATCACTCTCAACTTTGACATACATATTGCTGGGAAAAAAAAAAAAAAAAAAAAAAACAATAACCCACAACCCTCCAGACACACCAACAAAATGACTAACTTCACACCGTCACACCAACATTTACATAAACTGTCTCTTTCACAGCTCCGATTGATGAGAAACAATGATTTCCCACCACTCAATGCCAAGTGCTGGGGAGATAAACTTGCCCACTTTACCATTTCAAACTTTACCGCACTTTCGGTCCTCCTTCAATCCATCCATAAATATCCTCTTCCAAACCCTACATTGCTCTGCACTGTTGACAAGCGTACTTAGAATCCTTCTCACTGTCATTCACACACACATGTATTCTGTCTTTTGACAGCAAACCTTCACACTTCTGCTTGTTCCCTGGTCCCACTACACATCACAACCTAATCTGGGATTGTGTTGTCAAAATGCACACTCACATGCAAATACCTTGGAAACGTTTTGGCTACACACTGCTCCACAACGTCACTTCAGCACTTGCAGCATTTACATTCAATTGTCATCGATCCTTTTTGAATTGAACGTCAACAAGTCTGTCCTGAACTGACCACAGATAGCGAAGAAGCTCGATGCTAATGCTACTAGCCTCTCATCTGCTGTCCGCCGACGTCTCACCTTTGAAAGAAACAAAATTACGGTTACAAATTTCACTACCTCTCTCTGAGAGTTTGCTTTGTGTATCCGTTCATCGAACTGTAGCAATTTCATCAGGAAACACGTTGAAACGTGTTCGTCTCACGCGGGCGTTCCGTTCCACTGCTACTGCTAGCTCGCTCGGCTCCACTTCCGGTCCACGCGCTGGCCGCGCCCCTTATTTATAGGCTCGGTCGGAATAAATGCGTCATTTCCCGTGCCGAATTATTTGGACAAATGTTTGTTTGTATGTTTAAATTCCAAAGTGAAATGGAAAAAGTAGACATTGAATTGAGCTCATTCATTGTGACGAGGCAAATGTTCTGCTCAGTCAATTATTTTGAACAATTAAACGAAGGTTTAACTCATGGACACGTTTTGCAAATAGTATTATAGGAACCAACAAAATGGGATAACTTAGCAGCCACAGTCATAGTTGAGGATAAAGAACTTTCTTTTACTTCATAGACAGTGAGGAAATATGTATGTAGCTATGACTGAACCAGGAGTTATGACGGTCCTACATGAACGGTAAGAGTCAGACTGCCTGCCTGTCGGAACGAATGAACCACAAAAAGCATTTTCTCCTGTCTGATCAATAACAATGCGTTGTTCAGATTAACACTTAAACCCTGTTTGATGGTTTTAAAATGAAAACACAATATATGGAAAGACTGACCGGATTTCAATACATGTATGTAGGTATTCATGTGTGTATATATGTCTGTGTGTGTATACATGTATGATAATATATATATGTAGGTATATATGTGTCTATATATGTAAGAATGTTTCTTTAAATACACTGCTCAAAAAAATAAAGGGAACACTTAAAAAAACACATCCTAGATCTAAGTGAATGAAATAGTCTTCTGAAATACTTTGCTCTTTACACAGTTGAATGTGCTGACAACAAAATCACACAAAAATGATCAATGGAAATCAATTGTATCAACCATGGAGGTCTGGATTAGGAATCACACTCAAAATTAAAGTGTAAAAACAAACTCCAGGCTGATCCAACTTTGATGTAATGTCCTTAAAACAAGTCCAAATGAATCTGTGTTGCCTCCTGAGTGGACACTATGATTTCACACAAGTGTGATTGACTTGGAGTTACATTGTGTTGTTCAAGTGTTCCCTTTATTTTTTTGAGCAGTATATGTACGTATATATACACAAACATGTACGTACGTGCTCCTCTTTTTCAGACTCATCTTCTGCTGGCGGGGAAGAAACCCATGGTGTCGGCTTGGGCCGCAAACTCCTCCTCCTTCCTCGTTCGACCAACGGTTCCCTGCATCTTGTTGTAAATGGGCAGTACTTTTACCAATAGATGACGCTACTGCTCTATCATCATGCCACTTCTGCTCGGACGTGTCCAGTGAAGAACGGACATTCTGCGAGGATATGCCTTTAACCTTTAATGAAAATTGTGACAAAAATGTCAAAGTTCACTAACATTGGAAAAATGATGAAAATCCTAAAGTATTGAAAAAATTGTTGTTAACAAAGTGAAAAATATTGGGAATAGTGAAAAATTGGAAAAATGTCAAAATATGTATGTTCATAAAAATTTCTACAAAAAATATCAAAGTAAGTAAATTTGGAAAAAATGTGAAAACCATAATGTATTGAAATAATTGTTGACAAAGTGAAAAACATTCCGAAAAGTTAAATATTGGCAAAATGTGACAATATAGATATTCATGAACATTTTGACAAAAAATGTCAAACATCATTAACATTGGGAAATAAGTGAAAATTGCAAAGTATGATGTAAATTGTTGATAAAGTGAAAAATGTTTGGAAAATTGAAAATTGGAAAAAATTCAATAATACTTATATTCATGAAAATTTTGACAAAAAATGTCAAAGGTCAGTAAAATTGGAAAAAAAAGTGAAAACCATAAAGTATTGAAAATATTGTTGACAAAGTGAAAAATATCGGGAAAAGTGAAACATTGGTAAAATATTACCATAGAGATATTCATGAACATTTTGACAAAATATACCAAAAGTCAGTTAATTGGAAGAAATGTGAAAATGATCAAGTATGGTTGTTTCTTCAGAGGTGGGTGAGTAACACACCTTCCAGATTTTGTTGGAAATCGAATGTATAATCCCGCTGCACCGAGGACGAGTCGTGACGACACCACGCAGACGGAGAGAGAACAAGGAGTTGATACGCTGCTGATTTTTCAGCTTTTCCCACTTGCAAAGCATGTAGAGGTCTAATTTTTATCACGGGTACTCCTTTAACCGTGAGTGACGGAATCCAAAAGAAAAATCCAGAAAAAGACATTGTATGATTCGAAGTAATTCATTTGCATTTTATTGCAAGACACCAGAAAAACAAAAGTTAATATTTGTTCCAGAGAGCTTTATTGGCAATGACAGAGATCATAAGTTTCCTGTAGTTCTTGAGCAGGTTTGCACACACTGCAGCAGGGATTCTGGCCCATTCCTCCATCCAGACCTTCTCCAGATCCTTCAGGTTTCGGGGCAGTCGCTGGGCAATATGGACTTTCAGCTCCTGATGTCCTTTCACAGCTCTCTGGTCTTGGCCATTGTGGAGAGGTTAGAATTTGTTTGATTGAGTGTGTCCAGGTGTGCTCTATACAGGTAACGAGTTCAAGCTGGTGCCGTGAAGCCAGGTCATGAGTGGAGAACAGGAGGGCCTCTCAAAGAAGAACTCATAGATCTATGAGAGCCACAATTCTCACTGGCTGGTAGGTGATCAAATACTTATTTCATGCAGTAAAATGCAGAGCTTCTTCTTTCGGCTTTTCCCTTCAGGTGTCGCCACAGCGAGTCGGCTTTCTCCATCTAACCCTATTCTCTGGATCCTCCTCTCTCACACCAACTACCTTCATATCCTCTCTCACTACGTCCATAAATCTTCTCTTTGGTCTTCCTCCAGACCTCTTGCCTGGCAGCTCCAATTCCAGCATCCGTCAGAATCAGAATCAGAATCATTTATTAATGGCCACACAACAGCGTTGGTGGAATTAGTTTTGGGTACAGCGCATAATGCTCACATCTCTCCTGTGTCAGTTCCATTGTCAACAATACATACAGAAAATCATGATCAGCAGACACGATACATCAAGACATTGATTGATTCAGAGTCCGTATAGCGATTGGGAAAAAGCTGTTTTTGAATCTGACAGATTTGGTTGTGAGACCTGTAGCGCGTCCCGGAGGGCATGAGTGTGAACAGGTGACGTGCAGGGTGTGTGTGGTCTGAAGTGAGTTTGACTGAACGTTGTGTGATGCGTCTTTGATACAGAGTGTGTGTGGAAGGGAGAGTGTGAGCCATGATTCTAGATGATTTATTGATGATGCGTGAGCGACTATCCAAGTTACCATACCAGACCATTATTGATGAGGTCAGGATACTTTCAATTATGGCTGTGTAGAGCTGGCGGAGGGTATTGTGTCTCACATTGGATTTTTTTTAGTTGTCTGAGGAAAAAACTGTCTTTTGTTGGCTTTTTTGTAAACTTCCTCTGAGTGCTGTTTGAATCTTAGTGTATTATTGATGTGTGTCCCAAGAAATTTGAATGAGTGTGTGATGGCTGTAGGATCAGAGTTGATGGAGATGGGTGTTTTGGGTGGGCGAGCGGGAGAAATCAATGATCGGTTCTTTTGTTTTTGATGCGTTTAGCTGCAGGTTGTTGTTCTGGCACCAGGTGACTGCCTGGGTGACCTGCTCTCCATAGTGTTTCTCATTATTTTCAGTGACGAGTCCAATTATTGTGGCGTCGTCTGCATATTTGAGGATGGATACTGAACTGTGTGAGGATGTGAGCGTGTTTGCGTACAAAGAAAACAACCAGAGTACAAACAAATAAAATCATATTGAAATCTACTGGGATAAAATCCCTTCTACAACAATAATGGTAGTGAAATGTGTTGTGTTTGTATCAGTTCGGACACATCGACTGCTTACTTTGAGGTTTTCACTGTGAATTTGATACAAGAGCTGCAAACAGTTGTGTCCACAAGCCCCCCGTCAGAGAAGGGAAAAGTTATTTGGCCCTCGCAGGAAAAAGTTTGGTCTAGAGGAAGACCAAAGAGAACATTGATGAACATAGCGCGAAGATATGAAGGTAGTTGGTGTGTGAGAGGAGGATGCAGTCGATTCCCTGTGGCGACTCCTGAAGGGAAAAGCCCAGAGGGGGGAGAAGAAGAAGAATGTAGATATCTATCCATATGTATGTGTATATGCATATGTTTGTGTGTATGTATATATATATATATATATATAAATAAACACAAACACACAGATGTATGTGTTTATATATGTATGTAAATATGTATACATGTGAATTTATGTATGTGTATATACATTTGTATATGTGAGTATGTCAATATGTATGTGTGTATGCATGCACGTATGTGTGCATGAATGCATGCGTGCATGGAGGCGTGTATGAATGTGTGCATGTTCGTATGCAAGTCTGCATGCATCAATGCATGAGTGCAAAAGTGCATGCATATGTGTGCGCATGCGTGTGTGCGCTTGTGCGTGCGTTTTTGTGTGAGTGCATGCGTGCAGACACACATTCACTCATGCAGGCATGTTTGCATGAAATATGTGTTTATAATTATGCGTGTGTGTGTGGGGGGTTGTGTATTTATGTGATGTTTTAATATGTATGTATTTATATAGGTGTGTATGCAAATGTGTTTGTATACATTTGTGTGTGTCAATGTATGTACGTATGAATGTAAGTGTGTTTGCATACATGTATCGATGAATGTGAGTTTAGAGAAGTATATACATGTATGTCTGTATATATATGTATGTGTTCACAGATGTATGTATGTATGTATGTGCTCATACATGTATGTATGGGAACTGTGCACTGACTAAGGGAGCAGTTGAAGATGTTAGTGAATATTGGGCCTCGCTGGTGTGCACAATGATTCAGGACTACCGAACTGCATGTTTTGTTTTGTCTTTCCTTATTGCAGCCCTAAGTTGGTATTTGGCTGCCCTGTGTTGCCCCATGTCTCCCTCAGTGAAGGCACCGCATGTTTTCCTGCGTAATGCCTGAATGTCCTTTGTAAACCACGGCTTGTTATTGCCATGGATTTTCGCAGGTTTGATGGGAATGCACGTCCCGACGCAGAAGTTGATGTATGACATCACTGTGTCTGTCAGCTCGTCCAAACTGTCCGCAGCTGTGCGAAATACGTCCCAATCAGTCCATTCGAGGCAGCCTCTGAGCGTGTCGATAGCCGCTCTCGACCAGCACTGGACAACTTTGGATTGTACGCAGTGGGATTTAAGTTTTTGCCTGTATTTTGGGACGAGCAGCAGCGTGGCGTGGTCCGACCTGCCCAGCGGTGCCCTCGGAAAACACCGGTACGCATCGCTTATGGCAGGGGTGCCCAGTGCGTCGAACGCGATCGACCGGTCGATCGCATGGCATTGAAAAAATAAGGATGATGATTTTCCGGACTTCCTCATTACCGCTGTATTATACACCAACAAGCATTATGTGCATACATGCTCAACATGAAAGAGATAATGGATGTGGCAACAAAGATCGCCTGTTCTATTCGGGCCAGATCTGTTCAAAGACGGCAGTTCCGTGCACAACTGGAGAAGGCTGAGTGCGACCACTCAGTCGCTGTTGCACACCGACGTGAGATGGCTAAGTCGGGGGAAATCCCTGCAAAGATTTCGAGAGCTGTTGCCGGAGATCGAGGAGTTTTTTTCCGTGAAGGTAATGCCGTGCAGATAATGGCCAACTAAATGAGCATCAGTGGCTGCTGGACTTGGCATTTTGAACCGATCTGACCAACATGCTGAATGACCTTAATCTCGAGCTGCAAGGAAAGGACAAAACTGTGATCAATATGACCAGCTCAGTTAATGCTTTCAAACAGGACCGTGCACGCTACATAAAGCAAATTGACAGTTGTCCGTCAGAGTTCGACAGACACTTTCAAGACTTTGCTGTACTCGAGCCGGTCGCTACATTCATGTGCTACCCTTGCCAGGAAGATGCTGAGGTTGTTTCACTGGCATCAAAAGTTGCAACCCTGTTTCACCTGAACTCCTCTGGAGTGGAGGATGAGATTCTGACACTTCAAGTCGACGTTCAGCTGAAGGCCAGAGCTCATGGACAATTCTGGAACTTACTCACAGAGGACAAGCACCCCAACATCAGAAAATGTGCTTCCTTCTTGACTGCATTATTTGGCTCCACTTATTTATGTGAGTCAGCTTTTTCCCACAGGAAGATCATGAAGTCAAAGTACCGTTCCACCATGACTGATGAGCATCTGGAAGTCTGCTTGAGGCCGGCTCTCGGCAGTTACTGTCCGGAGTCTGCATCCCTGGCTAATTCCATTCAGTGCAAGTCATCGGAGTAAGGTAATGACAAAAAAAATGTACAAAGTTGTATTGTGCAATATAGGTTGATGCAGTACTGCGAGGAACACCAGCATATACTGTACATATAAAAATGATTCTCAATATATTCATAAATAATGTGTTTTGCATTTTTAGTGGGCGGTAGATCATTTTGACCCCTGGCTTATGGGAACGTAGCAGTGCTCGAGGATGTTGGCGCCTCTGCTTGGACAGGTAACTTGCTGGATATCGTTTGGAAGCTCTTTCGACAGACTGGCATGGTTGAAGTCGCCTACCACAATGACAGCCGTGTCGGGATTGGAGTTCTCAACTGAGGAGATGTAGGTTGCTAGCTCTGTTGTGGCTACGTTAGCATTTGCCGATGGTGGGCTTTAAACACCAATCAGAACAACAGAAGCAAACTCCCTGGGAAGATAGTGTGGTCTGCATTTCACAGCATTGTATTCCAGATTAGGACTGCAGAAGCTGTTAAGCACTGCGGTGTTACTGCACCATCTGCCGTGGCGTCTACCAATATATTCTCTATCCCTCCTCTGTCCATGACCCAACCATCTCAGTCTGGCTTCTCTGACCTTCTCTCCAAAACATCAAACATGTGCTGTTCCTCTGATAGACTCATTCCTGGTCCTCTCCATCCTGGTCACTCCCAAAGGGAACCTCAACATCTTCATCTCTGCAAGCTCTAGTTCTGCCTGCTGTCTTTTGGGCATTGTAGCAGTTTCTAGTCCATACATCATCGCTGGTCTCACCACTGTCTTGTACACCTTTCCCTTTATTCTGGCTGAAAGTCTTCTATCACATAGTACCCCTGACACTTTTCTCCACCCATTCCAACCTGCTTGGACCCGTCTCTTCACCTCTTTTCTCTTCTACCTGTCTCCCTGATAACACTAGCTGTAGTTGTCCAATCACCTGGAAGCTGAGCCTGACCACCCAGACCCTTTCTCAACTCCTCCCTGAAAACCATGCAACACTCCTCCCTTTTCAGCTTCCACCACTTTGTCCTCTGCTCTGCCTTTGTCCTCTTCATCTCTCTTTCAGGTTACCTCGTCTATACAAGATGTAGTCTACCTGCGTGCTCCTACCTCCGCTCTTATAAGTTACCCTATGTTCCTGTTTTTTCTGGAAAAAGGTGTTCACTACAGCCATTTCCATCGTTTTTGCAAATTCTACCACCATCTGTCCCTCTGCATTCCTATCATGGATACCAAATCTCCCAATCACTTCTTCAAAAAAAAAGGTATTTGGTCGTCGCAGGACAAAGTTTGGTCTAGAGGAAGACCAAAGAGAATATTTACGAACATAGTGCAAAGATATGAAGGTAGTTGGTGTGAGAAAGGAGGATGCAGCGAATCCTTGTCTTTGATAGAGAAGGTAGATTCCCTGTGGCGACTCCTGAAAGGAAAAGCCCAAATAAAATATTGAAAGGAAATATCCCAATATTTTTCTATAAGTCAACCATTTTTTCAATACTTTATGATTTTCACATTCTTTTGAACGAAAGTGACCTTAGACATTTTTGGTCAAAATTTCATGAACACATGTACTGTGAGATTTTACTAACTTTTAACTTTCCCAATATTTTTCATTTTGTCAACCATTTTTTCAAAACTTTATGATTTTCACATTTTTTTGAACGTTAGTGACCTTAGACATTTTCGGTCAAAATTTTCATGAATAAATATACTGTGACATTTTACTAACTTTTCACTTTTCCTAATATTTTTCACTTTGTCAACCATTTTTTCAATACTTTATGATTTTCACATTTTTTCGAACGTTAGTGACCTTTGACATTTTTGGTCAAAACTTTCATGAATACATGTACTGTGACATTTTTTTCACTTTTCCCAATACTTTTTCACTTTGTCAGCATTTTTTTCAATACTTTCTGATTTTCACATTTTTTCGAACGTTAGTGACCTTAGACATTTTCTGTCAAAATTTCAGGAATACATATACTCTGACATGTTACTAACTTTTCACATTCGATTAGCATCTGGAAGCATCTGGAAGTCTGCTTGAGGCCGGCTCTCAGCAGTTACTGTCCGGACTCTGCATTCCTGGCTAATTCCATTCAGTACAAGTCATCGGAGTAAGGTAATGACAAAAAAAATGTACAAAGTTGTATTGTGCAATATAGGTTGATGCAGTACTGCGAGGAACACCAGCATATACTGTACATATAAAAATTATTCTCAATATAATTGCTTTATGATTTTCACATTTTTTCTAACGTTAGTGACCTTTGACTTTTTTGCTCAAAATTTTCATGAATACATGTACTGTGATATTTTACTAATTTTTCACTTTTCCTAATATTTTTCACTTTGTCAACCATTTTTTCAATACTATATGATTTTCACATTTTTTTGAATGTTAGTGACCTTTGACATTTTTGGTCAAAATT
Organism: Fistularia commersonii; assembly: GCF_037954325.1. NCBI lineage: Eukaryota > Metazoa > Chordata > Actinopteri > Syngnathiformes > Fistulariidae > Fistularia > Fistularia commersonii. Next base: position 14,131,754 of record NC_141307.1, read on the forward strand.
TTCATTAATACATATACTTTGACATTTTACAAACTTTTCACTTTTCCTAGTATTTTTCACTTTGTCTACCATTTTATCAATACTTTATGATTTTCATATTTTTTTCCGATATTAGTTAACTTAGACATTTTATGGTTAAAATCTTCGTGAATACACGTACTGTGACACTTTACTAACTTTTCACTGTTCCTAATATTTTTCACATGGTCAATCATTTTTTCAATACTTTATGATTTTCACTTTCCTTTGAACGTAAGTGACCTTAGACATTTTCGGTCAAAATTTTCATGAATCCATATACTGTGACATTTTACTAACTTTTCACTTTTCCTAATATTTTTCACTTTGTCAATCTTTTTTTTAATACTTTTAGATTTTCACTTTCCTTTGAACGTAAGTGACCTTACACATTTTTGGTCAAAATTTTCATGAATACATATACTGTGACATTTTACTAACTTTTCACTTTTCCTAATATTTTTCACTTTGTCAATCATTTTTTCAATACTTTAAGATTTTCATATTTTTTCCGATATTAGTTAACTTAGACATTTTTGGTTAAAATTTTCATGAATACACGTACTGTGAAACTTTACTAACTTTTCCCTTTTCCTAATATTTTACACTTTGTCAATCATTTTGTCAATAATTTATGATTTTCACATTTTTTTGAACGTTAGTGACCTTTGACATATTTGGTCAAAATTTTCATGAATTCATGTACTTTGATATTTTACTAATTTTTCACTTTTCCCAATATTTTTCACTTTGTCAACCATTTTTTCAATACTTTATGATTTTCACATTTTTTTGAACGTTAGTGACCTTAGACATTTTTGGTCAAAATTTTCATAAATACATGTACTGTGACATTTTACAAACTTTTCACTTTTCCTAATAGTTTTCACTTTGTCAGCATTTTTTTCAATACTATATGATTTTCACATTTTTTCGAACGTGAGTGACCTTTGACATATTTGGTCAAAATTCTCATGAATTCATGTACTTTGATATTTTACTAATTTTTCACTTTTCCCAATATTTTTCACTTTGTCAACCATTTTTTCAATACTTTGTGATTTTCACATTTTTTTAAACGTTAGTGACCTTAGACATTTTTGGTCAAATTTTCATGAATACATATACTCTGACATTTTACTAACTTTTCACTTTTCCTAATATTTTTCACTTTGTCAACCATTTTTTCAATACTTTATGATTTTCACATTCTTTTGAACGAAAGTGACCTTTGACATTTTTGGTCAAAACTTTCATGAATACATGTACTGTGACATTTTTTTCACTTTTCCCAATATTTTTCACTTTGTCAGCATTTTTTTCAATACTTTATGATTTTCACATTTTTTCGAACGTTAGTGACCTTAGACATTTTCTGTCAAAATTTCAGGAATACATATACTCTGACATGTTACTAACTTTTCACATTTGATTAACATCTGGAAGCATCTGGAAGTCTGCTTGAGGCCGGCTCTCAGCAGTTACTGTCCGGACTCTGCATTCCTGGCTAATTCCATTCAGTACAAGTCATCGGAGTAAGCTAATGACAAAAAAAATGTACAAAGTTGTATTGTGCAATATAGGTTGATGCAGTACTGCGAGGAACACCAGCATATACTGTACATATAAAAATGATTCTCAATATAATTGTTTTATGATTTTCACATTTTTTCTAACGTTAGTGACCTTTGACTTTTTTTGGTCAAAATTTTCATGAATACATGTACCGTGATATTTTACTAATTTTTCACTTTTCCCAATATGTTTCACTTTGTCAGCAATTTTTTCAATACTTTATGATTTTCACATTTTTTTGAACGTTACTGACCTTAGACATTTTTGGTCAAATTTTCCTTAATACATTTACTTTGACATTTTACAAACTTTTCACTTTTCCTAATATTTTTCACTTTGTCAACCATTTTTTCAATACTATATGATTTTCACATTTTTTTGAACGTTAGTGACCTTTGACATTTTTGGTCAAAATTTTCATTAATACATATACTTTGACATTTTACAAACTTTTCACTTTTCCTAATAGTTTTCACTTTGTCAGCATTTTTTTCAATACTTTATGATTTTCACATTTTTTCGAACGTTAGTGACCTTAGACATTTTCTGTCAAAATTTCATGAATACATATACTCTGACATGTTACTAACTTTTCACATTTGATTAGCATCTGGAAGCATCTGGAAGTCTGCTTGAGGCCGGCTCTCAGCAGTTACTGTCCGGACTCTGCATCCCTGGCTAATTCCATTCAGTACAAGTCATCGGAGTAAGGTAATGACAAAAAAAATGTACAAAGTTGTATTGTGCAATATAGGTTGATGCAGTACTGCGAGGAACACCAGCATATACTGTACATATAAAAATGATTCTCAATATAATTGCTTTATGATTTTCACATTTTTTCTAACGTTAGTGACCTTTGACTTTTTTGGTCAAAATTTTCATGAATACATGTACTGTGATATTTTACTAATTTTTCACTTTTCCTAATATTTTTCACTTTGTCAACCATTTTTTCAATACTATATGATTTTCACATTTTTTTGAACGTTAGTGACCTTTGACATTTTTGGTCAAAATTTTCATTAATACATATACTTTGACATTTTACAAACTTTTCACTTTTCCTAGTATTTTTCACTTTGTCTACCATTTTATCAATACTTTATGATTTTCATATTTTTTTCCGATATTAGTTAACTTAGACATTTTATGGTTAAAATCTTCGTGAATACACGTACTGTGACACTTTACTAACTTTTCACTGTTCCTAATATTTTTCACATGGTCAATCATTTTTTCAATACTTTATGATTTTCACATTTTTTTGAACGTTAGTGACCTTAGACATTTTTGGTCAAAATTTTCATAAATACATGTACTGTGACATTTTACAAACTTTTCACTTTTCCTAATAGTTTTCACTTTGTCAGCATTTTTTTCAATACTATATGATTTTCACATTTTTTCGAACGTTAGTGACCTTTGACATATTTGGTCAAAATTTTCATGAATTCATGTACTTTGATATTTTACTAATTTTTCACTTTTCCCAATATTTTTCACTTTTTCAACCATTTTTTCAATACTTTATGATTTTCACATTTTTTGAACGTTAGTGACCTTAGACATTTTTGGTCAAATTTTCATGAATACATATACTCTGACATGTTACTAACTTTTCACATTTGATTAACATCTGGAAGCATCTGGAAGTCTGCTTGAGGCCGGCTCTCAGCAGTTACTGTCCGGACTCTGCATCCCTGGCTAATTCCATTCAGTACAAGTCATCGGAGTAAGCTAATGACAAAAAAAATGTACAAAGTTGTATTGTGCAATATAGGTTGATGCAGTACTGCGAGGAACACCAGCATATACTGTACATATAAAAATGATTCTCAATATAATTGTTTTATGATTTTAACATTTTTTCTAACGTTAATGACCTTTGACTTTTTTGGTCAAAATTTTAATGAATACATGTACTGTGATATTTTACTAATTTTTCACTTTTCCCAATATGTTTCACTTTGTCAGCAATTTTTTCAATACTTTATGATTTTCACATTTTTTTGAACGTTACTGACCTTAGACATTTTTGGTCAAAATTTTCCTTAATACATTTACTTTGACATTTTACAAACTTTTCACTTTTCCTAATATTTTTCACTTTGTCAACCATTTTTTCAATACTATATGATTTTCACATTTTTTTGAACGTTAGTGACCTTTGACATTTTTGGTCAAAATTTTCATTAATACATATACTTTGACATTTTACAAACTTTTCACTTTTCCTAGTATTTTTCACTTTGTCTACCATTTTATCAATACTTTATGATTTTCATATTTTTTTCCGATATTAGTTAACTTAGACATTTTATGGTTAAAATCTTCGTGAATACACGTACTGTGACACTTTACTAACTTTTCACTGTTCCTAATATTTTTCACATGGTCAATCATTTTTTCAATACTTTATGATTTTCACTTTCCTTTGAACATAAGTGACCTTTAGACATTTTTGGTCAAAATTTTCATGAATCCATATACTGTGACATTTTACTAACTTTTCACTTTTCCTAATAGATTTAACTTTGTCAATCATTTTTTTAATACTTTTAGATTTTCACTTTCCTTTGAACGTAAGTGACCTTACACATTTTTGGTCAAAATTTTCATGAATACATATACTGTGACATTTTACTAACTTTTCACTTTTCCTAATATTTTTCACTTTGTCAATCATTTTTTCAATACTTTAAGATTTTCATATTTTTTCCGATATTAGTTAACTTAGACATTTTTGGTTAAAATTTTCATGAATACACGTAATGTGAAACTTTACTAACTTTTCCCTTTTCCTAATATTTTACACTTTGTCAATCATTTTTTCAATAATTTATGATTTTCACATTTTTTTGAACGTTAGTGACCTTAGACATTTTTGGTCAAAATTTTCATAAATACATGTACTGTGACATTTTACAAACTTTTCACTTTTCCTAATAGTTTTCACTTTGTCAGCATTTTTTTCAATACTATATGATTTTCACATTTTTTCGAACGTTAGTGACCTTTGACATATTTGGTCAAAATTTTCATGAATTCATATACTTTGATATTTTACTAATTTTTCACTTTTCCCAATATTTTTCACTTTGTCAACCATTTTTTCAATACTTTATGATTTTCACATTTTTTGAACGTTAGTGACCTTTGACATTTTTGGTCAAAACTTTCATGAATACATGTACTGTGACATTTTTTTCACTTTTCCCAATATTTTTCACTTTGTCAGCATTTTTTTCAATACTTTATGATTTTCACATTTTTTCGAACGTTAGTGACCTTAGACATTTTCTGTCAAAATTTCATGAATACATATACTCTGACATGTTACTAACTTTTCACATTTGATTAACATCTGGAAGCATCTGGAAGTCTGCTTGAGGCCGGCTCTCAGCAGTTACTGTCCGGACTCTGCATCCCTGGCTAATTCCATTCAGTACAAGTCATCGGAGTAAGCTAATGACAAAAAAAATGTACAAAGTTGTATTGTGCAATATAGGTTGATGCAGTACTGCGAGGAACACCAGCATATACTGTACATATAAAAATGATTCTCAATATAATTGTTTTATGATTTTCACATTTTTTCTAACGTTAGTGACCTTTGACTTTTTTGGTCAAAATTTTCATGAATACATGTACTGTGATATTTTACTAATTTTTCACTTTTCCCAATTTGTTTCACTTTGTCAGCAATTTTTTCAATACTTTATGATTTCCACATTTTTTTGAACGTTACTGACCTTAGACATTTTTGGTCAAAATTTTCCTTAATACATTTACTTTGACATTTTACAAACTTTTCACTTTTCCTAATATTTTTCACTTTGTCAACCATTTTTTCAATACTATATGATTTTCACATTTTTTTGAACGTTAGTGACCTTTGACAGTTTTGGTCAAAATTTTCATTAATACATACACTTTGACATTTTACAAACTTTTCACTTTTCCTAGTAGTTTTCACTTTGTCTACCATTTTATCAATACTTTATGATTTTCATATTTTTTTCCGATATTAGTTAACTTAGACATTTTATGGTTAAAATCTTCGTGAATACACGTACTGTGACACTTTACTAACTTTTCACTGTTCCTAATATTTTTCACATGGTCAATCATTTTTTCAATACTTTATGATTTTCACTTTCCTTTGAACGTAAGTGACCTTAGACATTTTCGGTCAAAATTTTCATGAATCCATATACTGTGACATTTTACTAACTTTTCACTTTTCCTAATATTTTTCACTTTGTCAATCTTTTTTTTAATACTTTTAGATTTTCACTTTCCTTTGAACGTAAGTGACCTTACACATTTTTGGTCAAAATTTTCATGAATACATGTACTGTGACATTTTACTAACTTTTCACTTTTCCTAATATTTTTCACTTTCTCAATCATTTTTTCAATACTTTAAGATTTTCATATTTTTTCCGATATTAGTTAACTTAGACATTTTTGGTTAAAATTTTCATGAATACACGTACTGTGAAACTTTACTAACTTTTCCCTTTTCCTAATATTTTACACTTTGTCAATCATTTTTTCAATAATTTATGATTTTCACATTTTTTTGAACGTTAGTGACCTTAGACATTTTACAAACTTTTCACTTTTCCTAATAGTTTTCACTTTGTCAGCATTTTTTTCAATACTATATGATTTTCACATTTTTTTCGAACGTTAGTGACCTTTGACATATTTGGTCAAAATTTTCATGAATTCATGTACTTTGATATTTTACTAATTTTTCACTTTTCCCAATATTTTTCACTTTGTCAACCATTTTTTCAATACTTTATGATTTTCACATTTTTTTTGAACGTTAGTGACCTCAGACATTTTTGGTCAAAATTTTCATAAATACATGTACCGTGACATTTTACAAACTTTTCACTTTTCCTAATAGTTTTCACTTTGTCAGCATTTTTTTCAATACTATATGATTTTCACATTTTTTCGAACGTTAGTGACCTTTGACATATTTGGTCAAAATTTTCATGAATTCATGTACTTTGATATTTTACTAATTTTTCACTTTTCCCAATATTTTTCACTTTGTCAACCATTTTTTCAATACTTTATGATTTTCACATTTTTTGAACGTTAGTGACCTTAGACATTTTTGGTCAAATTTTCATGAATACGTATACTCTGACATGTTACTAACTTTTCACTTTTCCTAATATTTTTCACTTTGTCAACCATTTTTTCAATACTTTATGATTTTCACATTCTTTTGAACGAAAGTGACCTTTGACATTTTTGGTCAAAACTTTCATGAATACATGTACTGTGACATTTTTTTCACTTTTCCCAATATTTTTCACTTTGTCAGCATTTTTTTCAATACTTTATGATTTTCACATTTTTTCGAACGTTAGTGACCTTAGACATTTTCTGTCAAAATTTCATGAATACATATACTCTGACATGTTACTAACTTTTCACATTTGATTAACATCTGGAAGCATCTGGAAGTCTGCTTGAGGCCGGCTCTCAGCAGTTACTGTCCGGACTCTGCATCCCTGGCTAATTCCATTCAGTACAAGTCATCGGAGTAAGCTAATGACAAAAAAAATGTACAAAGTTGTATTGTGCAATATAGGTTGATGCAGTACTGCGAGGAACACCAGCATATACTGTACATATAAAAATGATTCTCAATATAATTGCTTTATGATTTTCACATTTTTTCTAACGTTAGTGACCTTTGACTTTTTTGGTCAAAATTTTCATGAATACATGTACTGTGATATTTTACTAATTTTTCACTTTTCCTAATATTTTTCACTTTGTCAACCATTTTTTCAATACTATATGATTTTCACATTTTTTTGAACGTTAGTGACCTTTGACATTTTTGGTCAAAATTTTCATTAATACATATACTTTGACATTTTACAAACTTTTCACTTTTCCTAGTATTTTTCACTTTGTCTACCATTTTATCAATACTTTATGATTTTCATATTTTTTTCCGATATTAGTTAACTTAGACATTTTATGGTTAAAATCTTCGTGAATACACGTACTGTGACACTTTACTAACTTTTCACTGTTCCTAATATTTTTCACATGGTCAATCATTTTTTCAATACTTTATGATTTTCACTTTCCTTTGAACGTAAGTGACCTTAGACATTTTCGGTCAAAATTTTCATGAATCCATATACTGTGACATTTTACTAACTTTTCACTTTTCCTAATATTTTTCACTTTGTCAATCTTTTTTTTAATACTTTTAGATTTTCACTTTCCTTTGAACGTAAGTGACCTTACACATTTTTGGTCAAAATTTTCATGAATACATGTACTGTGACATTTTACTAACTTTTCACTTTTCCTAATATTTTTCACTTTGTCAATCATTTTTTCAATACTTTAAGATTTTCATATTTTTTCCGATATTAGTTAACTTAGACATTTTTGGTTAAAATTTTCATGAATACACGTACTGTGAAACTTTACTAACTTTTCCCTTTTCCTAATATTTTACACTTTGTCAATCATTTTTTCAATAATTTATGATTTTCACATTTTTTTGAACGTTAGTGACCTTAGACATTTTTGGTCAAAATTTTCATAAATACATGTACTGTGACATTTTACAAACTTTTCACTTTTTCTAATAGTTTTCACTTTGTCAGCATTTTTTTCAATACTATATGATTTTCACATTTTTTCGAACGTTAGTGACCTTTGACATATTTGGTCAAAATTTTCATGAATTCATGTACTTTGATATTTTACTAATTTTTCACTTTTCCCAATATTTTTCACTTTGTCAACCATTTTTTCAATACTTTATGATTTTCACATTTTTTTTGAACGTTTGTGACCTTAGACATATTTGGTCAAAATTTTCATGAATTCATGTACTGTGATATTTTACTAATTTTTCACTTTTCCCAATATTTTTCACTTTTTCAACCATTTTTTCAATACTTTATGATTTTCACATTTTTTGAACGTTAGTGACCTTAGACATTTTTGGTCAAATTTTCATGAATACATATACTCTGACATGTTACTAACTTTTCACTTTTCCTAATATTTTTCACTTTGTCAACCATTTTTTCAATACTTTATGATTTTCACATTCTTTTGAACGAAAGTGACCTTTGACATTTTTGGTCAAAACTTTCATGAATACATGTACTGTGACATTTTTTTCACTTTTCCCAATATTTTTCACTTTGTCAGCATTTTTTTCAATACTTTATGATTTTCACATTTTTTCGAACGTTAGTGACCTTAGACATTTTCTGTCAAAATTTCATGAATACATATACTCTGACATGTTACTAACTTTTCACATTTGATTAGCATCTGGAAGCATCTGGAAGTCTGCTTGAGGCCGGCTCTCAGCAGTTACTTTCCGGACTCTGCATCCCTGGCTAATTCCATTCAGTACAAGTCATCGGAGTAAGGTAATGACAAAAAAAATGTACAAAGTTGTATTGTGCAATATAGGTTGATGCAGTACTGCGAGGAACACCAGCATATACTGTACATATAAAAATGATTCTTAATATAATTGTTTTATGATTTTCACATTTTTTCTAACGTTAGTGACCTTTGACTTTTTTGGTCAAAATTTTCATGAATACATGTACTGTGATATTTTACTAATTTTTCACTTTTCCCAATATGTTTCACTTTGTCAGCAATTTTTTCAATACTTTATGATTTTCACATTTTTTTGAACGTTACTGACCTTAGACATTTTTGGTCAAAATTTTCCTTAATACATTTACTTTGACATTTTACAAACTTTTCACTTTTCCTAATATTTTTCACTTTGTCAACCATTTTTTCAATACTATATGATTTTCACATTTTTTTGAACGTTAGTGACCTTTGACAGTTTTGGTCAAAATTTTCATTAATACATACACTTTGACATTTTACAAACTTTTCACTTTTCCTAGTAGTTTTCACTTTGTCTACCATTTTATCAATACTTTATGATTTTCATATTTTTTTCCGATATTAGTTAACTTAGACATTTTATGGTTAAAATCTTCGTGAATACACGTACTGTGACACTTTACTAACTTTTCACTGTTCCTAATATTTTTCACATGGTCAATCATTTTTTCAATACTTTATGATTTTCACTTTCCTTTGAACGTAAGTGACCTTAGACATTTTCGGTCAAAATTTTCATGAATCCATATACTGTGACATTTTACTAACTTTTCACTTTTCCTAATATTTTTCACTTTGTCAATCTTTTTTTTAATACTTTTAGATTTTCACTTTCCTTTGAACGTAAGTGACCTTACACATTTTTGGTCAAAATTTTCATGAATACATGTACTGTGACATTTTACTAACTTTTCACTTTTCCTAATATTTTTCACTTTCTCAATCATTTTTTCAATACTTTAAGATTTTCATATTTTTTCCGATATGAGTTAACTTAGACATTTTTGGTTAAAATTTTCATGAATACACGTACTGTGAAACTTTACTAACTTTTCCCTTTTCCTAATATTTTACACTTTGTCAATCATTTTTTCATTAATTTATGATTTTCACATTTTTTTGAACGTTAGTGACCTTAGACATTTTTGGTCAAAATTTTCATAAATACATGTACTGTGACATTTTACAAACTTTTCACTTTTCCTAATAGTTTTCACTTTGTCAGCATTTTTTTCAATACTATATGATTTTCACATTTTTTCGAACGTTAGTGACCTTTGACATATTTGGTCAAAATTTTCATGAATTCATGTACTTTGATATTTTACTAATTTTTCACTTTTCCCAATATTTTTCACTTTGTCAACCATTTTTTCAATACTTTATGATTTTCACATTTTTTTTGAACGTTAGTGACCTCAGACATTTTTGGTCAAAATTTTCATAAATACATGTACTGTGACATTTTACAAACTTTTCACTTTTCCTAATAGTTTTCACTTTGTCAGCATTTTTTTCAATACTATATGATTTTCACATTTTTTCGAACGTTAGTGACCTTTGACATATTTGGTCAAAATTTTCATGAATTCATGTACTTTGATATTTTACTAATTTTTCACTTTTCCCAATATTTTTCACTTTTTCAACCATTTTTTCAATACTTTATGATTTTCACATTTTTTGAACGTTAGTGACCTTAGACATTTTTGGTCAAATTTTCATGAATACATATACTCTGACATGTTACTAACTTTTCACTTTTCCTAATATTTTTCACTTTGTCAACCATTTTTTCAATACTTTATGATTTTCACATTCTTTTGAACGAAAGTGACCTTTGACATTTTTGGTCAAAACTTTCATGAATACATGTACTGTGACATTTTTTTCACTTTTCCCAATATTTTTCACTTCGTCAGCATTTTTTTCAATACTTTATAATTTTCACATTTTTTCGAACGTTAGTGACCTTAGACATTTTCTGTCAAAATTTCAGGAATACATATACTCTGACATGTTACTAACTTTTCACATTTGATTAACATCTGGAAGCATCTGGAAGTCTGCTTGAGGCCGGCTCTCAGCAGTTACTGTCCGGACTCTGCATCCCTGGCTAATTCCATTCAGTACAAGTCATCGGAGTAAGCTAATGACAAAAAAAATGTACAAAGTTGTATTGTGCAATATAGGTTGATGCAGTACTGCGAGGAACACCAGCATATACTGTACATATAAAAATGATTCTCAATATAATTGTTTTATGATTTTCACATTTTTTCTAACGTTAGTGACCTTTGACTTTTTTGGTCAAAATTTTAATGAATACATGTACTGTGATATTTTACTAATTTTTCACTTTTCCCAATATGTTTCACTTTGTCAGCAATTTTTTCAATACTTTATGATTTTCACATTTTTTTGAACGTTACTGACCTTAGACATTTTTGGTCAAAATTTTCCTTAATACATTTACTTTGACATTTTACAAACTTTTCACTTTTCCTAATATTTTTCACTTTGTCAACCATTTTTTCAATACTATATGATTTTCACATTTTTTTGAACGTTAGTGACCTTTGACATTTTTGGTCAAAACTTTCATTAATACATACACTTTGACATTTTACAAACTTTTCACTTTTCCTAGTAGTTTTCACTTTGTCTACCATTTTATCAATACTTTATGATTTTCATATTTTTTTCCGATATTAGTTAACTTAGACATTTTATGGTTAAAATCTTCGTGAATACACGTACTGTGACACTTTACTAACTTTTCACTGTTCCTAATATTTTTCACATGGTCAATCATTTTTTCAATACTTTATGATTTTCACTTTCCTTTGAACGTAAGTGATCTTAGACATTTTCGGTCAAAATTTTCATGAATCCATATACTGTGACATTTTACTAACTTTTCACTTTTCCTAATATTTTTCACTTTCTCAATCATTTTTTCAATACTTTAAGATTTTCATATTTTTTCCGATATTAGTTAACTTAGACATTTTTGGTTAAAATTTTCATGAATACACGTACTGTGAAACTTTACTAACTTTTCCCTTTTCCTAATATTTTACACTTTGTCAATCATTTTTTCAATAATTCATGATTTTCACATTTTTTTGAACGTTAGTGACCTTAGACATTTTTGGTCAAAATTTTCATAAATACATGTACTGTGACATTTTACAAACTTTTCACTTTTCCTAATAGTTTTCACTTTGTCAGCATTTTTTTCAATACTATATGATTTTCACATTTTTTCGAACGTTAGTGACCTTTGACATATTTGGTCAAAATTTTCATGAATTCATGTACTTTGATATTTTACTAATTTTTCACTTTTCCCAATATTTTTCACTTTTTCAACCATTTTTTTAATACTTTATGATTTTCACATTTTTTGAACGTTAGTGACCTTAGACATTTTTGGTCAAATTTTCATGAATACATATACTCTGACATGTTACTAACTTTTCACTTTTCCTAATATTTTTCACTTTGTCAACCATTTTTTCAATACTTTATGATTTTCACATTCTTTTGAACGAAAGTGACCTTTGACATTTTTGGTCAAAACTTTCATGAATACATGTACTGTGACATTTTTTTCACTTTTCCCAATATTTTTCACTTTGTCAGCATTTTTTTCAATACTATATGATTTTCACATTTTTTCGAACGTTAGTGACCTTTGACATATTTGGTCAAAATTTTCATGAATTCATGTACTTTGATATTTTACTAATTTTTCACTTTTCCCAAAATTTTTCACTTTGTCAACCATTTTTTCAATACTTTATGATTTTCACATTTTTTTTGAACGTTAGTGACCTCAGACATTTTTGGTCAAAATTTTCATAAATACATGTACTGTGACATTTTACAAACTTTTCACTTTTCCTAATAGTTTTCACTTTGTCAGCATTTTTTTCAATACTATATGATTTTCACATTTTTTCGAACGTTAGTGACCTTTGACATATTTGGTCAAAATTTTCATGAATTCATGTACTTTGATATTTTACTAATTTTTCACTTTTCCCAATATTTTTCACTTTTTCAACCATTTTTTCAATACTTTATGATTTTCACATTTTTTGAACGTTAGTGACCTTAGACATTTTTGGTCAAATTTTCATGAATACATATACTCTGACATGTTACTAACTTTTCACTTTTCCTAATATTTTTCACTTTGTCAACCATTTTTTCAATACTTTATGATTTTCACATTCTTTTGAACGAAAGTGACCTTTGACATTTTTGGTCAAAACTTTCATGAATACATGTACTGTGACATTTTTTTCACTTTTCCCAATATTTTTCACTTTGTCAGCATTTTTTTCAATACTTTATGATTTTCACATTTTTTCGAACGTTAGTGACCTTAGACATTTTCTGTCAAAATTTCATGAATACATATACTCTGACATGTTACTAACTTTTCACATTTGATTAGCATCTGGAAGTCTGCTTGAGGCCGGCTCTCAGCAGTTACTGTCCGGACTCTGCATCCCTGGCTAATTCCATTCAGTACAAGTCATCAGAGTAAGCTAATGACAAAAAAAATGTACAAAGTTGTATTGTGCAATATAGGTTGATGCAGTACTGCGAGGAACACCAGCATATACTGTACATATAAAAATGATTCTCAATATAATTGTTTTATGATTTTCACATTTTTTCTAACGTTAGTGACCTTTGACTTTTTTGGTCAAAATTTTCATGAATACATGTACTGTGATATTTTACTAATTTTTCACTTTTCCCAATATGTTTCACTTTGTCAGCAATTTTTTCAATACTTTATGATTTTCACATTTTTTTGAACGTTACTGACCTTAGACATTTTTGGTCAAAATTTTCCTTAATACATTTACTTTGACATTTTACAAACTTTTCACTTTTCCTAATATTTTTCACTTTGTCAACCATTTTTTCAATACTATATGATTTTCACATTTTTTTGAACGTTAGTGACCTTTGACATTTTTGGTCAAAATTTTCATTAATACATATACTTTGACATTTTACAAACTTTTCACTTTTCCTAGTATTTTTCACTTTGTCTACCATTTTATCAATACTTTATGATTTTCATATTTTTTTCCGATATTAGTTAACTTAGACATTTTATGGTTAAAATCTTCGTGAATACACGTACTGTGACACTTTACTAACTTTTCACTGTTCCTAATATTTTTCACATGGTCAATCATTTTTTCAATACTATATGATTTTCACTTTCCTTTGAACGTAAGTGACCTTAGACATTTTCGGTCAAAATTTTCATGAATCCATATACTGTGACATTTTACTAACTTTTCACTTTTCCTAATATTTTTCACTTTGTCAATCATTTTTTTAATACTTTTAGATTTTCACTTTCCTTTGAACGTAAGTGACCTTACACATTTTTGGTCAAAATTTTCATGAATACATATACTGTGACATTTTACTAACTTTTCACTTTTCCTAATATTTTTCACTTTGTCAATCCTTTTTTCCATTCTTTAAGATTTTCATATTTTTCCGATATTAGTTAACTTAGACATTTTTGGTTAAAATTTTCATGAATACACGTACTGTGAAACTTTACTAACTTTTCCCTTTTCCTAATATTTTTCACTTTGTCAGCATTTTTTTCAATACTTTATGATTTTCACATTTTTTTGAACATTAGTGACCTTAGACATTTTTGGTCAAAATTTTCATAAATACATGTACTGTGACATTTTACAAACTTTTCACTTTTCCTAATAGTTTTCACTTTGTCAGCATTTTTTTCAATACTATATGATTTTCACATTTTTTCGAACGTTAGTGACCTTTGACATATTTGGTCAAAATTTTCATGAATTCATATACTTTGATATTTTACTAATTTTTCACTTTTCCCAAAATTTTTCACTTTGTCAACCATTTTTTCAATACTTTATGATTTTCACATTTTTTGAACGTTAGTGACCTTAGACATTTTTGGTCAAATTTTCATGAATACATATACTCTGACATGTTACTAACTTTTCACTTTTCCTAATATTTTTCACTTTGTCAACCATTTTTTCAATACTTTATGATTTTCACATTCTTTTGAACGAAAGTGACCTCAGACATTTTCGGTCAAAATTTCATTCACATATGTAATCTGACATTTTACTAACTTTTAACTTTCCCAATATTTTTCACTTTGTCAACCATTTTTTCAAAACTTTATGATTTTCAAATTTTTTTGAACGTTAGTGACCTTAGACATTTTTGGCCAAAATTTTCATGAATAAATATACTGTGACATTTTACCAACTTTTCACTTTTCCTAATATTTTTCACTTTGTCAACCATTTTTTCAATACTTTATGATTTTCACATTTTTTCGAACGTTAGTGAACTTAGACATTTTCTGTCAAAATTTCATGAATACATATACTCTGACATGTTACTAACTTTTCACATTTAATTAACATCTGGAAGCATCTGGAAGTCTGCTTGAGGCCGGCTCTCAGCAGTTACTGTCCGGACTCTGCATCCCTGGTTAATTCCATTCAGTACAAGTCATCGGAGTTAGCTAATGACAAAAAAAATGTACAAAGTTGTATTGTGCAATATAGGTTGATGCAGTACTGCGAGGAACACCAGCATATACTGTACATATAAAAATGATTCTCAATATAATTGTTTTATGATTTTCACATTTTTTCTAACGTTAGTGACCTTTGACTTTTTTGGTCAAAATTTTCATGAATACATGTACTGTGATATTTTACTAATTTTTCACTTTTCCCAATATGTTTCACTTTGTCAGCAATTTTTTCAATACTTTATGATTTTCACATTTTTTTGAACGTTACTGACCTTAGACATTTTTGGTCAAAATTTTCCTTAATACATTTACTTTGACATTTTACAAACTTTTCACCTTTCCTAATATTTTTCACTTTGTCAACCATTTTTTCAATACTATATGATTTTCACATTTTTTTGAACGTTAGTGACCTTTGACATTTTTGGTCAAAATTTTCATTAATACATATACTTTGACATTTTACAAACTTTTCACTTTTCCTAGTATTTTTCACTTTGTCTACCATTTTATCAATACTTTATGATTTTCAGATATTTTTCCGATATTAGTTAACTTAGACATTTTATGGTTAAAATCTTCGTGAATACACGTACTGTGACACTTTACTAACTTTTCACTGTTCCTAATATTTTTCACATGGTCAATCATTTTTTCAATACTTTATGATTTTCACTTTGCTTTGAACGTAAGTGACCTTAGACATTTTCGGTCAAAATTTTCATGAATCCATATACTGTGACATTTTACTAACTTTTCACTTTTCCTAATATTTTTCACTTTGTCAACCATTTTTTCAAAACTTTATGATTTTCAAATTTTTTTGAACGTTAGTGACCTCAGACATTTTTGGTCAAAATTTTCATGAATAAATATACTGTGACATTTTACTAACTTTTCACTTTTCCTAATATTTTTCACTTTGTCAATCATTTTTTTAATACTTTTAGATTTTCACTTTCCTTTGAACGTAAGTGACCTTACACATTTTTGGTCAAAATTTTCATGAATACATATACTGTGACATTTTACTAACTTTTCACTTTTCCTAATATTTTTCACTTTGTCAACCATTTTTTCAAAACTTTATGATTTTCAAATTTTTTGAACGTTAGTGACCTTAGACATTTTTGGTCAAAATTTTCATGAATAAATATACTGTGACATTTTACTAACTTTTCACTTTTTCTAATATTTTTCACTTTGTCAACCATTTTTTCAATACTTTATGATTTTCACATTTTTTCGAACGTTAGTGACCTTAGACATTTTCTGTCAAAATTTCATGAATACATATACTCTGACATGTTACTAACTTTTCACATTTAATTAACATCTGGAAGCATCTGGAAGTCTGCTTGAGGCCGGCTCTCAGCAGTTACTGTCTGGACTCTGCATCCCTGGCTAATTCCATTCAGTACAAGTCATCGGAGTAAGCTAATGACAAAAAAAATGTGCAAAGTTGTATTGTGCAATATAGGTTGATGCAGTACTGCGAGGAACACCAGCATATACTGTACATATAAAAATGATTCTCAATATAATTGTTTTATGATTTTCACATTTTTTCTAACGTTAGTGACCTTTGACTTTTTTGGTCAAAATTTTCATGAATACATGTACTGTGATATTTTACTAATTTTTCACTTTTCCCAATATGTTTCACTTTGTCAGCAATTTTTTCAATACTTTATGATTTTCACATTTTTTTGAACGTTACTGACCTTAGACATTTTTGGTCAAAATTTTCCTTAATACATTTACTTTGACATTTTACAAACTTTTCACTTTTCCTAATATTTTTCACTTTGTCAACCATTTTTTCAATACTATATGATTTTCACATTTTTTTGAACGTTAGTGACCTTTGACATTTTTGGTCAAAATTTTCATTAATACATATACTTTGACATTTTACAAACTTTTCACTTTTCCTAGTATTTTTCACTTTGTCTACCATTTTATCAATACTTTATGATTTTCATATTTTTTTCCGATATTAGTTAACTTAGACATTTTATGGTTAAAATCTTCGTGAATACACGTACTGTGACACTTTACTAACTTTTCACTGTTCCTAATATTTTTCACATGGTCAATCATTTTTTCAATACTATATGATTTTCACTTTCCTTTGAACGTAAGTGACCTTAGACATTTTCGGTCAAAATTTTCATGAATCCATATACTGTGACATTTTACTAACTTTTCACTTTTCCTAATATTTTTCACTTTGTCAATCATTTTTTTAATACTTTTAGATTTTCACTTTCCTTTGAACGTAAGTGACCTTACACATTTTTGGTCAAAATTTTCATGAATACATATACTGTGACATTTTACTAACTTTTCACTTTTCCTAATATTTTTCACTTTGTCAATCCTTTTTTCCATTCTTTAAGATTTTCAAATTTTTCCGATATTAGTTAACTTAGACATTTTTGGTTAAAATTTTCATGAATACACGTACTGTGAAACTTTACTAACTTTTCCCTTTTCCTAATATTTTTCACTTTGTCAGCATTTTTTTCAATACTTTATGATTTTCACATTTTTTTGAACATTAGTGACCTTAGACATTTTTGGTCAAAATTTTCATAAATACATGTACTGTGACATTTTACAAACTTTTCACTTTTCCTAATAGTTTTCACTTTGTCAGCATTTTTTTCAATACTATATGATTTTCACATTTTTTCGAACGTTAGTGACCTTTGACATATTTGGTCAAAATTTTCATGAATTCATATACTTTGATATTTTACTAATTTTTCACTTTTCCCAAAATTTTTCACTTTGTCAACCATTTTTTCAATACTTTATGATTTTCACATTTTTTGAACGTTAGTGACCTTAGACATTTTTGGTCAAATTTTCATGAATACATATACTCTGACATGTTACTAACTTTTCACTTTTCCTAATATTTTTCACTTTGTCAACCATTTTTTCAATACTTTATGATTTTCACATTCTTTTGAACGAAAGTGACCTCAGACATTTTTGGTCAAAATTTCATTCACATATGTACTCTGACATTTTACTAACTTTTAACTTTCCCAATATTTTTCACTTTGTCAACCATTTTTTCAAAACTTTATGATTTTCAAATTTTTTTGAACGTTAGTGACCTTAGACATTTTTGGCCAAAATTTTCATGAATAAATATACTGTGACATTTTACCAACTTTTCACTTTTCCTAATATTTTTCACTTTGTCAACCATTTTTTCAATACTTTATGATTTTCACATTTTTTCGAACGTTAGTGACCTTAGACATTTTCTGTCAAAATTTCATGAATACATATACTCTGACATGTTACTAACTTTTCACATTTAATTAACATCTGGAAGCATCTGGAAGTCTGCTTGAGGCCGGCTCTCAGCAGTTACTGTCCGGACTCTGCATCCCTGGTTAATTCCATTCAGTACAAGTCATCGGAGTTAGCTAATGACAAAAAAAATGTACAAAGTTGTATTGTGCAATATAGGTTGATGCAGTACTGCGAGGAACACCAGCATATACTGTATATATAAAAATGATTCTCAATATAATTGTTTTATGATTTTCACATTTTTTCTAACGTTAGTGACCTTTGACTTTTTTGGTCAAAATTTTCATGAATACATGTACTGTGATATTTTACTAATTTTTCACTTTTCCCAATATGTTTCACTTTGTCAGCAATTTTTTCAATACTTTATGATTTTCACATTTTTTTGAACGTTACTGACCTTAGACATTTTTGGTCAAAATTTTCCTTAATACATTTACTTTGACATTTTACAAACTTTTCACCTTTCCTAATATTTTTCACTTTGTCAACCATTTTTTCAATACTATATGATTTTCACATTTTTTTGAACGTTAGTGACCTTTGACATTTTTGGTCAAAATTTTCATTAATACATATACTTTGACATTTTACAAACTTTTCACTTTTCCTAGTATTTTTCACTTTGTCTACCATTTTATCAATACTTTATGATTTTCAGATATTTTTCCGATATTAGTTAACTTAGACATTTTATGGTTAAAATCTTCGTGAATACACGTACTGTGACACTTTACTAACTTTTCACTGTTCCTAATATTTTTCACATGGTCAATCATTTTTTCAATACTTTATGATTTTCACTTTGCTTTGAACGTAAGTGACCTTAGACATTTTCGGTCAAAATTTTCATGAATCCATATACTGTGACATTTTACTAACTTTTCACTTTTCCTAATATTTTTCACTTTGTCAATCATTTTTTTAATACTTTTAGATTTTCACTTTCCTTTGAACGTAAGTGACCTTACACATTTTTGGTCAAAATGTTCATGAATACATATACTGTCACATTTTACTAACTTTTCACTTTTCCTAATATTTTTCACTTTGTCTACCATTTTATCAATACTTTATGTTTTTCAGATATTTTTCCGATATTAGTTAACTTAGACATTTTATGGTTAAAATCTTCGTGAATACACGTACTGTGACACTTTACTAACTTTTCACTGTTCCTAATATTTTTCACATGGTCAATCATTTTTTCAAAACTTTATGATTTTCACTTTGCTTTGAACGTAAGTGACCTTAGACATTTTCGGTCAAAATTTTCATGAATCCATATACTGTGACATTTTACTAACTTTTCACTTTTCCTAATAGTTTTCACTTTGTCAACCATTTTTTCAAAACTTTATGATTTTCAAATTTTTTTGAACGTTAGTGACCTCAGACATTTTTGGTCAAAATTTTCATGAATACATATACTTTGACATTTTCCTAATATTTTTCACTTTGTCAATCATTTTTTCAATACTTTATGATTTTCACATTTTTTGAACGTTAGTCAAAAGTCAACCATTTTTTCAATACTATATGATTTTCACATTTTTTGAACGTTAGTCAAAAGTCAACCATTTTTTCAATACTATATGATTTTCACATTTTTTGAACGTTCGTGACCTTAGACATTTTCGGTCAAAATTTTCATGAATACATATACTTTGACATTTTCCTAATATTTTTCACTTTGTCAATCATTTTTTCAATACTTTATGATTTTCACATTACTTTGAACGTAAGTGATCTTGGACATTTTTGGTCAAAATTTTCATGGACACATATACTGTGACATTTTACTAACTTTTCATTTGTCCCAATATTTTTCACTTTGTCAACCATTTTTTCAATACTATATGATTTTCACATTTTTTGAACATTCGTGACCTTAGACATTTTCGGTCAAAATTTCATGAACACATGTACTGTGACATTTCACTAACTTTTTACTTTTCATAATATTTTTCACTTTGTCCACCATTTTTTCAATACTTTATGATTTTCACATTTTTTGAACGTTTTCTGACCTTAGACAATTTCGCTCAAAATTTTCACGAATACATATACTGTGACATTTTACTAACTTTTCACTTTGTCAATCATTTTTTCAATATTTTATGATTTTCACTTTACTTTGAACGTAAGTGACCTTGGTCATTTTTGGTCAAAATTTTCATGGACACATGTAATTTGACATTTTACAAACTTTTCACTTTTCGTAATATTTTTCACTTTGTCAATCATTTTTTCAATACTTTATGATTTTCACTTTCTTTTGAACGTAAGTGACCTTATACATTTTTGGTCAAAAATTTCATGAACACATGTACTGTGACATTTCACTAACTTTTCACTTTTCCCAATATTTTTCACTTTGTAAACCATTTTTTCAATACTATATGATTTTCACATTTTTTGAACGTTTTCTGACCTTAGACAATTTCGCTCAAAATTTTCATGAATACATATACTGTGACATTTTACTAACTTTTCACTTTGTCAATCATTTTTTCAATATTTTATGATTTTCACTTTACTTTGAACGTAAGTGACCTTGGACATTTTTGGTCAAAATTTTCATTGACACATGTACTGTGACATTTTACAAACTTTTCACTTTTCCTAATATTTTTCACTTTGTCAACCATTTTTTCAATACTTTATGATTTTCACTTTCCTTTGAACGTAAGTGACCTTAGACATTTTTGGTCAAAATTTCATGAACACATTTACTGTGACATTTAACTACCTTTTCCCAATATTTTTCACTTTGTCAACAATTTTTTCAATACTTTATGATTTTCACATTTTTTGAACGTTAGTCAAAAGTCAACCATTTTTTCAATACTATATGATTTTCACATTTTTTGAACGTTCGTGACCTTAGACATTTTCGGTCAAAATTTTCATGAATACATATACTTTGACATTTTCCTAATATTTTTCACTTTGTCAATCATTTTTTCAATACTTTATGATTTTCACATTACTTTGAACGTAAGTGATCTTGGACATTTTTGGTCAAAATTTTCATTAAACACATATACTGTGACATTTTACTAACTTTTCATTTGTCCCAATATTTTTCACTTTGTCAACCATTTTTTCAATACTATATGATTTTCACATTTTTTGAACATTCGTGACCTTAGACATTTTCGGTCAAAATTTCATGAACACATGTACTGTGACATTTCACTAACTTTTTACTTTTCATAATATTTTTCACTTTGTCCACCATTTTTTCAATACTTTATGATTTTCACATTTTTTGAACGTTTTCTGACCTTAGACAATTTCGCTCAAAATTTTCATGAATACATATACTGTGACATTTTACTAACTTTTCACTTTGTCAATCATTTTTTCAATATTTTATGATTTTCACTTTACTTTGAACGTAAGTGACCTTGGTCATTTTTGGTCAAAATTTTCATGGACACATGTAATTTGACATTTTACAAACTTTTCACTTTTCGTAATATTTTTCACTTTGTCAATCATTTTTTCAATACTTTATGATTTTCACTTTCTTTTGAACGTAAGTGACCTTATACATTTTTGGTCAAAAATTTCATGAACACATGTACTGTGACATTTCACTAACTTTTCACTTTTCCCAATATTTTTCACTTTGTAAACCATTTTTTCAATACTATATGATTTTCACATTTTTTGAACGTTCGTGACCTTTGACATTTTCGCTCAAAATTTTCATGAATACATATGCTGTGACATTTTACTAACTTTTCACTTTGTCAATCATTTTTTCAATATTTTATGATTTTCACTTTACTTTGAACGTAAGTGACCTTGGTCATTTTTGGTCAAAATTTTCATGGACACATGTAATTTGACATTTTACAAACTTTTCACTTTTCGTAATATTTTTCACTTTGTCAATCATTTTTTCAATACTTTATGATTTTCACTTTCTTTTGAACGTAAGTGACCTTATACATTTTTGGTCAAAATTTTCATGAACACATGTACTGTGACATTTCACTAACTTTTTATTTTTCATAATATTTTTCACTTTGTCAACCATTTTTTCAATACTATATGATTTTCACATTTTTTGAACGTTCGTGACCTTAGACATTTTCGGTCAAAATTTCATGAACACATGTACTGTCTAACTTTTTACTTTTCGTAATATTTTTCACTTTGTCCACCATTTTTTCAATACTTTATGATTTTCACATTTTTTGAACGTTTTCTGACCTTAGACAATTTCGCTCAAAATTTTCATGAATACATATACTGTGACATTTTACTAACTTTTCACTTTGTCAATCATTTTTTCAATATTTTATGATTTTCACTTTACTTTGAACGTAAGTGACCTTGGACATTTTTGGTCAAAATTTTCATTGACACATGTACTGTGACATTTTACAAACTTTTCACTTTTCCTAATATTTTTCACTTTGTCAACCATTTTTTCAATACTTTATGATTTTCACTTTCCTTTGAACGTAAGTGACCTTAGACATTTTTGGTCAAAATTTCATGAACACATTTACTGTGACATTTAACTACCTTTTCCCAATATTTTTCACTTTGTCAACCATTTTTTCAATACTTTATGATTTTCACATTTTTTGAACGTTAGTGAAAAGTCAACCATTTTTTCAATACTATATGATTTTCACATTTTTTGAACGTTCGTGACCTTGGACATTTTCGGTCAAAATTTTCATGAATACATATACTTTGACATTTTCCTAATATTTTTCACTTTGTCAATCATTTTTTCAATACTTTATGATTTTCACTTTACTTTGAACGTAAGTGATCTTGGACATTTTTGGTCAAAATTTTCATGGACACATATACTGTGACATTTTACAAACTTTTCAGTTTTCCTAATATTTTTCACTTCGTCAACCATTTTTTTAATACTTTATGATTTTCATATTTTTTCCGATATTTGTTAACTCAGACATTTTTGGTTAAAATTTTCGTGAATCCACGTACTTTGACACTTTACTAACTTTTCACTTTTCCCAATATTTTTCACTTTTTCAACCATTTTTTCAATATTTTATGATTTTCACATTACTTTGAACGTAAGTGACCTTAGATATTTTTGGTCAAAAATTTCATGGACACATGTACTGTGAAATTTTACTAACTTTTCATTTTTCCCAATATTTTTCACTTCGTCAAACATTTTTTCAATACTTTATGATTTTCACTTTCCTTTGAACGTTCGTGACCTTAGACATTTTCGGTCAAA
Organism: Fistularia commersonii; assembly: GCF_037954325.1. Classification (NCBI taxonomy): domain Eukaryota; kingdom Metazoa; phylum Chordata; class Actinopteri; order Syngnathiformes; family Fistulariidae; genus Fistularia; species Fistularia commersonii. Next base: position 14,155,966 of record NC_141307.1, read on the forward strand.
ATTTTCATGGACACATGTACTGTGACATTTTACTAACTTTTCACTTTTCCTAATATTTTTCACTTTGTCAACCATTTTTTCAATACTTTATGATTTTCATATTTTTTCCGATATTAGTGACCTTGACATATTCGGTCAAAATTTTAATGAATACATATACTGTGACATTTTACTAGCTTTTCACTTTTCCTAACATTTTTCACTTTTTTGATCATTTTTTCAATACTTTGATTTTCACTTTCCTTTGAACGTAAGTGACCTTTGACATTTTTGGTCAAAATTTCATGAACACATGTACTGTGACATTTTAGTAACTTTTCACTTTTCATAATATTTTTCACTTTGTCAATCGTTTTTTCTATACTATATGATTTTCACATTTTTTTGAACGTTAGTGACCTTTGACATTTTTGGTCAAAATTTTCATTAACACATATACTTTGACATTTTACAAACTTTTCATTTTTCCTAATATTTTTTACTTTGTCAACCATTTTTTCAAAACTTCATGATTTTTACTTTACTTTGAACGTAAGTGACCTTGGACATTTTTGGTCAAAATTTTAATGAATACATATACTGTGACATTTTACTGAATTTTCACATTGTCAATCATTTTTTCAATATTTTATGATTTTCACTTTCTTTTGAACGTAAGTGACCTTATACATTTTTGGTCAAAATTTTCATGAACACATGTACTGTGACATTTTACTAACTTTTCTTTTTTCCCAATATTTTTCACTTTGTCAACCATTTTTTCAATACTTTATGATTTTCACATTTTTTGAACGTTCGTGACCTTAGACATTTTCGGTCATAATTTCATGAACACATGTACTTTGACATTTCACTAACTTTTTACTTTTCATAATATTTTTCACTTTGTCCACCATTTTTTCAATACTTTATGATTTTCACATTTTTTGAACGTTTTCTGACCTTAGACAATTTCGCTCAAAATTTTCATGAATACATATACTGTGACATTTTACTAACTTTTCACTTTGTCAATCATTTTTTCAATATTTTATGATTTTCACTTTACTTTGAACGTAAGTGACCTTGGTCATTTTTGGTCAAAATTTTCATGGACACATGTGATTTGACATTTTACAAACTTTTCACTTTTCGTAATATTTTTCACTTTGTCAATCATTTTTTCAATACTTTATGATTTTCACTTTCTTTTGAACGTAAGTGACCTTATACATTTTTGGTCAAAATTTTCATGAACACATGTACTGTGACATTTTACTAACTTTTCATTTTTCCCAATATTTTTCACTTTGTCAACCATTTTTTCAATACTATATGATTTTCACATTTTTTGAACGTTTTCTGACCTTAGACAATTTCGCTCAAAATTTTCATGAATACATATACTGTGACATTTTACTAACTTTTCACTTTGTCAATCATTTTTTCAATATTTTATGACTTTCACTTTACTTTGAACGTAAGTGACCTTGGACATTTTTGGTCAAAATTTTCATTGACACATGTACTGTGACATTTTACAAACTTTTCACTTTTCCTAATATTTTTCACTTTGTCAACCATTTTTTCAATACTTTATGATTTTCACTTTCCTTTGAACGTAAGTGACCTTAGACATTTTTGGTCAAAATTTCATGAACACATTTACTGTGACATTTAACTACCTTTTCCCAATATTTTTCACTTTGTCAACAATTTTTTCAATACTTTATGATTTTCACATTTTTTGAACGTTAGTCAAAAGTCAACCATTTTTTCAATACTATATGATTTTCACATTTTTTGAACGTTCGTGACCTTAGACATTTTCGGTCAAAATTTTCATGAATACATATACTTTGACATTTTCCTAATATTTTTCACTTTGTCAATCATTTTTTCAATACTTTATGATTTTCACTTTTCTTTGAACGTAAGTGATCTTGGACATTTTTGGTCAAAATTTTCATGGACACATATACTGTGACATTTTACTAACTTTTCATTTGTCCCAATATTTTTCACTTTGTCAACCATTTTTTCAATACTATTTGATTTTCACATTTTTTGAACATTCGTGACCTTAGACATTTTCGGTCAAAATTTCATGAACACATGTACTGTGACATTTCACTAACTTTTTACTTTTCATAATATTTTTCACTTTGTCCACCATTTTTTCAATACTTTATGATTTTCACATTTTTTGAACGTTTTCTGACCTTAGACAATTTCGCTCAAAATTTTCATGAATACATATACTGTGACATTTTACTAACTTTTCACTTTGTCAATCATTTTTTCAATATTTTATGATTTTCACTTTACTTTGAACGTAAGTGACCTTGGTCATTTTTGGTCAAAATTTTCATGGACACATGTAATTTGACATTTTACAAACTTTTCACTTTTCGTAATATTTTTCACTTTGTCAATCATTTTTTCAATACTTTATGATTTTCACTTTCTTTTGAACGTAAGTGACCTTATACATTTTTGGTCAAAAATTTCATGAACACATGTACTGTGACATTTCACTAACTTTTCACTTTTCCCAATATTTTTCACTTTGTAAACCATTTTTTCAATACTATATGATTTTCACATTTTTTGAACGTTTTCTGACCTTAGACAATTTCGCTCAAAATTTTCATGAATACATATACTGTGACATTTTACTAACTTTTCACTTTGTCAATCATTTTTTCAATATTTTATGATTTTCACTTTACTTTGAACGTAAGTGACCTTGGACATTTTTGGTCAAAATTTTCATTGACACATGTACTGTGACATTTTACAAACTTTTCACTTTTCCTAATATTTTTCACTTTGTCAACCATTTTTTCAATACTTTATGATTTTCACTTTCCTTTGAACGTAAGTGACCTTAGACATTTTTGGTCAAAATTTCATGAACACATTTACTGTGACATTTAACTACCTTTTCCCAATATTTTTCACTTTGTCAACAATTTTTTCAATACTTTATGATTTTCACATTTTTTGAACGTTAGTCAAAAGTCAACCATTTTTTCAATACTATATGATTTTCACATTTTTTGAACGTTCGTGACCTTAGACATTTTCGGTCAAAATTTTCATGAATACATATACTTTGACATTTTCCTAATATTTTTCACTTTGTCAATCATTTTTTCAATACTTTATGATTTTCACTTTACTTTGAACGTAAGTGATCTTGGACATTTTTGGTCAAAATTTTCATGGACACATATACTGTGACATTTTACTAACTTTTCATTTGTCCCAATATTTTTCACTTTGTCAACCATTTTTTCAATACTATATGATTTTCACATTTTTTGAACATTCGTGACCTTAGACATTTTCGGTCAAAATTTCATGAACACATGTACTGTGACATTTCACTAACTTTTTACTTTTCATAATATTTTTCACTTTGTAAACCATTTTTTCAATACTATATGATTTTCACATTTTTTGAACGTTCGTGACCTTAGACATTTTCGGTCAAAATTTCATGAACACATGTACTGTCTAACTTTTTACTTTTCGTAATATTTTTCACTTTGTCCACCATTTTTTCAATACTTTATGATTTTCACATTTTTTGAACGTTTTCTGACCTTAGACAATTTCGCTCAAAATTTTCATGAATACATATACTGTGACATTTTACTAACTTTTCACTTTGTCAATCATTTTTTCAATATTTTATGATTTTCACTTTACTTTGAACGTAAGTGACCTTGGACATTTTTGGTCAAAATTTTCATTGACACATGTACTGTGACATTTTACAAACTTTTCACTTTTCCTAATATTTTTCACTTTGTCAACCATTTTTTCAATACTTTATGATTTTCACTTTCCTTTGAACGTAAGTGACCTTAGACATTTTTGGTCAAAATTTCATGAACACATTTACTGTGACATTTAACTACCTTTTCCCAATATTTTTCACTTTGTCAACCATTTTTTCAATACTTTATGATTTTCACATTTTTTGAACGTTAGTGAAAAGTCAACCATTTTTTCAATACTATATGATTTTCACATTTTTTGAACGTTCGTGACCTTGGACATTTTCGGTCAAAATTTTCATGAATACATATACTTTGACATTTTCCTAATATTTTTCACTTTGTCAATCATTTTTTCAATACTTTATGATTTTCACTTTACTTTGAACGTAAGTGATCTTGGACATTTTTGGTCAAAATTTTCATGGACACATATACTGTGACATTTTACAAACTTTTCAGTTTTCCTAATATTTTTCACTTCGTCAACCATTTTTTTAATACTTTATGATTTTCATATTTTTTCCGATATTTGTTAACTCAGACATTTTTGGTTAAAATTTTCGTGAATCCACGTACTTTGACACTTTACTAACTTTTCACTTTTCCCAATATTTTTCACTTTTTCAACCATTTTTTCAATATTTTATGATTTTCACATTACTTTGAACGTAAGTGACCTTAGATATTTTTGGTCAAAAATTTCATGGACACATGTACTGTGACATTTTACTAACTTTTCATTTTTCCCAATATTTTTCACTTCGTCAAACATTTTTTCAATACTTTATGATTTTCACTTTCCTTTGAACGTTCGTGACCTTAGACATTTTCGGTCAAAATTTTAATGAATACATATACTGTGACATTTTACTAACTTTTCACTTTGTCAATCATTTTTTCAATTTTTTTATGATTTTCACTTTACTTTGAACGTAAGTGACCTTGGATATTTTTGGTCAAAATTTTCATGGACACATGTACTGTGACATTTTACAAACTTTTCACTTTTCCTAATATTTTTCACTTTGTCAACCATTTTTTCAATACTTTATGATTTTTCATATTTTTTCCGATATTAGTGACCTTGACATTTTCGGTCAAAATTTTAATGAATACATATACTGTGACATTTTACTAGCTTTTCACTTTTCCTAATATTTTTCACTTTTTTGATCATTTTTTCAATACTTTATGATTTTCACTTTCTTTTGAACGTAAGTGACCTTATACATTTTTGGTCAAAATTTTAATGAACACATGTAATGTGACATTTTACTAACTTTTCACTTTTCCTAAACTTTTCCCTTTGGTCAATCATTTTTTCAATACTATATGATATTCACATTTTTTTGAACGTTAGTGACCTTCGACATTTTTGGTCAAAATTTTCATGAATACATATACTTTGACATTTTTACAAACTTTTCATTTTTCCTAATATTTTTCACTTTGTCAAACATTTTTTAAATACTTGATGATTTTCACTTTCTTTGAACGTAAGTGACATTCGACATTTTTTGTCAAAATTTTCATTAATACATGTACTTTGACATTTTACAAACTTTTCATTTTTCCTAATATTTTTCACTTTTCAATCATTTTTTCAATACTTGATGATTTTCACTTTCTTTTGAACGTAAGTGACCTTATACTTTTTTGGCCAAAATTTTCATGAACACATGTACTGTGACAATTTACTAACTTTTAATTTTTCCCAATATTTTTCACTTTGTCAACCATTTTTTCAATACTTAATGATTTTCACATTTTTTGAACGTTCGTGACCTTAGACATTTTCGGTCAAAATTTCATGAACACATGTACTGTCACATTTCACTAACTTTTTACTTTTCGTAATATTTTTCACTTTGTCCACCATTTTTTCAATACTTTATGATTTTCACATTTTTTGAACGTTTTCTGACCTTAGACAATTTCGCTCAAAATTTTCATGAATACATATACTGTGACATTTTAGTAACTTTTCACTTTGTCAATCATTTTTTCAAAATTTTATGATTTTCACTTTACTTTGAACGTAAGTGACCTTGGACATTTTTGGTCAAAATTTTCATTGACACATGTACTGTGACATTTTACAAACTTTTCACTTTTCCTAATATTTTTCACTTTGTCAACCATTTTTTCAATACTTTATGATTTTCACTTTCCTTTGAACGTAAGTGACCTTAGACATTTTTGGTCAAAATTTCATGAACACATTTACTGTGACATTTAACTACCTTTTCCCAATATTTTTCACTTTGTCAACCATTTTTTCAATACTTTATGATTTTCACATTTTTTGAACGTTAGTGAAAAGTCAACCATTTTTTCAATACTATATGATTTTCACATTTTTTGAACGTTCGTGACCTTGGACATTTTCGGTCAAAATTTTCATGAATACATATACTTTGACATTTTCCTAATATTTTTCACTTTGTCAATCATTTTTTCAATACTTTATGATTTTCACTTTACTTTGAACGTAAGTGATCTTGGACATTTTTGGTCAAAATTTTCATGGACACATATACTGTGACATTTTACAAACTTTTCAGTTTTCCTAATATTTTTCACTTCGTCAACCATTTTTTTAATACTTTATGATTTTCATATTTTTTCCGATATTTGTTAACTCAGACATTTTTGGTTAAAATTTTCGTGAATCCACGTACTTTGACACTTTACTAACTTTTCACTTTTCCCAATATTTTTCACTTTTTCAACCATTTTTTCAATATTTTATGATTTTCACATTACTTTGAACGTAAGTGACCTTAGATATTTTTGGTCAAAAATTTCATGGACACATGTACTGTGACATTTTACTAACTTTTCATTTTTCCCAATATTTTTCACTTCGTCAAACATTTTTTCAATACTTTATGATTTTCACTTTCCTTTGAACGTTTGTGACCTTAGACATTTTCGGTCAAAATTTTAATGAATACATATACTGTGACATTTTACTAACTTTTCACTTTGTCAATCATTTTTTCAATTTTTTTATGATTTTCACTTTACTTTGAACGTAAGTGACCTTGGATATTTTTGGTCAAAATTTTCATGGACACATGTACTGTGACATTTTACAAACTTTTCACTTTTCCTAATATTTTTCACTTTGTCAACCATTTTTTCAATACTTTATGATTTTCACTTTCCTTTGAACGTAAGTGACCTTAGACATTTTTGGTCAAAATTTCATGAACACATTTACTGTGACATTTAACTACCTTTTCCCAATATTTTTCACTTTGTCAACAATTTTTTCAATACTTTATGATTTTCACATTTTTTGAACGTTAGTCAAAAGTCAACCATTTTTTCAATACTATATGATTTTCACATTTTTTGAACGTTCGTGACCTTAGACATTTTCGGTCAAAATTTTCATGAATACATATACTTTGACATTTTCCTAATATTTTTCACTTTGTCAATCATTTTTTCAATACTTTATGATTTTCACTTTACTTTGAACGTAAGTGATCTTGGACATTTTTGGTCAAAATTTTCATGGACACATATACTGTGACATTTTACTAACTTTTCATTTGTCCCAATATTTTTCACTTTGTCAACCATTTTTTCAATACTATATGATTTTCACATTTTTTGAACATTCGTGACCTTAGACATTTTCGGTCAAAATTTTCATGAACACATGTACTGTGACATTTCACTAACTTTTTACTTTTCATAATATTTTTCACTTTGTCCACCATTTTTTCAATACTTTATGATTTTCACATTTTTTGAACGTTTTCTGACCTTAGACAATTTCGCTCAAAATTTTCATGAATACATATACTGTGACATTTTACTAACTTTTCACTTTGTCAATCATTTTTTCAATATTTTATGATTTTCACTTTACTTTGAACGTAAGTGACCTTGGTCATTTTTGGTCAAAATTTTCATGGACACATGTAATTTGACATTTTACAAACTTTTCACTTTTCGTAATATTTTTCACTTTGTCAATCATTTTTTCAATACTTTATGATTTTCACTTTCTTTTGAACGTAAGTGACCTTATACATTTTTGGTCAAAAATTTCATGAACACATGTACTGTGACATTTCACTAACTTTTCACTTTTCCCAATATTTTTCACTTTGTAAACCATTTTTTCAATACTATATGATTTTCACATTTTTTGAACGTTTTCTGACCTTAGACAATTTCGCTCAAAATTTTCATGAATACATATACTGTGACATTTTACTAACTTTTCACTTTGTCAATCATTTTTTCAATATTTTATGATTTTCACTTTACTTTGAACGTAAGTGACCTTGGACATTTTTGGTCAAAATTTTCATTGACACATGTACTGTGACATTTTACAAACTTTTCACTTTTCCTAATATTTTTCACTTTGTCAACCATTTTTTCAATACTTTATGATTTTCACTTTCCTTTGAACGTAAGTGACCTTAGACATTTTTGGTCAAAATTTCATGAACACATTTACTGTGACATTTAACTACCTTTTCCCAATATTTTTCACTTTGTCAACAATTTTTTCAATACTTTATGATTTTCACATTTTTTGAACGTTAGTCAAAAGTCAACCATTTTTTCAATACTATATGATTTTCACATTTTTTGAACGTTCGTGACCTTAGACATTTTCGGTCAAAATTTTCATGAATACATATACTTTGACATTTTCCTAATATTTTTCACTTTGTCAATCATTTTTTCAATACTTTATGATTTTCACTTTACTTTGAACGTAAGTGATCTTGGACATTTTTGGTCAAAATTTTCATGGACACATATACTGTGACATTTTACTAACTTTTCATTTGTCCCAATATTTTTCACTTTGTCAACCATTTTTTCAATACTATATGATTTTCACATTTTTTGAACATTCGTGACCTTAGACATTTTCGGTCAAAATTTCATGAACACATGTACTGTGACATTTCACTAACTTTTTACTTTTCATAATATTTTTCACTTTGTCCACCATTTTTTCAATACTTTATGATTTTCACATTTTTTGAACGTTTTCTGACCTTAGACAATTTCGCTCAAAATTTTCATGAATACATATACTGTGACATTTTACTAACTTTTCACTTTGTCAATCATTTTTTCAATATTTTATGATTTTCACTTTACTTTGAACGTAAGTGACCTTGGTCATTTTTGGTCAAAATTTTCATGGACACATGTAATTTGACATTTTACAAACTTTTCACTTTTCGTAATATTTTTCACTTTGTCAATCATTTTTTCAATACTTTATGATTTTCACTTTCTTTTGAACGTAAGTGACCTTATACATTTTTGGTCAAAAATTTCATGAACACATGTACTGTGACATTTCACTAACTTTTCACTTTTCCCAATATTTTTCACTTTGTAAACCATTTTTTCAATACTATATGATTTTCACATTTTTTGAACGTTCGTGACCTTTGACATTTTCGCTCAAAATTTTCATGAATACATATGCTGTGACATTTTACTAACTTTTCACTTTGTCAATCATTTTTTCAATATTTTATGATTTTCACTTTCCTTTGAACGTAAGTGACCTTGGTCATTTTTGGTCAAAATTTTCATGGACACATGTAATTTGACATTTTACAAACTTTTCACTTTTCGTAATATTTTTCACTTTGTCAATCATTTTTTCAATACTTTATGATTTTCACTTTCTTTTGAACGTAAGTGACCTTATACATTTTTGGTCAAAATTTTCATGAACACATGTACTGTGACATTTCACTAACTTTTTATTTTTCATAATATTTTTCACTTTGTCAACCATTTTTTCAATACTATATGATTTTCACATTTTTTGAACGTTCGTGACCTTAGACATTTTCGGTCAAAATTTCATGAACACATGTACTGTCTAACTTTTTACTTTTCGTAATATTTTTCACTTTGTCCACCATTTTTTCAATACTTTATGATTTTCACATTTTTTGAACGTTTTCTGACCTTAGACAATTTCGCTCAAAATTTTCATGAATACATATACTGTGACATTTTACTAACTTTTCACTTTGTCAATCATTTTTTCAATATTTTATGATTTTCACTTTACTTTGAACGTAAGTGACCTTGGACATTTTTGGTCAAAATTTTCATTGACACATGTACTGTGACATTTTACAAACTTTTCACTTTTCCTAATATTTTTCACTTTGTCAACCATTTTTTCAATACTTTATGATTTTCACTTTCCTTTGAACGTAAGTGACCTTAGACATTTTTGGTCAAAATTTCATGAACACATTTACTGTGACATTTAACTACCTTTTCCCAATATTTTTCACTTTGTCAACCATTTTTTCAATACTTTATGATTTTCACATTTTTTGAACGTTAGTGAAAAGTCAACCATTTTTTCAATACTAAATGATTTTCACATTTTTTGAACGTTCGTGACCTTGGACATTTTCGGTCAAAATTTTCATGAATACATATACTTTGACATTTTCCTAATATTTTTCACTTTGTCAATCATTTTTTCAATACTTTATGATTTTCACTTTACTTTGAACGTAAGTGATCTTGGACATTTTTGGTCAAAATTTTCATGGACACATATACTGTGACATTTTACAAACTTTTCAGTTTTCCTAATATTTTTCACTTCGTCAACCATTTTTTTAATACTTTATGATTTTCATATTTTTTCCGATATTTGTTAACTCAGACATTTTTTGTTAAAATTTTCGTGAATCCACGTACTTTGACACTTTACTAACTTTTCACTTTTCCCAATATTTTTCACTTTTTCAACCATTTTTTCAATATTTTATTATTTTCACATTACTTTGAACGTAAGTGACCTTAGATATTTTTGGTCAAAAATTTCATGGACACATGTACTGTGACATTTTACTAACTTTTCATTTTTCCCAATATTTTTCACTTCGTCAAACATTTTTTCAATACTTTATGATTTTCACTTTCCTTTGAACGTTCGTGACCTTAGACATTTTCGGTCAAAATTTTAATGAATACATATACTGTGACATTTTACTAACTTTTCACTTTGTCAATCATTTTTTCAATTTTTTTATGATTTTCACTTTACTTTGAACGTAAGTGACCTTGGATATTTTTGGTCAAAATTTTCATGGACACATGTACTGTGACATTTTAAAAACTTTTCACTTTTCCTAATATTTTTCACTTTGTCAACCATTTTTTCAATACTTTATGATTTTCATATTTTTTCCGATATTAGTGACCTTGACATTTTCGGTCAAAATTTTAATGAATACATATACTGTGACATTTTACTAGCTTTTCACTTTTCCTAATATTTTTCACTTTTTTGATCATTTTTTCAATACTTTATGATTTTCACTTTCTTTTGAATGTAAGTGACCTTATACATTTTTGGTCAAAATTTTAATGAACACATGTAATGTGACATTTTACTAACTTTTCACTTTTCCTAAACTTTTCCCTTTGGTCAATCATTTTTTCAATACTATATGATATTCACATTTTTTTGAACGTTAGTGACCTTCGACATTTTTGGTCAAAATTTTCATGAATACATATACTTTGAAATTTTACAAACTTTTCATTTTTCCTAATATTTTTCACTTTGTCAAACATTTTTTTAATACTTGATGATTTTCACTTTCTTTGAACGTAAGTGACATTCGACATTTTTTGTCAAAATTTTCATTAATACATGTACTTTGACATTTTACAAACTTTTCATTTTTCCTCATATTTTTCACTTTTCAATCATTTTTTCAATACTTTATGATTTTCACTTTCTTTTGAACGTAAGTGACCTTATACTTTTTTGGCCAAAATTTTCATGAACACATGTACTGTGACAATTTACTATCTTTTCATTTTTCCTAATATTTTTCACTTTGTCAACCATTTTTTCAATACTTAATGATTTTCACATTTTTTGAACATTCGTGACCTTTGACATTTTCGGTCAAAATTTTCATTAATACATATACTTTGAAATTTTACAAACTTTTCATTTTTCCTAATATTTTTCACTTTGTCAATCATTTTTTCAAAACTTGATGATTTTCACTTTCTTTTGAACGTAAGTGACCTCATACTTTTTTGGCCAAAATTTTCATGAACACATGTACTGTGACATTTTACTAACTTTTCATTTTTCCCAATATTTTTCACTTTGTCAACTATTTTTTCAATATTTTATGATTTTCACTTTACTTTGTACCTAAGTGACCTTGGACATTTTTGGTCAAAATTTTCATGGACACATGTACTGTGACATTTTACAAACTTTTCACTTTTCCTAATTATTTTCACTTTTTCAATCATTTTTTCAATACTTTATAATTTTCACTTTCTTTTGAACGCAAATGACCTTAGACATTTTTGGTCAAAATTTTAATGAACACATGTAATGTGACATTTTACTAACTTTTCACTTTTCCTAAACTTTTCCCTTTGGTCAATCATTTTTTCAATACTTTATGATTTTCACATTTTTTTGAACGTTAGTGACCTTTGACATTTTCGGTCAAAATTTTCATGAATACATATACTTTGACATTTTCCTAATATTTTTCACTTTGTCAATCATTTTTTCAATATTTTATGATTTTCACATTACTTTGAACGTAAGTGATCTTGGACATTTTTGGTCATCATTTTCATGGACACATGTACTGTGACATTTTACAAACTTTTCACTTTTCCTAATATTTTTCACTTTGTCAACCATTTTTTTAATACTTTATGATTTTCATATTTTTTCCGATATTTGTTAACTCAGACATTTTTGGTTAAAATTTTCGTGAATACACGTACTTTGACACTTTACTAACTTTTCACTTTTCCCAATATTTTTCACTTTGTCAACCATTTTTTCAATACTTTATGATTTTCACATTTTTTGAATGTTAGTGACCTTAGACATTTTCGGTAAAAATTTTCATGAATACTTATACTTTGACATTTTACCAACTTTTCACTTTTCCTAATGTTTTTCACTTTGTCAATCATTTTTTCAATACTTTATTATTTTCACTTTCTTTTGAACGTAATTGACCTCAGACATTTTTGGTCAAAATTTCATGAACACATTTACTGTGACATTTTACTAACTTTTCACTTTTTGTAATATTTTTCACTTTGTCAATCATTTTTTCAATACTTTATGATTTTCACTTTCCTTTGAACCGAAGTGACCTTAGACATTTTTGGTCAAAATTTTCATGAATACATGTACTGTGACATTTTACTAACTTTTCACTTTTCCTAAACTTTTCCCCTTGGTCAATCATTTTTTCAATAATATATGATTTTATCATTTTTTTTAACGTTAGTGACCTTTGACATTTTTGGTCAAAATTTTCATTAATAAATATACTTTGACATTTTACAAACTTTTCATTTTTCCTAATATTTTTCACTTTGTCAATCATTTTTTCAATATTTTATGATTCTCACTTTACTTTGAACGTAAGTGATCTTGGACATTTTTGGTCAAAATTTTCATGGACACATGTACTGTGACATTTTACAAACTTTTCACTTTTCCTAATATTTTTCACTTTGTCAACCATTTTTTTAATACTTTATGATTTTCATATTTTTTCCGATATTTGTTAACTCAGACATTTTTGGTTAAAATTTTCGTGAATACACGTACTTTAACACTTTACTAACTTTTCACTTTTCCCAATATTTTTCACTTTGTCAACCATTTTTTCAATACTTTATGATTTTCACATTTTTTGAACGTTAGTGACCTTAGACATTTTCGGTCAAAATTTTCATGAATACATATACTTTGACATTTTTACAAACTTTTCATTTTTCCTAATATTTTTCACTTTGTCAAACATTTTTTCAATACTTGATGATTTTCACTTTCTTTGAACGTAAGTGACATTCGACATTTTTTGTCAAAATTTTCATTAATACATGTACTTTGACATTTTACAAACTTTTCATTTTTCCTAATATTTTTCACTTTTCAATCATTTTTTCAATACTTGATGATTTTCACTTTCTTTTGAACGTAAGTGACCTTATACTTTTTTGGCCAAAATTTTCATGAACACATGTACTGTGACAATTTACTAACTTTTCATTTTTCCCAATATTTTTCACTTTGTCAACCATTTTTTCAATACCTAATGATTTTCACATTTTTTGAACATTCGTGACCTTTGACATTTTCGGTCAAAATTTTCATTAATACATATACTTTGACATTTTACAAACTTTTCATTTTTCCCAATATTTTTCACTTTGTCAATCATTTTTTCGATACTTTATGATTTTCACTTTTTTTTGAACGTAAGTGACCTTAGACATTTTTGGACAAAATTTTCATGAACACATTTACTGTGACATTTAACTAACTTTTCCCAATATTTTTCAATTTTTCGACCATTTTTTCAATACTATATGATTTTCACATTTTTTGAACGTTCGTGACCTTAGACATTTTCGGTCAAAATTTTCATTAATACATATACTTTGACATTTTACAAACTTTTCATTTTTCCCAATATTTTTCACTTTGTCAACTATTTTTTCAATATTTTTTGATTTTCACTTTACTTAGAACATAAGTGACCTTGGACATTTTTGGTCAAAATTTTCATGGACACATGTACTGTGACATTTTACAAACTTTTCACTTTTCCTAATATTTTTCACTTTTTCAATCATTTTTTCAATACTTTATAATTTTCACTTTCTTTTGAACGCAAATGACCTAAGACATTTTTGGTCAAAATTTTAATGAACACATGTAATGTGACATTTTACTAACTTTTCACTTTTCCTAAACTTTTCCCTTTGGTCAATCATTTTTTCAATACTTAATGATTTTCACATTTTTTTGAACGTTAGTGACCTTTGACATTTTTGGTCAAAATTTTCATTAATACATATACTTTGACATTTTACAAACTTTTCATTTTTCCCAATATTTTTCACTTTGTCAATCATTTTTTCGATACTTTATGATTTTCACTTTTTTTTGAACGTAAGTGACCTTAGACATTTTTGGACAAAATTTTCATGAACACATTTACTGTGACATTTAACTAACTTTTCCCAATATTTTTCACTTTTTCGACCATTTTTTCAATACTATATGATTTTCACATTTTTTGAACGTTCGTGACCTTAGACATTTTCGGTCAAAATTTTCATTAATACATATACTTTGACATTTTACAAACTTTTCATTTTTCCTAATATTTTTCACTTTGTCAATCATTTTTTCAAAACTTGATGATTTTCACTTTCTTTTGAACGTAAGTGACCTCATACTTTTTTGGCCAAAATTTTCATGAACACATGTACTGTGACATTTTACTAACTTTTCATTTTTCCCAATATTTTTCACTTTGTCAACTATTTTTTCAATATTTTTTGATTTTCACTTTACTTAGAACATAAGTGACCTTGGACATTTTTGGTCAAAATTTTCATGGACACATGTACTGTGACATTTTACAAACTTTTCACTTTTCCTAATATTTTTCACTTTTTCAATCATTTTTTCAATACTTTATAATTTTCACTTTCTTTTGAACGCAAATGACCTAAGACATTTTTGGTCAAAATTTTAATGAACACATGTAATGTGACATTTTACTAACTTTTCACTTTTCCTAAACTTTTCCCTTTGGTCAATCATTTTTTCAATACTTAATGATTTTCACATTTTTTTGAACGTTAGTGACCTTTGACATTTTTGGTCAAAATTTTCATTAATACATATACTTTGACATTTTACAAACTTTTCATTTTTCCCAATATTTTTCACTTTGTCAATCATTTTTTCGATACTTTATGATTTTCACTTTTTTTTGAACGTAAGTGACCTTAGACATTTTTGGACAAAATTTTCATGAACACATTTACTGTGACATTTAACTAACTTTTCCCAATATTTTTCACTTTTTCAACCATTTTTTCAATACTATATGATTTTCACATTTTTTGAACGTTCGTGACCTTAGACATTTTTGGTCAAAATTTTCATTAATACATATACTTTGACATTTTACAAACTTTTCATTTTTCCTAATATTTTTCACTTTGTCAATCATTTTTTCAAAACTTGATGATTTTCACTTTCTTTTGAACGTAAGTGACCTCATACTTTTTTGGCCAAAATTTTCATGAACACATGTACTGTGACATTTTACTAACTTTTCATTTTTCCCAATATTTTTCACTTTGTCAACTATTTTTTCAATATTTTTTGATTTTCACTTTACTTAGAACATAAGTGACCTTGGACATTTTTGGTCAAAATTTTCATGGACACATGTACTGTGACATTTTACAAACTTTTCACTTTTCCTAATATTTTTCACTTTTTCAATCATTTTTTCAATACTTTATAATTTTCACTTTCTTTTGAACGCAAATGACCTAAGACATTTTTGGTCAAAATTTTAATGAACACATGTAATGTGACATTTTACTAACTTTTCACTTTTCCTAAACTTTTCCCTTTGGTCAATCATTTTTTCAATACTTTATGATTTTCACATTTTTTTGAACGTTAGTGACCTTTGACATTTTTGGTCAAAATTTTCATTAATACATATACTTTGACATTTTACAAACTTTTCATTTTTCCCAATATTTTTCACTTTGTCAATCATTTTTTCGATACTTTATGATTTTCACTTTTTTTTGAACGTAAGTGACCTTAGACATTTTTGGACAAAATTTTCATGAACACATTTACTGTGACATTTAACTAACTTTTCCCAATATTTTTCACTTTTTCAACCATTTTTTCAATACTATATGATTTTCACATTTTTTGAACGTTAGTGACCTTAGACATTTTCGGTCAAAATTTTCATTAATACATATACTTTGACATTTTACAAACTTTTCATTTTTCCTAATATTTTTCACTTTGTCAATCATTTTTTCAAAACTTGATGATTTTCACATTTCTTTGAACGTAAGTGACATTCGACATTTTTGGTCAAAATTTTCATTAATACATATACTTTGACATTTTACAAACTTTTCATTTTTCCTAATATTTTTCACTTTGTCAACCATTTTTTCAATATTTTATGATTTTCACTTTACTTTGAACATAAGTGACCTTGGACATTTTTGGTCAAAATTTTCATGGACACATGTACTGTGACATTTTACAAACTTTTCACTTTTCCTAATATTTTTCACTTTGTCAACCATTTTTTCAATACTTTATGATTTTCATATTTTTTCCGATATTTGTTAACTTAGACATTTTTGGTCAAAATTTCGTGAATACATATACTGTGACATTTTAGTAGCATTTCACTTTTCCCAATATTTTTCACTTTGTCCACCATTTTTTCAATACTTTATGATTTTCACATTTTTTGAACGTCAGTGACCTCAGACATTTTTGGTCCAAAGTTCATGAACACATGTACTGTGACATTTTACAAACTTTTCATTTTTCCTAATATTTTTCACTTTTCAATCATTTTTTCAATATTTGATGATTTTCACATTTTTTGAACTTTCGTGACCTTTGACATTTTCGGTCAAAATTTTCATTAATACATATACTTTGACATTTTACAAACTTTTCATTTTTCCTAATATTTTTCACTTTGTCAATCATTTTTTCGATACTTTATGATTTTCACTTTTTTTTGAACGTAAGTGACCCTAGACATTTTCGGTCAAAATTTTCATGAATACATATACTTTGACATTTTCCTAATATTTTTCACTTTGTCAATAATTTTTTCAATATTTTATGATTTTCACATTACTTTGAACGTAAGTGATCTTGGACATTTTTGGTCAAAATTTTCATGGACACATGTACTGTGACATTTTACAAACTTTTCACTTTTCCTAATATTTTTCACTTTGTCAACCATTTTTTTAATACTTTATGATTTTCATATTTTTTCCGATATTTGTTAACTCAGACATTTTTGGTTAAAATTTTCGTGAATACACGTACTTTGACACTTTACTAACTTTTCACTTATCCCAATATTTTTCACTTTGTCAACCATTTTTTCAATACTTTATGATTTTCACATTTTTTGAACGTTAGTGACCTTAGACATTTTCGGTAAAAATTTTCATGAATACTTATACTTTGACATTTTACTAACTTTTCACTTTTCCTAATGTTTTTCACTTTGTCAATCATTTTTTAAATACTTTATTATTTTCACTTTCTTTTGAACGTAATTGACCTCAGACATTTTTGGTCAAAATTTCATGAACACATGTACTGTGACATTTTACTAACTTTTCACTTTTCGTAATATTTTTCACTTTTTCAATCATTTTTTCAATACTTTATGATTTTCACTTTCCTTTGAACCGAAATGACCTTAGACATTTTGGGTCAAAATTTCATGAACACATGTACTGTGACATTTTACTTACTTTTCACTTTTCGTAACATTTTTCACTTTGTCAACCATTTTTTCAATACTTTATGATTTTCACATTTTTTGAACGTTAGTGACCTTAGACATTTTCGGTCAAAATTTTGCTTAATAAATATACTTTGACAGTTTACAAACTTTTCATTTTTCCTAATATTTTTCACTTTGTCAATCATTTTGTCAATACTTTATGATTTTCACTTTCCTTTTAACCTAAGTGACCTTAGACATTTTGGGTCAAAATTTTAATGAACACATGTACTGTAACATTTTACTAACTTTTCATTTTTCCCAATATTTTTCACTTCGTCAAACATTTTTTCAATACTTTATGATTTTGACTTTCCTTTGAACGTTCGTGACCTTAGACATTTTCGGTCAAAATTTTAATGAATACATATACTGTGACATTTTACTAACTTTTCACTTTGTCAATCATTTTTTCAATTTTTTATGATTTTCACTTTACTTTGAACGTAAGTGACCTTGGATATTTTTGGTCGAAATTTTCATGGACACATGTACTGTGACATTTTACAAACTTTTCACTTTTCCTAATATTTTTCACTTTGTCAAACATTTTTTCAATACTTTATGATTTTCATATTTTTTCCGATATTAGTGACCTTAGACATTTTTGGTCAAAATTTTAATGAATACATAGACTGTGACATTTTACTAGCTTTTCACTTTTCCTAATATTTTTCACTTTTTAGATCATTTTTTCAATACTTTATGATTTTCACTTTCTTTTGAACGTAAGTGACCTTATACATTTTTGGTCAAAATTTTAATGAACACATGTAATATGACTTTTCACTAACTTTTCACTTTTCCTAAACTTTTCCCTTGGGTCAATCATTTTTTCAATACTATATGATATTCACATTTTTTTGAACATTAGTGACCTTTGACATTTTTGGTCAAAATTTTCATGAATACATATACTTTGACATTTTACAAACTTTTCATTTTTCCTAATTTTTTTCACTTTGTCAAACATTTTTTCAATACTTGATGATTTTCACATTTCTTTGAACGTAAGTGACATTCGACATTTTTTGTCAAAATTTTCATTAATACATGTACTTTGACATTTTACAAACTTTTCATTTTTCCTAATATTTTTCACTTTTCAATCATTTTTTCAATACTTGATGATTTTCACTTTCTTTTGAACGTAAGTGACCTTATACTTTTTTGGCCAAAATTTTCATGAACATATTTACTGTGACATTTTACTAACTTTTCCCAATATTTTTCACTTTTTCAACCATTTTTTCAATACTTTATGATTTTCACATTTTTTGAACGTTAGTGAAAAGTCAACCATTTTTTCAATACTATATGATTTTCACATTTTTTGAACGTTCGTGACCTTAGACATTTTCGGTAAAAATTTTCATGAATACTTATACTTTGACATTTTACTAACTTTTCACTTTTCCTAATGTTTTTCACTTTGTCAATCATTTTTTCAATACTTTATTATTTTCACTTTCTTTTGAACGTAATTGACCTCAGACATTTTTGGTCAAAATTTCATGAACACATGTACTGTGACATTTTACTAACTTTTCACTTTTCGTAATATTTTTCACTTTGTCAATCATTTTTTCAATACTTTATGATTTTCACTTTCCTTTGAACGTAATTGACCTCAGACATTTTGGGTAAAAATTTCATGAACACATGTACTGTGACATTTTACTTACTTTTCACTTTTCGTAATATTTTTCACTTTGTCAACCATTTTTTCAATACTTTATGATTTTCACATTTTTTGAACGTTAGTGACCTTTGACATTTTTGGTCAAAATTTTCATTAATAAATATACTTTGACATTTTACAAACTTTTCATTTTTCCTAATATTTTTCCCTTTTCAATCATTTTTTCAATATTTTATGATTTTCGCTTTACTTTGAACGTAGGTGATCTTGGACATTTTTGGTCAAAATTTTCATGGACACATGTACTGTGACATTTTACAAACTTTTCACTTTTCCTAATTTTTTTCACTTTGTCAAACATTTTTTCAATACTTGATGATTTTCACATTTCTTTGAACGTAAGTGACATTCGACATTTTTTGTCATAATTTTCATTAATACATGTACTTTGACATTTTACAAACTTTTCATTTTTCCTAATATTTTTCACTTTTCAATCATTTTTTCAATACTTGATGATTTTCACTTTCTTTTGAACGTAAGTGACCTTATACTTTTTTGGCCAAAATTTTCATGAACATATTTACTGTGACATTTTACTAACTTTTCCCAATATTTTTCACTTTTTCAACCATTTTTTCAATACTTTATGATTTTCACATTTTTTGAACGTTAGTGAAAAGTCAACCATTTTTTCAATACTATATGATTTTCACATTTTTTGAACGTTCGTGACCTTAGACATTTTCGGTAAAAATTTTCATGAATACTTATACTTTGACATTTTACTAACTTTTCACTTTTCCTAATGTTTTTCACTTTGTCAATCATTTTTTTCAATACTTTATTATTTTCACTTTCTTTTGAACGTAATTGACCTCAGACATTTTTGGTCAAAATTTCATGAACACATGTACTGTGACATTTTACTAACTTTTCACTTTTCGTAATATTTTTCACTTTGTCAATCATTTTTTCAATACTTTATGATTTTCACTTTCCTTTGAACGTAATTGACCTCAGACATTTTGGGTAAAAATTTCATGAACACATGTACTGTGACATTTTACTTACTTTTCACTTTTCGTAATATTTTTCACTTTGTCAACCATTTTTTCAATACTTTATGATTTTCACATTTTTTGAACGTTAGTGACCTTTGACATTTTTGGTCAAAATTTTCATTAATAAATATACTTTGACATTTTACAAACTTTTCATTTTTCCTAATATTTTTCCCTTTTCAATCATTTTTTCAATATTTTATGATTTTCGCTTTACTTTGAACGTAGGTGATCTTGGACATTTTTGGTCAAAATTTTCATGGACACATGTACTGTGACATTTTACAAACTTTTCACTTTTCCTAATATTTTTCACTTTGTCAACCATTTTTTTAATACTTTATGATTTTCATACTTTTTCCGATATTTGTGAACTCAGACATTTTTGGTTAAAATTTTCGTGAATACACGTACTTTAACACTTTACTAACTTTTCACTTTTCCCAATATTTTTCACTTTGTCAACCATTTTTTCAATACTTTATGATTTTCACATTTTTTGAACGTTAGTGACCTTAGACATTTTCGGTCAAAATTTTCATTAATGCACATACTTTGACATTTTACAAACTTTTCATTTTTCCTAATATTTTTCACTTTGTCAAACATTTTTTCAATACTTGATGATTTTCACATTTCTTTGAATGTAAGTGACATTCGACATTTTTGGTCAAAATTTTCATCAATACATATACTTTGACATTTTACAAAGTTTTCATTTTTCCTAATATTTTTCACTTTTCAATCATTTTTTCAATACTTGATGATTTTCACATTTTTTGAACTTTCGTGACCTTTGACATTTTCGGTCAAAATTTTCATTAATACATATACTTTTTTCAATTTACAAACTTTTCATTTTTCCTAATATTTTTCACTTTGTCAATCATTTTGTCAATACTTTATGATTTTCACTTTCCTTTTAACCTAAGTGACCTTAGACATTTTGGGTCAAAATTTTAATGAACACATGTACTGTAACATTTTACTAACTTTTCATTTTTCCCAATATTTTTCACTTCGTCAACATTTTTTCAATACTTTATGATTTTCACTTTCCTTTGAACGTTCGTGACCTTAGACATTTTCGGTCAAAATTTTAATGAATACATATACTGTGACATTTTACTAACTTTTCACTTTGTCAATCATTTTTTCAATTTTTTATGATTTTCACTTTACTTTGAACGTAAGTGACCTTGGATATTTTTGGTCGAAATTTTCATGGACACATGTACTGTGACATTTTACAAACTTTTCACTTTTCCTAATATTTTTCAATTTGTCAAACATTTTTTCAATACTTTATGATTTTCATATTTTTTCCGATATTAGTGACCTTAGACATTTTTGGTCAAAATTTTAATGAATACATATACTGTGACATTTTACTAGCTTTTCACTTTTCCTAATATTTTTCACTTTTTAGATCATTTTTTCAATACTTTATGATTTTCACTTTCTTTTGAACGTAAGTGACCTTATACATTTTTGGTCAAAATTTTAATGAACACATGTAATGTGACATTTCACTAACTTTTCACTTTTCCTAAACTTTTCCCTTGGGTCAATCATTTTTTCAATACTATATGATATTCACATTTTTTTGAACATTAGTGACCTTTGACATTTTTGGTCAAAATTTTCATGAATACATATACTTTGACATTTTACAAACTTTTCATTTTTCCTAATATTTTTCACTTTGTCAAACATTTTTTCAATACTTGATGATTTTCACATTTCTTTGAACGTAAGTGACATTCGACATTTTTTGTCAAAATTTTCATTAATACATGTACTTTGACATTTTACAAACTTTTCATTTTTCCTAATATTTTTCACTTTTCAATCATTTTTTCAATACTTGATGATTTTCACTTTCTTTTGAACGTAAGTGACCTTATACTTTTTTGGCCAAAATTTTCATGAACATATTTACTGTGACATTTTACTAACTTTTCCCAATATTTTTCACTTTTTCAACCATTTTTTCAATACTTTATGATTTTCACATTTTTTGAACGTTAGTGAAAAGTCAACCATTTTTTCAATACTATATGATTTTCACATTTTTTGAACGTTCGTGACCTTAGACATTTTCGGTAAAAATTTTCATGAATACTTATACTTTGACATTTTACTAACTTTTCACTTTTCCTTTTTTTTTTCACTTTGTCAATCATTTTTTCAATACTTTATTATTTTCACTTTCTTTTGAACGTAATTGACCTCAGACATTTTTGGTCAAAATTTCATGAACACATGTACTGTGACATTTTACTAACTTTTCACTTTTCGTAATATTTTTCACTTTGTCAATCATTTTTTCAATACTTTATGATTTTCACTTTCCTTTGAACGTAATTGACCTCAGACATTTTGGGTAAAAATTTCATGAACACATGTACTGTGACATTTTACTTACTTTTCACTTTTCGTAATATTTTTCACTTTGTCAACCATTTTTTCAATACTTTATGATTTTCACATTTTTTGAACGTTAGTGACCTTAGACATTTTCGGTCAAAATTTTCATTAATACATATACTTTGACATTTTACAAACTTTTCATTTTTCCTAATATTTTTCACTTTGTCAATCATTTTTTCAATACTTTATGATTTTCACTTTCCTTTGATCTTAGGTGACCTTAGACATTTTCGGTCAAAATTTTCATGAATACATGTACTGT
The DNA here is from genome assembly GCF_037954325.1 of Fistularia commersonii. NCBI lineage: Eukaryota > Metazoa > Chordata > Actinopteri > Syngnathiformes > Fistulariidae > Fistularia > Fistularia commersonii. Next base: position 14,179,572 of record NC_141307.1, read on the forward strand.
GACATTTTACTAACTTTTCACTTTTCCTAAACTTTTCCCCTTGGTCAATCATTTTTTCAATAATATATGATTTTATCATTTTTTTTGACGTTAGTGACCTTTGACATTTTTGGTCAAAATTTTCATTAATAAATATACTTTGACATTTTACAAACTTTTCATTTTTCCTAATATTTTTCACTTTGTCAATCATTTTTTCAATATTTTATGATTTTCGCTTTACTTTGAACGTAGGTGATCTTGGACATTTTTGGTCAAAATTTTCATGGACACATGTACTGTGACATTTTACAAACTTTTCACTTTTCCTAATATTTTTCACTTTGTCAACCATTTTTTTAATACTTTATGATTTTCATACTTTTTCCGATATTTGTGAACTCAGACATTTTTGGTTAAAATTTTCATGAATACACGTACTTTAACACTTTACTAACTTTTCACTTTTCCCAATATTTTTCACTTTGTCAACCATTTTTTCAATACTTTATGATTTTCATATTTTTTGAACGTTAGTGACCTTAGACATTTTCGGTCAAAATTTTCATTAATGCACATACTTTGACATTTTACAAACTTTTCATTTTTCCTAATATTTTTCACTTTGTCAAACATTTTTTCAATACTTGATGATTTTCACATTTCTTTGAATGTAAGTGACATTCGACATTTTTGGTCAAAATTTTCATCAATACATATACTTTGACATTTTACAAAGTTTTCATTTTTCCTAATATTTTTCACTTTTCAATCATTTTTTCAATACTTGATGATTTTCACATTTTTTGAACTTTCGTGACCTTTGACATTTTCGGTCAAAATTTTCATTAATACATATACTTTTTTCAATTTACAAACTTTTCATTTTTCCTAATATTTTTCACTTTGTCAAACATTTTTTCAATACTTTATGATTTTCATATTTTTTCCGATATTTGTTAACTTAGACATTTTTGGTTAAAATTTTCGTGAATACATATACTGTGACATTTTACTAACTTTTCATTTTTCCCAATATTTTTCACTTTGTCAACCATTTTTTCAATATTTTATGATTTTCACTTTACTTTGAACATAAGTGACCTTGGACATTTTTGGTCAAAATTTTCATGGACACATGTACTGTGACATTTTACAAACTTTTCACTTTTCCTAATATTTTTCACTTTGTCAACCATTTTTTCAATACTTTATGATTTTCATATTTTTTCCGATATTTGTTAACTTAGACATTTTTGGTTAAAATTTTCGTGAATACATATACTGTGACATTTTACTAGCTTTTCACTTTTCCTAATATTTTTCACTTTTTCAATCATTTTTTCAATACTTTATGATCTTCACTTTCTTTTGAACGTAAATGACCTTAGACATTTTTGGTCAAAATTTTAATGAACACATGTAATATGACATTTTACTAACTTTTCATTTTTCCTAATATTTTTCACTTTGTCAAACATTTTTTCAATACCTGATGATTTTCACATTTCTTTGAACGTAAGTGACATTCGACATTTTTGGTCAAAATTTTCATTAATACATATACTTTGACATTTTACAAACTTTTCATTTTTCCTAATATTTTTCACTTTGTCAATCATTTTTTCGATACTTTATGATTTTCAGTTTTTTTTTAACGTAAGTGACCGTAGACATTTTTGGACAAAATTTTCATGAACACATTTACTGTGACATTTTACTAACTTTTCCCAATATTTTTCACTTTTTCAACCATTTTTTCAATACTTTATGATTTTCACATTTTTTGAACGTTAGTGAAAAGTCAACCATTTTTTCAATACTATATGATTTTCACATTTTTTGAACGTTCGTGACCTTAGACATTTTCGGTCAAAATTTTCATGAATACATATACTTTGACATTTTCCTAATATTTTTCACTTTGTCAATCATTTTTTCAATATTTTATGATTTTCACTTTACTTTGAACGTAATTGATCTTGGACATTTTTGGTCATCATTTTCATGGACACATGTACTGTGACATTTTACAAACTTTTTACTAATCCTAATATTTTTCACTTTGTCAACCATTTTTTTTAATACTTTATGATTTTCATATTTTTTCCAATATTTGTTAACTCAGACATTTTTGGTTAAAATTTTCGTGAATACACGTACTTTGACACTTTACTAACTTTTCACTTTTCCCAATATTTTTCACTTTGTCAACCATTTTTTCAATACTTTATGATTTTCACATTTTTTGAACGTTAGTGACCTTAGACATTTTCGGTAAAAATTTTCATGAATACTTATACTTTGACATTTTACTAACTTTTCACTTTTCCTAATGTTTTTCACTTTGTCAATCATTTTTTCAATACTTTATTATTTTCACTTTCTTTTGAACGTAATTGACCTCAGACATTTTTGGTCAAAATGTCATGAACACATGTACTGTGACATTTTACTAACTTTTCAATTTTCGTAATATTTTTCAGTTTGTCAACCATTTTTTCAATACTTTATGATTTTCACTTTCCTTTGAACCGAAGTGACCTTAAAAATTTTGGGTCAAAATTTCATGAACACATGTACTGTGACATTTTACTTACTTTTCACTTTTCGTAATATTTTTCACTTTGTCAACCATTTTTTCAATACTTTATGATTCTCACATTTTTTGAACGTTAGTGACCTTAGACATTTTCGGTCAAAATTTTCATTAATACATATACTTTGACATTTTACAAACTTTTCATTTTTCCTAATATTTTTCACTTTACCATTTTTTCAATACTTTATGATTTTCACTTTCCTTTGAACCTAAGTGACCTTAGACATTTTGGGTCAAAATTTTAATGAACACATGTACTGGAACATTTTACAAACTTTTCACTTTTCCTAATATTTTTTACTTTGTCAACCATTTTTTCAATACTTTATGATTTTCATATTTTTTCCGATATTTGTTAACTTAGACATTTTTGGTTAAAATTTTCGTGAATACATATACTGTGACATTTTACTAGCTTTTCACTTTTCCTAATATTTTTCACTTTTTCAATCATTTTTTCAATACTTTATGATTTTCACTTTCTTTTGAACGTAAATGACCTTAGACATTTTTGGTCAAAATTTTAATGAACACATGTAATGTGACATTTTACTAACTTTTCATTTTACCTAAACTTTTCCCTTTGGTCAATCATTTTTTCAATACTATATGATTTTCACATTTTTTGAACGTTCGTGACCTTAGACATTTTCGGTCAAAATTTTCATGAATACATATACTTTGACATTTTCCCAATATTTTTCACTTTGTCAATCATTTTTTCAATATTTTATGATTTTCACATTACTTTGAACGTAAGCGATCTTGGACATTTTTGGTCATCATTTTCATGGACACATGTACTGTGACATTTTACAAAGTTTTCACTTTTCCTAATATTTTTCACTTTGTCAACCATTTTTTTTAATACTTTATGATTTTCATATTTTTTCCGATATTTTTTAACTCAGACATTTTTGGTTAAAATTTTCGTGAATACACGTACTTTGACACTTTACTAACTTTTCACTTTTCCCAATATTTTTCACTTTGTCAACCATTTTTTCAATACTTTATGATTTTCACATTTTTTGAACGTTAGTGACCTTAGACATTTTCGGTAAAAATTTTCATGAATACTTATACTTTGACATTTTACTAACTTTTCACTTTTCCTAATGTTTTTCACTTTGTCAATCATTTTTTCAATACTTTATTATTTTCACTTTCTTTTTAACGTAATTGACCTCAGACATTCTTGGTCAAAATTTCATGAACACATGTACTGTGACATTTTACTAACTTTTCACTTTTCCTAATATTTTTCACTTTTTCAATCATTTTTTCAATACTTTATGATCTTCACTTTCTTTTGAACGTAAATGACCTTAGACATTTTTGGTCAAAATTTTAATGAACACATGTAATATGACATTTTACTAACTTTTCATTTTTCCTAATATTTTTCACTTTGTCAAACATTTTTTCAATACCTGATGATTTTCACATTTCTTTGAACGTAAGTGACATTCGACATTTTTGGTCAAAATTTTCATTAATACATATACTTTGACATTTTACAAACTTTTCATTTTTCCTAATATTTTTCACTTTGTCAATCATTTTTTCGATACTTTATGATTTTCAGTTTTTTTTTAACGTAAGTGACCGTAGACATTTTTGGACAAAATTTTCATGAACACATTTACTGTGACATTTTACTAACTTTTCCCAATATTTTTCACTTTTTCAACCATTTTTTCAATACTTTATGATTTTCACATTTTTTGAACGTTAGTGAAAAGTCAACCATTTTTTCAATACTATATGATTTTCACATTTTTTGAACGTTCGTGACCTTAGACATTTTCGGTCAAAATTTTCATGAATACATATACTTTGACATTTTCCTAATATTTTTCACTTTGTCAATCATTTTTTCAATATTTTATGATTTTCACTTTACTTTGAACGTAATTGATCTTGGACATTTTTGGTCATCATTTTCATGGACACATGTACTGTGACATTTTACAAACTTTTTACTAATCCTAATATTTTTCACTTTGTCAACCATTTTTTTTAATACTTTATGATTTTCATATTTTTTCCAATATTTGTTAACTCAGACATTTTTGGTTAAAATTTTCGTGAATACACGTACTTTGACACTTTACTAACTTTTCACTTTTCCCAATATTTTTCACTTTGTCAACCATTTTTTCAATACTTTATGATTTTCACATTTTTTGAACGTTAGTGACCTTAGACATTTTCGGTAAAAATTTTCATGAATACTTATACTTTGACATTTTACTAACTTTTCACTTTTCCTAATGTTTTTCACTTTGTCAATCATTTTTTCAATACTTTATTATTTTCACTTTCTTTTGAACGTAATTGACCTCAGACATTTTTGGTCAAAATGTCATGAACACATGTACTGTGACATTTTACTAACTTTTCACTTTTCGTAATATTTTTCACTTTGTCAACCATTTTTTCAATACTTTATGATTTTCACTTTCCTTTGAACCGAAGTGACCTTAAAAATTTTGGGTCAAAATTTCATGAACACATGTACTGTGACATTTTACTTACTTTTCACTTTTCGTAATATTTTTCACTTTGTCAACCATTTTTTCAATACTTTATGATTCTCACATTTTTTGAACGTTAGTGACCTTAGACATTTTCGGTCAAAATTTTCATTAATACATATACTTTGACATTTTACAAACTTTTCATTTTTCCTAATATTTTTCACTTTACCATTTTTTCAATACTTTATGATTTTCACTTTCCTTTGAACCTAAGTGACCTTAGACATTTTGGGTCAAAATTTTAATGAACACATGTACTGGAACATTTTACAAACTTTTCACTTTTCCTAATATTTTTTACTTTGTCAACCATTTTTTCAATACTTTATGATTTTCATATTTTTTCCGATATTTGTTAACTTAGACATTTTTGGTTAAAATTTTCGTGAATACATATACTGTGACATTTTACTAGCTTTTCACTTTTCCTAATATTTTTCACTTTTTCAATCATTTTTTCAATACTTTATGATTTTCACTTTCTTTTGAACGTAAATGACCTTAGACATTTTTGGTCAAAATTTTAATGAACACATGTAATGTGACATTTTACTAACTTTTCATTTTACCTAAACTTTTCCCTTTGGTCAATCATTTTTTCAATACTATATGATTTTCACATTTTTTGAACGTTCGTGACCTTAGACATTTTCGGTCAAAATTTTCATGAATACATATACTTTGACATTTTCCAAATATTTTTCACTTTGTCAATCATTTTTTCAATATTTTATGATTTTCACATTACTTTGAACGTAAGCGATCTTGGACATTTTTGGTCATCATTTTCATGGACACATGTACTGTGACATTTTACAAACTTTTCACTTTTCCTAATATTTTTCACTTTGTCAACCATTTTTTTTAATACTTTATGATTTTCATATTTTTTCCGATATTTTTTAACTCAGACATTTTTGGTTAAAATTTTCGTGAATACACGTACTTTGACACTTTACTAACTTTTCACTTTTCCCAATATTTTTCACTTTGTCAACCATTTTTTCAATACTTTATGATTTTCACATTTTTTGAACGTTAGTGACCTTAGACATTTTCGGTAAAAATTTTCATGAATACTTATACTTTGACATTTTACTAACTTTTCACTTTTCCTAATGTTTTTCACTTTGTCAATCATTTTTTCAATACTTTATTATTTTCACTTTCTTTTTAACGTAATTGACCTCAGACATTCTTGGTCAAAATTTCATGAACACATGTACTGTGACATTTTACTAACTTTTCACTTTTCGTAATATTTTTCACTTTGTCAATCATTTTTTCAATACTTTATGATTTTCACTTTCCTTTGAACCGAAGTGACCTTAGACATTTTGGGTCAAAATTTCATGAACACATGTACTGTGACATTTTACTTACTTTTCACTTTTCATAATATTTTTCACTTTGTCAACCATTTTTTCAATACTTTATGATTTTCACATTTTTTGAACGTTAGTGACCTTAGACATTTTCGGTCAAAATTTTCATGAATACATATACTTTGACATTTTACAAACTTTTCATTTTTCCTAATATTTTTCACTTTGTCAATCATTTTTTCAAAACTTGATGATTTTCACTTTCTTTTGAACGTAAGTGACCTCATATTTTTTTGGCCAAAATTTTCATGAACACATGTACTGTGACATTTTACTAACTTTTCATTTTTCCCAATATTTTTCACTTTGTGAACCATTTTTTCAATATTTTATGATTTTCACTTTGCTTTGAACATAAGTGACCTTGGACATTTTTGGTCAAAATTTTCATGGACACATGTATTTTGACATTTTACAAACTTTTCACTTTTCCTAATATTTTTCACTCTGTCAACCATTTTTTCAATACTTTATGATTTTCATATTTTTTCCGATATTTGTTAACTTAGACATTTTTGGTTAAAAATTTCATGAACACATATTCAGTGACATTTTACTAGCTTTTCCCTTTCCTAATATTTTTCACTTTGTCAACCATTTTTTCAATACTTTATGATTTTCAAATTTTTTGAACTTTCGTGACCTTTGACATTTTCGGTCAAAATTTTCATGAACACATTTACTGTGACATTTAACTAACTTTTCCCAATATTTTTCACTTTTTCAACCATTTTTTCAATACTTTATGATTTTTAAATTTTTTGAACGTTAGTGAAAAGTCAACCATTTTTTCAATACTATATGATTTTCACATTTTTGTACGTTTGTGACCTCAGACATTTTCGGTCAAAATTTTCATGAATACATATACTTTGACATTTTCCTAATATTTTTCACTTTGTCAATCATTTTTTAATATTTTATGATTTTCACTTTACTTTGAACGTAAGTGATCTTGGACATTTTTGGTCAAAATTTTCATGAACACATGTACTGTGACATTTTACAAACTTTTCACTTTTCCTAATTTTTTCATTTTGTCAACCATTTTTTTAATACTTTATGATTTTGATATTTTTTCCGATATTTGTTAACTCAGACATTTTTGGTTAAAATTTTCGTGAATACACGTACTTTGACAATTTACTAACTTTTCACTTTTCTTAATATTTTTCACTTTGTCAACCATTTTTTCAATACTTTATGATTCTCACATTTTTTGAACGTTAGTGACCTTAGACATTTCCGGTCAAAATTTTCATTAATACATATACTTTGACATTTTACAAACTTTTCATTTTTCCTAATCTTTTTCACTTAGTCAATCATTTTTTTCAAAACTTGATGATTTTCACTTTCTTTTGAATGTAAGTGACCTTATACTTTTTTGGCCAAAATTTTCATGAACACATGTACTGTGACATTTTACTGACTTTTCATTTTTCCCAATATTTTTCACTTTGTCAACCATTTTTTAAATACTTTATGATTTTCACTTTCCTTTGAACCGAAGTGACCTTAGACATTTTGGGTCAAAATTTCATGAACACATGTACTGTGACATTTTACTTACTTTTCACTTTTCGTAATATTTTTCACTTTGTCAACCATTTTTTCAATACTTTATGATTTTCACATTTTTTGAACGTTAGTGACGTTAGACATTTTCGGTCAAAATTTTCATTAATACATATACTTTTACATTTTGCAAACTTTTCATTTTTCCTAATATTTTTCACTTTGTCAATCATTTTTTCAATACTTTAGGATTTTCACTTTCCTTTGAACCTAAGTGACCTTAGACATTTTGGGTCAAAATTTTAATGAACACATGTAATGTGACATTTTACTAACTTTTCACTTTTCCTAAACTTTTCCCCTTGGTCAGTCATTTTTTCAATACTATATGATTTTCACATTTTTTTGAACGTTAGTGACCTTTGACATTTTTGGTCAAAATTTTCATGAATACATATACTTTGACATTTTACAAACTTTTCATTTTTCCTAATATTTTTCACTTTGTCAATCATTTTTTCAATACTTTAGGATTTTCACTTTCCTTTGAACCTAAGTGACCTTTGACATTTTGGGTCAAAATTTTAATGAACACATGTACTGTAACATTTTACTAACTTTTCATTTTTCCCAATATTTTTCACTTTGTCAACCATTTTTTCAATACTTTATGATTTTCACTTTCCTTTGAACGTAGGTGACCTTAGACATTTTTGGTCAAAATTTTCATGAATACATGTACTGTGACATTTTACTAACTTTTCACTTATCCTAAACTTTTCCCCTTGGTCAATCATTTTTTTCAATAGTATATGATTTTATCATTTTTTTTAACGTTTGTGACCTTTGACATTTTTGGTCAAAATTTTCATTAATAAATATACTTTGACATTTTACAAACTTTTCATTTTTCCTAATATTTTTCACTTTGTCAATCATTTTTTCAATATTTTATGATTTTCACTTTACTTTGAACGTAAGTGATCTTGGACATTTTTGGTCAAAATTTTCATGGACACATGTACTGTGACATTTTACAAACTTTTCACTTTTCCTAATATTTTTCACTTTGTCAACCATTTTTTTAATACTTTATGATTTTCATATTTTTTCCGATATTTGTTAACTCAGACATTTTTGGTTAAAATTTTCATGAATACATGTATTGTGACATTTTACAAACTTTTCACTTTTCCCAATATTTTTCACTTTTTTCAACCATTTTTTCAATACTTTATGATTTTCACTTTCCTTTGAACGTAGGTGACCTTATACATTTTTGGTCAAAATTTCATGAACACATGTACTGTGACATTTTACTAACTTTTCATTTTTCCTAATATTTTTCACTTTGTCAATCATTTTTTCAATATTTTATGATTTTCACTTTCCTTTGAACGTAAGTGACCTTATACATTTTTGGTCAAAATTTCATGAACACATGTACTGTGACATTTTACTAACTTTTCATTTTTCCCAATATTTTTCACTTTGTCAACCATTTTTTCAATACTATAAGATTTTCACTTTCCTTTGAACGTAAGTGACCTTAGACATTTTTGGTCAAAATTTCATGAACACATGTACTGTGACATTTCACTAACTTTTTACTTTTCGGGATATTTTTCACTTTGTCAATCATTTTTTCAATATTTTATGATTTTCACTTTCCTTTGAACGTTCGTGACCTTAGACATTTTCGGTCAAAATTTTAATGAATACATATACTGTGACATTTTACTAACTTTTCACTTTTCCTAATATTTTTCAATTTGTCAACCATTTTTTTAATACTTTATGATTTTCATATTTTTTCCGATATTTGTTAACTCAGACATTTTTGGTTAAAATTTTCGTGAATACACGTACTTTAACACTTTACTAACTTTTCACTTTTCCCAATATCTATCACTTTGTCAACCATTTTTTCAATACTTTATGATTTTCACATTTTTTGAACGTTAGTGACCTTCGACATTTTCGGTCAAAATTTTCATTAATACATATACTTTGACATTTTACAAACTTTTCATTTTTCCTAATATTTTTCACTTTGTCAATCATTTTTTCAAAACTTGATGATTTTCACTTTCTTTTGAACGTAAGTGACCTTGTACTTTTTTGGCCAAAATTTTCATGAACACATGTACTGTGACATTTTACTAACTTTTCATTTTTCCCAATATTTTTCACTTTGTCAAGCATTTTTTCAATATTTTATGATTTTCACTTTACTTTGAACGTAAGTGACCTTGGACATTTTTGGTCAAAATTTTCATGGACACATGTACTGTGACATTTTACAAACTTTTCATTTTTCCTAATATTTTTCACTTTGTCAATCATTTTTTCAATATTTTATGATTTTCACTTTACTTTGAACGTAAGTGACCTTAGACAATTTTGGTCAAAATTTCATGAACACATGTACTGTGATATTTTACTAACTTTTTATTTTTCCCAATATTTTTCACTTTGTCAACCATTTTTTCAATACTTTATGATTTTCACATTTTTTTAACCTTTCGTGACCTTAGACATTATCGGTCAAAATTTTTATGAATACATATACTGTGATATTTTACTAACTTTTCACTTTGTCAATCATTTTTTCAATATTTCATGATTTTCAGATTACTTTGAACGTAAGTGACCTTAGACATTTTTGGTCAAAATTTTCATGAACACATGTACTGTGACACTTTACTAACTTTTCACTTTTCCTAATATTTTTCACCTCGTCAACCATTTTTTCAATACTTTATGATTTTCACTTTCCTTTGAACGTAGGTGACCTTAGACATTTTTGGTCAAAATTTTAATGAATACATATACTGTGACATTTTACTAACTTTTACCTTTTCCAAAAATTTTCCCCTTGGTCAATCATTTTTTCAATACTTTATGATTTTCACTTTCCTTTGAACGTAAGTGACCTTAGACATTTTTGGTCAAAATTTCATGAATACATATACTGTGACATTTTACTAACTTTTCACTTTTCCCAATATTTTTCCCTTAGTCAATCATTTTTTCAATACTTTATGATTTTCACATTTTTTGAACGTTAGTGACCTTAGACATTTTTGGTCAAAATTACATGAACACATGTACTGTAACATTTTACTAACTTTTCACTTTTCCCAATATTTTTCACTTTGTCAATCATTTTTTCGATACTTCATGATTTTCACTTTTGAACGTAAGTGACCTTAGACATTTTTTGACAAAATTTTCATGAACACATTTACTGTGACATTTAACTAACTTTTCCCAATATTTTTCACTTTGTCAACCATTTTTTCAATACTTTATGATTTTCACATTTTTTGAACGTTCGTGACCTTAGACATTTTCGGTCATAATTTTCATGAATACATATACTTTAACATTTTCCTAATATTTTTCACTTTGTCAATCATTTTTTCAATATTTTATGATTTTCACTTTACTTTGAACGTAAGTGATCTTGGACATTTTTGGTCAAAATTTTCATGGACACATGTACTGTGACATTTTACAAACTTTTCACTTTTCCTAATATTTTTCACTTTGTCAACCATTTTTTTAATACTTTATGATTTTCATATTTTTTCCGATATTTGTTAACTCAGACATTTTTGGTTAAAATTTTCGTGAATACACGTACTTTGACACTTTACTAACTTTTCACTTTTCCCAATATTTTTCACTTTGTCAACCATTTTTTCAATACTTTATGATTTTCACTTTCTTTTGAACGTAAGTGACCTCAGACATTTTTGGTCAAAATTTTCATGAACACATGTACTGTGACATTTCACTAACTTTTTACTTTTCGTAATGTTTTTCACTTTGTCCACCATTTTTTCAATACTTTATGATTTTCACTTTCTTTTGAACGTAAGTGACCTTATACATTTTTGGTCAAAATTTTCATGGACACATGTACTGTGACATTTTACAAACTTTTCACTTTTCCTAATATTTTTCAATTTGTCAACCATTTTTTTAATACTTTATGATTTTCATATTTTTTCCGATATTTGTTAACTCAGACATTTTTGGTTAAAATTTTCGTGAATACACGTACTTTGACACTTTACTAACTTTTCACTTTTCCCAATATTTTTCACTTTGTCAACCATTTTTTCAATACTTTATGATTTTCATATTTTTTCCAATATTTGTTAACTTAGACATTTTCGGTCAAAATTTTCATGAATACATATACTGTGACATTTTACTTACTTTTCACTTTGTCAATCATTTTTTCAATATTTTATGATTTTCACATTTTTTGAACGTTCATGACCTTAGACATTTTCGGTCAAAATTTCATGAACACATGTACTGTGACATTTCACTAACTTTTTACTTTTCGTAATATTTTTCACTTTGTCCACCATTTTTTAAATACTTTATGATTTTCACTTTCTTTTGAACGTAAGTGACCTCAGACATTTTTGGTCAAAATTTTCATGAACACATGTACTGTGACATTTCACTAACTTTTTACTTTTCGTAATATTTTTCACTTTTTCCACCATTTTATCAATACTTTATGATTTTCACATTTTTTGAACGTCAGTGACCTCAGACATTTTCGGTAAAAATTTTCATGAATACATATACTGTGACATTTTTCTAACTTTTCATTTTCCTAATATTTTTCACTTTGTCATCCATTTTTTCAATACTTTATGATTTTCACTTTCTTTTGAACATAAGAGACCTCATACATTTTTGGTCAAAATTTTCATGAACACATGTACTGTGACATTTTACTAACTTTTCATTTTTCCCAATGTTTTTCACTTTGTCAACCATTTTTTCAATACTATATGATTTTCACATTTTTTGAACGTTAGTGACCTTAGACATTTTTGGTCAAAATTTTCATGAACACATGTACTGTGACATTTTACTAACTTTTCATTTTTCCCAATATTTTTCACTTAGTCAACCATTTTTTCAATACTATATGATTTTCACATTTTTTGAACGTTCGTGACCTTAGACATTTTCGGTCAAAATTTCATAAACACATGTACTTTGACATTTCACTAACTTTTTACTTTTCGTAATATTTTTCACTTTGTCCACCATTTTTTCAATACTTTATGATTTTCACATTTTTTGAACGTTAGTGACCTTAGACATTTTTGGTCAAAATTTTCATGAACACATGTACTGTGACATTTTACTAACTTTTCATTTTTCCCAATATTTTTCACTTAGTCAACCATTTTTTCAATACTATATGATTTTCACATTTTTTGAACGTTCGTGACCTTAGACATTTTCGGTCAAAATTTCATAAACACATGTACTTTGACATTTCACTAACTTTTTACTTTTCGTAATATTTTTCACTTTGTCCACCATTTTTTCAATACTTTATGATTTTCACATTTTTTGAACGTTAGTGACCTTCGACATTTTTGGTCAAAATTTTCATGAACACATGGACTATGACATTTTACTAACTTTTCAAATTGTCAATCATTTTTTCAATATTTTATGATTTTCACTTTACTTTGAACGTCAGTGACCTTAGACATTTTCGGTAAAAATTTTCATGAATACTTATACTGTGACATTTTACTAACTTTTCACTTTTCCCAATATTTTTCACTTTGTCAATTATTTTTTCAATACTTTATGATTTTCATATTTTTTCCGATATTAGTTAACTTAGACATTTTTGGTTAAAATTTTCGTGAATACACGTACAGTGACACTTTACTAACTTTTCACTTTTCCCAATATTTTTCACTTTGTCCACAATTTTTTCAATACTTTATGATTTTCACATTTTTTTGAACTTTTAGTTACCTTTGACATTTTTGGTCAAAATTTTCATTAATACATATACTTTGACATTTTACAAACTTTTCATTTTTCCTAATATTTTTCACTTTGTCAATCATGTTTTCAATACTTTATGATTTTCACATTTTTTTGAACGTTAGTGACCTTAGACATTTTTGGTCAAAATTTTCGTAAATACATGTACTATGATATTTTACAAACTTTTCACTTTTCCTAATATTTTTCACTTTGTCAACCATTTTTTCAATACTTAATGATTTTCATATTTTTTCCGATATTAGTTAAGTTCGACATTTTTGGTTAAAATTTTCGTGAGTACATATACTGTGACAATTTACTAATTTTTCACTTTTCCCAATATTTTTCACTTCATCAACCACTTTTTCAATACTTTATGATTTTCACAGTTTTTCCAATATAAGTCACCTTACACATTTTTTTTCAAAATTTTCATGAATATACATGTATTATCACATTTTGCCATTTTTTTAGCTTTTCCAATAGTTTTTACATTTTCAATATTTTTCCAAAATTCATGTTTTTTACATTTTATTCCAATATAAGTGAACTTAGACATTTTTGGTTGAAATTTTTATGAATACATGTTCTGTGACATTTTACTGACTTTTCATTTTGCCCAATATTTCTCAGTTTGTCAACAATTTTTTCAATACTTAAAGATTTTCACATTTTTTCCAATATTAGTGACCTTAGACATTTTTGGTCAAAATTTTCATGACTATACATATTTTTCACATTCTGCCAATCTTTAAACTTTTCCCAATATTTTAACTTTGTCTACAATTTTCGTCATACCTTTCAATTTTTTTTTCCAATTTGATGCCCTTTGACAATTTTTTTCAAAATTTTCATGAATATTTTCATGAATATACATGAATAAACTATAAAGTATGTCAAAAGTTCAAAAAATGTCAAAGGTCACTAACATTGGAAAAAATATGAAAATCATAAAGTATTGCTCCCGACAGAGAGCTGCGTTCCTCCAATACAAACCTACTAGCAGTACCTATAGCTCGCTCTAAGCGATCTCAGGCAAAACTGTTCTCAGTTCTACTACCTCAGTGGTGGAACAAACTTCTGGAAGCAACAAGACTAGCATCATCTATCTCAACCTTCAAGATACAGGTAAAAACTCTTCTCTTTCAGGACTTTTTACTGCGCTGATGCCCCAGATCAGGTCAGGCAGCAAGTTAGGCTATACAGTTTGTGTTTGTGTGTGTGTGCGTGTGCGTGTGCGTGTGCGTGTGTGTGTGTGTGTGTTTGTGTGTGTGTACGTTTGTGTATGTCTTTGTCAAAAAAAAAAAAAAAAAAAAATTACTAACCCAAGCTTACTGTTCTGTATATTTTCTGTACATCGTCTATTTGCAAGTGTATTTGCAGTCCCTATGTCCTCTATTGTAAGTCGCTTTGGATAAAAGCGTCTGCGTAATGTAATGTAATGTAATATTGAAAAAATTGTTGATAAAGTCAAAAATATTTGGAAAAGTGAAAAATTGGCAAAATATTACAATATAGATATCCATAATTTTTTTTTTTTTAAAAGTCGAATGTCAGTAAAATTGGAAACAAATGTGAAAACCATAAAGTTTGGAAAAAAATATTGAAAATGTAAAAAGTATTGGAAAACTAAAAAATTGGTAAACTGTGACAATATGGATATTCATAAATTAAAAAAAATGTCAAAAGTCATCAAATTGGAAAAAAAAATGAAAATGACAAAAATTGTAGACAGAGTGAAAAATAATGGGAAAAGTTTAAAAATTGGCAGAATGTGAAAAATAAATGTAGTTATGAAAATTTTGACAAAAATGTTAAAGGTCACTAACAATGTAAAAAATGTGAAAATCATAAAGTACTGAAAAAATTGTTGACAAAGTGAAAAATATTTGAAAAAGTAAAAAAAATGTCAACATTGGCATATTCATAAAAATTTTGACAAAAATGTCAAAGGCCAGCTTCTTCTTCTTCTTTCGGCTTTTCCCGGCAGGGGTCGCCACAGCGAGTCAACTTTCTCCATCTAACCCTATTCTCTGGATCCTCCTCTCTCACACCAACTACCTTCATATCCTCTCTCACTACGTCCATAAATTTTCTCTCTGGTCTTCCTCGAGACCTTTTGCCTAGCAACTCCAATTCCAGCGTCCGTCTACCAATATATTCTCCATCTGCCTCCTCTGCCCATGACCAAACCATCTCAGTCTGGCTTCTCCGATCTTCTCTCCAAAACATCTAACATGTGCTGTTCCTTTGATAGACTCATGTCTGATCCTCTCCATCCTGGTCCCTCCCAAAGAGAACCTCAACATCTTCATCTCTGCAAGCTCTAGTTCTGCCTGCTGTCTTTTGGTCATTGTAACAGTTTCTAGTGCAAACATCATCGCTGGTCTCACCACTGTCTTGCACACCTATCCTTTTATTCTGGCCGAAAGTCTTCTATCACATAGTACCCCTGACACTTTTCTCCACCCATTCCAACCTGCTTGGACCCGTCTCTTCACCTCTTTTTCACACTCTCCGTTGCTCTGGACTGTTGACCCTAAGTACCTGAAATCCTCCAGCTTCTTGAACTCCACTTCCTGTAGCATCACCGTTCCTCCCGAGTTCCTCTCATTCACACACATATATTCTGTCTTGCTGCGACTAACTTTCATTCCTCTCCTTTCCAGAGCATACTTCCACCTCTCTGGATTTTCCTCTACTTGTTGTCTGCTCTCACTACAGATCACAATGTCATCCGCAAACATCATGGTCCATGGGGATTCCTGTCTAACCTCATCTGTCATCACCATTGCGAACAAGAAGGGGCTCAGAGCTGAGCCCATGATGGAGTCCCACCTCCACCTTGAACTTCTCAGTTACCCCTACAGCACACCGTACCAGTGTCTCACAGCTAGCATACATGTCCTGCACCAGTCTAACATACTTCTCTGCCACTCCAGACTTCCTCATACAATACCAGAGCTAATACAAAGCTACAATACAATCGGTTCTGCAAATGAACTCTGTTTGAGAAAGAAAAGAGGATGGATTTTGTCTACAAATGATCCTAAATAATACTGCAGGTTTATCAGGTTATTATTGGCGTTTTTCATGTCTCGCAGCTGTTTGCTAGAAAGGCATTTATTGTGGCTACTGTCCGTTTGTGTGGCCAAGGGACCGGACTTTTGTTGTCCCGGTGTGTTCAGGAACTGATCAAGCAAGAATGGTTTATTCAAAGTCAGGAAATACACTTAGGAGATATCCCGGGCTAGAATGAATGTCACCCCGAGAGGATGGTTCACCCTCTGCACACCCTCTGAGACACGTCCAGCGGATGTGCAGGTGAGTAGGTTCTGGCCCCGAGCCGAGGAGGCGCCGTCATTTTATACCATCGCCTCAACGCTCAAGTTTATTTCCAACTAAGGACTTGTTTTACACACTCATGGAATTTGGGCACTTGGGGTGCCGGGCCGCGTCCCGGATAAAGCCGCGGGGTTCGCCATCGATTACGCTTTGGGGGTGTCAATGGAAGAGAACACAGTTGGGCATCCCTTTGTCGTCACGTGATGCTCTCGTGGGCGAATTTTAACACTACATGAGTTATCTATCTGCAATGCACCCCTCTTTATACTGCATTAGATGTTTGTTTTTTTTTATAGCCATATACTAATTATTGGGGGGTGGATTGATTCGGAGCACTACTGAAGGCCTCGGTGTAAAATGCACGGCCCGCCACTGAGAATCCGCCTGAATCCGGTCACCATCAGGGGTACAGAAGTGGACATTGTGGACACCTACAAATACCTGGGTGTCCACTTGGACAATAAACTGGACTGTAAACACCAACGCCATCTTCAAGAAGGGTCAGAGCCGCCTGTCTTCACAGCTGGAGTCTGTGGTGCAGGTGTCAGAGAAGCTCCTCAGCATCATGGACAACGTCCATCACCCCCTGCATGGACACTGACGTCCTGTCAGAGCTCTTTCAGTCATAGATTGATACCACCAAGGAGCTCCACTGAACGCCACAGGAGGTCTTTCCTACCTGAGGCTATCAGACTTTTTAATTCCCCTTCCTTCTGCCAAAGGGAATCTTATAATCTTTGTACTTTTTAAGACCTTAAAACACTTGATAGCCTTAACCTTGACAATTGATATTTTATTGTTTTTCGTATTCTCCCTCCTCCCTACTATTATCTATTACTCTTATGTTTTTGCTTGACACTCTGGCACAGCAATTTCCTTCGGGATAAATAAAGTTGTTCTCATCATCTCATCTCTCTCATATATATATATATATCCTTTTTTTTATTTTTTGACGTAACTATTACACTGCTGTGAAAAAGGAATTTCCCCTATGGAGATGGATACTTGATTGGTAATTCCAAGCAGCTGAGAGCGTTTAGTAAATGCTAACTGGTTGCGGTCTGCTATTGGTCCCTGCCAGGGCGCTGGCCGTGACGCAACTTCCGGATGACGTCAGAACTCTGGAGAGCCAGCTGAGCGCTGCACGTCTCTTGACGGGAGAATTGCTTTTGTGAGGGGAAGCACAATTTCGTCTTGTCTTTCAGATCCAACGCGTTTGGAGCGCGCTTTTGGTCTTGTGTTTTTTTTTTCTTCTCCATTTTTCTGTGATATAATTCTGCTTAGTGATGGGACGATGAAATTCGTGTTAATTCCGTTATTGTGATCTTAAAATATTAAATAAAATTATATTGTTTTTCGCCGCTCAAAATAACGTCACACCGGCGGAAGCCGGTAGACCCGCCAGCCGGTAAAGTCCCGATTTGCAGATGCTGTGCGCAGGAGTTCAGGAGCAGAAGTCCTATGAACCAGGTAAAATAAATATTAAGATATGTTGCAAATATTTATTTTTTGTTTACTGACAGTGTTTTTTTTGCCCCCGATTTATTTTTAAAATGCAGGTCAAGGCTCCGCTCAACGCTCTGAAAGCCCAAAGCTCAAAATGACTTCATTACATAAATAAAATTTAATTTTCTCCGTAATACTTTGTGATTTTCAGAAGCAGCACATTTGTTTATACAAAGTATAGAGCGCGATTTCAGTGAAAGAAACCTAAAGATAGGACTAGTCAATGAAATCTTTGTGAGTGAAGCTCCAGCTGTATTTCCGGCTTTAGTTTCATCGGGAGAAGACTTGTTTCAGGTGTGGAAGTTAAAATCAGGCTTTTTGTTTCAAGCTCGCTTACGTGCTGAAAGTCGCAAAACGGTGAGTTTTGAACTTAAGAGCGGGAATTGTGTGAACTCAGCAAATGTCTACCATCTGTGCTTGTCTTTTTGTCCCTGTCCATAAAAGGGTATCGACAGTTCCCGCTGAGATTTCCAGCTTTGTTACACCCCCGACTGTTTGGGCTTAGAATGCTCTTGCCACGTTCCGACACTGGATGTGCAAAGTTGGAGCCTCTCTGACCTTGAACTTTGCCAAATGAGTTCGGTAAAGCCACCGTCGCTTGGGTAAGAGTGTCTGTTTTTGAAGGAACAAATAAATGGATGTCTACACTTGACTCACACACTCTAGCTTCTTTTCTGCAGCTGAGGATTTGCAAGAAGAATCCCTGGAATCACCATGAGGCAGAATGGCGTGCCTCACTTGGGCGCTCTTTGCAGCTGTTTTATGATCGCTCAGCACAAGAAACTAATTCCCAACATGCAGTGGTTGCCAAAAACACTGTACATTCCAAATTAATAGTGCTTAAACATTTTAATAGTGACATAGAATTAAATGAAATCACTGATAAGTATAACCCTTTAATTCCTTTTTTTCCATTTTAGATTTTTCTCCAAGATTGCCAAGTGAGCCATAGCCTCGACTGCCTCCAAGGACTACACGTCACTGGTGTGTGTATACATACTACATGTATATACATATGTGTGTGTGTGTGTATATGTAGGTATGCAAGGAAAAAGGAAAAGCCCAAAGGATGGAGATGTTTCCATATACATAAAGTGTGGGTGCACTTCTTGCTCATCTTCATAACAAACAGGACACATATGTATGTATGTATGTATACACATGACCATCTCAGCCACCACGCCTGAGGAGACACCAACCTGTGGAGGAGCAAAAGGCCGTCTGACTGCGACTCAACATTTCCTTTGCAGTGTTCACAAGTCAACTGTTAACTGAAATAAAGTGAGACTGAATATAAAACAAAATGTGTTTTCTTTATAGAATGAGTCATGACTTGTGAGGGATACTCATGTTCAAGACAAACATCCAAAGTAATCACTGGAACTGAAATAAGTTCATCACTTTATTTTACAACACTAGTAAGAGCTCAGGTCAGGACACACATATGCACATATACACTGCTCGGAAAAAAAAGGGAACACTCAAATAACATGTCATAGATCAGAATGAAAGAACTATTGCTATGAAATGAATTTAACTGAATTTGAAGAATTCCTCTTCCCTCAGCCGCAGGGAATCTTCAAATCTTTGTACTTAAGACCTTCAAACACTTGATAGCCTTAACCTTGACACTTTATATTTCATTGTATTTCTTATTCTCCCTCCTTCCTACTATTATCTATTACTGTTATGTTTTTGCTTGAAACTCTGGCACAACAATTTCCTTCGGCATAAATAAAGTTGTTCTCATCTCAAATACTTTATTCTTTACATAGTTCAAAGTGCTGAGAACAGTCACACCACGATCGGGCTCGTTCGTATATGTCAAATATAACATCCGCACAAATCACAGTCGGGCGGCTCGGTGGCGCAGCGGTTAGAGCTGTCGCCTCACAGCAAAGCAACCCGGGTTCAAGCCCCACATCAACCACTGTGTGTGGTTGCCTCTGTGTGGAGTTGGCATGTTCTCCCCGTGTCCGCGTGGGTTCTCTCCTTCCTCCCACTGGCCAAAATGCATGCATTTAAGTTCATCGGCAACTCTAAAGTCTCCCTACGCATGAATGTTGTGTGACTGGCCCTGCTACAATGCAGGGCGGCCCTATAGGCTGAGAGATGGGCGCCAGCCACCCCGAGCCACCCGCCCAGGCGGGACGCTCACGTGTGACTGTGGCCCCGATACAAAAGGAAACATTTACTTTTTACAACTAAAATACACATCACACACGCAACAAAAATACCAAAAACAAACTTTATTCAACATTTTACATACATTACATTACATTTCAATCATTTCATCATTGAAATTATCTTTAAACTTCAGACACCAAACACGAAAAACAACATATTTTACTTGCAATCCTACCCTCAGTAACCCTGAGTAATGCTTGCTACTCTATCACTCTCAACTTTGACATACATATTGCTGGGGAGAAAAAAAAAAAAAAAAACAATTACCCACAACCCTCCAGACACACCAACAAAATGACTAACTTCACACCGTCACACCAACATTTACATAAACTGTCTCTTTCACAGCTCCGATTGATGAGAAACAATGATTTCCCACCACTCAATGCCAAGTGCTGGGGAGATAAACTTGCCCACTTTACCATTTCAAACTTTACCGCACTTTCGGTCCTCCTTCAATCCATCCATAAATATCCTCTTCCAAACCCTACATTGCTCTGCACTGTTGACAAGCGTACTTAGAATCCTTCTCACTGTCATTCACACACACATGTATTCTGTCTTTTGACAGCAAACCTTCACACTTCTGCTTGTTCCCTGGTCCCACTACACATCACAACCTAATCTGGGATTGTGTTGTCAAAATGCACACTCACATGCAAATACCTTGGAAACGTTTTGGCTACACACTGCTCCACAACGTCACTTCAGCACTTGCAGCATTTACATTCAATTGTCATCGATCCTTTTTGAATTGAACGTCAACAAGTCTGTCCTGAACTGACCACAGATAGCGAAGAAGCTCGATGCTAATGCTACTAGCCTCTCATCTGCTGTCCGCCGACGTCTCACCTTTGAAAGAAACAAAATTACGGTTACAAATTTCACTACCTCTCTCTGAGAGTTTGCTTTGTGTATCCGTTCATCGAACTGTAGCAATTTCATCAGGAAACACGTTGAAACGTGTTCGTCTCACGCGGGCGTTCCGTTCCACTGCTACTGCTAGCTCGCTCGGCTCCACTTCCGGTCCACGCGCTGGCCGCGCCCCTTATTTATAGGCTCGGTCGGAATAAATGCGTCATTTCCCGTGCCGAATTATTTGGACAAATGTTTGTTTGTATGTTTAAATTCCAAAGTGAAATGGAAAAAGTAGACATTGAATTGAGCTCATTCATTGTGACGAGGCAAATGTTCTGCTCGGTCAATTATTTTGAACAATTAAACGAAGGTTTAACTCATGGACACGTTTTGCAAATAGTATTATAGGAACCAACAAAATGGGATAACTTAGCAGCCACAGTCATAGTTGAGGATAAAGAACTTTCTTTTACTTCATAGACAGTGAGGAAATATGTATGTAGCTATGACTGAACCAGGAGTTATGACGGTCCTACATGAACGGTAAGAGTCAGACTGCCTGCCTGTCGGAACGAATGAACCACAAAAAGCATTTTCTCCTGTCTGATCAATAACAATGCGTTGTTCAGATTAACACTTAAACCCTGTTTGATGGTTTTAAAATGAAAACACAATATATGGAAAGACTGACCGGATTTCAATACATGTATGTAGGTATTCATGTGTGTATATATGTCTGTGTGTGTATACATGTATGATAATATATATATGTAGGTATATATGTGTCTATATATGTAAGAATGTTTCTTTAAATACACTGCTCAAAAAAATAAAGGGAACACTTAAAAAAACACATCCTAGATCTAAGTGAATGAAATAGTCTTCTGAAATACTTTGCTCTTTACACAGTTGAATGTGCTGACAACAAAATCACACAAAAATGATCAATGGAAATCAATTGTATCAACCATGGAGGTCTGGATTAGGAATCACACTCAAAATTAAAGTGTAAAAACAAACTCCAGGCTGATCCAACTTTGATGTAATGTCCTTAAAACAAGTCCAAATGAATCTGTGTTGCCTCCTGAGTGGACACTATGATTTCACACAAGTGTGATTGACTTGGAGTTACATTGTGTTGTTCAAGTGTTCCCTTTATTTTTTTGAGCAGTATATGTACGTATATATACACAAACATGTACGTACGTGCTCCTCTTTTTCAGACTCATCTTCTGCTGGCGGGGAAGAAACCCGTGGTGTCGGCTTGGGCCGCAAACTCCTCCTCCTTCCTCGTTCGACCAACGGTTCCCTGCATCTTGTTGTAAATGGGCAGTACTTTTACCAATAGATGACGCTACTGCTCTATCATCATGCCACTTCTGCTCGGACGTGTCCAGTGAAGAACGGACATTCTGCGAGGATATGCCTTTAACCTTTAATGAAAATTGTGACAAAAATGTCAAAGTTCACTAACATTGGAAAAATGATGAAAATCCTAAAGTATTGAAAAAATTGTTGTTAACAAAGTGAAAAATATTGGGAATAGTGAAAAATTGGAAAAATGTCAAAATATGTATGTTCATAAAAATTTCTACAAAAAATATCAAATTAAGTAAATTTGGAAAAAATGTGAAAACCATAATGTATTGAAATAATTGTTGACAAAGTGAAAAACATTCCGAAAAGTTAAATATTGGCAAAATGTGACAATATAGATATTCATGAACATTTTGACAAAAAATGTCAAACATCATTAACATTGGGAAATAAGTGAAAATTGCAAAGTATGATGTAAATTGTTGATAAAGTGAAAAATGTTTGGAAAATTGAAAATTGGAAAAAATTCAATAATACTTATATTCATGAAAATTTTGACAAAAAATGTCAAAGGTCAGTAAAATTGGAAAAAAAAGTGAAAACCATAAAGTATTGAAAATATTGTTGACAAAGTGAAAAATATCGGGAAAAGTGAAACATTGGTAAAATATTACCATAGAGATATTCATGAACATTTTGACAAAATATACCAAAAGTCAGTTAATTGGAAGAAATGTGAAAATGATCAAGTATGGTTGTTTCTTCAGAGGTGGGTGAGTAACACACCTTCCAGATTTTGTTGGAAATCGAATGTATAATCCCGCTGCACCGAGGACGAGTCGTGACGACACCACGCAGACGGAGAGAGAACAAGGAGTTGATACGCTGCTGATTTTTCAGCTTTTCCCACTTGCAAAGCATGTAGAGGTCTAATTTTTATCACGGGTACTCCTTTAACCGTGAGTGACGGAATCCAAAAGAAAAATCCAGAAAAAGACATTGTATGATTCGAAGTAATTCATTTGCATTTTATTGCAAGACACCAGAAAAACAAAAGTTAATATTTGTTCCAGAGAGCTTTATTGGCAATGACAGAGATCATAAGTTTCCTGTAGTTCTTGAGCAGGTTTGCACACACTGCAGCAGGGATTCTGGCCCATTCCTCCATCCAGACCTTCTCCAGATCCTTCAGGTTTCGGGGCAGTCGCTGGGCAATATGGACTTTCAGCTCCTGATGTCCTTTCACAGCTCTCTGGTCTTGGCCATTGTGGAGAGGTTAGAATTTGTTTGATTGAGTGTGTCCAGGTGTGCTCTATACAGGTAACGAGTTCAAGCTGGTGCCGTGAAGCCAGGTCATGAGTGGAGAACAGGAGGGCCTCTCAAAGAAGAACTCATAGATCTATGAGAGCCACAATTCTCACTGGCTGGTAGGTGATCAAATACTTATTTCATGCAGTAAAATGCAGAGCTTCTTCTTTCGGCTTTTCCCTTCAGGTGTCGCCACAGCGAGTCGGCTTTCTCCATCTAACCCTATTCTCTGGATCCTCCTCTCTCACACCAACTACCTTCATATCCTCTCTCACTACGTCCATAAATCTTCTCTTTGGTCTTCCTCCAGACCTCTTGCCTGGCAGCTCCAATTCCAGCATCCGTCAGAATCAGAATCAGAATCATTTATTAATGGCCACACAACAGCGTTGGTGGAATTAGTTTTGGGTACAGCGCATAATGCTCACATCTCTCCTGTGTCAGTTCCATTGTCAACAATACATACAGAAAATCATGATCAGCAGACACGATACATCAAGACATTGATTGATTCAGAGTCCGTATAGCGATTGGGAAAAAGCTGTTTTTGAATCTGACAGATTTGGTTGTGAGACCTGTAGCGCGTCCCGGAGGGCATGAGTGTGAACAGGTGACGTGCAGGGTGTGTGTGGTCTGAAGTGAGTTTGACTGAACGTTGTGTGATGCGTCTTTGATACAGAGTGTGTGTGGAAGGGAGAGTGTGAGCCATGATTCTAGATGATTTATTGATGATGCGTGAGCGACTATCCAAGTTACCATACCAGACCATTATTGATGAGGTCAGGATACTTTCAATTATGGCTGTGTAGAGCTGGCGGAGGGTATTGTGTCTCACATTGGATTTTTTTTAGTTGTCTGAGGAAAAAACTGTCTTTTGTTGGCTTTTTTGTAAACTTCCTCTGAGTGCTGTTTGAATCTTAGTGTATTATTGATGTGTGTCCCAAGAAATTTGAATGAGTGTGTGATGGCTGTAGGATCAGAGTTGATGGAGATGGGTGTTTTGGGTGGGCGAGCGGGAGAAATCAATGATCGGTTCTTTTGTTTTTGATGCGTTTAGCTGCAGGTTGTTGTTCTGGCACCAGGTGACTGCCTGGGTGACCTGCTCTCCATAGTGTTTCTCATTATTTTCAGTGACGAGTCCAATTATTGTGGCGTCGTCTGCATATTTGAGGATGGATACTGAACTGTGTGAGGATGTGAGCGTGTTTGCGTACAAAGAAAACAACCAGAGTACAAACAAATAAAATCATATTGAAATCTACTGGGATAAAATCCCTTCTACAACAATAATGGTAGTGAAATGTGTTGTGTTTGTATCAGTTCGGACACATCGACTGCTTACTTTGAGGTTTTCACTGTGAATTTGATACAAGAGCTGCAAACAGTTGTGTCCACAAGCCCCCCGTCAGAGAAGGGAAAAGTTATTTGGCCCTCGCAGGAAAAAGTTTGGTCTAGAGGAAGACCAAAGAGAACATTGATGAACATAGCGCGAAGATATGAAGGTAGTTGGTGTGTGAGAGGAGGATGCAGTCGATTCCCTGTGGCGACTCCTGAAGGGAAAAGCCCAGAGGGGGGAGAAGAAGAAGAATGTAGATATCTATCCATATGTATGTGTATATGCATATGTTTGTGTGTATGTATATATATATATATATATATAAATAAACACAAACACACAGATGTATGTGTTTATATATGTATGTAAATATGTATACATGTGAATTTATGTATGTGTATATACATTTGTATATGTGAGTATGTCAATATGTATGTGTGTATGCATGCACGTATGTGTGCATGAATGCATGCGTGCATGGAGGCGTGTATGAATGTGTGCATGTTCGTATGCAAGTCTGCATGCATCAATGCATGAGTGCAAAAGTGCATGCATATGTGTGCGCATGCGTGTGTGCGCTTGTGCGTGCGTTTTTGTGTGAGTGCATGCGTGCAGACACACATTCACTCATGCAGGCATGTTTGAATGAAATATGTGTTTATAATTATGCGTGTGTGTGTGGGGGGGGGTGTATTTATGTGATGTTTTAATATGTATGTATTTATATAGGTGTGTATGCAAATGTGTTTGTATACATTTGTGTGTGTCAATGTATGTACGTATGAATGTAAGTGTGTTTGCATACATGTATCGATGAATGTGAGTTTAGAGAAGTATATACATGTATGTCTGTATATATATGTATGTGTTCACAGATGTATGTATGTATGTATGTGCTCATACATGTATGTATGGGAACTGTGCACTGACTAAGGGAGCAGTTGAAGATGTTAGTGAATATTGGGCCTCGCTGGTGTGCACAATGATTCAGGACTACCGAACTGCATGTTTTGTTTTGTCTTTCCTTATTGCAGCCCTAAGTTGGTATTTGGCTGCCCTGTGTTGCCCCATGTCTCCCTCAGTGAAGGCACCGCATGTTTTCCTGCGTAATGCCTGAATGTCCTTTGTAAACCACGGCTTGTTATTGCCATGGATTTTCGCAGGTTTGATGGGAATGCACGTCCCGACGCAGAAGTTGATGTATGACATCACTGTGTCTGTCAGCTCGTCCAAACTGTCCGCAGCTGTGCGAAATACGTCCCAATCAGTCCATTCGAGGCAGCCTCTGAGCGTGTCGATAGCCGCTCTCGACCAGCACTGGACAACTTTGGATTGTACGCAGTGGGATTTAAGTTTTTGCCTGTATTTTGGGACGAGCAGCAGCGTGGCGTGGTCCGACCTGCCCAGCGGTGCCCTCGGAAAACACCGGTACGCATCGCTTATGGCAGGGGTGCCCAGTGCGTCGAACGCGATCGACCGGTCGATCGCATGGCATTGAAAAAATAAGGATGATGATTTTCCGGACTTCCTCATTACCGCTGTATTATACACCAACAAGCATTATGTGCATACATGCTCAACATGAAAGAGATAATGGATGTGGCAACAAAGATCGCCTGTTCTATTCGGGCCAGATCTGTTCAAAGACGGCAGTTCCGTGCACAACTGGAGAAGGCTGAGTGCGACCACTCAGAGTCGCTGTTGCACACCGACGTGAGATGGCTAAGTCGGGGGAAATCCCTGCAAAGATTTCGAGAGCTGTTGCCGGAGATCGAGGAGTTTTTTTCCGTGAAGGTAATGCCGTGCAGATAATGGCCAACTAAATGAGCATCAGTGGCTGCTGGACTTGGCATTTTGAACCGATCTGACCAACATGCTGAATGACCTTAATCTCGAGCTGCAAGGAAAGGACAAAACTGTGATCAATATGACCAGCTCAGTTAATGCTTTCAAACAGGACCGTGCACGCTACATAAAGCAAATTGACAGTTGTCCGTCAGAGTTCGACAGACACTTTCAAGACTTTGCTGTACTCGAGCCGGTCGCTACATTCATGTGCTACCCTTGCCAGGAAGATGCTGAGGTTGTTTCACTGGCGTCAAAAGTTGCAACCCTGTTTCACCTGAACTCCTCTGGAGTGGAGGATGAGATTCTGACACTTCAAGTCGACGTTCAGCTGAAGGCCAGAGCTCATGGACAATTCTGGAACTTACTCACAGAGGACAAGCACCCCAACATCAGAAAATGTGCTTCCTTCTTGACTGCATTATTTGGCTCCACTTATTTATGTGAGTCAGCTTTTTCCCACAGGAAGATCATGAAGTCAAAGTACCGTTCCACCATGACTGATGAGCATCTGGAAGTCTGCTTGAGGCCGGCTCTCGGCAGTTACTGTCCGGAGTCTGCATCCCTGGCTAATTCCATTCAGTGCAAGTCATCGGAGTAAGGTAATGACAAAAAAAATGTACAAAGTTGTATTGTGCAATATAGGTTGATGCAGTACTGCGAGGAACACCAGCATATACTGTACATATAAAAATGATTCTCAATATATTCATAAATAATGTGTTTTGCATTTTTAGTGGGCGGTAGATCATTTTGACCCCTGGCTTATGGGAACGTAGCAGTGCTCGAGGATGTTGGCGCCTCTGCTTGGACAGGTAACTTGCTGGATATCGTTTGGAAGCTCTTTCGACAGACTGGCATGGTTGAAGTCGCCTACCACAATGACAGCCGTGTCGGGATTGGAGTTCTCAACTGAGGAGATGTAGGTTGCTAGCTCTGTTGTGGCTACGTTAGCATTTGCCGATGGTGGGCTTTAAACACCAATCAGAACAACAGAAGCAAACTCCCTGGGAAGATAGTGTGGTCTGCATTTCACAGCATTGTATTCCAGATTAGGACTGCAGAAGCTGTTAAGCACTGCGGTGTTACTGCACCATCTGCCGTGGCGTCTACCAATATATTCTCTATCCCTCCTCTGTCCATGACCCAACCATCTCAGTCTGGCTTCTCTGACCTTCTCTCCAAAACATCAAACATGTGCTGTTCCTCTGATAGACTCATTCCTGGTCCTCTCCATCCTGGTCACTCCCAAAGGGAACCTCAACATCTTCATCTCTGCAAGCTCTAGTTCTGCCTGCTGTCTTTTGGGCATTGTAGCAGTTTCTAGTCCATACATCATCGCTGGTCTCACCACTGTCTTGTACACCTTTCCCTTTATTCTGGCTGAAAGTCTTCTATCACATAGTACCCCTGACACTTTTCTCCACCCATTCCAACCTGCTTGGACCCGTCTCTTCACCTCTTTTCTCTTCTACCTGTCTCCCTGATAACACTAGCTGTAGTTGTCCAATCACCTGGAAGCTGAGCCTGACCACCCAGACCCTTTCTCAACTCCTCCCTGAAAACCATGCAACACTCCTCCCTTTTCAGCTTCCACCACTTTGTCCTCTGCTCTGCCTTTGTCCTCTTCATCTCTCTTTCAGGTTACCTCGTCTATACAAGATGTAGTCTACCTGCGTGCTCCTACCTCCGCTCTTATAAGTTACCCTATGTTCCTGTTTTTTCTGGAAAAAGGTGTTCACTACAGCCATTTCCATCGTTTTTGCAAATTCTACCACCATCTGTCCCTCTGCATTCCTATCATGGATACCAAATCTCCCAATCACTTCTTCAAAAAAAAAGGTATTTGGTCCTCGCAGGACAAAGTTTGGTCTAGAGGAAGACCAAAGAGAATATTTACGAACATAGTGCAAAGATATGAAGGTAGTTGGTGTGAGAAAGGAGGATGCAGCGAATCCTTGTCTTTGATAGAGAAGGTAGATTCCCTGTGGCGACTCCTGAAAGGAAAAGCCCAAATAAAATATTGAAAGGAAATATCCCAATATTTTTCTATAAGTCAACCATTTTTTCAATACTTTATGATTTTCACATTCTTTTGAACGAAAGTGACCTTAGACATTTTTGGTCAAAATTTCATGAACACATGTACTGTGAGATTTTACTAACTTTTAACTTTCCCAATATTTTTCATTTTGTCAACCATTTTTTCAAAACTTTATGATTTTCACATTTTTTTGAACGTTAGTGACCTTAGACATTTTCGGTCAAAATTTTCATGAATAAATATACTGTGACATTTTACTAACTTTTCACTTTTCCTAATATTTTTCACTTTGTCAACCATTTTTTCAATACTTTATGATTTTCACATTTTTTCGAACGTTAGTGACCTTTGACATTTTTGGTCAAAACTTTCATGAATACATGTACTGTGACATTTTTTTCACTTTTCCCAATACTTTTTCACTTTGTCAGCATTTTTTTCAATACTTTCTGATTTTCACATTTTTTCGAACGTTAGTGACCTTAGACATTTTCTGTCAAAATTTCAGGAATACATATACTCTGACATGTTACTAACTTTTCACATTTGATTAGCATCTGGAAGCATCTGGAAGTCTGCTTGAGGCCGGCTCTCAGCAGTTACTGTCCGGACTCTGCATCCCTGGCTAATTCCATTCAGTACAAGTCATCGGAGTAAGGTAATGACAAAAAAAATGTACAAAGTTGTATTGTGCAATATAGGTTGATGCAGTACTGCGAGGAACACCAGCATATACTGTACATATAAAAATGATTCTCAATATAATTGCTTTATGATTTTCACATTTTTTCTAACGTTAGTGACCTTTGACTTTTTTGGTCAAAATTTTCATGAATACATGTACTGTGATATTTTACTAATTTTTCACTTTTCCTAATATTTTTCACTTTGTCAACCATTTTTTCAATACTATATGATTTTCACATTTTTTTGAACGTTAGTGACCTTTGACATTTTTGGTCAAAATTTTCATTAATACATATACTTTGACATTTTACAAACTTTTCACTTTTCCTAGTATTTTTCACTTTGTCTACCATTTTATCAATACTTTATGATTTTCATATTTTTTTCCGATATTAGTTAACTTAGACATCTTATGGTTAAAATCTTCGTGAATACACGTACTGTGACACTTTACTAACTTTTCACTGTTCCTAATATTTTTCACATGGTCAATAATTTTTTCAATACTTTATGATTTTCACTTTCCTTTGAACGTAAGTGACCTTAGACATTTTCGGTCAAAATTTTCATGAATCCATATACTGTGACATTTTACTAACTTTTCACTTTTCCTAATATTTTTCACTTTGTCAATCTTTTTTTTAATACTTTTAGATTTTCACTTTCCTTTGAACGTAAGTGACCTTACACATTTTTGGTCAAAATTTTCATGAATACATGTACTGTGACATTTTACTAACTTTTCACTTTTCCTAATATTTTTCACTTTGTCAATCATTTTTTCAATACTTTAAGATTTTCATATTTTTTCCGATATTAGTTAACTTAGACATTTTTGGTTAAAATTTTCATGAATACACGTACTGTGACATTTTACAAACTTTTCACTTTTCCTAATAGTTTTCACTTTGTCAGCATTTTTTTCAATACTATATGATTTTCACATTTTTTCGAACGTTAGTGACCTTTGACATATTTGGTCAAAATTTTCATGAATTCATGTACTTTGATATTTTACTAATTTTTCCCTTTTTCCCAATATTTTTCACTTTGTCAACCATTTTTTCAATACTATATGATTTTCACATTTTTTTGAACGTTAGTGACCTTAGACATTTTTGGTCAAAATTTTCATAAATACATGTACTGTGACATTTTACAAACTTTTCACTTTTCCTAATAGTTTTCACTTTGTCAGCATTTTTTTCAATACTATATGATTTTCACATTTTTTCGAACGTTAGTGACCTTTGACATATTTGGTCAAAATTTTCATGAATTCAGTTACTTTGATATTTTACTAATTTTTCACTTTTCCCAATATTTTTCACTTTGTCAACCATTTTTTCAATACTTTATGATTTTCACATTTTTTGAACGTTAGTGACCTTAGACATTTTTGGTCAAATTTTCATGAATACATATACTCTGACATGTTACTAACTTTTCCCTTTTCCTAATATTTTACACTTTGTCAATCATTTTTTCAATAAATTATGATTTTCATATTTTTTCGAACGTTAGTGACCTTAGACATTTTTGGTCAAAATTTTCATAAATACATGTACTGTGAAATTTTACAAACTTTTCACTTTTCCTAATATTTTTCACTTTGTCAGCATTTTTTTCAATATTATATGATTTTCACATTTTTTCGAACGTTAGTGACCTTTGACATATTTGGTCAAAATTTTCATGAATTCATGTACTTTGATATTTTACTAATTTTTCACTTTTCCCAATATTTTTCACTTTGTCAACCATTTTTTCAATACTTTATGATTTTCACATTTTTTGAACGTTAGTGACCTTAGACATTTTTGGTCAAATTTTCATGAATACATATACTCTGACATGTTACTAACTTTTCACTTTTCCTAATATTTTTCACTTTGTCAACCATTTTTTCAATACTTTATGATTTTCACATTCTTTTGAACGAAAGTGACCTTTGACATTTTTGGTCAAAACTTTCATGAATACATGTACTGTGACATTTTTTTCACTTTTCCCAATATTTTTCACTTTGTCAGCATTTTTTTCAATACTTTATGATTTTCACATTTTTTCGAACGTTAGTGACCTTAGACATTTTCTGTCAAAATTTCATGAATACATATACTCTGACATGTTACTAACTTTTCACATTTGATTAGCATCTGGAAGCATCTGGAAGTCTGCTTGAGGCCGGCTCTCAGCAGTTACTGTCCGGACTCTGCATTCCTGGCTAATTCCATTCAGTACAAGTCATCGGAGTAAGGTAATGACAAAAAAAATGTACAAAGTTGTATTGTGCAATATAGGTTGATGCAGTACTGCGAGGAACACCAGCATATACTGTACATATAAAAATGATTCTCAATATAATTGTTTTATGATTTTCACATTTTTTCTAACGTTAGTGACCTTTGACTTTTTTTGGTCAAAATTTTCATGAATACATGTACTGTGATATTTTACTAATTTTTCACTTTTCCCAATATGTTTCACTTTGTCAGCAATTTTTTCAATACTTTATGATTTTCACATTTTTTTGAACGTTACTGACCTTAGACATTTTTGGTCAAAATTTTCCTTAATACATTTACTTTGACATTTTACAAACTTTTCACTTTTCCTAATATTTTTCACTTTGTCAACCATTTTTTCAATACTATATGATTTTCACATTTTTTTGAACGTTAGTGACCTTTGACATTTTTGGTCAAAATTTTCATTAATACATATACTTTGACATTTTACAAACTTTTCACTTTTCCTAATAGTTTTCACTTTGTCAGCATTTTTTTCAATACTTTATGATTTTCACATTTTTTCGAACGTTAGTGACCTTAGACATTTTCTGTCAAAATTTCATGAATACATATACTCTGACATGTTACTAACTTTTCACATTTGATTAGCATCTGGAAGTCTGCTTGAGGCCGGCTCTCAGCAGTTACTGTCCGGACTCTGCATCCCTGGCTAATTCCATTCTGTACAAGTCATCGGAGTAAGGTAATGACAAAAAAAATGTACAAAGTTGTATTGTGCAATATAGGTTGATGCAGTACTGCGAGGAACACCAGCATATACTGTACATATAAAAATGATTCTCAATATAATTGCTTTATGATTTTCACATTTTTTCTAACGTTAGTGACCTTTGACTTTTTTGGTCAAAATTTTCATGAATACATGTACTGTGATATTTTACTAATTTTTCACTTTTCCTAATATTTTTCACTTTGTCAACCATTTTTTCAATACTATATGATTTTCACATTTTTTTGAACGTTAGTGACCTTTGACATTTTTGGTCAAAATTTTCATTAATACATATACTTTGACATTTTACAAACTTTTCACTTTTCCTAGTATTTTTCACTTTGTCTACCATTTTTTCAATACTATATGATTTTCATATTTTTTTCCGATATTAGTTAACTTAGACATCTTATGGTTAAAATCTTCGTGAATACACGTACTGTGACACTTTACTAACTTTTCACTGTTCCTAATATTTTTCACATGGTCAATCATTTTTTCAATACTTTATGATTTTCACTTTCCTTTGAACGTAAGTGACCTTAGACATTTTTGGTCAAAATTTTCATGAATCCATATACTGTGACATTTTACTAACTTTTCACTTTTCCTAATATTTTTCACTTTGTCAATCATTTTTTTAATACTTTCAGATTTTCACTTTCCTTTGAACGTAAGTGACCTTACACATTTTTGGTCAAAATTTTCATGAATCCATATACTGTGACATTTTACTAACTTTTCACTTTTCCTAATATTTTTCACTTTGTCAATCATTTTTTCAATACTTTAAGATTTTCATATTTTTTCCGATATTAGTTAACTTAGACAGTTTTGGTTAAAATTTTCATGAATACACGTAATGTGAAACTTTACTAACTTTTCCCTTTTCCTAATATTTTACACTTTGTCAATCATTTTTTCAATAATTTATGATTTTCATATTTTTTCGAACGTTAGTGACCTTAGACATTTTTGGTCAAAATTTTCATAAATACATGTACTGTGACATTTTACAAACTTTTCACTTTTCCTAATAGTTTTCACTTTGTCAGCATTTTTTTCAATACTATATGATTTTCACATTTTTTCGAACGTTAGTGACCTTTGACATATTTGGTCAAAATTTTCATGAATTCATGTACTTTGATATTTTACTAATTTTTCACTTTTCCCAATATTTTTCACTTTGTCAACCATTTTTTCAATACTTTATGATTTTCACATTTTTTTGAACGTTAGTGACCTTAGACATTTTTGGTCAAAATTTTCATAAATACATGTACTGTGACATTTTACAAACTTTTCACTTTTCCTAATAGTTTTCACTTTGTCAGCATTTTTTTCAATACTATATAATTTTCACATTTTTTCGAACGTTAGTGACCTTTGACATATTTGGTCAAAATTTTCATGAATTCATATACTTTGATATTTTACTAATTTTTCACTTTTCCCAATATTTTTCACTTTGTCAACCATTTTTTCAATACTTTATGATTTTCACATTTTTTGAACGTTAGTGACCTTAGACATTTTTGGTCAAATTTTCATGAATACATATACTCTGACATGTTACTAACTTTTCACTTTTCCTAATATTTTTCACTTTGTCAACCATTTTTTCAATACTTTATGATTTTCACATTCTTTTGAACGAAAGTGACCTTTGACATTTTTGGTCAAAACTTTCATGAATACATGTACTGTGACATTTTTTTCACTTTTCCCAATATTTTTCACTTTGTCAGCTTTTTTTTCAATACTTTATGATTTTCACATTTTTTCGAACGTTAGTGACCTTAGACATTTTCTGTCAAAATTTCATGAATACATATACTCTGACATGATACTAACTTTCCACATTTGATTAACATCTGGAAGCATCTGGAAGTCTGCTTGAGGCCGGCTCTCAGCAGTTACTGTCCGGACTCTGCATCCCTGGCTAATTCCATTCAGTACAAGTCATCAGAGTAAGCTAATGACAAAAAAAATGTACAAAGTTGTATTGTGCAATATAGGTTGATGCAGTACTGCGAGGAACACCAGCATATACTGTACATATAAAAATGATTCTCAATATAATTGTTTTATGATTTTCACATTTTTTCTAACGTTAGTGACCTTTGACTTTTTTTGTCAAAATTTTAATGAATAAATGTACTGTGATATTTTACTAATTTTTCACTTTTCCCAATATGTTTCACTTTGTCAGCAATTTTTTCAATACTTTATGATTTTCACATTTTTTTGAACGTTACTGACCTTAGACATTTTTGGTCAAAATTTTCCTTAATACATTTACTTTGACATTTTACAAACTTTTCACTTTTCCTAATATTTTTCACTTTGTCAACCATTTTTTCAATACTATATGATTTTCACATTTTTTTGAACGTTAGTGACCTTTGACAATTTTTGGTCAAAATTTTCATTAATACATATACTTTGACATTTTACAAACTTTTCACTTTTCCTAGTAGTTTTCACTTTGTCTACCATTTTATCAATACTTTATGATTTTCATATTTTTTTCCGATATTAGTTAACTTAGACATTTTATGGTTAAAATCTTCGTGAATACACGTACTGTGACACTTTACTAACTTTTCACTGTTCCTAATATTTTTCACATGGTCAATCATTTTTTCAATACTTTCTGATTTTCACTTTCCTTTGAACGTAAGTGACCTTAGACATTTTCGGTCAAAATTTTCATGAATCCATATACTGTGACATTTTACTAACTTTTCACTTTTCCTAATATTTTTCACTTTGTCAATCTTTTTTTTAATACTTTTAGATTTTCACTTTCCTTTGAACGTAAGTGACCTTACACATTTTTGGTCAAAATTTTCATGAATACATGTACTGTGACATTTTACTAACTTTTCACTTTTCCTAATATTTTTCACTTTGTCAATCATTTTTTCAATACTTTAAGATTTTCATA
Source organism: Fistularia commersonii (assembly GCF_037954325.1). Lineage (NCBI taxonomy): Eukaryota > Metazoa > Chordata > Actinopteri > Syngnathiformes > Fistulariidae > Fistularia > Fistularia commersonii. The sequence goes on from NC_141307.1 coordinate 14,215,844, forward strand.
TTTTTTCCGATATTAGTTAACTTAGACATTTTTGGTTAAAATTTTCATGAATACACGTACTGTGAAACTTTACTAACTTTTCCCTTTTCCTAATATTTTACACTTTGTCAATCATTTTTTCAATAATTTATGATTTTCACATTTTTTTGAACGTTAGTGACCTTAGACATTTTTGGTCAAAATTTTCATAAATACATGTACTGTGACATTTTACAAACTTTTCACTTTTCCTAATAGTTTTCACTTTGTCAGCATTTTTTTCAATACTATATGATTTTCACATTTTTTCGAACGTTAGTGACCTTTGACATATTTGGTCAAAATTTTCATGAATTCATTTACTTTGATATTTTACTAATTTTTCACTTTTCCCAATATTTTTCACTTTGTCAACCATTTTTTCAATACTTTATGATTTTCACATTTTTTTTGAACGTTAGTGACCTTAGACATTTTTGGTCAAAATTTTCATAAATACATGTACTGTGACATTTTACAAACTTTTCACTTTTCCTAATAGTTTTCACTTTGTCAGCATTTTTTTCAATACTATATGATTTTCACATTTTTTCGAACGTTAGTGACCTTTGACATATTTGGTCAAAATTTTCATAAATACATGTACTGTGACATTTTACAAACTTTTCACTTTTCCTAATATTTTTCACTTTGTCAACCATTTTTTCAATACTTTATGATTTTCACATTCTTTTGAACGAAAGTGACCTTTGACATTTTTGGTCAAAACTTTCATGAATACATGTACTGTGACATTTTTTTCACTTTTCCCAATATTTTTCACTTTGTCAGCATTTTTTTCAATACTTTATGATTTTCACATTTTTTCGAACGTTAGTGACCTTAGACATTTTCTGTCAAAATTTCATGAATACATATACTCTGACATGTTACTAACTTTTCACATTTGATTAACATCTGGAAGTCTGCTTGAGGCCGGCTCTCAGCAGTTACTGTCCGGACTCTGCATCCCTGGCTAATTCCATTCAGTACAAGTCATCAGAGTAAGCTAATGACAAAAAAAATGTACAAAGTTGTATTGTGCAATATAGGTTGATGCAGTACTGCGAGGAACACCAGCATATACTGTACATATAAAAATGATTCTCAATATAATTGTTTTATGATTTTCACATTTTTTCTAACGTTAGTGACCTTTGACTTTTTTGGTCAAAATTTTCATGAATACATGTACCGTGATATTTTACTAATTTTTCACTTTTCCCAATATGTTTCACTTTGTCAGCAATTTTTTCAATACTTTATGATTTTCACATTTTTTTGAACGTTACTGACCTTAGACATTTTTGGTCAAAATTTTCCTTAATACATTTACTTTGACATTTTACAAACTTTTCACTTTTCCTAATATTTTTCACTTTGTCAACCATTTTTTCAATACTATATGATTTTCACATTTTTTTGAACGTTAGTGACCTTTGACATTTTTGGTCAAAATTTTCATTAATACATATACTTTGACATTTTACAAACTTTTCACTTTTCCTAATAGTTTTCACTTTGTCAGCTTTTTTTTCAATACTTTATGATTTTCACATTTTTTCGAACGTTAGTGACCTCAGACATTTTCTGTCAAAATTTCATGAATACATATACTCTGACATGTTACTAACTTTTCACATTTGATTAGCATCTGGAAGCATCTGGAAGTCTGCTTGAGGCCGGCTCTCAGCAGTTACTGTCCGGACTCTGCATCCCTGGCTAATTCCATTCAGTACAAGTCATCGGAGTAAGGTAATGACAAAAAAAATGTACAAAGTTGTATTGTGCAATATAGGTTGATGCAGTACTGCGAGGAACACCAGCATATACTGTACATATAAAAATGATTCTCAATATAATTGCTTTATGATTTTCACATTTTTTCTAACGTTAGTGACCTTTGACTTTTTTGGTCAAAATTTTCATGAATACATGTACTGTGATATTTTACTAATTTTTCACTTTTCCTAATATTTTTCACTTTGTCAACCATTTTTTCAATACTATATGATTTTCACATTTTTTTCGAACGTTAGTGACCTTTGACATATTTGGTCAAAATTTTCATGAATTCATATACTGTGATATTTTACTAATTTTTCACTTTTCCCAATATTTTTCACTTTGTCAACCATTTTTTCAATACTTTATGATTTTCACATTTTTTGAACGTTAGTGACCTTAGACATTTTTGGTCAAATTTTCATGAATACATATATTCTGACATGTTACTAACTTTTCACTTTTCCTAATATTTTTCACTTTGTCAACCATTTTTTCAATACTTTATGATTTTCACATTCTTTTGAACGAAAGTGACCTTTGACATTTTTGGTCAAAACTTTCATGAATACATGTACTGTGACATTTTTTTCACTTTTCCCAATACTTTTTCACTTTGTCAGCTTTTTTTTCAATACTTTATGATTTTCACATTTTTTCGAACGTTAGTGACCTTAGACATTTTCTGTCAAAATTTCATGAATACATATACTCTGACATGTTACCAACTTTTCACATTTGATTAACATCTGGAAGTCTGCTTGAGGCCGGCTCTCAGCAGTTACTGTCCGGACTCTGCATCCCTGGCTAATTCCATTCAGTACAAGTCATCAGAGTAAGCTAATGACAAAAAAAATGTACAAAGTTGTATTGTGCAATATAGGTTGATGCAGTACTGCGAGGAACACCAGCATATACTGTACATATAAAAATGATTCTCAATATAATTGTTTTATGATTTTCACATTTTTTCTAACGTTAGTGACCTTTGACTTTTTTGGTCAAAATTTTCATGAATACATGTACTGTGATATTTTACTAATTTTTCACTTTTCCCAATATGTTTCACTTTGTCAGCAATTTTTTCAATACTTTATGATTTTCACATTTTTTTGAACGTTACTGACCTTAGACATTTTTGGTCAAAATTTTCCTTAATACATTTACTTTGACATTTTACAAACTTTTCACTTTTCCTAGTATTTTTCACTTTGTCAACCATTTTATCAATACTTTATGATTTTCATATTTTTTTCCGATATTAGTTAACTTAGACATTTTATGGTTAAAATCTTCGTGAATACACGTACTGTGACACTTTACTAACTTTTCACTGTTCCTAATATTTTTCACATGGTCAATCATTTTTTCAATACTATATGATTTTCACTTTCCTTTGAACGTAAGTGACCTTAGACATTTTCGGTCAAAATTTTCATGAATCCATATACTGTGACATTTTACTAACTTTTCACTTTTCCTAATATTTTTCACTTTGTCAATCATTTTTTTAATACTTTTAGATTTTCACTTTCCTTTGAACGTAAGTGACCTTACACATTTTTGGTCAAAATTTTCATGAATACATATACTGTGACATTTTACTAACTTTTCACTTTTCCTAATATTTTTCACTTTGTCAATCATTTTTTCCATTCTTTAAGATTTTCATATTTTTTCCGATATTAGTTAACTTAGACATTTTTGGTTAAAATTTTCATGAATACACGTACTGTGAAACTTTACTAACTTTTCCCTTTTCCTAATATTTTACACTTTGTCAATCATTTTTTCAATAATTTATGATTTTCATATTTTTTCGAACATTAGTGACCTTAGACATTTTTGGTCAAAATTTTCATAAATACATGTACTGTGAAATTTTACAAACTTTTCACTTTTCCTAATATTTTTCACTTTGTCAGCATTTTTTTCAATACTTTATGATTTTCACATTTTTTTGAACGTTAGTGACCTTAGACATTTTTGGTCAAAATTTTCATAAATACATGTACTGTGACATTTTACAAACTTTTCACTTTTCCTAATAGTTTTCACTTTGTCAGCATTTTTTTCAATACTATATGATTGTCACATTTTTTCGAACGTTAGTGACCTTTGACATATTTGGTCAAAATTTTCATGAATTCATATACTTTGATATCTTACTAATTTTTCCCTTTTCCCAAAATTTTTAACTTTGTCAACCATTTTTTCAATACTTTATGATTTTCACATTTTTTGAACGTTAGTGACCTTGGACATTTTTGGTCAAATTTTCATGAATATATATACTCTGACATGTTACTAACTTTTCACTTTTCCTAATATTTTTCACTTTGTCAACCATTTTTTCAATACTTTATGATTTTCACATTCTTTTGAACGAAAGTGACCTCAGACATTTTTGGTCAAAATTTCATTCACACATGTACTCTGACATTTTACTAACTTTTAACTTTCCCAATATTTTTCACTTTGTCAACCATTTTTTCAAAACTTTATGATTTTCAAATTTTTTTGAACGTTAGTGACCTTAGACATTTTTGGCCAAAATTTTCATGAATAAATATACTGTGACATTTTACCAACTTTTCACTTTTCCTAATATTTTTCACTTTGTCAACCATTTTTTCAATACTTTATGATTTTCACATTTTTTCGAACGTTAGTGACCTTAGACATTTTCTGTCAAAATTTCATGAATACATATATTCTGACATGTTACTAACTTTTCACATTTAATTAACATCTGGAAGCATCTGGAAGTCTGCTTGAGGCCGGCTCTCAGCAGTTACTGTCCGGACTCTGCATCCCTGGCTAATTCCATTCAGTACAAGTCATCGGAGTAAGCTAATGAAAAAAAAAATGTACAAAGTTGTATTGTGCAATATAGGTTGATGCAGTACTGCGAGGAACACCAGCATATACTGTACATATAAAAATGATTCTCAATATAATTGTTTTATGATTTTCACATTTTTTCTAACGTTAGTGACCTTTGACTTTTTTGGTCAAAATTTTCATGAATACATGTACTGTGATATTTTACTAATTTTTCACTTTTCCCAATATGTTTCACTTTGTCAGCAATTTTTTCAATACTTTATGATTTTCACATTTTTTTGAACGTTACTGACCTTAGACATTTTTGGTCAAAATTTTCCTTAATACATTTACTTTGACATTTTACAAACTTTTCACCTTTCCTAATATTTTTCACTTTGTCAACCATTTTTTCAATACTATATGATTTTCACATTTTTTTGAACGTTAGTGACCTTTGACATTTTTGGTCAAAATTTTCATTAATACATATACTTTGACATTTTACAAACTTTTCACTTTTCCTAGTATTTTTCACTTTGTCTACCATTTTATCAATACTTTATGATTTTCAGATATTTTTCCGATATTAGTTAACTTAGACATTTTATGGTTAAAATCTTCGTGAATACACGTACTGTGAGACTTTACTAACTTTTCACTGTTCCTAATATTTTTCACATGGTCAATCATTTTTTCAATACTTTATGATTTTCACTTTGCTTTGAACGTAAGTGACCTTAGACATTTTCGGTCAAAATTTTCATGAATCCATATACTGTGACATTTTACTAACTTTTCACTTTTCCTAATATTTTTCACTTTGTCAATCATTTTTTTAATACTTTTAGATTTTCACTTTCCTTTGAACGTAAGTGACCTTACAAATTTTTGGTCAAAATTTTCATGAATCCATATACTGTGACATTTTACTAACTTTTCACTTTTCCTAATATTTTTCACTTTGTCAACCATTTTTTCAAAACTTTATGATTTTCACATTTTTTTGAACGTTAGTGACCTTTGACATTTTTGGTCAAAATTTTCATTAATACATATACTTTGACATTTTACAAACTTTTCACTTTCCCCAATAGTTTTCACTTTGTCAGCATTTTTTTCAATACTTTATGATTTTCACATTTTTTCGAACGTTAGTGACCTTAGACATTTTCTGTCAAAATTTCATGAATACATATACTCTGACATGTTACTAACTTTTCACATTTGATTAGCATCTGGAAGCATCTGGAAGTCTGCTTGAGGCCGGCTCTCAGCAGTTACTGTCCGGACTCTGCATCCCTGGCTAATTCCATTCAGTACAAGTCATCGGAGTAAGGTAATGACAAAAAAAATGTACAAAGTTGTATTGTGCAATATAGGTTGATGCAGTACTGCGAGGAACACCAGCATATACTGTACATATAAAAATGATTCTCAATATAATTGCTTTATGATTTTCACATTTTTTCTAACGTTAGTGACCTTTGACTTTTTTGGTCAAAATTTTCCTTAATACATTTACTTTGACATTTTACAAACTTTTCACTTTTCCTAATATTTTTCACTTTGTCAACCATTTTTTCAATACTATATGATTTTCACATTTTTTTGAACGTTAGTGACCTTTGACATTTTTGGTCAAAATTTTCATTAATACATATACTTTGACATTTTACAAACTTTTCACTTTTCCTAGTATTTTTCACTTTGTCTACCATTTTATCAATACTTTATGATTTTCATATTTTTTTCCGATATTAGTTAACTTAGACATTTTATGGTTAAAATCTTCGTGAATACACGTACTGTGACACTTTACTAACTTTTCACTGTTCCTAATATTTTTCACATGGTCAATCATTTTTTCAATACTTTATGATTTTCACTTTCCTTTGAACGTAAGTGACCTTAGACATTTTTGGTCAAAATTTTCATGAATCCATATACTGTGACATTTTACTAACTTTTCACTTTTCCTAATATTTTTCACTTTGTCAATCCTTTTTTTTATACTTTCAGATTTTCACTTTCCTTTGAACGTAAGTGACCTTACACATTTTTGGTCAAAATTTTCATGAATACATATACTGTGACATTTTACTAACTTTTCACTTTTCCTAATATTTTTCACTTTGTCAACCATTTTTTCAATACTTTATGATTTTCACATTCTTTTGAACGAAAGTGACCTTTGACATTTTTGGTCAAAACTTTCATGAATACATGTATTGTGACATTTTTTTCACTTTTCCCAATATTTTTCACTTTGTCAGCATTTTTTTCAATACTTTATGATTTTCACATTTTTTCGAACGTTAGTGACCTTAGACATTTTCTGTCAAAATTTCATGAATACATATACTCTGACATGTTACTAACTTTTCACATTTGATTAACATCTGGAAGTCTGCTTGAGGCCGGCTCTCAGCAGTTACTGTCCGGACTCTGCATCCCTGGCTAATTCCATTCAGTACAAGTCATCAGAGTAAGCTAATGACAAAAAAAATGTACAAAGTTGTATTGTGCAATATAGGTTGATGCAGTACTGCGAGGAACACCAGCATATACTGTACATATAAAAATGATTCTCAATATAATTGTTTCATGATTTTCACATTTTTTTCTAACGTTAGTGACCTTTGACTTTTTTGGTCAAAATTTTCATGAATACATGTACTGTGATATTTTACTAATTTTTCACTTTTCCCAATATGTTTCACTTTGTCAGCAATTTTTTCAATACTTTATGATTTTCACATTTTTTTGAACGTTACTGACCTTAGACATTTTTGGTCAAAATTTTCCTTAATACATTTACTTTGACATTTTACAAACTTTTCACTTTTCCTAATATTTTTCACTTTGTCAACCATTTTTTCAATACTATATGATTTTCACATTTTTTTGAACGTTAGTGACCTTTGACATTTTTGGTCAAAATTTTCATTAATACATATACTTTGACATTTTACAAACTTTTCACTTTTCCTAGTATTTTTCACTTTGTCTACCATTTTATCAATACTTTATAATTTTCATATTTTTTTCCGATATTAGTTAACTTAGACATTTTATGGTTAAAATCTTCGTGAATACACGTACTGTGACACTTTACTAACTTTTCACTGTTCCTAATATTTTTCACATGGTCAATCATTTTTTCAATACTTTATGATTTTCACTTTCCTTTGAACGTAAGTGACCTTAGACATTTTTGGTCAAAATTTTCATGAATCCATATACTGTGACATTTTACTAACTTTTCACTTTTCCTAATATTTTTCACTTTGTCAATCATTTTTTTAATACTTTCAGATTTTCACTTTCCTTTGAACGTAAGTGACCTTACACATTTTTGGTCAAAATTTTCATGAATACATATACTGTGACATTTTACTAACTTTTCACTTTTCCTAATATTTTTCACTTTGTCAATCATTTTTTCAATACTTTAAGATTTTCATATTTTTTCCGATATTAGTTAACTTAGACATTTTTGGTTAAAATTTTCATGAATACACGTAATGTGAAACTTTACTAACTTTTCCCTTTTCCTAATATTTTACACTTTGTCAATCATTTTTTCAATAAATTATGATTTTCATATTTTTTCGAACGTTAGTGACCTTAGACATTTTTGGTCAAAATTTTCATAAATACATGTACTGTGAAATTTTACAAACTTTTCACTTTTCCTAATATTTTTCACTTTTTCAGCATTTTTTTCAATATTATATGATTTTCACATTTTTTCGAACGTTAGTGACCTTTGACATATTTGGTCAAAATTTTCATGAATTCATGTACTTTGATATTTTACTAATTTTTCACTTTTCCCAATATTTTTCACTTTGTCAACCATTTTTTCAATACTTTATGATTTTCACATTTTTTGAACGTTAGTGACCTTAGACATTTTTGGTCAAATTTTCATGAATACATATACTCTGACATGTTACTAACTTTTCACTTTTCCTAATATTTTTCACTTTGTCAACCATTTTTTCAATACTTTATGATTTTCACATTCTTTTGAACGAAAGTGACCTTTGACATTTTTGGTCAAAACTTTCATGAATACATGTACTGTGACATTTTTTTCACTTTTCCCAATATTTTTCACTTTGTCAGCTTTTTTTTCAATACTTTATGATTTTCACATTTTTTCGAACGTTAGTGACCTTAGACATTTTCTGTCAAAATTTCATGAATACATATACTCTGACATGTTACTAACTTTTCACATTTGATTAACATCTGGAAGCATCTGGAAGTCTGCTTGAGGCCGGCTCTCAGCAGTTACTGTCCGGACTCTGCATCCCTGGCTAATTCCATTCAGTACAAGTCATCGGAGTAAGCTAATGACAAAAAAAATGTACAAAGTTGTATTGTGCAATATAGGTTGATGCAGTACTGCGAGGAACACCAGCATATACTGTACATATAAAAATGATTCTCAATATAATTGTTTTATGATTTTCACATTTTTTCTAACGTTAGTGACCTTTGACTTTTTTGGTCAAAATTTTAATGAATACATGTACTGTGATATTTTACTAATTTTTCACTTTTCCCAATATGTTTCACTTTGTCAGCAATTCTTTCAATACTTTATGATTTTCACATTTTTTTGAACGTTACTGACCTTAGACATTTTTGGTCAAAATTTTCCTTAATACATTTACTTTGACATTTTACAAACTTTTCACTTTTCCTAATATTTTTCACTTTGTCAACCATTTTTTCAATACTATATGATTTTCACATTTTTTTGAACGTTAGTGACCTTTGACATTTTTGGTCAAAATTTTCATTAATACATATACTTTGACATTTTACAAACTTTTCACTTTTCCTAGTAGTTTTCACTTTGTCTACCATTTTATCAATACTTTATGATTTTCATATTTTTTTCCGATATTAGTTAACTTAGACATTTTATGGTTAAAATCTTCGTGAATACACGTACTGTGACACTTTACTAACTTTTCACTGTTCCTAATATTTTTCACATGGTCAATCATTTTTTCAATACTTTATGATTTTCACTCTCCTTTGAACGTAAGTGACCTTAGACATTTTTGGTCAAAATTTTCATGAATCCATATACTGTGACATTTTACTAACTTTTCACTTTTCCTAATATTTTTCACTTTGTCAATCATTTTTTCAATACTTTATGATTTTCACATTCTTTTGAACGAAAGTGACCTTTGACATTTTTGGTCAAAACTTTCATGAATACATGTACTCTGACATGTTACTAACTTTTCACATTTGATTAACATCTGGAAGTCTGCTTGAGGCCGGCTCTCAGCAGTTACTGTCCGGACTCTGCATCCCTGGCTAATTCCATTCAGTACAAGTCATCAGAGTAAGCTAATGACAAAAAAAATGTACAAAGTTGTATTGTGCAATATAGGTTGATGCAGTACTGCGAGGAACACCAGCATATACTGTACATATAAAAATGATTCTCAATATAATTGTTTTATGATTTTCACATTTTTTTCTAACGTTAGTGACCTTTGACTTTTTTGGTCAAAATTTTCATGAATACATGTACTGTGATATTTTACTAATTTTTCACTTTTCCCAATATGTTTCACTTTGTCAGCAATTTTTTCAATACTTTATGATTTTCACATTTTTTTGAACGTTACTGACCTTAGACATTTTTGGTCAAAATTTTCCTTAATACATTTACTTTGACATTTTACAAACTTTTCACTTTTCCTAATATCTTTCACTTTGTCAACCATTTTTTCAATACTATATGATTTTCACATTTTTTTGAACGTTAGTGACCTTTGACATTTTTGGTCAAAATTTTCATTAATACATATACTTTGACATTTTACAAACTTTTCACTTTTCCTAGTATTTTTCACTTTGTCTACCATTTTATCAATACTTTATGATTTTCAGATATTTTTCCGATATTAGTTAACTTAGACATTTTATGGTTAAAATCTTCGTGAATACACGTACTGTGACACTTTACTAACTTTTCACTGTTCCTAATATTTTTCACATGGTCAATCATTTTTTCAATACTTTATGATTTTCACTTTCCTTTGAACGTAAGTGACCTTAGACATTTTTGGTCAAAATTTTCATGAATCCATATACTGTGAAATTTTACTAACTTTTCACTTTTCCTAATATTTTTCACTTTGTCAATCATTTTTTTAATACTTTCAGATTTTCACTTTCCTTTGAACGTAAGTGACCTTACACATTTTTGGTCAAAATTTTCATGAATACATATACTGTGACATTTTACTAACTTTTCACTTTTCCTAATATTTTTCACTTTGTCAATCATTTTTTCAATACTTTAAGATTTTCATATTTTTTCCGATATTAGTTAACTTAGACATTTTTGGTTAAAATTTTCATGAATACACGTAATGTGAAACTTTACTAACTTTTCCCTTTTCCTAATATTTTACACTTTGTCAATCATTTTTTCAATAATTTATGATTTTCATATTTTTTCGAACGTTAGTGACCTCAGACATTTTTGCTCAAAATTTTCATAAATACATGTACTGTGAAATTTTACAAACTTTTCACTTTTCCTAATAGTTTTCACTTTGTCAGCATTTTTTTCAATACTATATGATTTTCACATTTTTTCGAACGTTAGTGACCTTTGACATATTTGGTCAAAATTTTCATGAATTCATGTACTTTGATATTTTACTAATTTTTCACTTTTCCCAATATTTTTCACTTTGTCAACCATTTTTTCAATACTTTATGATTTTCACATTTTTTTGAACGTTAGTGACCTTAGACATTTTTGGTCAAAATTTTCATAAATACATGTACTGTGACATTTTACAAACTTTTCACTTTTCCTAATAGTTTTCACTTTGTCAGCATTTTTTTCAATACTATATGATTTTCACATTTTTTCGAACGTTAGTGACCTTTGACATATTTGGTCAAAATTTTCATGAATTCATATACTGTGATATTTTACTAATTTTTCACTTTTCCCAATATTTTTCACTTTGTCAACCATTTTTTCAATACTTTATGATTTTCACATTTTTTGAACGTTAGTGACCTTAGACATTTTTGGTCAAATTTTCATGAATACATATACTCTGACATGTTACTAACTTTTCACTTTTCCTAATATTTTTCACTTTGTCAACCATTTTTTCAATACTTTATGATTTTCACATTCTTTTGAACGAAAGTGACCTTTGACATTTTTGGTCAAAACTTTCATGAATACATGTACTGTGACATTTTTTTCACTTTTCCCAATACTTTTTCACTTTGTCAGCTTTTTTTTCAATACTTTATGATTTTCACATTTTTTCGAACGTTAGTGACCTTTGACATTTTCTGTCAAAATTTCATGAATACATATACTCTGACATGTTACCAACTTTTCACATTTGATTAACATCTGGAAGTCTGCTTGAGGCCGGCTCTCAGCAGTTACTGTCCGGACTCTGCATCCCTGGCTAATTCCATTCAGTACAAGTCATCAGAGTAAGCTAATGACAAAAAAAATGTACAAAGTTGTATTGTGCAATATAGGTTGATGCAGTACTGCGAGGAACACCAGCATATACTGTACATATAAAAATGATTCTCAATATAATTGTTTTATGATTTTCACATTTTTTCTAACGTTAGTGACCTTTGACTTTTTTGGTCAAAATTTTCATGAATACATGTACTGTGATATTTTACTAATTTTTCACTTTTCCTAATATTTTTCACTTTGTCAATCATTTTTTCCATTCTTTAAGATTTTCATATTTTTTCCGATATTAGTTAACTTAGACATTTTTGGTTAAAATTTTCATGAATACACGTACTGTGAAACTTTACTAACTTTTCCCTTTTCCTAATATTTTACACTTTGTCAATCATTTTTTCAATAATTTATGATTTTCACATTTTTTCGAACGTTAGTGACCTTAGACATTTTTGGTCAAAATTTTCATAAATACATGTACTGTGAAATTTTACAAACTTTTCACTTTTCCTAATATTTTTCACTTTGTCAGCATTTTTTTCAATACTTTATGATTTTCACATTTTTTTGAACGTTAGTGACCTTAGACATTTTTGGTCAAAATTTTCATAAATACATGTACTGTGACATTTTACAAACTTTTCACTTTTCCTAATAGTTTTCACTTTGTCAGCATTTTTTTCAATACTATATGATTGTCACATTTTTTCGAACGTTAGTGACCTTTGACATATTTGGTCAAAATTTTCATGAATTCATATACTTTGATATTTTACTAATTTTTCCCTTTTCCCAAAATTTTTCACTTTGTCAACCATTTTTTCAATACTTTATGATTTTCACATTTTTTGAACGTTAGTGACCTTGGACATTTTTGGTCAAATTTTCATGAATACATATACTCTGACATGTTACTAACTTTTCACTTTTCCTAATATTTTTCACTTTGTCAACCATTTTTTCAATACTTTATGATTTTCACATTCTTTTGAACGAAAGTGACCTCAGACATTTTTGGTCAAAATTTCATTCACACATGTACTCTGACATTTTACTAACTTTTAACTTTCCCAATATTTTTCACTTTGTCAACCATTTTTTCAAAACTTTATGATTTTCAAATTTTTTTGAACGTTAGTGACCTTAGACATTTTTGGCCAAAATTTTCATGAATAAATATACTGTGACATTTTACCAACTTTTCACTTTTCCTAATATTTTTCACTTTGTCAACCATTTTTTCAATACTTTATGATTTTCACATTTTTTCGAACGTTAGTGACCTTAGACATTTTCTGTCAAAATTTCATGAATACATATACTCTGACATGTTACTAACTTTTCACATTTAATTAACATCTGGAAGCATCTGGAAGTCTGCTTGAGGCCGGCTCTCAGCAGTTACTGTCCGGACTCTGCATCCCTGGCTAATTCCATTCAGTACAAGTCATCGGAGTAAGCTAATGACAAAAAAAATGTACAAAGTTGTATTGTGCAATATAGGTTGATGCAGTACTGCGAGGAACACCAGCATATACTGTACATATAAAAATGATTCTCAATATAATTGTTTTATGATTTTCACATTTTTTCTAACGTTAGTGACCTTTGACTTTTTTGGTCAAAATTTTCATGAATACATGTACTGTGATATTTTACTAATTTTTCACTTTTCCCAATATGTTTCACTTTGTCAGCAATTTTTTCAATACTTTATGATTTTCACATTTTTTTGAACGTTACTGACCTTAGACATTTTTGGTCAAAATTTTCCTTAATACATTTACTTTGACATTTTACAAACTTTTCACCTTTCCTAATATTTTTCACTTTGTCAACCATTTTTTCAATACTATATGATTTTCACATTTTTTTGAACATTAGTGACCTTTGACATTTTTGGTCAAAATTTTCATTAATACATATACTTTGACATTTTACAAACTTTTCACTTTTCCTATTATTTTTCACTTTGTCTACCATTTTATCAATACTTTATGATTTTCAGATATTTTTCCGATATTAGTTAACTTAGACATTTTATGGTTAAAATCTTCGTGAATACACGTACTGTGACACTTTACTAACTTTTCACTGTTCCTAATATTTTTCACATGGTCAATCATTTTTTCAATACTTTATGATTTTCACTTTGCTTTGAACGTAAGTGACCTTAGACATTTTCGGTCAAAATTTTCATGAATCCATATACTGTGACATTTTACTAACTTTTCACTTTTCCTAATATTTTTCACTTTGTCAATCATTTTTTTAATACTTTTAGATTTTCACTTTCCTTTGAACGTAAGTGACCTTACACATTTTTGGTCAAAATTTTCATGAATCCATATACTGTGACATTTTACTAACTTTTCACTTTTCCTAATATTTTTCACTTTGTCAACCATTTTTTCAAAACTTTATGATTTTCACATTTTTTCGAACGTTAGTGACCTTAGACATTTTTGGTCAAAATTTTCATGAATAAATATACTGTGACATTTTACTAACTTTTCACTTTTCCTAATATTTTTCACTTTGTCAACCATTTTTTCAATGCTTTATGATTTTCACATTTTTTCGAACGTTAGTGACCTTAGACATTTTCTGTCAAAATTTCATGAATACATATACTCTGACATTTTACTAACTTTTCACATTTAATTAACATCTGGAAGCATCTGGAAGTCTGCTTGAGGCCGGCTCTCAGCAGTTACTGTCTGGACTCTGCATCCCTGGCTAATTCCATTCAGTACAAGTCATCGGAGTAAGCTAATGACAAAAAAAATGTGCAAAGTTGTATTGTGCAATATAGGTTGATGCAGTACTGCGAGGAACACCAGCATATACTGTACATATAAAAATGATTCTCAATATAATTGTTTTATGATTTTCACATTTTTTCTAACGTTAGTGACCTTTGACTTTTTTGGTCAAAATTTTCATGAATACATGTACTGTGATATTTTACTAATTTTTCACTTTTCCCAATATGTTTCACTTTGTCAGCAATTTTTTCAATACTTTATGATTTTCACATTTTTTTGAACGTTACTGACCTTAGACATTTTTGGTCAAAATTTTCCTTAATACATTTACTTTGACATTTTACAAACTTTTCACTTTTCCTAATATTTTTCACTTTGTCAACCATTTTTTCAATACTATATGATTTTCACATTTTTTTGAACATTAGTGACCTTTGACATTTTTGGTCAAAATTTTCATTAATACATATACTTTGACATTTTACAAACTTTTCACTTTTCCTAGTATTTTTCACTTTGTCTACCATTTTATCAATACTTTATGATTTTCAGATATTTTTCCGATATTAGTTAACTTAGACATTTTATGGTTAAAATCTTCGTGAATACACGTACTGTGACACTTTACTAACTTTTCACTGTTCCTAATATTTTTCACATGGTCAATCATTTTTTCAATACTTTATGATTTTCACTTTGCTTTGAACGTAAGTGACCTTAGACATTTTCGGTCAAAATTTTCATGAATCCATATACTGTGACATTTTACTAACTTTTCACTTTTCCTAATATTTTTCACTTTGTCAATCATTTTTTTAATACTTTTAGATTTTCACTTTCCTTTGAACGTAAGTGACCTTACACATTTTTGGTCAAAATTTTCATGAATCCATATACTGTGACATTTTACTAACTTTTCACTTTTCCTAATATTTTTCACTTTGTCAACCATTTTTTCAAAACTTTATGATTTTCACATTTTTTCGAACGTTAGTGACCTTAGACATTTTTGGTCAAAATTTTCATGAATAAATATACTGTGACATTTTACTAACTTTTCACTTTTCCTAATATTTTTCACTTTGTCAACCATTTTTTCAATACTTTATGATTTTCACATTTTTTCGAACGTTAGTGACCTTAGACATTTTCTGTCAAAATTTCATGAATACATATACTCTGACATGTTACTAACTTTTCACATTTAATTAACATCTGGAAGCATCTGGAAGTCTGCTTGAGGCCGGCTCTCAGCAGTTACTGTCTGGACTCTGCATCCCTGGCTAATTCCATTCAGTACAAGTCATCGGAGTAAGCTAATGACAAAAAAAATGTGCAAAGTTGTATTGTGCAATATAGGTTGATGCAGTACTGCGAGGAACACCAGCATATACTGTACATATAAAAATGATTCTCAATATAATTGTTTTATGATTTTCACATTTTTTCTAACGTTAGTGACCTTTGACTTTTTTGGTCAAAATTTTCATGAATACATGTACTGTGATATTTTACTAATTTTTCACTTTTCCCAATATGTTTCACTTTGTCAGCAATTTTTTCAATACTTTATGATTTTCACATTTTTTTGAACGTTACTGACCTTAGACATTTTTGGTCAAAATTTTCCTTAATACATTTACTTTGACATTTTACAAACTTTTCACCTTTCCTAATATTTTTCACTTTGTCAACCATTTTTTCAATACTATATGATTTTCACATTTTTTTGAACGTTAGTGACCTTTGACATTTTTGGTCAAAATTTTCATTAATACATATACTTTGACATTTTACAAACTTTTCACTTTTCCTAGTATTTTTCACTTTGTCTACCATTTTATCAATACTTTATGATTTTCAGATATTTTTCCGATATTAGTTAACTTAGACATTTTATGGTTAAAATCTTCGTGAATACACGTACTGTGACACTTTACTAACTTTTCACTGTTCCTAATATTTTTCACATGGTCAATCATTTTTTCAATACTTTATGATTTTCACTTTGCTTTGAACGTAAGTGACCTTAGACATTTTCGGTCAAAATTTTCATGAATCCATATACTGTGACATTTTACTAACTTTTCACTTTTCCTAATATTTTTCACTTTGTCAACCATTTTTTCAAAACTTTATGATTTTCACATTTTTTCGAACGTTAGTGACCTTAGACATTTTTGGTCAAAATTTTCATGAATAAATATACTGTGACATTTTACTAACTTTTCACTTTTCCTAATATTTTTCACTTTGTCAACCATTTTTTCAATACTTTATGATTTTCACATTTTTTCGAACGTTAGTGACCTTAGACATTTTCTGTCAAAATTTCATGAATACATATACTCTGACATGTTACTAACTTTTCACATTTAATTAACATCTGGAAGCATCTGGAAGTCTGCTTGAGGCCAGCTCTCAGCAGTTACTGTCTGGACTCTGCATCCCTGGCTAATTCCATTCAGTACAAGTCATCGGAGTAAGCTAATGACAAAAAAAATGTGCAAAGTTGTATTGTGCAATATAGGTTGATGCAGTACTGCGAGGAACACCAGCATATACTGTACATATAAAAATGATTCTCAATATAATTGTTTTATGATTTTCACATTTTTTCTAACGTTAGTGACCTTTGACTTTTTTGGTCAAAATTTTCATGAATACATGTACTGTGATATTTTACTAATTTTTCACTTTTCCCAATATGTTTCACTTTGTCAGCAATTTTTTCAATACTTTATGATTTTCACATTTTTTTGAACGTTACTGACCTTAGACATTTTTGGTCAAAATTTTCCTTAATACATTTACTTTGACATTTTACAAACTTTTCACCTTTCCTAATATTTTTCACTTTGTCAACCATTTTTTCAATACTATATGATTTTCACATTTTTTTGAACGTTAGTGACCTTTGACATTTTTGGTCAAAATTTTCATTAATACATATACTTTGACATTTTACAAACTTTTCACTTTTTCTATTATTTTTCACTTTGTCTACCATTTTATCAATACTTTATGATTTTCAGATATTTTTCCGATATTAGTTAACTTAGACATTTTATGGTTAAAATCTTCGTGAATACACGTACTGTGACACTTTACTAACTTTTCACTGTTCCTAATATTTTTCACATGGTCAATCATTTTTTCAATACTTTATGATTTTCACTTTGCTTTGAACGTAAGTGACCTTAGACATTTTCGGTCAAAATTATCATGAATCCATATACTGTGACATTTTACTAACTTTTCACTTTTCCTAATATTTTCCACTTTGTCAACCATTTTTTCAATACTATATGATTTTCACATTTTTTTGAACGTTAGTGACCTTTGACATTTTTGGTCAAAATTTTCATTAATACATATACTTTGACATTTTACAAACTTTTCACTTTTCCTAGTATTTTTCACTTTGTCTACCATTTTATCAATACTTTATGATTTTCAGATATTTTTCCGATATTAGTTAACTTAGACATTTTATGGTTAAAATCTTCGTGAATACACGTACTGTGACACTTTACTAACTTTTCACTGTTCCTAATATTTTTCACTTTGTCAATCATTTTTTTAATACTTTTTGATTTTCACTTTCCTTTGAACGTAAGTGACCTTACACATTTTTGGTCAAAATTTTCATGAATCCATATACTGTGACATTTTACTAACTTTTCACTTTTCCTAATATTTTTCACTTTGTCAACCATTTTTTCAAAACTTTATGATTTTCACATTTTTTCGAACGTTAGTGACCTTAGACATTTTTGGTCAAAATTTTCATGAATAAATATACTGTGACATTTTACTAACTTTTCACTTTTCCTAATATTTTTCACTTTGTCAACCATTTTTTCAATACTTTATGATTTTCACATTTTTTCGAACGTTAGTGACCTTAGACATTTTCTGTCAAAATTTCATGAATACATATACTCTGACATGTTACTAACTTTTCACATTTAATTAACATCTGGAAGCATCTGGAAGTCTGCTTGAGGCCGGCTCTCAGCAGTTACTGTCTGGACTCTGCATCCCTGGCTAATTCCATTCAGTACAAGTCATCGGAGTAAGCTAATGACAAAAA
This sequence comes from Fistularia commersonii, assembly GCF_037954325.1. NCBI lineage: Eukaryota > Metazoa > Chordata > Actinopteri > Syngnathiformes > Fistulariidae > Fistularia > Fistularia commersonii. The sequence continues at coordinate 14,234,847 of NC_141307.1, forward strand.
AAATGTGCAAAGTTGTATTGTGCAATATAGGTTGATGCAGTACTGCGAGGAACACCAGCATATACTGTACATATAAAAATGATTCTCAATATAATTGTTTTATGATTTTCACATTTTTTCTAACGTTAGTGACCTTTGACTTTTTTGGTCAAAATTTTCATGAATACATGTACTGTGATATTTTACTAATTTTTCACTTTTCCCAATATGTTTCACTTTGTCAGCAATTTTTTCAATACTTTATGATTTTCACATTTTTTTGAACGTTTCTGACCTTAGACATTTTTGGTCAAAATTTTCCTTAATACATTTACTTTGACATTTTACAAACTTTTCACCTTTCCTAATATTTTTCACTTTGTCAACCATTTTTTCAATACTATATGATTTTCACATTTTTTTGAACGTTAGTGACCTTTGACATTTTTGGTCAAAATTTTCATTAATACATATACTTTGACATTTTACAAACTTTTCATTTTTCCTAGTATTTTTCACTTTGTCTACCATTTTATCAATACTTTATGATTTTCAGATATTTTTCCGATATTAGTTAACTTAGACATTTTATGGTTAAAATCTTCGTGAATACACGTACTGTGACACTTTACTAACTTTTCACTGTTCCTAATATTTTTCACATGGTCAATCATTTTTTCAATACTTTATGATTTTCACTTTGCTTTGAACGTAAGTGACCTTAGACATTTTCGGTCAAAATTTTTATGAATCCATATACTGTGACATTTTACTAACTTTTCACTTTTCCTAATATTTTTCACTTTGTCAATCATTTTTTTAATACTTTTAGATTTTCACTTTCCTTTGAACGTAAGTGACCTTACACATTTTTGGTCAAAATTTTCATGAATCCATATACTGTGACATTTTACTAACTTTTCACTTTTCCTAATATTTTTCACTTTGTCAACCATTTTTTCAAAACTTTATGATTTTCACATTTTTTCGAACGTTAGTGACCTTAGACATTTTTGGTCAAAATTTTCATGAATAAATATACTGTGACATTTTACTAACTTTTCACTTTTCCTAATATTTTTCACTTTGTCAACCATTTTTTCAATACTTTATGATTTTCACATTTTTTCGAACGTTAGTGACCTTAGACATTTTCTGTCAAAATTTCATGAATACATATACTCTGACATGTTACTAACTTTTCACATTTAATTAACATCTGGAAGCATCTGGAAGTCTGCTTGAGGCCGGCTCTCAGCAGTTACTGTCTGGACTCTGCATCCCTGGCTAATTCCATTCAGTACAAGTCATCGGAGTAAGCTAATGACAAAAAAAATGTGCAAAGTTGTATTGTGCAATATAGGTTGATGCAGTACTGCGAGGAACACCAGCATATACTGTACATATAAAAATGATTCTCAATATAATTGTTTTATGATTTTCACATTTTTTCTAACGTTAGTGACCTTTGACTTTTTTGGTCAAAATTTTCATGAATACATGTACTGTGATATTTTACTAATTTTTCACTTTTCCCAATATGTTTCACTTTGTCAGCAATTTTTTCAATACTTTATGATTTTCACATTTTTTTGAACGTTACTGACCTTAGACATTTTTGGTCAAAATTTTCCTTAATACATTTACTTTGACATTTTACAAACTTTTCACCTTTCCTAATATTTTTCACTTTGTCAACCATTTTTTCAATACTATATGATTTTCACATTTTTTTGAACGTTAGTGACCTTTGACATTTTTGGTCAAAATTTTCATTAATACATATACTTTGACATTTTACAAACTTTTCACTTTTCCTAGTATTTTTCACTTTGTCTACCATTTTATCAATACTTTATGATTTTCAGATATTTTTCCGATATTAGTTAACTTAGACATTTTATGGTTAAAATCTTCGTGAATACACGTACTGTGACACTTTACTAACTTTTCACTGTTCCTAATATTTTTCACATGGTCAATCATTTTTTCAATACTTTATGATTTTCACTTTGCTTTGAACGTAAGTGACCTTAGACATTTTCGGTCAAAATTTTCATGAATCCATATACTGTGACATTTTACTAACTTTTCACTTTTCCTAATATTTTTCACTTTGTCAACCATTTTTTCAAAACTTTATGATTTTCACATTTTTTCGAACGTTAGTGACCTTAGACATTTTTGGTCAAAATTTTCATGAATAAATATACTGTGACATTTTACTAACTTTTCACTTTTCCTAATATTTTTCACTTTGTCAACCATTTTTTCAATACTTTATGATTTTCACATTTTTTCGAACGTTAGTGACCTTAGACATTTTCTGTCAAAATTTCATGAATACATATACTCTGACATGTTACTAACTTTTCACATTTAATTAACATCTGGAAGCATCTGGAAGTCTGCTTGAGGCCAGCTCTCAGCAGTTACTGTCTGGACTCTGCATCCCTGGCTAATTCCATTCAGTACAAGTCATCGGAGTAAGCTAATGACAAAAAAAATGTGCAAAGTTGTATTGTGCAATATAGGTTGATGCAGTACTGCGAGGAACACCAGCATATACTGTACATATAAAAATGATTCTCAATATAATTGTTTTATGATTTTCACATTTTTTCTAACGTTAGTGACCTTTGACTTTTTTGGTCAAAATTTTCATGAATACATGTACTGTGATATTTTACTAATTTTTCACTTTTCCCAATATGTTTCACTTTGTCAGCAATTTTTTCAATACTTTATGATTTTCACATTTTTTTGAACGTTACTGACCTTAGACATTTTTGGTCAAAATTTTCCTTAATACATTTACTTTGACATTTTACAAACTTTTCACCTTTCCTAATATTTTTCACTTTGTCAACCATTTTTTCAATACTATATGATTTTCACATTTTTTTGAACGTTAGTGACCTTTGACATTTTTGGTCAAAATTTTCATTAATACATATACTTTGACATTTTACAAACTTTTCACTTTTCCTATTATTTTTCACTTTGTCTACCATTTTATCAATACTTTATGATTTTCAGATATTTTTCCGATATTAGTTAACTTAGACATTTTATGGTTAAAATCTTCGTGAATACACGTACTGTGACACTTTACTAACTTTTCACTGTTCCTAATATTTTTCACATGGTCAATCATTTTTTCAATACTTTATGATTTTCACTTTGCTTTGAACGTAAGTGACCTTAGACATTTTCGGTCAAAATTATCATGAATCCATATACTGTGACATTTTACTAACTTTTCACTTTTCCTAATATTTTCCACTTTGTCAACCATTTTTTCAATACTATATGATTTTCACATTTTTTTGAACGTTAGTGACCTTTGACATTTTTGGTCAAAATTTTCATTAATACATATACTTTGACATTTTACAAACTTTTCACTTTTCCTAGTATTTTTCACTTTGTCTACCATTTTATCAATACTTTATGATTTTCAGATATTTTTCCGATATTAGTTAACTTAGACATTTTATGGTTAAAATCTTCGTGAATACACGTACTGTGACACTTTACTAACTTTTCACTGTTCCTAATATTTTTCACTTTGTCAATCATTTTTTTAATACTTTTTGATTTTCACTTTCCTTTGAACGTAAGTGACCTTACACATTTTTGGTCAAAATTTTCATGAATCCATATACTTTGACATTTTACAAACTTTTCACTTTTCCTAGTATTTTTCACTTTGTCTACCATTTTATCAATACTTTATGATTTTCAGATATTTTTCCGATATTAGTTAACTTAGACATTTTATGGTTAAAATCTTCGTGAATACACGTACTGTGACACTTTACTAACTTTTCACTGTTCCTAATATTTTTCACTTTGTCAATCATTTTTTTAATACTTTTTGATTTTCACTTTCCTTTGAACGTAAGTGACCTTACACATTTTTGGTCAAAATTTTCATGAATCCATATACTGTGACATTTTACTAACTTTTCACTTTTCCTAATATTTTTCACTTTGTCAACCATTTTTTCAAAACTTTATGATTTTCACATTTTTTCGAACGTTAGTGACCTTAGACATTTTTGGTCAAAATTTTCATGAATAAATATACTGTGACATTTTACTAACTTTTCACTTTTCCTAATATTTTTCACTTTGTCAACCATTTTTTCAATACTTTATGATTTTCACATTTTTTCGAACGTTAGTGACCTTAGACATTTTCTGTCAAAATTTCATGAATACATATACTCTGACATGTTACTAACTTTTCACATTTAATTAACATCTGGAAGCATCTGGAAGTCTGCTTGAGGCCGGCTCTCAGCAGTTACTGTCTGGACTCTGCATCCCTGGCTAATTCCATTCAGTACAAGTCATCGGAGTAAGCTAATGACAAAAAAAATGTGCAAAGTTGTATTGTGCAATATAGGTTGATGCAGTACTGCGAGGAACACCAGCATATACTGTACATATAAAAATGATTCTCAATATAATTGTTTTATGATTTTCACATTTTTTCTAACGTTAGTGACCTTTGACTTTTTTGGTCAAAATTTTCATGAATACATGTACTGTGATATTTTACTAATTTTTCACTTTTCCCAATATGTTTCACTTTGTCAGCAATTTTTTCAATACTTTATGATTTTCACATTTTTTTGAACGTTTCTGACCTTAGACATTTTTGGTCAAAATTTTCCTTAATACATTTACTTTGACATTTTACAAACTTTTCACCTTTCCTAATATTTTTCACTTTGTCAACCATTTTTTCAATACTATATGATTTTCACATTTTTTTGAACGTTAGTGACCTTTGACATTTTTGGTCAAAATTTTCATTAATACATATACTTTGACATTTTACAAACTTTTCATTTTTCCTAGTATTTTTCACTTTGTCTACCATTTTATCAATACTTTATGATTTTCAGATATTTTTCCGATATTAGTTAACTTAGACATTTTATGGTTAAAATCTTCGTGAATACACGTACTGTGACACTTTACTAACTTTTCACTGTTCCTAATATTTTTCACATGGTCAATCATTTTTTCAATACTTTATGATTTTCACTTTGCTTTGAACGTAAGTGACCTTAGACATTTTCGGTCAAAATTTTTATGAATCCATATACTGTGACATTTTACTAACTTTTCACTTTTCCTAATATTTTTCACTTTGTCAATCATTTTTTTAATACTTTTAGATTTTCACTTTCCTTTGAACGTAAGTGACCTTACACATTTTTGGTCAAAATTTTCATGAATCCATATACTGTGACATTTTACTAACTTTTCACTTTTCCTAATATTTTTCACTTTGTCAACCATTTTTTCAAAACTTTATGATTTTCACATTTTTTCGAACGTTAGTGACCTTAGACATTTTTGGTCAAAATTTTCATGAATAAATATACTGTGACATTTTACTAACTTTTCACTTTTCCTAATATTTTTCACTTTGTCAACCATATTTTCAATACTTTATGATTTTCACATTTTTTCGAACGTTAGTGACCTTAGACATTTTCTGTCAAAATTTCATAAATACATATACTCTGACATGTTACTAACTTTTCACATTTAATTAACATCTGGAAGCATCTGGAAGTCTGCTTGAGGCCGGCTCTCAGCAGTTACTGTCTGGACTCTGCATCCCTGGCTAATTCCATTCAGTACAAGTCATCGGAGTAAGCTAATGACAAAAAAAATGTGCAAAGTTGTATTGTGCAATATAGGTTGATGCAGTACTGCGAGGAACACCAGCATATACTGTACATATAAAAATGATTCTCAATATAATTGTTTTATGATTTTCACATTTTTTCTAACGTTAGTGACCTTTGACTTTTTTGGTCAAAATTTTCATGAATACATGTACTGTGATATTTTACAAACTTTTCACCTTTCCTAATATTTTTCACTTTGTCAACCATTTTTTCAATACTATATGATTTTCACATTTTTTTGAACGTTACTGACCTTTGACATTTTTGGTCAAAATTTTCATTAATACATATACTTTGACATTTTACAAACTTTTCACTTTTCCTAGTATTTTTCACTTTGTCTACCATTTTATCAATACTTTATGATTTTCAGATATTTTTCCGATATTAGTTAACTTAGACATTTTATGGTTAAAATCTTCGTGAATACACGTACTGTGACACTTTACTAACTTTTCACTGTTCCTAATATTTTTCACATGGTCAATCATTTTTTCAATACTTTATGATTTTCACTTTGCTTTGAACGTAAGTGACCTTAGACATTTTCGGTCAAAATTTTCATGAATCCATATACTGTGACATTTTACTAACTTTTCACTTTTCCTAATATTTTCCACTTTGTCAACCATTTTTTCAATACTATATGATTTTCACATTTTTTTGAACGTTAGTGACCTTTGACATTTTTGGTCAAAATTTTCATTAATACATATACTTTGACATTTTACAAACTTTTCACTTTTCCTAGTATTTTTCACTTTGTCTACCATTTTATCAATACTTTATGATTTTCAGATATTTTTCCGATATTAGTTAACTTAGACATTTTATGGTTAAAATCTTCGTGAATACACGTACTGTGACACTTTACTAACTTTTCACTGTTCCTAATATTTTTCACATGGTCAATCATTTTTTCAATACTTTATGATTTTCACTTTGCTTTGAACGTAAGTGACCTTAGACATTTTCGGTCAAAATTTTTATGAATCCATATACTGTGACATTTTACTAACTTTTCACTTTTCCTAATATTTTTCACTTTGTCAATCATTTTTTTAATACTTTTAGATTTTCACTTTCCTTTGAACGTAAGTGACCTTACACATTTTTGGTCAAAATTTTCATGAATCCATATACTGTGACATTTTACTAACTTTTCACTTTTCCTAATATTTTTCACTTTGTCAACCATTTTTTCAAAACTTTATGATTTTCACATTTTTTCGAACGTTAGTGACCTTAGACATTTTTGGTCAAAATTTTCATGAATAAATATACTGTGACATTTTACTAACTTTTCACTTTTCCTAATATTTTTCACTTTGTCAACCATATTTTCAATACTTTATGATTTTCACATTTTTTCGAACGTTAGTGACCTTAGACATTTTCTGTCAAAATTTCATAAATACATATACTCTGACATGTTACTAACTTTTCACATTTAATTAACATCTGGAAGCATCTGGAAGTCTGCTTGAGGCCGGCTCTCAGCAGTTACTGTCTGGACTCTGCATCCCTGGCTAATTCCATTCAGTACAAGTCATCGGAGTAAGCTAATGACAAAAAAAATGTGCAAAGTTGTATTGTGCAATATAGGTTGATGCAGTACTGCGAGGAACACCAGCATATACTGTACATATAAAAATGATTCTCAATATAATTGTTTTATGATTTTCACATTTTTTCTAACGTTAGTGACCTTTGACTTTTTTGGTCAAAATTTTCATGAATACATGTACTGTGATATTTTACAAACTTTTCACCTTTCCTAATATTTTTCACTTTGTCAACCATTTTTTCAATACTATATGATTTTCACATTTTTTTGAACGTTACTGACCTTTGACATTTTTGGTCAAAATTTTCATTAATACATATACTTTGACATTTTACAAACTTTTCACTTTTCCTAGTATTTTTCACTTTGTCTACCATTTTATCAATACTTTATGATTTTCAGATATTTTTCCGATATTAGTTAACTTAGACATTTTATGGTTAAAATCTTCGTGAATACACGTACTGTGACACTTTACTAACTTTTCACTGTTCCTAATATTTTTCACATGGTCAATCATTTTTTCAATACTTTATGATTTTCACTTTGCTTTGAACGTAAGTGACCTTAGACATTTTCGGTCAAAATTTTCATGAATCCATATACTGTGACATTTTACTAACTTTTCACTTTTCCTAATATTTTCCACTTTGTCAACCATTTTTTCAATACTATATGATTTTCACATTTTTTTGAACGTTAGTGACCTTTGACATTTTTGGTCAAAATTTTCATTAATACATATACTTTGACATTTTACAAACTTTTCACTTTTCCTAGTATTTTTCACTTTGTCTACCATTTTATCAATACTTTATGATTTTCAGATATTTTTCCGATATTAGTTAACTTAGACATTTTATGGTTAAAATCTTCGTGAATACACGTACTGTGACACTTTACTAACTTTTCACTGTTCCTAATATTTTTCACATGGTCAATCATTTTTTCAATACTTTATGATTTTCACTTTGCTTTGAACGTAAGTGACCTTAGACATTTTCGGTCAAAATTTTCATGAATCCATATACTGTGACATTTTACTAACTTTTCACTTTTCCTAATATTTTTCACTTTGTCAATCATTTTTTTAATACTTTTAGATTTTCACTTTCCTTTGAACGTAAGTGACCTTACACATTTTTGGTCAAAATTTTCATGAATCCATATACTGTGACATTTTACTAACTTTTCACTTTTCCTAATATTTTTCACTTTGTCAACCATTTTTTCAAAACTTTATTATTTTCACATTTTTTCGAACGTTAGTGACCTTAGACATTTTTGGTCAAAATTTTCATGAATACATGTACTGTGATATTTTACAAACTTTTCACCTTTCCTAATATTTTTCACTTTGTCAACCATTTTTTCAATACTATATGATTTTCACATTTTTTTGAACGTTACTGACCTTTGACATTTTTGGTCAAAATTTTCATTAATACATATACTTTGACATTTTACAAACTTTTCACTTTTCCTAGTATTTTTCACTTTGTCTACCATTTTATCAATACTTTATGATTTTCAGATATTTTTCCGATATTAGTTAACTTAGACATTTTATGGTTAAAATCTTCGTGAATACACGTACTGTGACACTTTACTAACTTTTCACTGTTCCTAATATTTTTCACATGGTCAATCATTTTTTCAATACTTTATGATTTTCACTTTGCTTTGAACGTAAGTGACCTTAGACATTTTCGGTCAAAATTTTCATGAATCCATATACTGTGACATTTTACTAACTTTTCACTTTTCCTAATATTTTCCACTTTGTCAACCATTTTTTCAATACTATATGATTTTCACATTTTTTTGAACGTTAGTGACCTTTGACATTTTTGGTCAAAATTTTCATTAATACATATACTTTGACATTTTACAAACTTTTCACTTTTCCTAGTATTTTTCACTTTGTCTACCATTTTATCAATACTTTATGATTTTCAGATATTTTTCCGATATTAGTTAACTTAGACATTTTATGGTTAAAATCTTCGTGAATACACGTACTGTGACACTTTACTAACTTTTCACTGTTCCTAATATTTTTCACATGGTCAATCATTTTTTCAATACTTTATGATTTTCACTTTGCTTTGAACGTAAGTGACCTTAGACATTTTCGGTCAAAATTTTTATGAATCCATATACTGTGACATTTTACTAACTTTTCACTTTTCCTAATATTTTTCACTTTGTCAATCATTTTTTTAATACTTTTAGATTTTCACTTTCCTTTGAACGTAAGTGACCTTACACATTTTTGGTCAAAATTTTCATGAATCCATATACTGTGACATTTTACTAACTTTTCACTTTTCCTAATATTTTTCACTTTGTCAACCATTTTTTCAAAACTTTATGATTTTCACATTTTTTCGAACGTTAGTGACCTTAGACATTTTTGGTCAAAATTTTCATGAATAAATATACTGTGACATTTTACTAACTTTTCACTTTTCCTAATATTTTTCACTTTGTCAACCATATTTTCAATACTTTATGATTTTCACATTTTTTCGAACGTTAGTGACCTTAGACATTTTCTGTCAAAATTTCATAAATACATATACTCTGACATGTTACTAACTTTTCACATTTAATTAACATCTGGAAGCATCTGGAAGTCTGCTTGAGGCCGGCTCTCAGCAGTTACTGTCTGGACTCTGCATCCCTGGCTAATTCCATTCAGTACAAGTCATCGGAGTAAGCTAATGACAAAAAAAATGTGCAAAGTTGTATTGTGCAATATAGGTTGATGCAGTACTGCGAGGAACACCAGCATATACTGTACATATAAAAATGATTCTCAATATAATTGTTTTATGATTTTCACATTTTTTCTAACGTTAGTGACCTTTGACTTTTTTGGTCAAAATTTTCATGAATACATGTACTGTGATATTTTACAAACTTTTCACCTTTCCTAATATTTTTCACTTTGTCAACCATTTTTTCAATACTATATGATTTTCACATTTTTTTGAACGTTACTGACCTTTGACATTTTTGGTCAAAATTTTCATTAATACATATACTTTGACATTTTACAAACTTTTCACTTTTCCTAGTATTTTTCACTTTGTCTACCATTTTATCAATACTTTATGATTTTCAGATATTTTTCCGATATTAGTTAACTTAGACATTTTATGGTTAAAATCTTCGTGAATACACGTACTGTGACACTTTACTAACTTTTCACTGTTCCTAATATTTTTCACATGGTCAATCATTTTTTCAATACTTTATGATTTTCACTTTGCTTTGAACGTAAGTGACCTTAGACATTTTCGGTCAAAATTTTCATGAATCCATATACTGTGACATTTTACTAACTTTTCACTTTTCCTAATATTTTCCACTTTGTCAACCATTTTTTCAATACTATATGATTTTCACATTTTTTTGAACGTTAGTGACCTTTGACATTTTTGGTCAAAATTTTCATTAATACATATACTTTGACATTTTACAAACTTTTCACTTTTCCTAGTATTTTTCACTTTGTCTACCATTTTATCAATACTTTATGATTTTCAGATATTTTTCCGATATTAGTTAACTTAGACATTTTATGGTTAAAATCTTCGTGAATACACGTACTGTGACACTTTACTAACTTTTCACTGTTCCTAATATTTTTCACATGGTCAATCATTTTTTCAATACTTTATGATTTTCACTTTGCTTTGAACGTAAGTGACCTTAGACATTTTCGGTCAAAATTTTCATGAATCCATATACTGTGACATTTTACTAACTTTTCACTTTTCCTAATATTTTTCACTTTGTCAATCATTTTTTTAATACTTTTAGATTTTCACTTTCCTTTGAACGTAAGTGACCTTACACATTTTTGGTCAAAATTTTCATGAATCCATATACTGTGACATTTTACTAACTTTTCACTTTTCCTAATATTTTTCACTTTGTCAACCATTTTTTCAAAACTTTATTATTTTCACATTTTTTCGAACGTTAGTGACCTTAGACATTTTTGGTCAAAATTTTCATGAATAAATATACTGTGACATTTTACTAACTTTTCACTTTTCCTAATATTTTTCACTTTGTCAACCATTTTTTCAATACTTTATGATTTTCACATTTTTTCGAACGTTAGTGACCTTAGACATTTTCTGTCAAAATTTCATGAATACATATACTCTGACATGTTACTAACTTTTCACATTTAATTAACATCTGGAAGCATCTGGAAGTCTGCTTGAGGCCGGCTCTCAGCAGTTACTGTCTGGACTCTGCATCCCTGGCTAATTCCATTCAGTACAAGTCATCGGAGTAAGCTAATGACAAAAAAAATGTGCAAAGTTGTATTGTGCAATATAGGTTGATGCAGTACTGCGAGGAACACCAGCATATACTGTACATATAAAAATGATTCTCAATATAATTGTTTTATGATTTTCACATTTTTTCTAACGTTAGTGACCTTTGACTTTTTTGGTCAAAATTTTCATGAATACATGTACTGTGATATTTTACAAACTTTTCACCTTTCCTAATATTTTTCACTTTGTCAACCATTTTTTCAATACTATATGATTTTCACATTTTTTTGAACGTTACTGACCTTTGACATTTTTGGTCAAAATTTTCATTAATACATATACTTTGACATTTTACAAACTTTTCACTTTTCCTAGTATTTTTCACTTTGTCTACCATTTTATCAATACTTTATGATTTTCAGATATTTTTCCGATATTAGTTAACTTAGACATTTTATGGTTAAAATCTTCGTGAATACACGTACTGTGACACTTTACTAACTTTTCACTGTTCCTAATATTTTTCACATGGTCAATCATTTTTTCAATACTTTATGATTTTCACTTTGCTTTGAACGTAAGTGACCTTAGACATTTTCGGTCAAAATTTTCATGAATCCATATACTGTGACATTTTACTAACTTTTCACTTTTCCTAATATTTTCCACTTTGTCAACCATTTTTTCAATACTATATGATTTTCACATTTTTTTGAACGTTAGTGACCTTTGACATTTTTGGTCAAAATTTTCATTAATACATATACTTTGACATTTTACAAACTTTTCACTTTTCCTAGTATTTTTCACTTTGTCTACCATTTTATCAATACTTTATGATTTTCAGATATTTTTCCGATATTAGTTAACTTAGACATTTTATGGTTAAAATCTTCGTGAATACACGTACTGTGACACTTTACTAACTTTTCACTGTTCCTAATATTTTTCACATGGTCAATCATTTTTTCAATACTTTATGATTTTCACTTTGCTTTGAACGTAAGTGACCTTAGACATTTTCGGTCAAAATTTTCATGAATCCATATACTGTGACATTTTACTAACTTTTCACTTTTCCTAATATTTTTCACTTTGTCAATCATTTTTTTAATACTTTTAGATTTTCACTTTCCTTTGAACGTAAGTGACCTTACACATTTTTGGTCAAAATTTTCATGAATCCATATACTGTGACATTTTACTAACTTTTCACTTTTCCTAATATTTTTCACTTTGTCAACCATTTTTTCAAAACTTTATTATTTTCACATTTTTTCGAACGTTAGTGACCTTAGACATTTTTGGTCAAAATTTTCATGAATAAATATACTGTGACATTTTACTAACTTTTCACTTTTCCTAATATTTTTCACTTTGTCAACCATTTTTTCAATACTTTATGATTTTCACATTTTTTCGAACGTTAGTGACCTTAGACATTTTCTGTCAAAATTTCATGAATACATATACTCTGACATGTTACTAACTTTTCACATTTAATTAACATCTGGAAGCATCTGGAAGTCTGCTTGAGGCCGGCTCTCAGCAGTTACTGTCTGGACTCTGCATCCCTGGCTAATTCCATTCAGTACAAGTCATCGGAGTAAGCTAATGACAAAAAAAATGTGCAAAGTTGTATTGTGCAATATAGGTTGATGCAGTACTGCGAGGAACACCAGCATATACTGTACATATAAAAATGATTCTCAATATAATTGTTTTATGATTTTCACATTTTTTCTAACGTTAGTGACCTTTGACTTTTTTTGGTCAAAATTTTCATGAATACATGTACTGTGATATTTTACTAATTTTTCACTTTTCCCAATATGTTTCACTTTGTCAGCAATTTTTTCAATACTATATGATTTTCACATTTTTTGAACGTTCGTGACCTTTGACATTTTCGGTCAAAATTTTCATGAATACATATGCTGTGACATTTTACTAACTTTTCACTTTGTCAATCATTTTTTCAATATTTTATGATTTTCACTTTACTTTGAACGTAAGTGACCTTGGTCATTTTTGGTCAAAATTTTCATGGACACATGTAATTTGACATTTTACAAACTTTTCACTTTTCGTAATATTTTTCACTATGTCAATCATTTTTTCAATACTTTATGATTTTCACTTTCTTTTGAACGTAAGTGACCTTATACAATTTTGGTCAAAATTTTCATGAACACATGTACTGTGACATTTTACTAACTTTTCATTTTTCCCAATATTTTTCACTTTGTCAACCATTTTTTCAATACTATATGATTTTCACATTTTTTGAACGTTCGTGACCTTAGACATTTTCGGTCAAAATTTCATGAACACATGTACTGTGACATTTCACTAACTTTTTATTTTTCATAATATTTTTCACTTTGTCCACCATTTTTTCAATACTTTATGATTTTCACATTTTTTGAACGTTTTCTGACCTTAGACAATTTCGCTCAAAATTTTCATGAATACATATATTGTGACATTTTACTAACTTTTCACTTTGTCAATCATTTTTTCAATATTTTATGATTTTCACTTTACTGTGAACGTAAGTGACCTTGGTCATTTTTGGTCAAAATTTTCATGGACACATGTGATTTGACATTTTACAAACTTTTCACTTTTCGTAATATTTTTCACTTTGTCAATCATTTTTTCAATACTTTATGATTTTCACTTTCTTTTGAACGTAAGTGACCTTATACATTTTTGGTCAAAATTTTCATGAACACATGTACTCTGACATTTTACTAACTTTTCATTTTTCCCAATATTTTTCACTTTGTCAACCATTTTTTCAATACTATATGATTTTCACATTTTTTGAACGTTCGTGACCTTAGACATTTTCGGTCAAAATTTCATGAACACATGTACTGTGACATTTCACTAACTTTTTACTTTTCGTAATATTTTTCACTTTGTCCACCATTTTTTCAATACTTTATGATTTTCACATTTTTTGAACGTTTTCTGACCTTAGACAATTTCGCTCAAAATTTTCATGAATACATATACTGTGACATTTTACTAACTTTTCACTATGTCAATCATTTTTTCAATATTTTATGATTTTCACTTTACTTTGAACGTAAGTGACCTTGGACATTTTTGGTCAAAATTTTCATTGACACATGTACTGTGACATTTTACAAACTTTTCACTTTTCCTAATATTTTTCACTTTGTCAACCATTTTTTCAATACTTTATGATTTTCACTTTCCTTTGAACGTAAGTGACCTTAGACATTTTTGGTCAAAATTTCATGAACACATTTACTGTGACATTTAACTACCTTTTCCCAATATTTTTCACTTTGTCAACCATTTTTTCAATACTTTATGATTTTCACTTTCCTTTGAACGTTCGTGACCTTAGACATTTTCGGTCAAAATTTTAATGAATACATATACTGTGACATTTTACTAACTTTTCACTTTGTCAATCATTTTTTCAATTTTTTTATGATTTTCACTTTACTTTGAACGTAAGTGACCTTGGATATTTTTGGTCAAAATTTTCATGGACACATGTAATGTGACATTTTACAAACTTTTCACTTTTCCTAATATTTTTCACTTTGTCAACCATTTTTTCAATACTTTATGTTTTTCATATTTTTTCCGATATTAGTGACCTTTGACATTTTCGGTCAAAATTTTAATGAATACATATACTGTGACATTTTACTAGCTTTTCACTTTTCCTAATATTTTTCACTTTTTTGATCATTTTTTCAATACTTTATGATTTTCACTTTACTTTGAACGTAAGTGACCTTGGACATTTTTGGTCAAAATTTTCATTGACACATGTACTGTGACATTTTACAAACTTTTCACTTTTCCTAATATTTTTCACTTTGTCAACCATTTTTTCAATACTTTATGATTTTCACTTTCCTTTGAACGTAAGTGACCTTAGACATTTTTGGTCAAAATTTCATGAACACATTTACTGTGACATTTAACTACCTTTTCCCAATATTTTTCACTTTGTCAACCATTTTTTCAATACTTTATGATTTTCACATTTTTTGAACGTTAGTGAAAAGTCAACCATTTTTTCAATACTATATGATTTTCACATTTTTTGAACGTTCGTGACCTTAGACATTTTCGGTCAAAATTTTCATGAATACATATACTTTGACATTTTCCTAATATTTTTCACTTTGTCAATCATTTTTTCAATACTTTATGATTTTCACTTTACTTTGAACGTAAGTGATCTTGGACATTTTTGGTCAAAATTTTCATGGACACATATACTGTGACATTTTACAAACTTTTCAGTTTTCCTAATATTTTTCACTTCGTCAACCATTTTTTTAATACTTTATGATTTTCATATTTTTTCCGATATTTGTTAACTCAGACATTTTTGGTTAAAATTTTCGTGAATCCACGTACTTTGACACTTTACTAACTTTTCACTTTTCCCAATATTTTTCACTTTGTCAACCATTTTTTCAATATTTTATGATTTTCACATTACTTTGAACGTAAGTGACCTTAGATATTTTTGGTAAAAAATTTCATGGACACATGTACTGTGACATTTTACTAACTTTTCATTTTTCCCAATATTTTTCACTTCGTCAAACATTTTTTCAATACTTTATGATTTTCATATTTTTTCCGATATTAGTGACCTTGACATTTTCGGTCAAAATTTTAATGAATACATATACTGTGACATTTTACTAGCTTTTCACTTTTCCTAATATTTTTCACTTTTTTGATCATTTTTTCAATACTTTATGATTTTCACTTTCTTTTGAACATAAGTGACCTTATACATTCTTGGTCAAAATTTTAATGAACACATGTAATGTGACATTTTACTAACTTTTCACTTTTCCTAAACTTTTCCCTTTGGTCAATCATTTTGTCAATACTATATGATATTCACATTTTTTTGAACGTTAGTGACCTTCGACATTTTTGGTCAAAATTTTCATGAATACATATACTTTGACATTTTTACAAACTTTTCATTTTTCCTAATATTTTTCACTTTGTCAAACATTTTTTCAATACTTGATGATTTTCACTTTCTTTGAACGTAAGTGACATTCAACATTTTTTGTCAAAATTTCCATTAATACATGTACTTTGACATTTTACAAACTTTTCATTTTTCCTAATATTTTTCACTTTTCAATCATTTTTTCAATACTTGATGATTTTCACTTTCTTTTGAACGTAAGTGACCTTATTCTTTTTTGGCCAAAATTTTCATGAACACATGTACTGTGACAATTTACTAACTTTTCATTTTTCCCAATATTTTTCACTTTGTCAACCATTTTTTCAATACTTAATGATTTTCACATTTTTTGAACATTCGTGACCTTTGACATTTTCGGTCAAAATTTTCATTAATACATATACTTTGACATTTTACAAACTTTACATTTTTCCTAATATTTTTAAATTTGTCAAACATTTTTTCAATACTTGATGATTTTCACATTTCTTTGAACGTAAGTGACATTCGACATTTTTGGTCAAAATTGTCATTAATACATATACTTTGACATTTTACAAAGTTTTCATTTTTCCTAATATTTTTCACTTTGTCAATCATTTTTTCGATACTTTATGATTTTCAGTTTTTTTTTAACGTAAGTGACCTTAGACATTTTTGGACAAAATTTTCATGAACATATTTACTGTGACATTTTACTAACTTTTCCCAATATTTTTCACTTTTTCAAACATTTTTTAAATACTTTATGATTTTCACATTTTTTGAACGTTAGTGAAAAGTCAACCATTTTTTCAATACTATATGATTTTCACATTTTTTGAACGTTCGTGACCTTAGACATTTTCAGTCAAAATTTTCATTAATACATATACTTTGACATTTTCCTAATATTTTTCACTTTGTCAATCATTTTTTTCAATATTTTATGATTTTCACATTACTTTGAACGTAAGTGATCTTGGACATTTTTGGTCATCATTTTCATGGACACATGTACTGTGACATTTTACAAACTTTTCACTTTTCCTAATATTTTTCACTTTGTCAACCATTTTTTTAATACTTTATGATTTTCATATTTTTTCCGATATTTGTTAACTCAGACATTTTTGGTTAAAATTTTCGTGAATACACGTACTTTGACACTTTACTAACTTTTCACTTTTCCCAATATTTTTCACTTTGTCAACCATTTTTTCAATACTTTATGATTTTCACATTTTTTGAACGTTAGTGACCTTAGACATTTTCGGTAAAAATTTTCATGAATACTTATACTTTGACATTTTACTAACTTTTCCCTTTTCCTAAAGTTTTTCACTTTGTCAATCATTTTTTCAATACTTTATTATTTTCACATTTTTTGAACGTTAGTGACCTTAGACATTTTCGGTCAAAATTTTCATTAATACATATACTTTGACATTTTACAAACTTTTCATTTTTCCCAATATTTTTCACTTTGTCAATCATTTTTTCAATACTTTATGATTTTCACTTTCCTTTGAACCTAAGTGACCTTAGACATTTTGGGTCAAAATTTTAATGAACACATGTACTGTAACATTTTACTAACTTTTCATTTTTCCCAATATTTTTCACTTTGTCAACCATTTTTTCAATACTTTATGATTTTCACTTTCCTTTGAACGTAGGTGACCTTAGACATTTTCGGTCAAAATTTTCATGAATACATGTACTGTGACATTTTACTAACTTTTCACTTTTCCTAAACTTTTCCCCTTGGTCAATCATTTTTTCAATAATATATGATTTTATCATTTTTTTTAACGTTAGTGACCTTTGACATTTTTGGTCAAAATTTTCATTAATAAATATACTTTGACATTTTACAAACTTTTCATTTTTCCTAATATTTTTCACTTTGTCAATCATTTTTTCAATATTTTATGATTCTCACTTTACTTTGAACGTAAGTGATCTTGGACATTTTTGGTCAAAATTTTCATGGACACATGTACTGTGACATTTTACAAACTTTTCACTTTTCCTAATATTTTTCACTTTGTCAACCATTTTTTTAATACTTTATGATTTTCATATTTTTTCCGATATTTGTTAACTCTGACATTTTTGGTTAAAATTTTCGTGAATACACGTACTTTAACACTTTACTAACTTTTCACTTTTCCCAATATTTTTCACTTTGTCAACCATTTTTTCAATACTTTATGATTTTCACATTTTTTGAACGTTAGTGACCTTAGACATTTTCGGTCAAAATTTTCATTAATACATATACTTTGACATTTTACAAACTTTTCATTTTTCCTAATATTTTTCACTTTGTCAATCATTTTTTCAAAACTTGATGATTTTCACTATCTTTTGAACATAAGTGACCTCATACTTTTTTGGCCAAAATTTTCATGAACACATGTACTGTGACATTTTACTAACTTTTCATTTTTCCCAATATTTTTCACTTTGTCAACCATTTTTTCAATATTTTATGATTTTCACTTTACTTTGAACATAAGTGACCTTGGACATTTTTGGTCAAAATTTTCATGGACACATGTACTGTGACATTTTACAAACTTTTCACTTTTCCTAATATTTTTCACTTTGTCAACCATTTTTTCAATACTTTATGATTTTCATATTTTTTCCGATATTTGTTAATTTAGACATTTTTGGTTAAAATTTTCGTGAATACATATACTGTGACATTTTACTAGCTTTTCACTTTTCCCAATATTTTTCACTTTGTCCACCATTTTTTCAATACTTTATGATTTTCACATTTTTTGAACGTCAGTGACCTCAGACATTTTTGGTCCAAAGTTCATGAACACATGTACTGTGACATTTTACTAACTTTTCATTTTTCCCAATATTTTTCACTTTGTCAAACATTTTTTCAATACTTGATGATTTTCACATTTCTTTGAACGTAAGTGACATTCGACATTTTTGGTCAAAATTTTCATTAATACATATACTTTGACATTTTACAAACTTTTCATTTTTCCTAATATTTTTCACTTTTCAATCATTTTTTCAATACTTGATGATTTTCACATTTTTTGAACTTTCGTGACCTTTGACATTTTCGGTCAAAATTTTCATTAATACATATACTTTGACATTTTACAAACTTTTCATTTTTCCTAATATTTTTCACTTTGTCAATCATTTTTTCGATACTTTATGATTTTCACTTTTTTTTGAACGTAAGTGACCCTAGACATTTTCGGTCAAAATTTTCATGAATACATATACTTTGACATTTTCCTAATATTTTTCACTTTGTCAATCATTTTTTCAATATTTTATGATTTTCACATTACTTTGAACGTAAGTGATCTTGGACATTTTTGGTCAAAATTTTCATGGACACATGTACTGTGACATTTTACAAACTTTTCACTTTTCTTAATATTTTTCACTTTGTCAACCATTTTTTCAATACTTTATGATTTTCACATTTTTTGAACGTCAGTGACCTCAGACATTTTTGGTCCAAAGTTCATGAACACATGTACTGTGACATTTTAAAAACTTTTCATTTTTCCCAATATTTTTCACTTTGTCAAACATTTTTTCAATACTTGATGATTTTCACATTTCTTTGAACGTAAGTGACATTCGACATTTTTGGTCAAAATTTTCATTAATACATATACTTTGACATTTTACAAACTTTTCATTTTTCCTAATATTTTTCACTTTTCAATCATTTTTTCAATACTTGATGATTTTCACATTTTTTGAACTTTCGTGACCTTTGACATTTTCGGTCAAAATTTTCATTAATACATATACTTTGACATTTTAAAAACTTTTCATTTTTCCTAATATTTTTCACTTTGTCAATCATTTTTTCGATACTTTATGATTTTCACTTTTTTTTGAACGTAAGTGACCCTAGACATTTTCGGTCAAAATTTTCATGAATACATATACTTTGACATTTTCCTAATATTTTTCACTTTGTCAATCATTTTTTCAATATTTTATGATTTTCACATTACTTTGAACGTAAGTGATCTTGGACATTTTTGGTCGAAATTTTCATGGACACATGTACTGTGACATTTTACAAACTTTTCACTTTTCCTAATATTTTTCACTTTGTCAAACATTTTTTCAATACTTTATGATTTTCATATTTTTTCCGATATTTTTTAACTTAGACATTTTTGGTTAAAATTTTCGTGAATACATATACTGTGAAATTTTACTAGCTTTTCACTTTTCCTAATATTTTTCACTTTTTCAATCATTTTTTCAATACTTTATGATTTTCACTTTCCTTTGAACGTAAGTGACCTTAAACATTTTTGTCAAAATTTCATGAACACATTTACTGTGACATTTTACTAACTTTTCACTTTTCGTAATATTTTTCACTTTGTCAATCATTTTTTCAATACTTTATGATTTTCACTTTCTTTTGAACGTAAATGACCTTAGACATTTTTGGTCAAAATTTTAATGAACACATGTAATGTGACATTTTACTAACTTTTCACTTTTCCTAAACTTTTCCCTTTGGTCAATCATTTTTTTCAATACTATATGATTTTCACATTTTTTTGAACGTTAGTGACCTTTGACATTTTTGGTCAAAATTTTCATGAATACATATACTTTGACATTTTACAAACTTTTCATTTTTCCTAATATTTTTCACTTTGTCAAACATTTTTTCAATACTTGATGATTTTCACATTTCTTTGAACGTAAGTGACATTCGACATTTTTGGTCAAAATTTTCATTAATACATATACTTTGACATTTTACAAACTTTTCATTTTTCCTAATATTTTTCACTTTGCCAATCATTTTTTCGATACTTTATGATTTTCAGTTTTTTTTGAACGTAAGTGACCTTAGACATTTTTGGACAAAATTTTCATGAACATATTTACTGTGACATTTTACTAACTTTTCCCAATATTTTTCACTTTTTCAACCATTTTTTCAATACTATATGATTTTCACATTTTTTGAACGTTCGTGACCTTAGACATTTTCGGTAAAAATTTTCATGAATACTTATACTTTGACATTTTACTAACTTTTCACTTTTCCTAATGTTTTTCACTTTGTCAATCATTTTTTCAATACTTGATGATTTTCACATTTCTTTGAACGTAAGTGACATTCGACATTTTTGGTCAAAATTTTCATTAATACATATACTTTGACATTTTACAAACTTTTCATTTTTCCTAATATTTTTCACTTTGTCAATCATTTTTTCGATACTTTATGATTTTCAGTTTTTTTTGAACGTAAGTGACCTTAGACATTTTTGGACAAAATTTTCATGAACATATTTACTGTGACATTTTACTAACTTTTCCCAATATTTTTCACTTTTTCAACCATTTTTTCAATACTTTATGATTTTCACATTTTTTGAACGTTAGTGAAAAGTCAACCATTTTTTCAATACTATATGATTTTCACATTTTTTGAACGTTCGTGACCTTAGACATTTTCGGTAAAAATTTTCATGAATACTTATACTTTGACATTTTACTAACTTTTCACTTTTCCTAATGTTTTTCACTTTGTCAATCATTTTTTCAATACTTTATTATTTTCACTTTCTTTTGAACGTAATTGACCTCAGACATTTTTGGTCAAAATTTCATGAACACATGTACTGTGACATTTTACTAACTTTTCACTTTTCGTAATATTTTTCACTTTGTCAATCATTTTTTCAATACTTTATGATTTTCACTTTCCTTTGAACCGAAGTGACCTTAGACATTTTGGGTCAAAATTTCATGAACACATGTACTGTGACATTTTACTTACTTTTCACTTTTCGTAATATTTTTCACTTTGTCAACCATTTTTTCAATACTTTATGATTTTCACATTTTTTGAACGTTAGTGACCTTAGACATTTTCGGTCAAAATTTTCATTAATACATATACTTTGACATTTTACAAACTTTTCATTTTTCCTAATATTTTTCACTTTGTCAATCATTTTTTCAATATTTTCTGATTTTCACTTTCCTTTGAACCTAAGTGACCTTAGACATTTTGGGTCAAAATTTTAATGAACACATGTACTGTAACATTTTACTAACTTTTCATTTTTCCCAATATTTTTCACTTTGTCAACCATTTTTTCAATACTTTATGATTTTCACTTTCCTTTGAATTTAGGTGACCTTAGACATTTTCGGTCAAAATTTTCATGAATACATGTACTGTGACATTTTACTAACTTTTCACTTTTCCTAAACTTTTCCCCTTGGTCAATCATTTTTTAAATATTATATGATTTTATCATTTTTTTTGACGTTAGTGACCTTTGACATTTTTGGTCAAAATTGTCATTAATAAATATACTTTGACATTTTACAAACTTTTCATTTTTCCTAATATTTTTCACTTTGTCAATCATTTTTTCAATATTTTATGATTTTCGCTTTACTTTGAACGTAAGTGATCTTGGACATTTTTGGTCAAAATTTTCATGGACACATGTACTGTGACATTTTACAAACTTTTCACTTTTCCTAATATTTTTCACTTTGTCAACCATTTTTTTAATACTTTATGATTTTCATATTTTTTCCGATATTTGTTAACTCAGACATTTTTGGTTAAAATTTTCGTGAATACACGTACTTTAACACTTTACTAACTTTTCACTTTTCCCAATATTTTTCACTTTGTCAACCATTTTTTCAATACTTTATGATTTTCACATTTTTTGAACGTTAGTGACCTTAGACATTTTCGGTCAAAATTTTCATTAATACATATACTTTGACATTTTACAAACTTTTCATTTTTCCTAATATTTTTCACTTCGTCAAACATTTTTTCAATACTTTATGATTTTCACTTTCCTTTGAACGTTCGTGACCTTAGACATTTTCGGTCAAAATTTTAATGAATACATATACTGTGACATTTTACTAACTTTTCACTTTGTCAATCATTTTTTCAATTTTTTTATGATTTTCACTTTACTTTGAACGTAAGTGACCTTGGATATTTTTGGTCAAAATTTTCATGGACACATGTAATGTGACATTTTACAAACTTTTCACTTTTCCTAATATTTTTCACTTTGTCAACCATTTTTTCAATACTTGATGATTTTCACATTTCTTTGAACGTAAGTGACATTCGACATTTTTGGTCAAAATTTTCATTAATACATATACTTTGACATTTTACAAACTTTTCATTTTTCCTAATATTTTTCACTTTGTCAATCATTTTTTCGATACTTTATGATTTTCAGTTTTTTTTGAACGTAAGTGACCTTAGACATTTTTGGACAAAATTTTCATGAACATATTTACTGTGACATTTTACTAACTTTTCCCAATATTTTTCACTTTTTCAAACATTTTTTAAATACTTTATGATTTTCACATTTTTTGAACGTTAGTGAAAAGTCAACCATTTTTTCAATACTATGATTTTCACATTTTTTGAACGTTCGTGACCTTAGACATTTTCAGTCAAAATTTTCATTAATACATATACTTTGACATTTTCCTAATATTTTTCACTTTGTCAATCATTTTTTTCAATATTTTATGATTTTCACATTACTTTGAACGTAAGTGATCTTGGACATTTTTGGTCATCATTTTCATGGACACATGTACTGTGACATTTTACAAACTTTTCACTTTTCCTAATATTTTTCACTTTGTCAACCATTTTTTTAATACTTTATGATTTTCATATTTTTTCCGATATTTGTTAACTCAGACATTTTTGGTTAAAATTTTCGTGAATACACGTACTTTGACACTTTACTAACTTTTCACTTTTCCCAATATTTTTCACTTTGTCAACCATTTTTTCAATACTTTATGATTTTCACATTTTTTGAACGTTAGTGACCTTTGACATTTTCGGTCAAAATTTTCATTAATACATATACTTTGACATTTTAAAAACTTTTCATTTTTCCTAATATTTTTCACTTTGTCAATCATTTTTTCGATACTTTATGATTTTCACTTTTTTTTGAACGTAAGTGACCCTAGACATTTTCGGTCAAAATTTTCATGAATACATATACTTTGACATTTTCCTAATATTTTTCACTGTCAATCATTTTTTCAATATTTTATGATTTTCACATTACTTTGAACGTAAGTGATCTTGGACATTTTTGGTCGAAATTTTCATGGACACATGTACTGTGACATTTTACAAACTTTTCACTTTTCCTAATATTTTTCACTTTGTCAAACATTTTTTCAATACTTTATGATTTTCATATTTTTTCCGATATTTTTTAACTTAGACATTTTTGGTTAAAATTTTCGTGAATACATATACTGTGAAATTTTACTAGCTTTTCACTTTTCCTAATATTTTTCACTTTTTCAATCATTTTTTCAATACTTTATGATTTTCACTTTCCTTTGAACGTAAGTGACCTTAAACATTTTTGTCAAAATTTCATGAACACATTTACTGTGACATTTTACTAACTTTTCACTTTTCGTAATATTTTTCACTTTGTCAATCATTTTTTCGATACTTTATGATTTTCAGTTTTTTTTGAACGTAAGTGACCTTAGACATTTTTGGACAAAATTTTCATGAACTTTTCCCAATATTTTTCACTTTTTCAACCATTTTTTCAATACTTTATGATTTTCACATTTTTTGAACGTTAGTGAAAAGTCAACCATTTTTTCAATACTATATGATTTTCACATTTTTTGAACGTTCGTGACCTTAGACATTTTCGGTAAAAATTTTCATGAATACTTATACTTTGACATTTTACTAACTTTTCACTTTTCCTAATGTTTTTCACTTTGTCAATCATTTTTTCAATACTTGATGATTTTCACATTTCTTTGAACGTAAGTGACATTCGACATTTTTGGTCAAAATTTTCATTAATACATATACTTTGACATTTTACAAACTTTTCATTTTTCCTAATATTTTTCACTTTGTCAATCATTTTTTCGATACTTTATGATTTTCAGTTTTTTTTGAACGTAAGTGACCTTAGACATTTTTGGACAAAATTTTCATGAACATATTTACTGTGACATTTTACTAACTTTTCCCAATATTTTTCACTTTTTCAACCATTTTTTCAATACTTTATGATTTTCACATTTTTTGAACGTTAGTGAAAAGTCAACCATTTTTTCAATACTATATGATTTTCACATTTTTTGAACGTTCGTGACCTTAGACATTTTCGGTAAAAATTTTCATGAATACTTATACTTTGACATTTTACTAACTTTTCACTTTTCCTAATGTTTTTCACTTTGTCAATCATTTTTTCAATACTTTATTATTTTCACTTTCTTTTGAACGTAATTGACCTCAGACATTTTTGGTCAAAATTTCATGAACACATGTACTGTGACATTTTACTAACTTTTCACTTTTCCTAATATTTTTCACTTTGTCAACCATTTTTTTAATACTTTATGATTTTCATATTTTTTCCGATATTTGTTAACTCAGACATTTTTGGTTAAAATTTTCGTGAATCCACGTACTTTGACACTTTACTAACTTTTCACTTTTCCCAATATTTTTCACTTTGTCAACCATTTTTTCAATATTTTATGATTTTCACTTTCTTTTGAACGCAAATGACCTTAGACATTTTTGGTCAAAATTTTAATGAACACATGTAATGTGACATTTTACTAACTTTTCACTTTTCCTAAACTTTTCCCTTTGGTCAATCATTTTTTCAATACTTTATGATTTTCACATTTTTTTGAACGTTAGTGACCTTTGACATTTTTGGTCAAAATTTTCATGAATACATATACTTTGACATTTTACAAACTTTACATTTTTCCTAATATTTTTCACTTTGTCAAACATTTTTTCAATACTTGATGATTTTCACATTTCTTTGAACGTAAGTGACCTTAGACATTTTTGGACAAAATTTTCATGAACATATTTACTGTGACATTTTACTAACTTTTCCCAATATTTTTCACTTTTTCAAACATTTTTTAAATACTTTATGATTTTCACATTTTTTGAACGTTAGTGAAAAGTCAACCATTTTTTCAATACTATGATTTTCACATTTTTTGAACGTTCGTGACCTTAGACATTTTCAGTCAAAATTTTCATTAATACATATACTTTGACATTTTCCTAATATTTTTCACTTTGTCAATCATTTTTTTCAATATTTTATGATTTTCACATTACTTTGAACGTAAGTGATCTTGGACATTTTTGGTCATCATTTTCATGGACACATGTACTGTGACATTTTACAAACTTTTCACTTTTCCTAATATTTTTCACTTTGTCAATCATTTTTTCAATATTTTATGATTTTCACTTTACTTTGAACGTAAGTGATCTTGGACATTTTTGGTCAAAATTTTCATGGACACATGTACTGTGACATTTTACAAACTTTTCACTTTTCCTAATATTTTTCACTTTGTCAACCATTTTTTTAATACTTTATGATTTTCATATTTTTTCCGATATTTGTTAACTCTGACATTTTTGGTTAAAATTTTCGTGAATACACGTACTTTAACACTTTACTAACTTTTCACTTTTCCCAATATTTTTCACTTTGTCAACCATTTTTTCAATACTTTATGATTTTCACATTTTTTGAACGTTAGTGACCTTAGACATTTTCGGTCAAAATTTTCATTAATACATATACTTTGACATTTTACAAACTTTTCATTTTTCCTAATATTTTTCACTTCGTCAAACATTTTTTCAATACTTTATGATTTTCACTTTCCTTTGAACGTTCGTGACCTTAGACATTTTCGGTCAAAATTTTAATGAATACATATACTGTGACATTTTACTAACTTTTCACTTTGTCAATCATTTTTTCAATTTTTTTATGATTTTCACTTTACTTTGAACGTAAGTGACCTTGGATATTTTTGGTCAAAATTTTCATGGACACATGTAATGTGACATTTTACAAACTTTTCACTTTTCCTAATATTTTTCACTTTGTCAACCATTTTTTCAATACTTGATGATTTTCACATTTCTTTGAACGTAAGTGACATTCGACATTTTTGGTCAAAATTTTCATTAATACATATACTTTGACATTTTACAAACTTTTCATTTTTCCTAATATTTTTCACTTTGTCAATCATTTTTTCGATACTTTATGATTTTCAGTTTTTTTTGAACGTAAGTGACCTTAGACATTTTTGGACAAAATTTTCATGAACATATTTACTGTGACATTTTACTAACTTTTCCCAATATTTTTCACTTTTTCAAACATTTTTTAAATACTTTATGATTTTCACATTTTTTGAACGTTAGTGAAAAGTCAACCATTTTTTCAATACTATGATTTTCACATTTTTTGAACGTTCGTGACCTTAGACATTTTCAGTCAAAATTTTCATTAATACATATACTTTGACATTTTCCTAATATTTTTCACTTTGTCAATCATTTTTTTCAATATTTTATGATTTTCACATTACTTTGAACGTAAGTGATCTTGGACATTTTTGGTCATCATTTTCATGGACACATGTACTGTGACATTTTACAAACTTTTCACTTTTCCTAATATTTTTCACTTTGTCAACCATTTTTTTAATACTTTATGATTTTCATATTTTTTCCGATATTTGTTAACTCAGACATTTTTGGTTAAAATTTTCGTGAATACACGTACTTTGACACTTTACTAACTTTTCACTTTTCCCAATATTTTTCACTTTGTCAACCATTTTTTCAATACTTTATGATTTTCACATTTTTTGAACGTTAGTGACCTTTGACATTTTCGGTCAAAATTTTCATTAATACATATACTTTGACATTTTAAAAACTTTTCATTTTTCCTAATATTTTTCACTTTGTCAATCATTTTTTCGATACTTTATGATTTTCACTTTTTTTTGAACGTAAGTGACCCTAGACATTTTCGGTCAAAATTTTCATGAATACATATACTTTGACATTTTCCTAATATTTTTCACTGTCAATCATTTTTTCAATATTTTATGATTTTCACATTACTTTGAACGTAAGTGATCTTGGACATTTTTGGTCGAAATTTTCATGGACACATGTACTGTGACATTTTACAAACTTTTCACTTTTCCTAATATTTTTCACTTTGTCAAACATTTTTTCAATACTTTATGATTTTCATATTTTTTCCGATATTTTTTAACTTAGACATTTTTGGTTAAAATTTTCGTGAATACATATACTGTGAAATTTTACTAGCTTTTCACTTTTCCTAATATTTTTCACTTTTTCAATCATTTTTTCAATACTTTATGATTTTCACTTTCCTTTGAACGTAAGTGACCTTAAACATTTTTGTCAAAATTTCATGAACACATTTACTGTGACATTTTACTAACTTTTCACTTTTCGTAATATTTTTCACTTTGTCAATCATTTTTTCGATACTTTATGATTTTCAGTTTTTTTTGAACGTAAGTGACCTTAGACATTTTTGGACAAAATTTTCATGAACTTTTCCCAATATTTTTCACTTTTTCAACCATTTTTTCAATACTTTATGATTTTCACATTTTTTGAACGTTAGTGAAAAGTCAACCATTTTTTCAATACTATATGATTTTCACATTTTTTGAACGTTCGTGACCTTAGACATTTTCGGTAAAAATTTTCATGAATACTTATACTTTGACATTTTACTAACTTTTCACTTTTCCTAATGTTTTTCACTTTGTCAATCATTTTTTCAATACTTGATGATTTTCACATTTCTTTGAACGTAAGTGACATTCGACATTTTTGGTCAAAATTTTCATTAATACATATACTTTGACATTTTACAAACTTTTCATTTTTCCTAATATTTTTCACTTTGTCAATCATTTTTTCGATACTTTATGATTTTCAGTTTTTTTTGAACGTAAGTGACCTTAGACATTTTTGGACAAAATTTTCATGAACATATTTACTGTGACATTTTACTAACTTTTCCCAATATTTTTCACTTTTTCAACCATTTTTTCAATACTTTATGATTTTCACATTTTTTGAACGTTAGTGAAAAGTCAACCATTTTTTCAATACTATATGATTTTCACATTTTTTGAACGTTCGTGACCTTAGACATTTTCGGTAAAAATTTTCATGAATACTTATACTTTGACATTTTACTAACTTTTCACTTTTCCTAATGTTTTTCACTTTGTCAATCATTTTTTCAATACTTTATTATTTTCACTTTCTTTTGAACGTAATTGACCTCAGACATTTTTGGTCAAAATTTCATGAACACATGTACTGTGACATTTTACTAACTTTTCACTTTTCCTAAACTTTTCCCCTTGGTCAATCATTTTTTCAATAATATATGATTTTATCATTTTTTTTAACGTTAGTGACCTTTGACATTTTTGGTCAAAATTTTCATTAATAAATATACTTTGACATTTTACAAACTTTTCATTTTTCCTAATATTTTTCACTTTGTCAATCATTTTTTCAATATTTTATGATTCTCACTTTACTTTGAACGTAAGTGATCTTGGACATTTTTGGTCAAAATTTTCATGGACACATGTACTGTGACATTTTACAAACTTTTCACTTTTCCTAATATTTTTCACTTTGTCAACCATTTTTTTAATACTTTATGATTTTCATATTTTTTCCGATATTTGTTAACTCTGACATTTTTGGTTAAAATTTTCGTGAATACACGTACTTTAACACTTTACTAACTTTTCACTTTTCCCAATATTTTTCACTTTGTCAACCATTTTTTCAATACTTTATGATTTTCACATTTTTTGAACGTTAGTGACCTTAGACATTTTCGGTCAAAATTTTCATTAATACATATACTTTGACATTTTACAAACTTTTCATTTTTCCTAATATTTTTCACTTCGTCAAACATTTTTTCAATACTTTATGATTTTCACTTTCCTTTGAACG
The DNA here is from genome assembly GCF_037954325.1 of Fistularia commersonii. NCBI lineage: Eukaryota > Metazoa > Chordata > Actinopteri > Syngnathiformes > Fistulariidae > Fistularia > Fistularia commersonii. Next base: position 14,265,334 of record NC_141307.1, read on the forward strand.
TTCGTGACCTTAGACATTTTCGGTCAAAATTTTAATGAATACATATACTGTGACATTTTACTAACTTTTCACTTTGTCAATCATTTTTTCAATTTTTTTATGATTTTCACTTTACTTTGAACGTAAGTGACCTTGGATATTTTTGGTCAAAATTTTCATGGACACATGTAATGTGACATTTTACAAACTTTTCACTTTTCCTAATATTTTTCACTTTGTCAACCATTTTTTCAATACTTGATGATTTTCACATTTCTTTGAACGTAAGTGACATTCGACATTTTTGGTCAAAATTTTCATTAATACATATACTTTGACATTTTACAAACTTTTCATTTTTCCTAATATTTTTCACTTTGTCAATCATTTTTTCGATACTTTATGATTTTCAGTTTTTTTTGAACGTAAGTGACCTTAGACATTTTTGGACAAAATTTTCATGAACATATTTACTGTGACATTTTACTAACTTTTCCCAATATTTTTCACTTTTTCAACCATTTTTTCAATACTTTATGATTTTCACATTTTTTGAACGTTAGTGAAAAGTCAACCATTTTTTCAATACTATATGATTTTCACATTTTTTGAACGTTCGTGACCTTAGACATTTTCGGTCAAAATTTTCATGAATACATATACTTTGACATTTTCCTAATATTTTTCACTTTGTCAATCATTTTTTCAATACTTTATGATTTTCACTTTACTTTGAACGTAAGTGATCTTGGACATTTTTGGTCAAAATTTTCATGGACACATATACTGTGACATTTTACAAACTTTTCAGTTTTCCTAATATTTTTCACTTCGTCAACCATTTTTTTAATACTTTATGATTTTCATATTTTTTCCGATATTTGTTAACTCAGACATTTTTGGTTAAAATTTTCGTGAATCCACGTACTTTGACACTTTACTAACTTTTCACTTTTCCCAATATTTTTCACTTTGTCAACCATTTTTTCAATATTTTATGATTTTCACTTTCTTTTGAACGCAAATGACCTTAGACATTTTTGGTCAAAATTTTAATGAACACATGTAATGTGACATTTTACAAACTTTACATTTTTCCTAATATTTTTCACTTTGTCAAACATTTTTTCAATACTTGATGATTTTCACATTTCTTTGAACGTAAGTGACATTCGACATTTTTGGTCAAAATTGTCATTAATAAATATACTTTGACATTTTACAAACTTTTCATTTTTCCTAATATTTTTCACTTTGTCAATCATTTTTTCAATATTTTATGATTTTCGCTTTACTTTGAACGTAAGTGATCTTGGACATTTTTGGTCAAAATTTTCATGGACACATGTACTGTGACATTTTACAAACTTTTCACTTTTCCTAATATTTTTCACTTTGTCAACCATTTTTTTAATACTTTATGATTTTCATATTTTTTCCGATATTTGTTAACTCAGACATTTTTGGTTAAAATTTTCGTGAATACACGTACTTTAACACTTTACTAACTTTTCACTTTTCCCAATATTTTTCACTTTGTCAACCATTTTTTCAATACTTTATGATTTTCACATTTTTTGAACGTTAGTGACCTTAGACATTTTCGGTCAAAATTTTCATTAATACATATACTTTGACATTTTACAAACTTTTCATTTTTCCTAATATTTTTCACTTCGTCAAACATTTTTTCAATACTTTATGATTTTCACTTTCCTTTGAACGTTCGTGACCTTAGACATTTTCGGTCAAAATTTTAATGAATACATATACTGTGACATTTTACTAACTTTTCACTTTGTCAATCATTTTTTCAATTTTTTTATGATTTTCACTTTACTTTGAACGTAAGTGACCTTGGATATTTTTGGTCAAAATTTTCATGGACACATGTAATGTGACATTTTACAAACTTTTCACTTTTCCTAATATTTTTCACTTTGTCAACCATTTTTTCAATACTTTATGATTTTCATATTTTTTCCGATATTAGTGACCTTGACATTTTCGGTCAAAATTTTAATGAATACATATACTGTGACATTTTACTAGCTTTTCACTTTTCCTAATATTTTTCACTTTTTTGATCATTTTTTCAATACTTTATGATTTTCACTTTACTTTGAACGTAAGTGACCTTGGACATTTTTGGTCAAAAATTTTCATTGACACATGTACTGTGACATTTTACAAACTTTTCACTTTTCCTAATATTTTTCACTTTGTCAACCATTTTTTCAATACTTTATGATTTTCACTTTCCTTTGAACGTAAGTGACCTTAGACATTTTTGGTCAAAATTTCATGAACACATTTACTGTGACATTTAACTACCTTTTCCCAATATTTTTCACTTTGTCAACCATTTTTTCAATACTTTATGATTTTCACATTTTTTGAACGTTAGTGAAAAGTCAACCATTTTTTCAATACTATATGATTTTCACATTTTTTGAACGTTCGTGACCTTAGACATTTTCGGTCAAAATTTTCATGAATACATATACTTTGACATTTTCCTAATATTTTTCACTTTGTCAATCATTTTTTCAATACTTTATGATTTTCACTTTACTTTGAACGTAAGTGATCTTGGACATTTTTGGTCAAAATTTTCATGGACACATATACTGTGACATTTTACAAACTTTTCAGTTTTCCTAATATTTTTCACTTCGTCAACCATTTTTTTAATACTTTATGATTTTCATATTTTTTCCGATATTTGTTAACTCAGACATTTTTGGTTAAAATTTTCGTGAATCCACGTACTTTGACACTTTACTAACTTTTCACTTTTCCCAATATTTTTCACTTTGTCAACCATTTTTTCAATATTTTATGATTTTCACTTTCTTTTGAACGCAAATGACCTTAGACATTTTTGGTCAAAATTTTAATGAACACATGTAATGTGACATTTTACTAACTTTTCACTTTTCCTAAACTTTTCCCTTTGGTCAATCATTTTTTCACTACTTTATGATTTTCACATTTTTTTGAACGTTAGTGACCTTTGACATTTTTGGTCAAAATTTTCATGAATACATATACTTTGACATTTTACAAACTTTACATTTTTCCTAATATTTTTCACTTTGTCAAACATTTTTTCAATACTTGATGATTTTCACATTTCTTTGAACGTAAGTGACATTTGACATTTTTGGTCAAAATTGTCATTAATACATATACTTTGACATTTTACAAAGTTTTCATTTTTCCTAATATTTTTCACTTTGTCAATCATTTTTTCGATACTTTATGATTTTCAGTTTTTTTTTAACGTAAGTGACCTTAGACATTTTTGGACAAAATTTTCATGAACATATTTACTGTGACATTTTACTAACTTTTCCCAATATTTTTCACTTTTTCAAACATTTTTTAAATACTTTATGATTTTCACATTTTTTGAACGTTAGTGAAAAGTCAACCATTTTTTCAATACTATGATTTTCACATTTTTTGAACGTTCGTGACCTTAGACATTTTCAGTCAAAATTTTCATTAATACATATACTTTGACATTTTCCTAATATTTTTCACTTTGTCAATCATTTTTTTCAATATTTTATGATTTTCACATTACTTTGAACGTAAGTGATCTTGGACATTTTTGGTCATCATTTTCATGGACACATGTACTGTGACATTTTACAAACTTTTCACTTTTCCTAATATTTTTCACTTTGTCAACCATTTTTTTAATACTTTATGATTTTCATATTTTTTCCGATATTTGTTAACTCAGACATTTTTGGTTAAAATTTTCGTGAATACACGTACTTTGACACTTTACTAACTTTTCACTTTTCCCAATATTTTTCACTTTGTCAACCATTTTTTCAATACTTTATGATTTTCACATTTTTTGAACGTTAGTGACCTTTGACATTTTCGGTCAAAATTTTCATTAATACATATACTTTGACATTTTCCTAATATTTTTCACTTTGTCAATCATTTTTTCAATATTTTATGATTTTCACATTACTTTGAACGTAAGTGATCTTGGACATTTTTGGTCGAAATTTTCATGGACACATGTACTGTGACATTTTACAAACTTTTCACTTTTCCTAATATTTTTCACTTTGTCAAACATTTTTTCAATACTTTATGATTTTCATATTTTTTCCGATATTTTTTAACTTAGACATTTTTGGTTAAAATTTTCGTGAATACATATACTGTGAAATTTTACTAGCTTTTCACTTTTCCTAATATTTTTCACTTTTTCAATCATTTTTTCAATACTTTATAATTTTCACTTTCCTTTGAACGTAAGTGACCTTAAACATTTTTGTCAAAATTTCATCAACACATTTACTGTGACATTTTACTAACTTTTCACTTTTCGTAATATTTTTCACTTTGTCAATCATTTTTTCGATACTTTATGATTTTCAGTTTTTTTTGAACGTAAGTGACCTTAGACATTTTTGGACAAAATTTTCATGAACTTTTCCCAATATTTTTCACTTTTTCAACCATTTTTTCAATACTTTATGATTTTCACATTTTTTGAACGTTAGTGAAAAGTCAACCATTTTTTCAATACTATATGATTTTCACATTTTTTGAACGTTCGTGACCTTAGACATTTTCGGTAAAAATTTTCATGAATACTTATACTTTGACATTTTACTAACTTTTCACTTTTCCTAATGTTTTTCACTTTGTCAATCATTTTTTCAATACTTGATGATTTTCACATTTCTTTGAACGTAAGTGACATTCGACATTTTTGGTCAAAATTTTCATTAATACATATACTTTGACATTTTACAAACTTTTCATTTTTCCTAATATTTTTCACTTTGTCAATCATTTTTTCGATACTTTATGATTTTCAGTTTTTTTTGAACGTAAGTGACCTTAGACATTTTTGGACAAAATTTTCATGAACATATTTACTGTGACATTTTACTAACTTTTCCCAATATTTTTCACTTTTTCAACCATTTTTTCAATACTTTATGATTTTCACATTTTTTGAACGTTAGTGAAAAGTCAACCATTTTTTCAATACTATATGATTTTCACATTTTTTGAACGTTCGTGACCTTAGACATTTTCGGTAAAAATTTTCATGAATACTTATACTTTGACATTTTACTAACTTTTCACTTTTCCTAATGTTTTTCACTTTGTCAATCATTTTTTCAATACTTTATTATTTTCACTTTCTTTTGAACGTAATTGACCTCAGACATTTTTGGTCAAAATTTCATGAACACATGTACTGTGACATTTTACTAACTTTTCACTTTTCCTAAACTTTTCCCCTTGGTCAATCATTTTTTCAATAATATATGATTTTATCATTTTTTTTAACGTTAGTGACCTTTGACATTTTTGGTCAAAATTTTCATTAATACATATACTTTGACATTTTACAAACTTTTCATTTTTCCTAATATTTTTCACTTCGTCAAACATTTTTTCAATACTTTATGATTTTCACTTTCCTTTGAACGTTCGTGACCTTAGACATTTTCGGTCAAAATTTTAATGAATACATATACTGTGACATTTTACTAACTTTTCACTTTGTCAATCATTTTTTCAATTTTTTTATGATTTTCACTTTACTTTGAACGTAAGTGACCTTGGATATTTTTGGTCAAAATTTTCATGGACACATGTAATGTGACATTTTACAAACTTTTCACTTTTCCTAATATTTTTCACTTTGTCAACCATTTTTTCAATACTTGATGATTTTCACATTTCTTTGAACGTAAGTGACATTCGACATTTTTGGTCAAAATTTTCATTAATACATGTACTTTGACATTTTACAAACTTTTCATTTTTCCTAATATTTTTCACTTTGTCAATCATTTTTTCGATACTTTATGATTTTCAGTTTTTTTTGAACGTAAGTGACCTTAGACATTTTTGGACAAAATTTTCATGAACATATTTACTGTGACATTTTACTAACTTTTCCCAATATTTTTCACTTTTTCAACCATTTTTTCAATACTTTATGATTTTCACATTTTTTGAACGTTAGTGAAAAGTCAACCATTTTTTCAATACTATATGATTTTCACATTTTTTGAACGTTCGTGACCTTAGACATTTTCGGTCAAAATTTTCATGAATACATATACTTTGACATTTTCCTAATATTTTTCACTTTGTCAATCATTTTTTCAATACTTTATGATTTTCACTTTACTTTGAACGTAAGTGATCTTGGACATTTTTGGTCAAAATTTTCATGGACACATATACTGTGACATTTTACAAACTTTTCAGTTTTCCTAATATTTTTCACTTCGTCAACCATTTTTTTAATACTTTATGATTTTCATATTTTTTCCGATATTTGTTAACTCAGACATTTTTGGTTAAAATTTTCGTGAATCCACGTACTTTGACACTTTACTAACTTTTCACTTTTCCCAATATTTTTCACTTTGTCAACCATTTTTTCAATATTTTATGATTTTCACTTTCTTTTGAACGCAAATGACCTTAGACATTTTTGGTCAAAATTTTAATGAACACATGTAATGTGACATTTTACTAACTTTTCACTTTTCCTAAACTTTTCCCTTTGGTCAATCATTTTTTCAATACTTTATGATTTTCACATTTTTTTGAACGTTAGTGACCTTTGACATTTTTGGTCAAAATTTTCATGAATACATATACTTTGACATTTTACAAACTTTACATTTTTCCTAATATTTTTCACTTTGTCAAACATTTTTTCAATACTTGATGATTTTCACATTTCTTTGAACGTAAGTGACATTCGACATTTTTGGTCAAAATTGTCATTAATAAATATACTTTGACATTTTACAAACTTTTCATTTTTCCTAATATTTTTCACTTTGTCAATCATTTTTTCAATATTTTATGATTTTCGCTTTACTTTGAACGTAAGTGATCTTGGACATTTTTGGTCAAAATTTTCATGGACACATGTACTGTGACATTTTACAAACTTTTCACTTTTCCTAATATTTTTCACTTTGTCAACCATTTTTTTAATACTTTATGATTTTCATATTTTTTCCGATATTTGTTAACTCAGACATTTTTGGTTAAAATTTTCGTGAATACACGTACTTTAACACTTTACTAACTTTTCACTTTTCCCAATATTTTTCACTTTGTCAACCATTTTTTCAATACTTTATGATTTTCACATTTTTTGAACGTTAGTGACCTTAGACATTTTCGGTCAAAATTTTCATTAATACATATACTTTGACATTTTACAAACTTTTCATTTTTCCTAATATTTTTCACTTCGTCAAACATTTTTTCAATACTTTATGATTTTCACTTTCCTTTGAACGTTCGTGACCTTAGACATTTTCGGTCAAAATTTTAATGAATACATATACTGTGACATTTTACTAACTTTTCACTTTGTCAATCATTTTTTCAATTTTTTTATGATTTTCACTTTACTTTGAACGTAAGTGACCTTGGATATTTTTGGTCAAAATTTTCATAGACACATGTAATGTGACATTTTACAAACTTTTCACTTTTCCCAATATTTTTCACTTTGTCAACCATTTTTTCAATACTTTATGATTTTCATATTTTTTCCGATATTAGTGACCTTGACATTTTCGGTCAAAATTTTAATGAATACATATACTGTGACATTTTACTAGCTTTTCACTTTTCCTAATATTTTTCACTTTTTTGATCATTTTTTCAATACTTTATGATTTTCACTTTACTTTGAACGTAAGTGACCTTGGACATTTTTGGTCAAAAATTTTCATTGACACATGTACTGTGACATTTTACAAACTTTTCACTTTTCCTAATATTTTTCACTTTGTCAACCATTTTTTCAATACTTTATGATTTTCACTTTCCTTTGAACGTAAGTGACCTTAGACATTTTTGGTCAAAATTTCATGAACACATTTACTGTGACATTTAACTACCTTTTCCCAATATTTTTCACTTTGTCAACCATTTTTTCAATACTTTATGATTTTCACATTTTTTGAACGTTAGTGAAAAGTCAACCATTTTTTCAATACTATATGATTTTCACATTTTTTGAACGTTCGTGACCTTAGACATTTTCGGTCAAAATTTTCATGAATACATATACTTTGACATTTTCCTAATATTTTTCACTTTGTCAATCATTTTTTCAATACTTTATGATTTTCACTTTACTTTGAACGTAAGTGATCTTGGACATTTTTGGTCAAAATTTTCATGGACACATATACTGTGACATTTTACAAACTTTTCAGTTTTCCTAATATTTTTCACTTCGTCAACCATTTTTTTAATACTTTATGATTTTCATATTTTTTCCGATATTTGTTAACTCAGACATTTTTGGTTAAAATTTTCGTGAATCCACGTACTTTGACACTTTACTAACTTTTCACTTTTCCCAATATTTTTCACTTTGTCAATCATTTTTTCAATATTTTATGATTTTCACTTTCTTTTGAACGCAAATGACCTTAGACATTTTTGGTCAAAATTTTAATGAACACATGTAATGTGACATTTTACTAACTTTTCACTTTTCCTAAACTTTTCCCTTTGGTCAATCATTTTTTCAATACTATATGATTTTCACATTTTTTTGAACGTTAGTGACCTTTGACATTTTTGGTCAAAATTTTCATGAATACATATACTTTGACATTTTACAAACTTTTCATTTTTCCTAATATTTTTCACTTTGTCAAACATTTTTTCAATACTTGATGATTTTCACATTTCTTTGAACGTAAGTGACATTCGACATTTTTGGTCAAAATTTTCATTAATACATATACTTTGACATTTTACAAACTTTTCATTTTTCCTAATATTTTTCACTTTGTCAATCATTTTTTCGATACTTTATGATTTTCAGTTTTTTTTGAACGTAAGTGACCTTAGACATTTTTGGACAAAATTTTCATGAACATATTTACTGTGACATTTTACTAACTTTTCCCAATATTTTTCACTTTTTCAAACATTTTTTAAATACTTTATGATTTTCACATTTTTTGAACGTTAGTGAAAAGTCAACCATTTTTTCAATACTATATGATTTTCACATTTTTTGAACGTTCGTGACCTTAGACATTTTCAGTCAAAATTTTCATTAATACATATACTTTCACATTTTCCTAATATTTTTCACTTTGTCAATCATTTTTTTCAATATTTTATGATTTTCACATTACTTTGAACGTAAGTGATCTTGGACATTTTTGGTCATCATTTTCATGGACACATGTACTGTGACATTTTACAAACTTTTCACTTTTCCTAATATTTTTCACTTTGTCAACCATTTTTTCAATACTTTATGATTTTCACATTTTTTGAACGTCAGTGACCTCAGACATTTTTGGTCCAAAGTTCATGAACACATGTACTGTGACATTTTAAAAACTTTTCATTTTTCCCAATATTTTTCACTTTGTCAAACATTTTTTCAATACTTGATGATTTTCACATTTCTTTGAACGTAAGTGACATTCGACATTTTTGGTCAAAATTTTCATTAATACATATACTTTGACATTTTACAAACTTTTCATTTTTCCTAATATTTTTCACTTTTCAATCATTTTTTCAATACTTGATGATTTTCACATTTTTTGAACTTTCGTGACCTTTGACATTTTCGGTCAAAATTTTCATTAATACATATACTTTGACATTTTAAAAACTTTTCATTTTTCCTAATATTTTTCACTTTGTCAATCATTTTTTCGATACTTTATGATTTTCACTTTTTTTTGAACGTAAGTGACCCTAGACATTTTCGGTCAAAATTTTCATGAATACATATACTTTGACATTTTCCTAATATTTTTCACTTTGTCAATCATTTTTTCAATATTTTATGATTTTCACATTACTTTGAACGTAAGTGATCTTGGACATTTTTGGTCGAAATTTTCATGGACACATGTACTGTGACATTTTACAAACTTTTCACTTTTCCTAATATTTTTCACTTTGTCAAACATTTTTTCAATACTTTATGATTTTCATATTTTTTCCGATATTTTTTAACTTAGACATTTTTGGTTAAAATTTTCGTGAATACATATACTGTGAAATTTTACTAGCTTTTCACTTTTCCTAATATTTTTCACTTTTTCAATCATTTTTTCAATACTTTATGATTTTCACTTTCCTTTGAATGTAAGTTGACCTTAAACATTTTTGTCAAAATTTCATGAACACATTTACTGTGACATTTTACTAACTTTTCACTTTTCGTAATATTTTTCACTTTGTCAATCATTTTTTCAATACTTTATGATTTTCACTTTCTTTTGAACGTAAATGACCTTAGACATTTTTGGTCAAAATTTTAATGAACACATGTAATGTGACATTTTACTAACTTTTCACTTTTCCTAAACTTTTCCCTTTGGTCAATCATTTTTTCAATACTATATGATTTTCACATTTTTTTGAACGTTAGTGACCTTTGACATTTTTGGTCAAAATTTTCATGAATACATATACTTTGACATTTTACAAACTTTTCATTTTTCCTAATATTTTTCACTTTGTCAAACATTTTTTCAATACTTTATGATTTTCACATTTTTTGAACGTTAGTGAAAAGTCAACCATTTTTTCAATACTATATGATTTTCACATTTTTTGAACGTTCGTGACCTTAGACATTTTCAGTCAAAATTTTCATTAATACATATACTTTCACATTTTCCTAATATTTTTCACTTTGTCAATCATTTTTTTCAATATTTTATGATTTTCACATTACTTTGAACGTAAGTGATCTTGGACATTTTTGGTCATCATTTTCATGGACACATGTACTGTGACATTTTACAAACTTTTCACTTTTCCTAATATTTTTCACTTTGTCAACCATTTTTTTAATACTTTATGATTTTCATATTTTTTCCGATATTTGTTAACTCAGACATTTTTGGTTAAAATTTTCGTGAATACACGTACTTTGACACTTTAACTTTTCACTTTTCCCAATATTTTTCACTTTGTCAACCATTTTTTCAATACTTTATGATTTTCACATTTTTTGAACGTTAGTGACCTTAGACATTTTCGGTAAAAATTTTCATGAATACTTATACTTTGACATTTTACTAACTTTTCCCTTTTCCTAATGTTTTTCACTTTGTCAATCATTTTTTCAATACTTTATTATTTTCACTTTCTTTTGAACGTAATTGACCTCAGACATTTTTGGTCAAAATTTCATGAACACATGTACTGTGACATTTTACTAACTTTTCACTTTTTGTAATATTTTTCACTTTGTCAATCATTTTTTCAATACTTTATGATTTTCACTTTCCTTTGAACCGAAGTGACCTTAGACATTTTGGGTCAAAATTTTAATGAACACATGTACTGTGACATTTTACTAACTTTTCACTTTTTGTAATATTTTTCACTTTGTCAACCATTTTTTCAATACTTTATGATTTTCAGTTTTTTTTGAACGTAAGTGACCTTAGACATTTTTGGACAAAATTTTCATGAACATATTTACTGTGACATTTTACTAACTTTTCCCAATATTTTTCACTTTTTCAACCATTTTTTCAATACATTATGATTTTCACATTTTTTGAACGTTAGTGAAAAGTCAACCATTTTTTCAATACTTTATGATTTTCACATTTTTTGAACGTTAGTGACCTTAGACATTTTTGGTTAAAATTTTCGTGAATACACGTACTTTAACACTTTACTAACTTTTCACTTTTCCCAATATTTTTCACTTTGTCAACCATTTTTTCAATACTTTATGATTTTCACATTTTTTGAACGTTAGTAACCTTAGACATTTTCGGTCAAAATTTTCATTAATACATATACTTTGACATTTTACAAAGTTTTCATTTTTCCTAATATTTTTCACTTTGTCAATCATTTTTTCGATACTTTATGATTTTCAGTTTTTTTTTAACGTAAGTGACCTTAGACATTTTTGGACAAAATTTTCATGAACATATTTACTGTGACATTTTACTAACTTTTCCCAATATTTTTCACTTTTTCAAACATTTTTTAAATACTTTATGATTTTCACATTTTTTGAACGTTAGTGAAAAGTCAACCATTTTTTCAATACTATATGATTTTCACATTTTTTGAACGTTCGTGACCTTAGACATTTTCAGTCAAAATTTTCATTAATACATATACTTTGACATTTTCCTAATATTTTTCACTTTGTCAATCATTTTTTTCAATATTTTATGATTTTCACATTACTTTGAACGTAAGTGATCTTGGACATTTTTGGTCATCATTTTCATGGACACATGTACTGTGACATTTTACAAACTTTTCACTTTTCCTAATATTTTTCACTTTGTCAACCATTTTTTTAATACTTTATGATTTTCATATTTTTTCCGATATTTGTTAACTCAGACATTTTTGGTTAAAATTTTCGTGAATACACGTACTTTGACACTTTACTAACTTTTCACTTTTCCCAATATTTTTCACTTTGTCAACCATTTTTTCAATACTTTATGATTTTCACATTTTTTGAACGTTAGTGACCTTAGACATTTTCGGTAAAAATTTTCATGAATACTTATACTTTGACATTTTACTAACTTTTCCCTTTTCCTAATGTTTTTCACTTTGTCAATCATTTTTTCAATACTTTATTATTTTCACTTTCTTTTGAACGTAATTGACCTCAGACATTTTTGGTCAAAATTTCATGAACACATGTACTGTGACATTTTACTAACTTTTCACTTTTTGTAATATTTTTCACTTTGTCAACCATTTTTTCAATACTTTATGATTTTCACATTTTTTGAACGTTAGTGACCTTAGACATTTTCGGTCAAAATTTTCATTAATACATATACTTTGACATTTTACAAACTTTTCATTTTTCCCAATATTTTTCACTTTGTCAATCATTTTTTCAATACTTTATGATTTTCACTTTCCTTTGAACCTAAGTGACCTTAGACATTTTGGGTCAAAATTTTAATGAACACATGTACTGTAACATTTTACTAACTTTTCATTTTTCCCAATATTTTTCACTTTGTCAACCATTTTTTCAATACTTTATGATTTTCACTTTCCTTTGAACGTAGGTGACCTTAGACATTTTCGGTCAAAATTTTCATTAATACATATACTTTGACATTTTAAAAACTTTTCATTTTTCCTAATATTTTTCACTTTGTCAATCATTTTTTCAATATTTTATGATTTTCACATTACTTTGAACGTAAGTGATCTTGGACATTTTTGGTCGAAATTTTCATGGACACATGTACTGGAACATTTTACAAACTTTTCACTTTTCCTAATATTTTTCACTTTGTCAAACATTTTTTCAATACTTTATGATTTTCATATTTTTTCCGATATTTTTTAACTTAGACATTTTTGGTTAAAATTTTCGTGAATACATATACTGTGAAATTTTACTAGCTTTTCACTTTTCCTAATATTTTTCACTTTTTCAATCATTTTTTCAATACTTTATGATTTTCACTTTCCTTTGAATGTAAGTGACCTTAAACATTTTTGTCAAAATTTCATGAACACATTTACTGTGACATTTTACTAACTTTTCACTTTTCGTAATATTTTTCACTTTGTCAATCATTTTTTCAATACTTTATGATTTTCACTTTCTTTTGAACGTAAATGACCTTAGACATTTTTGGTCAAAATTTTAATGAACACATGTAATGTGACATTTTACTAACTTTTCACTTTTCCTAAACTTTTCCCTTTGGTCAATCATTTTTTCAATACTATATGATTTTCACATTTTTTTGAACGTTAGTGACCTTTGACATTTTTGGTCAAAATTTTCATGAATACATATACTTTGACATTTTACAAACTTTTCATTTTTCCTAATATTTTTCACTTTGTCAAACATTTTTTCAATACTTGATGATTTTCACATTTCTTTGAACGTAAGTGACATTCGACATTTTTGGTCAAAATTTTCATTAATACATATACTTTGACATTTTACAAACTTTTCATTTTTCCTAATATTTTTCACTTTGTCAATCATTTTTTCGATACTTTATGATTTTCAGTTTTTTTTGAACGTAAGTGACCTTAGACATTTTTGGACAAAATTTTCATGAACATATTTACTGTGACATTTTACTAACTTTTCCCAATATTTTTCACTTTTTCAAACATTTTTTAAATACTTTATGATTTTCACATTTTTTGAACGTTAGTGAAAAGTCAACCATTTTTTCAATACTATGATTTTCACATTTTTTGAACGTTCGTGACCTTAGACATTTTCAGTCAAAATTTTCATTAATACATATACTTTGACATTTTCCTAATATTTTTCACTTTGTCAATCATTTTTTTCAATATTTTATGATTTTCACATTACTTTGAACGTAAGTGATCTTGGACATTTTTGGTCATCATTTTCATGGACACATGTACTGTGACATTTTACAAACTTTTCACTTTTCCTAATATTTTTCACTTTGTCAACCATTTTTTTAATACTTTATGATTTTCATATTTTTTCCGATATTTGTTAACTCAGACATTTTTGGTTAAAATTTTCGTGAATACACGTACTTTGACACTTTACTAACTTTTCACTTTTCCCAATATTTTTCACTTTGTCAACCATTTTTTCAATACTTTATGATTTTCACATTTTTTGAACGTTAGTGACCTTAGACATTTTCGGTAAAAATTTTCATGAATACTTATACTTTGACATTTTACTAACTTTTCCCTTTTCCTAATGTTTTTCACTTTGTCAATCATTTTTTCAATACTTTATTATTTTCACTTTCTTTTGAACGTAATTGACCTCAGACATTTTTGGTCAAAATTTCATGAACACATGTACTGTGACATTTTACTAACTTTTCACTTTTTGTAATATTTTTCACTTTGTCAATCATTTTTTCAATACTTTATGATTTTCACTTTCCTTTGAACCGAAGTGACCTTAGACATTTTGGGTCAAAATTTTAATGAACACATGTACTGTGACATTTTACTAACTTTTCACTTTTTGTAATATTTTTCACTTTGTCAACCATTTTTTCAATACTTTATGATTTTCAGTTTTTTTTGAACGTAAGTGACCTTAGACATTTTTGGACAAAATTTTCATGAACATATTTACTGTGACATTTTACTAACTTTTCCCAATATTTTTCACTTTTTCAACCATTTTTTCAATACTTTATGATTTTCACATTTTTTGAACGTTAGTGAAAAGTCAACCATTTTTCAATACTTTATGATTTTCACATTTTTTGAACGTTAGTGACCTTAGACATTTTTGGTTAAAATTTTCGTGAATACACGTACTTTAACACTTTACTAACTTTTCACTTTTCCCAATATTTTTCACTTTGTCAACCATTTTTTCAATACTTTATGATTTTCACATTTTTTGAACGTTAGTGACCTTAGACATTTTCGGTCAAAATTTTCATTAATACATATACTTTGACATTTTACAAACTTTTCATTTTTCCTAATATTTTTCACTTTGTCAAACATTTTTTCAATACTTGATGATTTTCACATTTCTTTGAACGTAAGTGACATTCGACATTTTTGGTCAAAATTGTCATTAATACATATACTTTGACATTTTACAAAGTTTTCATTTTTCCTAATATTTTTCACTTTGTCAATCATTTTTTCGATACTTTATGATTTTCAGTTTATTTTTAACGTATGTGACCTTAGACATTTTTGGACAAAATTTTCATGAACATATTTACTGTGACATTTTACTAACTTTTCCCAATATTTTTCACTTTTTCAAACATTTTTTAAATACTTTATGATTTTCACATTTTTTGAACGTTAGTGAAAAGTCAACCATTTTTTCAATACTATATGATTTTCACATTTTTTGAACGTTCGTGACCTTAGACATTTTCAGTCAAAATTTTCATTAATACATATACTTTGACATTTTCCTAATATTTTTCACTTTGTCAATCATTTTTTTCAATATTTTATGATTTTCACATTACTTTGAACGTAAGTGATCTTGGACATTTTTGGTCATCATTTTCATGGACACATGTACTTTGACATTTTACAAACTTTTCACTTTTCCTAATATTTTTCACTTTGTCAACCATTTTTTTAATACTTTATGATTTTCATATTTTTTCCGATATTTGTTAACTCAGACATTTTTGGTTAAAATTTTCGTGAATACACATACTTTGACACTTTACTAACTTTTCACTTTTCCCAATATTTTTCACTTTGTCAACCATTTTTTCAATACTTTATGATTTTCACATTTTTTGAACGTTAGTGACCTTAGACATTTTCGGTAAAAATTTTCATGAATACTTATACTTTGACATTTTACTAACTTTTCCCTTTTCCTAATGTTTTTCACTTTGTCAATCATTTTTTCAATACTTTATTATTTTCACTTTCTTTTGAACGTAATTGACCTCAGACATTTTTGGTCAAAATTTCATGAACACATGTACTGTGACATTTTACTAACTTTTCACTTTTTGTAATATTTTTCACTTTGTCAATCATTTTTTCAATACTTTATGATTTTCACTTTCCTTTGAACCGAAGTGACCTTAGACATTTTGGGTCAAAATTTTAATGAACACATGTACTGTGACATTTTACTAACTTTTCACTTTTTGTAATATTTTTCACTTTGTCAACCATTTTTTCAATACTTTATGATTTTCACTTTCCTTTGAACGTAGGTGACCTTAGACATTTTCGGTCAAAATTTTCATTAATACATATACTTTGACATTTTACAAACTTTTCATTTTTCCCAATATTTTTCACTTTGTCAATCATTTTTTCAATACTTTATGATTTTCACTTTCCTTTGAACCTAAGTGACCTTAGACATTTTGGGTCAAAATTTTAATGAACACATGTACTGTAACATTTTACTAACTTTTCATTTTTCCCAATATTTTTCACTTTGTCAACCATTTTTTCAATACTTTATGATTTTCACTTTCCTTTGAACGTAGGTGACCTTAGACATTTTGGGTCAAAATTTTCATGAATACATGTACTGTGACATTTTACTAACTTTTCACTTTTCCTAAACTTTTCCCCTTGGTCAATCATTTTTTCAATAATATATGATTTTATCATTTTTTTTGACGTTAGTGACCTTTGACATTTTTGGTCAAAATTTTCATTAATAAATATACTTTGACATTTTACAAACTTTTCATTTTTCCTAATATTTTTCACTTTGTCAATCATTTTTTCAATATTTTATGATTCTCACTTTACTTTGAACGTAAGTGATCTTGGACATTTTTGGTCAAAATTTTCATGGACACATGTACTGTGACATTTTACAAACTTTTCACTTTTCCTAATATATTTCACTTTGTCAACCATTTTTTCAATACTTTATGATTTTCACATTTTTTGAACGTTAGTGACCTTAGACATTTTCGGTCAAAATTTTCATTAATACATATACTTTGACATTTTACAAACTTTTCATTTTTCCTAATATTTTTCACTTTGTCAATCATTTTTTCAAAACTTGATGATTTTCACTTTCTTTTGAACATAAGTGACCTCATACTTTTTTGGCCAAAATTTTCATGAACACATGTACTGTGACATTTTACTAACTTTTCCTTTTTTACCAATATTTTTCACTTTGTCAACCATTTTTTCAATATTTTATGATTTTCACTTTACTTTGAACGTAATTGACCTCAGACATTTTTGGTCAAAATTTTAATGAACACATGTACTGTAACATTTTACTAACTTTTCATTTGTCCCAATATTTTTCACTTTGTCAATCATTCTTTCAATATTTTATAATTTTCACTTTCCTTTGAACGTTCGTGACCTTAGACATTTTCGGTCAAAATTTTAATGAATACATATACTGTGACATTTTACTAACTTTTCATTTTTCCTAATATTTTTTACTTTTTCAATCATTTTTTCAATACTTTATGATTTTAATATTTTTTCCGATATTTGTTAACTTAGACATTTTTGGTTAAAATTTTCGTGAATACATATACTGTGACATTTTACTAGCTTTTCACTTTTCCTAATATTTTTCACTTTTTCAATCATTTTTTCAATACTTTATGATTTTCACTGTCTTTTGAACGTAAATGACCTTAGACATTTTTGGTCAAAATTTTAATGAACACATGTAATATGACATTTTACTAACTTTTCATTTTTCCTAAACTTTTCCCTTTGGTCAATCATTTTTTCAATACTATATGATTTTCACATTTTTTTGAACGTTAGTGACCTTTGACATTTTTGGTCAAAATTTTCATGAATACATATACTTTGACATTTTACAAACTTTTCATTTTTCCTAATATTTTTCACTTTGTCAACCATTTTTTTTAATACTTTATGATTTTCATATTTTTTCCAATATTTGTTAACTCAGACATTTTTGGTTAAAATTTTCGTGAATACACGTACTTTGACACTTTACTAACTTTTCACTTTTCCCAATATTTTTCACTTTGTCAACCATTTTTTCAATACTTTATGATTTTCACATTTTTTGAACGTTAGTGACCTTAGACATTTTCGGTAAAAATTTTCATGAATACTTATACTTTGACATTTTACTAACTTTTCAATTTTCCTAATGTTTTTCACTTTGTCAATCATTTTTTCAATACTTTATTATTTTCACTTTCTTTTGAACGTAATTGACCTCAGACATTTTTGGTCAAAATTTCATGAACACATGTACTGTGACATTTTACTAACTTTTCACTTTTCGTAATATATTTCACTTTGTCAATCATTTTTTCAATACTTTATGATTTTCACTTTCCTTTGAACCGAAGTGACCTTAGACATTTTGGGTCAAAATTTCATGAACACATGTACTGTGAAATTTTACTTACTTTTCACTTTTCGTAATATTTTTCACTTTGTCAACCATTTTTTCAATACTTTATGATTTTCACATTTTTTGAACGTTAGTGACCTTAGACATTTTCGGTCAAAATTTTCATTAATACATATACTTTGACATTTTACAAACTTTTCACTTTTCCTAATATTTTTCACTTTGTCAATCATTTTTTCAATACTTTATGATTTTCACTTTCTTTTGAACGTAAATGACCTTAGACATTTTTGGTCAAAATTTTAATGAACACATGTAATGTGACATTTTACTAACTTTTCATTTTTCCTAAACTTTTCCCTATGGTCAATCATTTTTTCAATACTATATGATTTTCACATTTTTTGAACGTTCGTGACCTTAGACATTTTCGGTCAAAATTTTCATGAATACATATACTTTGACATTTTCCTAATATTTTTCACTTTGTCAATCATTTTTTCAATATTTTATGATTTTCACATTACTTTGAACGTAAGCGATCTTGGACATTTTTGGTCATCATTTTCATGGACACATGTACTGTGACATTTTACTAACTTTTCATTTTTCCATATATTTTTCACTTTGTCAACCATTTTTTCAATATTTTATGATTTTCACTTTACTTTGAACATAAGTGACCTTGGACATTTTTGGTCAAAATTTTCATGGACACATGTACTGTGACATTTTACAAACTTTTCACTTTTCCTAATATTTTTCACTTTGTCAACCATTTTTTCAATACTTTATGATTTTCATATTTTTTCCGATATTTGTTAACTTAGACATTTTTGGTTAAAATTTTCGTGAATACATATACTGTGACACTTTACTAGCTTTTCACTTTTCCTAATATTTTTCACTTTTTCAATCATTTTTTCAATACTTTATGATTTTCACTTTCTTTTGAACGTAAATGACCTTAGACATTTTTGGTCAAAATTTTAATGAACACATGTAATGTGACATTTTACTAACTTTTCATTTTTCCTAAACTTTTCCCTTTGGTCAATCATTTTTTCAATACTATATGATTTTCACATTTTTTTGAACGTTAGTGACCTTTGACATTTTTGGTCAAAATTTTCATGAATACATATACTTTGACATTTTACAAACTTTTCCTTTTTTCCTAATATTTTTCACTTTGTCAAACATTTTTTCAATACTTGATGATTTTCACATTTCTTTGAACGTAAGTGACATTCGACATTTTTGGTCAAAATTTTCATTAATACATATACTTTGACATTTTACAAAGTTTTCATTTTTCCTAATATTTTTCACTTTTCAATCATTTTTTCAATACTTGATGATTTTCACATTTTTTGAACTTTCGTGACCTTTGACATTTTCGGTAAAAATTTTCATTAATACATATACTTTGACATTTTACAAACTTTTCATTTTTCCTAATATTTTTCACTTTGTCAATCATTTTTTCGATACTTTATGATTTTCACATTACGTTGAACGTAAGTGATCTTGGACATTTTTGGTCAAAATTTTCATGGACACATGTACTGTGACATTTTACAAACTTTTCACTTTTCCTAAAATTTTTTTCACTTTGTCAACCATTTTTTTAATACTTTATGATTTTCATATTTTTTCCGATATTTGTTAACTCAGACATTTTTGGTTAAAATTTTCGTGAATACACGTACTTTGACACTTTACTAACTTTTCACTTTTCCCAATATTTTTCACTTTGTCAACCATTTTTTCAATACTTTATGATTTTCACATTTTTTGAACGTTAGTGACCTTAGACATTTTCGGTAAAAATTTTCATGAATACTTATACTTTGACATTTTACTAACTTTTCACTTTTCCTAATGTTTTTCACTTTGTCAATCATTTTTTCAATACTTTATGATTTTCACTTTCCTTTGAACCTAAGTGACCTTAGACATTTTGGGTCAAAATTTTAATGAACACATGTACTGTAACATTTTACTAACTTTTCATTTTTCCCTATATTTTTCACTTTGTCAACCATTTTTTCAATACTTTATGATTTTCACTTTCCTTTGAACGTAGGTGACCTTAGACATTTTCGGCCAAAATTTTCATGAATACATATACTGTGACATTTTACTAACTTTTCACTTTTCCTAAACTTTTCCCCTTGGTCAATCATTTTTTCAATAGAATATGATATTATCATTTTTTTTAACGTTAGTGACCTTTGACATTTTTGGTCAAAATTTTCATTAATAAATATACTTTGACATTTTACAAACTTTTCATTTTTCCTAATATTTTTCACTTTGTCAATCATTTTTTCAATATTTTATGATTTTCACTTTACTTTGAACGTAAGTGATCTTGGACATTTTTGGTCAAAATTTTCATTGACACATGTACTGTGACATTTTACAAACTTTTCACTTTTCCTAATATTTTTCACTTTGTCAATCATTTTTTCAATATTTTATGATTTTCACTTTACTTTGAACATAAGTGACCTTGGACATTTTTGGTCAAAATTTTCATGGACACATGTACTGTGACTTTTTACAAACTTTTCACTTTTCGTAATATTTTTCACTTTATCAACCATTTTTTCAATACTTTATGATTTTCATATTTTTTCCGATATTTGTTAACTTAGACATTTTTGGTTAAAATTTTCGTGAATACATATACTGTGACATTTTACTAGCTTTTCACTTTACCTAATATTTTTCACTTTTTCAATAATTTTTGCAATACTTTATGATTTTCACTTTCCTTTGAACGTAAGTGACCTTAAACATTTTTGTCAAAATTTCATGAACACATTTACTGTGACATTTTACTAACTTTTCACTTTTCGTAATATTATTCACTTTGTCAATCATTTTTTCAATACTTTATGATTTTCACTTTCTTTTGAACGTAAGTGACCTTAGACATTTTTGGTCAAAATTTTAATGAACACATGTAATGTGACCTTTTACTAACTTTTCACTTTTCCTAAACTTTTCCCTTTGGTCAATCATTTTTTCAATACTATATGATTTTCACATTTTTTTGAACGTTAGTGACCTTTGACATTTTTGGTCAAAATTTTCATGAATACTTATACTTTGACATTTTACAAACTTTTCACTTTTCCTAATAGTTTTCACTTTGTCAATCATTTTTTCGATACTTTATGATTTTCACTTTTTTTTGAACGTAAGTGACCTCAGACATTTTTGGACAAAATTTTCTTGAACACATTTACTGTGACATTTAACTAAATTTTCCCAATATTTTTCACTTTTTCAACCATTTTTTCAATACTTTATGATTTTCACATTTTTTGAACGTTAGTGAAAAGTCAACCAATTTTTTCAATACTATATGATTTTCACATTTTTTGAACGTTCGTGACCTTAGACATTTTCGGTCAAAATTTTCATGAATACATATACTTTGACATTTTCCTAATATTTTTCACTTTGTCAATCATTTTTTCAATATTTTATGATTTTCACATTACTTTGAACGTAAGTGATCTTGGACATTTTTGGTCAAAATTTTCATGGACACATGTACTGTGACATTTTACAAACTTTTCACTTTTCCTAATATTTTTCACTTTGTCAACCATTTTTTTAATACTTTATGATTTTCATATTTTTTCCGATATTTGTTAACTCAGACATTTTTGGTTAAAATTTTCGTGAATACACGTACTTTAACACTTTACTAACTTTTCACTTTTCCCAATATTTTTCACTTTGTCAACCATTTTTTCAATACTTTATGATTTTCACATTTTTTTGAACGTTAGTGACCTTAGACATTTTCGGTAAAAATTTTCATGAATACTTATACTTTGACATTTTACTAACTTTTCACTTTTCCTAATGTTTTTCACTTTGTCAATCATTTTTTCAATACTTTATTATTTTCACTTTCTTTTGAACGTAATTGACCTCAGACATTTTTGGTCAAAATTTCATGAACACATGTAATGTGACATTTTACTAACTTTTCACTTTTCGTAATATTTTTCACTTTGTCAATCATTTTTTCAATACTTTATGATTTTCACTTTCCTTTGAACCGAAGTGACCTTAGACATTTTGGGTCAAAATTTCATGAAAACATGTACTGTGACATTTTACTTACTTTTCACTTTTCGTAATATTTTTCACTTTGTCAACCATTTTTTCAATACTTTATGATTTTCAAATTTTTTGAACGTTAGTGACCTTAGACATCTTCGGTCAAAATTTTCATTAATACATATACTTTGACATTTTACAAACTTTTCATTTTTCCTAATATTTTTCACTTTGTCAATCATTTTTTCAATACTTTATGATTTTCACTTTCCTTTGAACCTAAGTGACCTTAGACATTCTGGGTCAAAATTTTAATGAACACATGTAATGTGACCTTTTACTAACTTTTTACTTTTCCTAAACTTTTCCCTTTGGTCAATCATTTTTTCAATACTTTATGAATTTCACATTTTTTTGAACGTTAGTGACCTTTGACATTTTTGGTCAAAATTTTCATGAATACATATACTTTGACATTTTACAAACTTTTCATTTTTCCTAATATTTTTCACTTTGTCAATCATTTTTTCAAAACTTGATGATTTTCACTTTCTTTTGAACCTAAGTGACCTCATATTTTTTTGGCCAAAATTTTCATGAACACATGTACTGTGACATTTTACTAACTTTTCATTTTTCCCAATATTTTTCACATTGTGAACCATTTTTTCAATATTTTATGATTTTCACTTTGCTTTGAACATAAGTGACCTTGGACATTTTTGGTCAAAATTTTCATGGACACATGTATTTTGACATTTTACAAACTTTTCACTTTTCCTAATATTTTTCACTTTGTCAACCATTTTTTCAATACTTTATGATTTTCATATTTTTTCCGATATTTGTTAACTTAGACATTTTTGGTTAAAATTTTCGTGAATACATATTCTGTGACATTTTACTAGCTTTTCACTTTTCCTAATATTTTTCAATTTTTCAATCATTTTGTCAATACTTTATGATTTTCACTTTCCTTTGAACGTAAGTGACCTTAAACACTTTTGGTCAAAATTTCATGAACACATTTACTGTGACATTTTACTAACTTTTCACTTTTCGTAATATTTTTCACTTTGTCAATCATTTTTTCAATACTTTATGATTTTCACTTTCTTTTGAACGTAAGTGACCTTAGACATTTTTGGTCAAAATTTTAATGAACACATGTAATGTGACATTTTACTAACTTTTCACTTTTCCTGAACTTTTCCCTTTGGTCAATCATTTTTTCAATACTATATGATTTTCACATTTTTTTGAACGTTAGTGACCTTTGACATTTTCGGTCAAAATTTTCATGAACACATTTAGTGTGACATTTAACTAACTTTTCCCAATATTTTTCACTTTTTCAACCATTTTTTCAATACTTTATGATTTTCACATTTTTTGAACGTTAGTAAAAAGTCAACCATTTTTTCAATACTATATGATTTTCACATTTTTGTACGTTCGTGACCTCAGACATTTTCGGTCAAAATTTTCATGAATACATATACTTTGACATTTTCCTAATATTTTTCACTTTGTCAATCATTTTTTCAATATTTTATGATTTTCACTTTACTTTGAACGTAAGTGATCTTGGACATTTTTGGTCAAAATTTTCATGAACACATGTACTGTGACATTTTACAAACTTTTCACTTTTCCTAATTTTTTCATTTTGTCAACCATTTTTTTAATACTTTATGATTTTCATAATTTTTCCGATATTTGTTAACTCAGACATTTTTGGTTAAAATTTTCGTGAATACACGTACTTTGACAATTTACTAACTTTTCACTTTTCTTAATATTTTTCACTTTGTCAACCATTTTTTCAATACTTTATGATTTTCACATTTTTTGAACGTTAGTGACCTTAGACATTTTCGGTCAAAATTTTCATTAATA
Organism: Fistularia commersonii; assembly: GCF_037954325.1. Lineage (NCBI taxonomy): Eukaryota > Metazoa > Chordata > Actinopteri > Syngnathiformes > Fistulariidae > Fistularia > Fistularia commersonii. The sequence continues at coordinate 14,290,151 of NC_141307.1, forward strand.
CATATACTTTGACATTTTACAAACTTTTCATTTTTCCTAATATTTTTCACTTAGTCAATCATTTTTTCAAAACTTGATGATTTTCACTTTCTTTTGAATGTAAGTGACCTTATACTTTTTTGGCCAAAATTTTCATGAACACATGTACTGTGACATTTTACTAACTTTTCATTTTTCCCAATATTTTTCACTTTGTCAACCATTTTTTAAATACTTTATGATTTTCACTTTCCTTTGAAACCTAAGTGACCTTAGACATTTTGGGTCAAAATTTTAATGAACACATGTACTGGAACATTTTACAAACTTTTCACTTTTCCTAATATTTTTCACTTTGTCAACCATTTTTTCAATACTTTATGATTTTCACATTTTTTCCGATATTTGTTAACTTAGACATTTTTGGTTAAAATTTTCGTGAATACATATACTGTGACATTTTACTAGCTTTTCACTTTTCCTAATATTTTTCACTTTTTCAATCATTTTTTCAATACTTTATGATTTTCACTTTCTTTTGAACGTAAATGACCTTAGACATTTTTGGTCAAAATTTTAGTGAACACATGTAATGTGACATTTTACTAACTCTTCATTTTTCCTAAACTTTTCCCTTTGGTCAATCATTTTTTCAATACTATATGATTTTCACATTTTTTGAACGTTCGTGACCTTAGACATTTTCGGTCAAAATTTTCATGAATACATATACTTTGACATTTTCCTAATATTTTTCACTTTGTCAATCATTTTTTCAATATTTTATGATTTTCACTTTACTTTGAACGTAAGTGATCTTGGACATTTTTGGTCAAAATTTTCATGAACACATGTACTGTGACATTTTACAAACTTTTCACTTTTCCTAATTTTTTCATTTTGTCAATCATTTTTTTAATACTTTATGATTTTGATATTTTTTCCGATATTTGTTAACTCAGACATTTTTGGTTAAAATTTTCGTGAATACACGTACTTTGAAAATTTACTAACTTTTCACTTTTCTTAATATTTTTCACTTTGTCAACCATTTTTTCAATACTTTATGATTTTCACATTTTTTGAACGTTAGTGACCTTAGACATTTTCGGTCAAAATTTTCATTAATACATATACTTTGACATTTTACAAACTTTTCATTTTTCCTAATATTTTTCACTTAGTCAATCATTTTTTCAAAACTTGATGATTTTCACTTTCTTTTGAATGTAAGTGACCTTATACTTTTTTGGCCAAAATTTTCATGAACACATGTACTGTGACATTTTACTAACTTTTCATTTTTCCCAATATTTTTCACTTTGTCAACCATTTTTTAAATACTTTATGATTTTCACTTTCCTTTGAAACCTAAGTGACCTTAGACATTTTGGGTCAAAATTTTAATGAACACATGTACTGGAACATTTTACAAACTTTTCACTTTTCCTAATATTTTTCACTTTGTCAACCATTTTTTCAATACTTTATGATTTTCATATTTTTTCCGATATTTGTTAACTTAGACATTTTTGGTTAAAATTTTCGTGAATACATATACTGTGACATTTTACTAGCTTTTCACTTTTCCTAATATTTTTCACTTTTTCAATCATTTTTTCAATACTTTATGATTTTCACTTTCTTTTGAACGTAAATGACCTTAGACATTTTTGGTCAAAATTTTAATGAACACATGTAATGTGACATTTTACTAACTTTTCATTTTTCCTAAACTTTTCCCTTTGGTCAATCATTTTTTCAATACTATATGATTTTCACAGTTTTTTGAACGTTCGTGACCTTAGACATTTTCGGTCAAAATTTTCATGAATACATATACTTTGACATTTTCCTAATATTTTTCACTTTGTCAATCATTTTTTCAATATTTTATGATTTTCACATTACTTTGAACGTAAGCGATCTTGGACATTTTTGGTCATCATTTTCATGGACACATGTACTGTGACATTTTACTAACTTTTCATTTTTCCCAATATTTTTCACTTTGTCAACCATTTTTTCAATATTTTATGATTTTCACTTTACTTTGAACATAAGTGACCTTGGACATTTTTGGTCAAAATTTTCATGGACACATGTACTGTGACATTTTACAAACTTTTCACTTTTCCTAATATTTTTCACTTTGTCAACCATTTTTTTAATACTTTATGATTTTCATATTTTTTCCGATATTTGTTAACTCAGACATTTTTGGTTAAAATTTTCGTGAATACATGTACTGTGACATTTTACAAACTTTTCACTTTTCCCAATATTTTTCACTTTTTTCAACCATTTTTTCAATACTTTATGATTTTCACTTTCCTTTGAACGTAGGTGACCTTAGACATTTTTGGTCAAAATTTCATGAACACTTGTACTGTGATATTTTAGTAACTTTTCATTTTTCCCAATATTTTTCACTTTGTCAACCATTTTTTCAATACTTTATGATTTTCACATTTTTTGAACGTTAGTGAAAAGTCAACCATTTTTTCAATACTATATGATTTTCACATTTTTTGAACGTTCGTGGCCTTAGACATTTTCGGTCAAAATTTTCATGAATACATATACTTTGACATTTTCCTAAAAATTTTCACTTCGTCAATCATTTTTTCAATATTTTATGATTTTCACTTTACTTTGAACGTAAGTGATCTTATACATTTTTGGTCAAAATTTCATGAACACATGTACTGTGACATTTTACTAACTTTTCATTTTTCCTAATATTTTTCACTTTGTCAATCATTTTTTCAATATTTTATGATTTTCACTTTCCTTTGAACGTAAGTGACCTCATACATTTTTGGTCAAAATTTCATGAACACATGTACTGTGACATTTTACTAACTTTCCATTTTTCCCAATATTTTTCACTTTGTCAACCATTTTTTCAATACTATAAGATTTTCACTTTCCTTTGAACGTAAGTGACCTTAGACATTTTTGGTCAAAATTTCATGAACACATGTACTGTGACATTTTACTAACTTTTCATTTTTCCCAATATTTTTCACTTTGTCAACCATTTTTTCAATACTTTATGATTTTCACTTTCCTTTGAACGTAGGTGACCTTTGGCCTTTTTTGTCAAAATTTTAATGAACACATGAAATGTGACATTTTACTAACTTTTCACTTTTCCTAAACTTTTCCCCTTGGTCAGTCATTTTTTCAATACTATATGATTTTCACATTTTTTTGAACGTTAGTGACCTTTGACATTTTTGGTCAAAATTTTCATGAATACATATACTTTGACATTTTACAAACTTTTCATTTTTCCTAATATTTTTCACTTTGTCAATCATTTTTTCAATACTTGATGATTTTCACTTTCTTTTGAACGTTCGTGACCTTAGACATTTTCGGTCAAAATTTTCATTAATACATATACTTTGACATTTTACAAACTTTTCATTTTTCCTAATATTTTTCACTTTGTCAATCATTTTTTCAATACTTTATGATTTTCACTTTCCTTTGAACCTAAGTGACCTTAGACATTCTGGGTCAAAATTTTAATGAACACATGTAATGTGACCTTTTACTAACTTTTTACTTTTCCTAAACTTTTCCCTTTGGTCAATCATTTTTTCAATACTTTATGAATTTCACATTTTTTTTAACGTTAGTGACCTTTGACATTTTTGGTCAAAATTTTCATGAATACATATACTTTGTCATTTTTCCTAATATTTTTCACTTTGTCAATCATTTTTTCAAAACTTGATGATTTTCACTTTCTTTTTGAACGTAAGTGACCTCATATTTCTTTGGCCAAAATTTTCATGAACACATGTACTGTGACATTTTACTAACTTTTCATTTTTCCCAATATTTTTCACTTTGTGAACCATTTTTTCAATTTTTTATGATTTTCACTTTACTTTGAACGTAAGTGATCTTGGACATTTTTGGTCAAAATTTTCATGGACACATGTACTGTGACATTTTACAAACTTTTCACTTTTCCTAATATTTTTCACTTTGTCAACCATTTTTTTAATACTTTATGATTTTCATATTTTTTCCGATATTTGTTATCTCAGACATTTTTGGTTAAAATTTTCGTGAATACACGTACTTTAACACTTTACTAACTTTTCACTTTTCCCAATATTTATCACTTTGTCAACCATTTTTTCAATACTTTATGATTTTCACATTTTTTGAACGTTAGTGACCTTAGACATTTTCGGTCAAAATTTTCATTAATACATATACTGTGACATTTCACTAACTTTTTACTTTTCGGGATATTTTTCACTTTGTCAATCATTCTTTCAATATTTTATAATTTTCACTTTCCTTTGAACGTTCGTGACCTTAGACATTTTCGGTCAAAATTTTAATGAATACATATACTGTAACATTTTACTAACTTTTCATTTTTCCTAATATTTTTTACTTTTTCAGTCATTTTTTCAATACTTTATTATTTTCACTTTCTTTTGAACGTAAGTGACCTTAGACATTTTTGGTCAAAATTTTAATGAACACATGTAATGTGACATTTTACTAACTTTTCACTTTTCCTAAACTTTTCCCCTTGGTCAGTCAATTTTTCAATATTATATGATTTTCACATTTTTTTGAACGTTAGTGACCTTTGACATTTTTGGTCAAAATTTTCATGAATACATATACTTTTACATTTTACAAACTTTTCATTTATCCTAATATTTTTCACTTTGTCAATCATTTTTTCAATACTTGATGATTTTCACTTTCTTTTGAACGTAAGTGACATTATACTTTTTTGGCCAAAATTTTCATGAACACATGTACTGTGACAATTTACTAACTTTTCATTTTTCCCAATATTTTTCACTTTGTCAACCATTTTTTCGATACTTTATGATTTTCATATTTTTTGAACATTCGTGACCTTTGACATTTTCGGTCAAAATTTTCATTAATACATATACTTTGACATTTTACAAACTTTTTATTTTTCCTAATATTTTTCACTTTGTCAATCATTTTTTCAATACTTGATGATTTTCAATTTCTTTTGAACGTAAGTGACCTTATACTTTTTAGGCCAAAATTTTCATGAACACATGTACTGTGACATTTTACTAACTTTTCATTTTTCCCAATATTTTTCACTTTGTCAACCATTTTTTTCAATATTTTATGATTTTCACTTTACTTTGAACGTAATTGACCTCAGACATTTTTGGTCAAAATTTTAATGAACACATGTACTGTAACATTTTACTAACTTTTCATTTGTCCCAATATTTTTCACTTTGTCAACCATTTTTTCAATACTTTATGATTTTCACTTTCCTTTGAACGTAGGTGACCTTAGACATTTTCGGTCAAAATTTTCATTAATACATATACTGTGACATTTCACTAACTTTTTACTTTTCGGGATATTTTTCACTTTGTCAATCATTCTTTCAATATTTTATAATTTTCACTTTCCTTTGAACGTTCGTGACCTTAGACATTTTCGGTCAAAATTTTAATGAATACATATACTGTGACATTTTACTAACTTTTCATTTTTCCTAATATTTTTTACTTTTTCAATCATTTTTTCAATACTTTATGATTTTCACTTTCTTTTGAACGTAAGTGACCTTAGACATTTTTGGTCAAAATTTTAATGAACACATGTAATGTGACATTTTACTAACTTTTCACTTTTCCTAAACTTTTCCCCTTGGTCAGTCATTTTTTCAATATTATATGATTTTCACATTTTTTTGAACGTTAGTGACCTTTGACATTTTTGGTCAAAATTTTCATGAATACATATACTTTTACATTTTACAAACTTTTCATTTATCCTAATATTTTTCACTTTGTCAATCATTTTTTCAATACTTGATGATTTTCACTTTCTTTTGAACGTAAGTGACATTATACTTTTTTGGCCAAAATTTTCATGAACACATGTACTGTGACAATTTACTAACTTTTCATTTTTCCCAATATTTTTCACTTTGTCAACCATTTTTTCGATACTTTATGATTTTCATATTTTTTGAACATTCGTGACCTTTGACATTTTCGGTCAAAATTTTCATTAATACATATACTTTGACATTTTACAGACTTTTCATTTTTCCTAATATTTTTCACTTTGTCAATCATTTTTTCAAAACTTGATGATTTTCACTTTCTTTTGAACGTAAGTGACCTTGTACTTTTTTGGCCAAAATTTTCATGAACACATGTACTGTGACATTTTACTAACTTTTCATTTTTCCCAATATTTTTCACTTTGTCAACCATTTTTTCAATATTTTATGATTTTCACTTTACTTTGAACGTAATTGACCTCAGACATTTTTGGTCAAAATTTTAATGAACACATGTACTGTAACATTTTACTAACTTTTCATTTTTCCCAATATTTTTCACTTTGTCAACCATTTTTTCAATACTTTATGATTTTCACTTTCCTTTGAACGTAGGTGACCTTAGACATTTTCGGTCAAAATTTTCATGAATACATATACTATGACATTTTACTAACTTTTCACTTTTCCTAAACTTTTCCCCTTGGTCAATCATTTTTTCAATAGTATGTGATTTTATCATTTTTTTTAACGTTAGTGATCTTTGACATTTTTAGTCAAAATTTTCATTAATAAATATACTTTGACATTTTACAAACTTTTCATTTTTCCTAATATTTTTCACTTTGTCAATCATTTTTTCAATTTTTTATGATTTTCACTTTACTTTGAACGTAAGTGATCTTGGACATTTTTGGTCAAAATTTTCATGGACACATGTACTGTGACATTTTACAAACTTTTCACTTTTCCTAATATTTTTCACTTTGTCAACCATTTTTTTAATACTTTATGATTTTCATATTTTTTCCGATATTTGTTAACTCAGACATTTTTGGTTAAAATTTTCGTGAATACACGTACTTTAACACTTTACTAACTTTTCACTTTTCCCAATATTTATCACTTTGTCAACCATTTTTTCAATACTTTATGATTTTCACATTTTTTGAACATTAGTGACCTTAGACATTTTCGGTCAAAATTTTCATTAATACATATACTGTGACATTTCACTAACTTTTTACTTTTCGGGATATTTTTCACTTTGTCAATCATTCTTTCAATATTTTATAATTTTCACTTTCCTTTGAACGTTCGTGACCTTAGACATTTTCGGTCAAAATTTTAATGAATACATATACTGTGACATTTTACTAACTTTTCACTTTTCCTAATATTTTTTACTTTTTCAATCATTTTTTCAATACTTTATGATTTTCACTTTCTTTTGAACGTAAGTGACCTTAGACATTTTTGGTCAAAATTTTGATGAACACATGTAATGTGACATTTTACTAACTTTTCATTTTTCCTAAACTTTTCCCCTTGGTCAGTCATTTTTTCAATATTATATGATTTTCACATTTTTTTGAACGTTAGTGACCTTTGACATTTTTGGTCAAAATTTTCATGAATACATATACTTTTACATTTTACAAACTTTTCATTTATCTCAATATTTTTCACTTTGTCAATCATTTTTTCAATACTTGATGATTTTCACTTTCTTTTGAACGTAAGTGACATTATACTTTTTTGGCCAAAATTTTCATGAACACATGTACTGTGACAATTTACTAACTTTTCATTTTTCCCAATATTATTCACTTTGTCAACCATTTTTTCAATACTTTATGATTTTCATATTTTTTGAACATTCGTGACCTTTGACATTTTCGGTCAAAATTTTCATTAATACATATACTTTGACATTTTACAAACTTTTCATTTTTCCTAATATTTTTCACTTTGTCAATCATTTTTTCAATACTTGATGATTTTCAATTTCTTTTGAACGTAAGTGACCTTATACTTTTTAGGCCAAAATTTTCATGAACAAATGTACTGTGACATTTTACTAACTTTTCATTTTTCCCAATATTTTTCACTTTGTCAACCATTTTTTTCAATATTTTATGATTTTCACTTTACTTTGAACGTAATTGACCTCAGACATTTTTGGTCAAAATTTTAATGAACACATGTACTGTAACATTTTACTAACTTTTCATTTGTCCCAATATTTTTCACTTTGTCAACCATTTTTTCAATACTTTATGATTTTCACTTTCCTTTGAACGTAGGTGACCTTAGACATTTTCGGTCAAAATTTTCATGAATACATATACTATGACATTTTACTAACTTTTCACTTTTCCTAAACTTTTCCCCTTGGTCAATCATTTTTTCAATAGTATGTGATTTTATCATTTTTTTTAACGTTAGTGACCTTTGACATTTTTGGTCATAATTTTCATTAATAAATATACTTTGACATTTTACAAACTTTTCATTTTTCCTAATATTTTTCACTTTGTCAATCATTTTTTCAATATTTCATGATTTTCACTTTACTTTGAACGTAAGTGATCTTGGACATTTTTGGTCAAAATTTTCATGGACACATGTACTGTGACATTTAACAAACTTTTCACTTTTCCTAATATTTTTCACTTTGTCAACCATTTTTTTAATACTTTATGATTTTCATATTTTTTCCGATATTTGTTAACTCAGACAGTTTTGGTTAAAATTTTCGTGAATACATGTACTTTAACACTTTACTAACTTTTCACTTTTCGCAATATCTATCACTTTGTCAACCATTTTTTCAATACTTTATGATTTTCACATTATTTGAACGTTAGTGACCTTAGACATTTTCGGTCAAAATTTTCATTAATACATATACTTTGACATTTTACAAACTTTTCATTTTTCCTAATATTTTTACACTTGCCAATCATTTTTTCAAAACTTGATGATTTTCACTTTCTTTAGAACGTAAGTGACCTTGTACTTTTTTGGCCAAAATTTTCATGAACACATGTACTGTGACATTTTACTAACTTTTCATTTTTCCCAATATTTTTCACTTTGTCAAGCATTTTTTCAATATTTTATGATTTTCACTTTACTTTGAACGTAAGTGACCTTGGACATTTTTGGTCAAAATTTTCATGGACACATGTACTGTGACATTTTACAAACTTTTTACTTTTCGTAATATTTTTCACTTTGTCCACCATTTTTTCAATACTTTATGATTTTCACATTTTTTGAACGTAAGTGACCTTAGACATTTTTGGTCAAAATTTCATGAACACAAGTACTGTGACATTTCACTAACTTTTCACTTTTCGTAATATTTTTCACATTTTTTGAACGTTAGTGACCTATGACATTTTTGGTCAAAATTTTCATGAATATGTATACAGTGACATTTTACTAACTTTTCACTTTTCCCAATATTTTTCACTTCGTCAACCATTTTTTCAATACTTTATGATTTTCATATTTTTTCCGATATTAGTTAACTTAGACATTTTTGGTTAAAATTTTCGTGAATACACGTACTGTGACACTTTACTAACTTTTCACTTTTCCCAATATTTTTCACTTTGTCCACAATTTTTTCAATACTTTATGATTTTCACATTTTTTTGAACTTTTAGTTACCTTTGACATTTTTGGTCAAAATTTTCATTAATACATATACTTTGACATTTTACAAACTTTTCATTTTTCCTAATATTTTTCACTTTGTCAATCATGTTTTCAATACTTGATGATTTTCACATTTTTTTGAACGTTAGTGACCTTAGACATTTTTGGTCAAAATTTTCGTAAATACATGTACTATGATATTTTACAAACTTTTCACTTTTCCTAATATTTTTCACTTTGTCAACCATTTTTTCAATACTTAATGATTTTCATATTTTCCCGATATTAGTTAAGTTCGACATTTTTGGTTAAAATTTTCGTGAGTACATATACTGTGACAATTTACTAATTTTTCACTTTTCCCAATATTTTTCACTTCATCAACCACTTTTTCAATACTTTATGATTTTCACAGTTTTTCCAATATAAGTCACCTTACACATTTTTTTTCAAAATTTTCATGAATATACATGTATTATCACATTTTGCCATTTTTTTAGCTTTTCCAATAGTTTTTACATTTTCAATATTTTTCCAAAATTCATGTTTTTTACATTTTATTCCAATATAAGTGAACTTAGACATTTTTGGTTGAAATTTTTATGAATACATGTTCTGTGACATTTTACTGACTTTTCATTTTGCCCAATATTTCTCAGTTTGTCAACAATTTTTTCAATACTTAAAGATTTTCACATTTTTTCCAATATTAGTGACCTTAGACATTTTTGGTCAAAATTTTCATGACTATACATATTTTTCACATTCTGCCAATCTTTAAACTTTTCCCAATATTTTAACTTTGTCTACAATTTTCGTCATACCTTTCAATTTTTTTTTCCAATTTGATGCCCTTTGACAATTTTTTTCAAAATTTTCATGAATATTTTCATGAATATACATGAATAAACTATAAAGTATGTCAAAAGTTCAAAAAATGTCAAAGGTCACTAACATTGGAAAAAATGTGAAAATCATAAAGTATTGCTCCCGACAGAGAGCTGCGTTCCTCCAATACAAACCTACTAGCAGTACCTATAGCTCGCTCTAAGCGATCTCAGGCAAAACTGTTCTCAGTTCTACTACCTCAGTGGTGGAACAAACTTCTGGAAGCAACAAGACTAGCATCATCTATCTCAACCTTCAAGATACAGGTAAAAACTCTTCTCTTTCAGGACTTTTTACTGCGCTGATGCCCCAGATCAGGTCAGGCAGCAAGTTAGGCTATACAGTTTGTGTTTGTGTGTGTGTGCGTGTGCGTGTGCGCGTGTGTGTGTGTGTGTGTTTGTGTGTGTGTACGTTTGTGTATGTCTTTGTCAAAAAAAAAAAAAAAAAAAAAATTACTAACCCAAGCTTACTGTTCTGTATATTTTCTGTACATCGTCTATTTGCAAGTGTATTTGCAGTCCCTATGTCCTCTATTGTAAGTCGCTTTGGATAAAAGCGTCTGCGTAATGTAATGTAATGTAATATTGAAAAAATTGTTGATAAAGTCAAAAATATTTGGAAAAGTGAAAAATTGGCAAAATATTACAATATAGATATCCATAATTTTTTTTTTTTTAAAAGTCGAATGTCAGTAAAATTGGAAACAAATGTGAAAACCATAAAGTTTGGAAAAAAATATTGAAAATGTAAAAAGTATTGGAAAACTAAAAAATTGGTAAACTGTGACAATATGGATATTCATAAATTAAAAAAAATGTCAAAAGTCATCAAATTGGAAAAAAAAATGAAAATGACAAAAATTGTAGACAGAGTGAAAAATAATGGGAAAAGTTTAAAAATTGGCAGAATGTGAAAAATAAATGTAGTTATGAAAATTTTGACAAAAATGTTAAAGGTCACTAACAATGTAAAAAATGTGAAAATCATAAAGTACTGAAAAAATTGTTGACAAAGTGAAAAATATTTGAAAAAGTAAAAAAAATGTCAACATTGGCATATTCATAAAAATTTTGACAAAAATGTCAAAGGCCAGCTTCTTCTTCTTCTTTCGGCTTTTCCCGGCAGGGGTCGCCACAGCGAGTCAACTTTCTCCATCTAACCCTATTCTCTGGATCCTCCTCTCTCACACCAACTACCTTCATATCCTCTCTCACTACGTCCATAAATTTTCTCTCTGGTCTTCCTCGAGACCTTTTGCCTAGCAACTCCAATTCCAGCGTCCGTCTACCAATATATTCTCCATCTGCCTCCTCTGCCCATGACCAAACCATCTCAGTCTGGCTTCTCCGATCTTCTCTCCAAAACATCTAACATGTGCTGTTCCTTTGATAGACTCATGTCTGATCCTCTCCATCCTGGTCACTCCCAAAGAGAACCTCAACATCTTCATCTCTGCAAGCTCTAGTTCTGCCTGCTGTCTTTTGGTCATTGTAACAGTTTCTAGTGCAAACATCATCGCTGGTCTCACCACTGTCTTGTACACCTATCCTTTTATTCTGGCCGAAAGTCTTCTATCACATAGTACCCCTGACACTTTTCTCCACCCATTCCAACCTGCTTGGACCCGTCTCTTCACCTCTTTTTCACACTCTCCGTTGCTCTGGACTGTTGACCCTAAGTACCTGAAATCCTCCAGCTTCTTGAACTCCACTTCCTGTAGCATCACCGTTCCTCCCGAGTTCCTCTCATTCACACACATATATTCTGTCTTGCTGCGACTAACTTTCATTCCTCTCCTTTCCAGAGCATACTTCCACCTCTCTGGATTTTCCTCTACTTGTTGTCTGCTCTCACTACAGATCACAATGTCATCCGCAAACATCATGGTCCATGGGGATTCCTGTCTAACCTCATCTGTCATCACCATTGCGAACAAGAAGGGGCTCAGAGCTGAGCCCATGATGGAGTCCCACCTCCACCTTGAACTTCTCAGTTACCCCTACAGCACACCGTACCAGTGTCTCACAGCTAGCATACATGTCCTGCACCAGTCTAACATACTTCTCTGCCACTCCAGACTTCCTCATACAATACCAGAGCTAATACAAAGCTACAATACAATCGGTTCTGCAAATGAACTCTGTTTGAGAAAGAAAAGAGGATGGATTTTGTCTACAAATGATCCTAAATAATACTGCAGGTTTATCAGGTTATTATTGGCGTTTTTCATGTCTCGCAGCTGTTTGCTAGAAAGGCATTTATTGTGGCTACTGTCCGTTTGTGTGGCCAAGGGACCGGACTTTTGTTGTCCCGGTGTGTTCAGGAACTGATCAAGCAAGAATGGTTTATTCAAAGTCAGGAAATACACTTAGGAGATATCCCGGGCTAGAATGAATGTCACCCCGAGAGGATGGTTCACCCTCTGCACACCCTCTGAGACACGTCCAGCGGATGTGCAGGTGAGTAGGTTCTGGCCCCGAGCCGAGGAGGCGCCGTCATTTTATACCATCGCCTCAACGCTCAAGTTTATTTCCAAATAAGGACTTGTTTTACACACTCATGGAATTTGGGCACTTGGGGTGCCGGGCCGCGTCCCGGATAAAGCCGCGGGGTTCGCCATCGATTACGCTTTGGGGGTGTCAATGGAAGAGAACACAGTTGGGCATCCCTTTGTCGTCACGTGATGCTCTCGTGGGCGAATTTTAACACTACATGAGTTATCTATCTGCAATGCACCCCTCTTTATACTGCATTAGATGTTTTTTTTTTTTTTTTATAGCCATATACTAATTATTGGGGGGTGGATTGATTCGGAGCACTACTGAAGGCCTCGGTGTAAAATGCACGGCCCGCCACTGAGAATCCGCCTGAATCCGGTCACCATCAGGGGTACAGAAGTGGACATTGTGGACACCTACAAATACCTGGGTGTCCACTTGGACAATAAACTGGACTGTAAACACCAACGCCATCTTCAAGAAGGGTCAGAGCCGCCTGTCTTCACAGCTGGAGTCTGTGGTGCAGGTGTCAGAGAAGCTCCTCAGCATCATGGACAACGTCCATCACCCCCTGCATGGACACTGACGTCCTGTCAGAGCTCTTTCAGTCATAGATTGATACCACCAAGGAGCTCCACTGAACGCCACAGGAGGTCTTTCCTACCTGAGGCTATCAGACTTTTTAATTCCCCTTCCTTCTGCCAAAGGGAATCTTATAATCTTTGTACTTTTTAAGACCTTAAAACACTTGATAGCCTTAACCTTGACAATTGATATTTTATTGTTTTTCGTATTCTCCCTCCTCCCTACTATTATCTATTACTCTTATGTTTTTGCTTGACACTCTGGCACAGCAATTTCCTTCGGGATAAATAAAGTTGTTCTCATCATCTCATCTCTCTCATATATATATATATATATACTTTTTTTTATTTTTTGACGTAACTATTACACTGCTGTGAAAAAGGAATTTCCCCTATGGAGATGGATACTTGATTGGTAATTCCAAGCAGCTGAGAGCGTTTAGTAAATGCTAACTGGTTGCGGTCTGCTATTGGTCCCTGCCAGGGCGCTGGCCGTGACGCAACTTCCGGATGACGTCAGAACTCTGGAGAGCCAGCTGAGCGCTGCACGTCTCTTGACGGGAGAATTGCTTTTGTGAGGGGAGGCACAATTTCGTCTTGTCTTTCAGATCCAACGCGTTTGGAGCGCGCTTTTGGTCTTGTGTTTTGCTTTTTTTTTTCTTCTCCATTTTTCTGTGATATAATTCTGCTTAGTGATGGGACGATGAAACCTCAAGGAGTGTGTTGACACACTAGACCAGGGGTCGGCAACCCGTGCGGCTCTTCCATCTTTACACTGCGGCTCCGAGTGGCTTGGTAAAATATATCATAAATATTTAATTGAAGAATATGTCATTCGTGTTAATTCCATTATTGTGATCTTAAAATATTAAATAAAATTATATTGTTTTTCGCCGCTCAAAATAACGTCACACCGGCGGAAGCCGGTAGACCCGCCAGCCGGTAAAGTCCCGATTTGCAGATGCTGTGCGCAGGAGTTCAGGAGCAGAAGTCCTATGAACCAGGTAAAATAAATATTAAGATATGTTGCAAATATTTATTTTTTGTTTACTGACAGTGTTTTTTTTGCCCCCGATTTATTTTTAAAATTCAGGTCAAGGCTCCGCTCAACGCTCTGAAAGCCCAAAGCTCAAAATGACTTCATTACATAAATAAAATTTAATTTTCTCCGTAATACTTTGTGATTTTCAGAAGCAGCACACTTGTTTATACAAAGTATAGAGCGCGATTTCAGTGAAAGAAACCTAAAGATAGGACTAGTCAATGAAATCTTTGTGAGTGAAGCTCCAGCTGTATTTCCGGCTTTAGTTTCATCGGGGAGAAGACTTGTTTCAGGTGTGGAAGTTAAAATCAGGCTTTTTGTTTCAAGCTCGCTTACGTGCTGAAAGTCGCAAAACGGTGAGTTTTGAACTTAAGAGCGGGAATTGTGTGAACTCAGCAAATGTCTACCATCTGTGCTTGTCTTTTTGTCCCTGTCCATAAAAGGGTATCGACAGTTCCCGCTGAGATTTCCAGCTTTGTTACACCCCCGACTGTTTGGGCTTAGAATGCTCTTGCCACGTTCCGACACTGGATGTGCAAAGTTGGAGCCTCTCTGACCTTGAACTTTGCCAAATGAGTTCGGTAAAGCCACCGTCGCTTGGGTAAGAGTGTCTGTTTTTGAAGGAACAAATAAATGGATGTCTACACTTGACTCACACACTCTAGCTTCTTTTCTGCAGCTGAGGATTTGCAAGAAGAATCCCTGGAATCACCATGAGGCAGAATGGCGTGCCTCACTTGGGCGCTCTTTGCAGCTGTTTTATGATCGCTCAGCACAAGAAACTAATTCCCAACATGCAGTGGTTGCCAAAAACACTGTACATTCCAAATTAATAGTGCTTAAACATTTTAATAGTGACATAGAATTAAATGAAATCACTGATAAGTATAACCCTTTAATTCCTTTTTTTCCATTTTAGATTTTTCTCCAAGATTGCCAAGTGAGCCATAGCCTCGACTGCCTCCAAGGACTACACGTCACTGGTGTGTGTATACATACTACATGTATATACATATGTGTGTGTGTGTGTATATGTAGGTATGCAAGGAAAAAGGAAAAGCCCAAAGGATGGAGATGTTTCCATATACATAAAGTGTGGGTGCACTTCTTGCTCATCTTCATAACAAACAGGACACATATGTATGTATGTATGTATACACATGACCATCTCAGCCACCACGCCTGAGGAGACACCAACCTGTGGAGGAGCAAAAGGCCGTCTGACTGCGACTCAACATTTCCTTTGCAGTGTTCACAAGTCAACTGTTAACTGAAATAAAGTGAGACTGAATATAAAACAAAATGTGTTTTCTTTATAGAATGAGTCATGACTTGTGAGGGATACTCATGTTCAAGACAAACATCCAAAGTAATCACTGGAACTGAAATAAGTTCATCACTTTATTTTACAACACTAGTAAGAGCTCAGGTCAGGACACACATATGCACATATACACTGCTCGGAAAAAAAAGGGAACACTCAAATAACATGTCATAGATCAGAATGAAAGAACTATTGCTATGAAATGAATTTAACTGAATTTGAAGAATTCCTCTTCCCTCAGCCGCAGGGAATCTTCAAATCTTTGTACTTAAGACCTTCAAACACTTGATAGCCTTAACCTTGACACTTTATATTTCATTGTATTTCTTATTCTCCCTCCTTCCTACTATTATCTATTACTGTTATGTTTTTGCTTGAAACTCTGGCACAACAATTTCCTTCGGTATAAATAAAGTTGTTCTCATCTCAAATACTTTATTCTTTACATAGTTCAAAGTGCTGAGAACAAAGTCACACCACGATATCGTATATGTCAAATATAACATCCGCACAAATCACAGTCGGGCGGCTCGGTGGCGCAGCGGTTAGAGCTGTCGCCTCACAGCAAAGCCGGGTTCAAGCCCCACATCAACCACTGTGTGTGGTTGCCTCTGTGTGGAGTTGGCATGTTCTCCCCGTGTCCGCGTGGGTTCTCTCCTTCCTCCCACTGGCCAAAAGCATGCATTTAAGTTCATCGGCAACTCTAAAGTCTCCCTACGCATGAATGTTGTGTGACTGGCCCTGCTCCAATGCAGGGCGGCCCTATAGGCTGAGAGATGGGCGCCAGCCACCCCGAGCCACCCGCCCAGGCGGGACGCTCACGTGTGACTGTGGCCCCGATACAAAAGGAAACATTTACTTTTTACAACTAAAATACACATCACACACGCAACAAAAATACCAAAAACAAACTTTATTCAACATTTTACATACATTACATTACATTTCAATCATTTCATCATTGAAATTATCTTTAAACTTCAGACACCAAACACGAAAAACAACATATTTTACTTGCAATCCTACCCTCAGTAACCCTGAGTAATGCTTGCTACTCTATCACTCTCAACTTTGACATACATATTGCTGGGAAAAAAAAAAAAAAAAAAAAAAAACAATAACCCACAACCCTCCAGACACACCAACAAAATGACTAACTTCACACCGTCACACCAACATTTACATAAACTGTCTCTTTCACAGCTCCGATTGATGAGAAACAATGATTTCCCACCACTCAATGCCAAGTGCTGGGGAGATAAACTTGCCCACTTTACCATTTCAAACTTTACCGCACTTTCGGTCCTCCTTCAATCCATCCATAAATATCCTCTTCCAAACCCTACATTGCTCTGCACTGTTGACAAGCGTACTTAGAATCCTTCTCACTGTCATTCACACACACATGTATTCTGTCTTTTGACAGCAAACCTTCACACTTCTGCTTGTTCCCTGGTCCCACTACACATCACAACCTAATCTGGGATTGTGTTGTCAAAATGCACACTCACATGCAAATACCTTGGAAACGTTTTGGCTACACACTGCTCCACAACGTCACTTCAGCACTTGCAGCATTTACATTCAATTGTCATCGATCCTTTTAGAATTGAACGTCAACAAGTCTGTCCTGAACTGACCACAGATAGCGAAGAAGCTCGATGCTAATGCTACTAGCCTCTCATCTGCTGTCCGCCGACGTCTCACCTTTGAAAGAAACAAAATTACGGTTACAAATTTCACTACCTCTCTCTGAGAGTTTGCTTTGTGTATCCGTTCATCGAACTGTAGCAATTTCATCAGGAAACACGTTGAAACGTGTTCGTCTCACGCGGGCGTTCCGTTCCACTGCTACTGCTAGCTCGCTCGGCTCCACTTCCGGTCCACGCGCTGGCCGCGCCCCTTATTTATAGGCTCGGTCGGAATAAATGCGTCATTTCCCGTGCCGAATTATTTGGACAAATGTTTGTTTGTATGTTTAAATTCCAAAGTGAAATGGAAAAAGTAGACATTGAATTGAGCTCATTCATTGTGACGAGGCAAATGTTCTGCTCGGTCAATTATTTTGAACAATTAAACGAAGGTTTAACTCATGGACACGTTTTGCAAATAGTATTATAGGAACCAACAAAATGGGATAACTTAGCAGCCACAGTCATAGTTGAGGATAAAGAACTTTCTTTTACTTCATAGACAGTGAGGAAATATGTATGTAGCTATGACTGAACCAGGAGTTATGACGGTCCTACATGAACGGTAAGAGTCAGACTGCCTGCCTGTCGGAACGAATGAACCACAAAAAGCATTTTCTCCTGTCTGATCAATAACAATGCGTTGTTCAGATTAACACTTAAACCCTGTTTGATGGTTTTAAAATGAAAACACAATATATGGAAAGACTGACCGGATTTCAATACATGTATGTAGGTACTCATTGTATGTAGGTATTCTTGTGTGTATATATGTCTGTGTGTGTATACATGTATGATAATATATATATGTAGGTATATATGTGTCTATATATGTAAGAATGTTTCTTTAAATACACTGCTCAAAAAAATAAAGGGAACACTTAAAAAAACACATCCTAGATCTAAATGAATGAAATAGTCTTCTGAAATACTTTGCTCTTTACACAGTTGAATGTGCTGACAACAAAATCACACAAAAATGATCAATGGAAATCAATTGTATCAACCATGGAGGTCTGGATTAGGAATCACACTCAAAATTAAAGTGTAAAAACAAACTCCAGGCTGATCCAACTTTGATGTAATGTCCTTAAAACAAGTCCAAATGAATCTGTGTTGCCTCCTGAGTGGACACTATGATTTCACACAAGTGTGATTGACTTGGAGTTACATTGTGTTGTTCAAGTGTTCCCTTTATTTTTTTGAGCAGTATATGTACGTATATATACACAAACATGTACGTACGTGCTCCTCTTTTTCAGACTCATCTTCTGCTGGCGGGGAAGAAACCCGTGGTGTCGGCTTGGGCCGCAAACTCCTCCTCCTTCCTCGTTCGACCAACGGTTCCCTGCATCTTGTTGTAAATGGGCAGTACTTTTACCAATAGATGACGCTACTGCTCTATCATCATGCCACTTCTGCTCGGACGTGTCCAGTGAAGAACGGACATTCTGCGAGGATATGCCTTTAACCTTTAATGAAAATTGTGACAAAAATGTCAAAGTTCACTAACATTGGAAAAATGATGAAAATCCTAAAGTATTGAAAAAATTGTTGTTAACAAAGTGAAAAATATTGGGAATAGTGAAAAATTGGAAAAATGTCAAAATATGTATGTTCATAAAAATTTCTACAAAAAATATCAAAGTAAGTAAATTTGGAAAAAATGTGAAAACCATAATGTATTGAAATAATTGTTGACAAAGTGAAAAACATTCCGAAAAGTTAAATATTGGCAAAATGTGACAATATAGATATTCATGAACATTTTGACAAAAAATGTCAAACATCATTAACATTGGGAAATAAGTGAAAATTGCAAAGTATGATGTAAATTGTTGATAAAGTGAAAAATGTTTGGAAAATTGAAAATTGGAAAAAATTCAATAATACTTATATTCATGAAAATTTTGACAAAAAATGTCAAAGGTCAGTAAAATTGGAAAAAAAAGTGAAAACCATAAAGTATTGAAAATATTGTTGACAAAGTGAAAAATATCGGGAAAAGTGAAACATTGGTAAAATATTACCATAGAGATATTCATGAACATTTTGACAAAATATACCAAAAGTCAGTTAATTGGAAGAAATGTGAAAATGATCAAGTATGGTTGTTTCTTCAGAGGTGGGTGAGTAACACACCTTCCAGATTTTGTTGGAAATCGAATGTATAATCCCGCTGCACCGAGGACGAGTCGTGACGACACCACGCAGACGGAGAGAGAACAAGGAGTTGATACGCTGCTGATTTTTCAGCTTTTCCCACTTGCAAAGCATGTAGAGGTCTAATTTTTATCACGGGTACTCCTTTAACCGTGAGTGACGGAATCCAAAAGAAAAATCCAGAAAAAGACATTGTATGATTCGAAGTAATTCATTTGCATTTTATTGCAAGACACCAGAAAAACAAAAGTTAATATTTGTTCCAGAGAGCTTTATTGGCAATGACAGAGATCATAAGTTTCCTGTAGTTCTTGAGCAGGTTTCCACACACTGCAGCAGGGATTCTGGCCCATTCCTCCATCCAGACCTTCTCCAGATCCTTCAGGTTTCGGGGCAGTCGCTGGGCAATATGGACTTTCAGCTCCTGATGTCCTTTCACAGCTCTCTGGTCTTGGCCATTGTGGAGAGGTTAGAATTTGTTTGATTGAGTGTGTCCAGGTGTGCTCTATACAGGTAACGAGTTCAAGCTGGTGCCGTGAAGCCAGGTCATGAGTGGAGAACAGGAGGGCCTCTCAAAGAAGAACTCATAGATCTATGAGAGCCACAATTCTCACTGGCTGGTAGGTGATCAAATACTTATTTCATGCAGTAAAATGCAGAGCTTCTTCTTTCGGCTTTTCCCTTCAGGTGTCGCCACAGCGAGTCGGCTTTCTCCATCTAACCCTATTCTCTGGATCCTCCTCTCTCACACCAACTACCTTCATATCCTCTCTCACTACGTCCATAAATCTTCTCTTTGGTCTTCCTCCAGACCTCTTGCCTGGCAGCTCCAATTCCAGCATCCGTCAGAATCAGAATCAGAATCATTTATTAATGGCCACACAACAGCGTTGGTGGAATTAGTTTTGGGTACAGCGCATAATGCTCACATCTCTCCTGTGTCAGTTCCATTGTCAACAATACATACAGAAAATCATGATCAGCAGACACGATACATCAAGACATTGATTGATTCAGAGTCCGTATAGCGATTGGGAAAAAGCTGTTTTTGAATCTGACAGATTTGGTTGTGAGACCTGTAGCGCGTCCCGGAGGGCATGAGTGTGAACAGGTGACGTGCAGGGTGTGTGTGGTCTGAAGTGAGTTTGACTGAACGTTGTGTGATGCGTCTTTGATACAGAGTGTGTGTGGAAGGGAGAGTGTGAGCCATGATTCTAGATGATTTATTGATGATGCGTGAGCGACTATCCAAGTTACCATACCAGACCATTATTGATGAGGTCAGGATACTTTCAATTATGGCTGTGTAGAGCTGGCGGAGGGTATTGTGTCTCACATTGGATTTTTTTTAGTTGTCTGAGGAAAAAACTGTCTTTTGTTGGCTTTTTTGTAAACTTCCTCTGAGTGCTGTTTGAATCTTAGTGTATTATTGATGTGTGTCCCAAGAAATTTGAATGAGTGTGTGATGGCTGTAGGATCAGAGTTGATGGAGATGGGTGTTTTGGGTGGGCGAGCGGGAGAAATCAATGATCGGTTCTTTTGTTTTTGATGCGTTTAGCTGCAGGTTGTTGTTCTGGCACCAGGTGACTGCCTGGGTGACCTGCTCTCCATAGTGTTTCTCATTATTTTCAGTGACGAGTCCAATTATTGTGGCGTCGTCTGCATATTTGAGGATGGATACTGAACTGTGTGAGGATGTGAGCGTGTTTGCGTACAAAGAAAACAACCAGAGTACAAACAAATAAAATCATATTGAAATCTACTGGGATAAAATCCCTTCTACAACAATAATGGTAGTGAAATGTGTTGTGTTTGTATCAGTTCGGACACATCGACTGCTTACTTTGAGGTTTTCACTGTGAATTTGATACAAGAGCTGCAAACAGTTGTGTCCACAAGAAAGTTAATGTTCCTTGGTCTTTTATTCTGTGAAAAACTTGAAAAGGGTTATTTGGTTATTACTTACTTCATAAATAGTGTTATTTATTTCATGAATAATGTTATTTGTTTTCTGATTTTTTTTTTTTTTTCTCCCTGTCAAGATCCCAGAAAGGGTTAATTTTGGCTATGTGTGGCTTTCTGGAAAACAATAAATGTTTACGTTTCGACACCTCTGCGATCGTCACACTTTTTGTTACAAACAGGCCCGGCCCCCCGTCAGAGAAGGGAAAAGTTATTTGGCCCTCGCAGGAAAAAGTTTGGTCTAGAGGAAGACCAAAGAGAACATTGATGAACATAGCGCGAAGATATGAAGGTAGTTGGTGTGTGAGAGGAGGATGCAGTCGATTCCCTGTGGCGACTCCTGAAGGGAAAAGCCCAGAGGGGGGAGAAGAAGAAGAATGTAGATATCTATCCATATGTATGTGTATATGCATATGTTTGTGTGTATGTATATATATATATATATATATAAATAAACACAAACACACAGATGTATGTGTTTATATATGTATGTAAATATGTATACATGTGAATTTATGTATGTGTATATACATTTGTATATGTGAGTATGTCAATATGTATGTGTGTATGCATGCACGTATGTGTGCATGAATGCATGCGTGCATGGAGGCGTGTATGAATGTGTGCATGTTCGTATGCAAGTCTGCATGCATCAATGCATGAGTGCAAAAGTGCATGCATATGTGTGCGCATGCGTGTGTGCGCTTGTGCGTGCGTTTTTGTGTGAGTGCATGCGTGCAGACACACATTCACTCATGCAGGCATGTTTGAATGAAATATGTGTTTATAATTATGCGTGTGTGTGTGGGGGGGGTGTATTTATGTGATGTTTTAATATGTATGTATTTATATAGGTGTGTATGCAAATGTGTTTGTATACATTTGTGTGTGTCAATGTATGTACGTATGAATGTAAGTGTGTTTGCATACATGTATCGATGAATGTGAGTTTAGAGAAGTATATACATGTATGTCTGTATATATATGTATGTGTTCACAGATGTATGTATGTATGTGCTCATACATGTATGTATGGGAACTGTGCACTGACTAAGGGAGCAGTTGAAGATGTTAGTGAATATTGGGCCTCGCTGGTGTGCACAATGATTCAGGACTACCGAACTGCATGTTTTGTTTTGTCTTTCCTTATTGCAGCCCTAAGTTGGTATTTGGCTGCCCTGTGTTGCCCCATGTCTCCCTCAGTGAAGGCACCGCATGTTTTCCTGCGTAATGCCTGAATGTCCTTTGTAAACCACGGCTTGTTATTGCCATGGATTTTCGCAGGTTTGATGGGAATGCACGTCCCGACGCAGAAGTTGATGTATGACATCACTGTGTCTGTCAGCTCGTCCAAACTGTCCGCAGCTGTGCGAAATACGTCCCAATCAGTCCATTCGAGGCAGCCTCTGAGCGTGTCGATAGCCGCTCTCGACCAGCACTGGACAACTTTGGATTGTACGCAGTGGGATTTAAGTTTTTGCCTGTATTTTGGGACGAGCAGCAGCGTGGCGTGGTCCGACCTGCCCAGCGGTGCCCTCGGAAAACACCGGTACGCATCGCTTATGGCAGGGGTGCCCAGTGCGTCGAACGCGATCGACCGGTCGATCGCATGGCATTGAAAAAATAAGGATGATGATTTTCCGGACTTCCTCATTACCGCTGTATTATACACCAACAAGCATTATGTGCATACATGCTCAACATGAAAGAGATAATGGATGTGGCAACAAAGATCGCCTGTTCTATTCGGGCCAGATCTGTTCAAAGACGGCAGTTCCGTGCACAACTGGAGAAGGCTGAGTGCGACCACTCAGAGTCGCTGTTGCACACCGACGTGAGATGGCTAAGTCGGGGGAAATTCCTGCAAAGATTTCGAGAGCTGTTGCCGGAGATCGAGGAGTTTTTTTTTCCGTGAAGGTAATGCCGTGCAGATAATGGCCAACTAAATGAGCATCAGTGGCTGCTGGACTTGGCATTTTGAACCGATCTGACCAACATGCTGAATGACCTTAATCTCGAGCTGCAAGGAAAGGACAAAACTGTGATCAATATGACCAGCTCAGTTAATGCTTTCAAACAGGACCGTGCACGCTACATAAAGCAAATTGACAGTTGTCCGTCAGAGTTCGACAGACACTTTCAAGACTTTGCTGTACTCGAGCCGGTCGCTACATTCATGTGCTACCCTTGCCAGGAAGATGCTGAGGTTGTTTCACTGGCGTCAAAAGTTGCAACCCTGTTTCACCTGAACTCCTCTGGAGTGGAGGATGAGATTCTGACACTTCAAGTCGACGTTCAGCTGAAGGCCAGAGCTCATGGACAATTCTGGAACTTACTCACAGAGGACAAGCACCCCAACATCAGAAAATGTGCTTCCTTCTTGACTGCATTATTTGGCTCCACTTATTTATGTGAGTCAGCTTTTTCCCACAGGAAGATCATGAAGTCAAAGTACCGTTCCACCATGACTGATGAGCATCTGGAAGTCTGCTTGAGGCCGGCTCTCGGCAGTTACTGTCCGGAGTCTGCATCCCTGGCTAATTCCATTCAGTGCAAGTCATCGGAGTAAGGTAATGACAAAAAAAATGTACAAAGTTGTATTGTGCAATATAGGTTGATGCAGTACTGCGAGGAACACCAGCATATACTGTACATATAAAAATGATTCTCAATATATTCATAAATAATGTGTTTTGCATTTTTAGTGGGCGGTAGATCATTTTGACCCCTGGCTTATGGGAACGTAGCAGTGCTCGAGGATGTTGGCGCCTCTGCTTGGACAGGTAACTTGCTGGATATCGTTTGGAAGCTCTTTCGACAGACTGGCATGGTTGAAGTCGCCTACCACAATGACAGCCGTGTCGGGATTGGAGTTCTCAACTGAGGAGATGTAGGTTGCTAGCTCTGTTGTGGCTACGTTAGCATTTGCCGATGGTGGGCTTTAAACACCAATCAGAACAACAGAAGCAAACTCCCTGGGAAGATAGTGTGGTCTGCATTTCACAGCATTGTATTCCAGATTAGGACTGCAGAAGCTGTTAAGCACTGCGGTGTTACTGCACCATCTGCCGTGGCGTCTACCAATATATTCTCTATCCCTCCTCTGTCCATGACCCAACCATCTCAGTCTGGCTTCTCTGACCTTCTCTCCAAAACATCAAACATGTGCTGTTCCTCTGATAGACTCATTCCTGGTCCTCTCCATCCTGGTCACTCCCAAAGGGAACCTCAACATCTTCATCTCTGCAAGCTCTAGTTCTGCCTGCTGTCTTTTGGGCATTGTAGCAGTTTCTAGTCCATACATCATCGCTGGTCTCACCACTGTCTTGTACACCTTTCCCTTTATTCTGGCTGAAAGTCTTCTATCACATAGTACCCCTGACACTTTTCTCCACCCATTCCAACCTGCTTGGACCCGTCTCTTCACCTCTTTTCTCTTCTACCTGTCTCCCTGATAACACTAGCTGTAGTTGTCCAATCACCTGGAAGCTGAGCCTGACCACCCAGACCCTTTCTCAACTCCTCCCTGAAAACCATGCAACACTCCTCCCTTTTCAGCTTCCACCACTTTGTCCTCTGCTCTGCCTTTGTCCTCTTCATCTCTCTTTCAGGTTACCTCGTCTATACAAGATGTAGTCTACCTGCGTGCTCCTACCTCCGCTCTTATAAGTTACCCTATGTTCCTGTTTTTTCTGGAAAAAGGTGTTCACTACAGCCATTTCCATCGTTTTTGCAAATTCTACCACCATCTGTCCCTCTGCATTCCTATCATGGATACCAAATCTCCCAATCACTTCTTCAAAAAAAAAGGTATTTGGTCGTCGCAGGACAAAGTTTGGTCTAGAGGAAGACCAAAGAGAATATTTACGAACATAGTGCAAAGATATGAAGGTAGTTGGTGTGAGAAAGGAGGATGCAGCGAATCCTTGTCTTTGATAGAGAAGGTAGATTCCCTGTGGCGACTCCTGAAAGGAAAAGCCCAAATAAAATATTGAAAGGAAATATCCCAATATTTTTCTATAAGTCAACCATTTTTTCAATACTTTATGATTTTCACATTCTTTTGAACGAAAGTGACCTTAGACATTTTTGGTCAAAATTTCATGAACACATGTACTGTGACATTTTACTAACTTTTAACTTTCCCAATATTTTTCATTTTGTCAACCATTTTTTCAAAACTTTATGATTTTCAAATTTTTTTGAACGTTAGTGACCTTAGACATTTTCGGTCAAAATTTTCATGAATAAATATACTGTGACATTTTACTAACTTTTCACTTTTCCTAATATTTTTCACTTTGTCAACCATTTTTTCAATACTTTATGATTTTCACATTTTTTCGAACGTTAGTGACCTTTGACATTTTTGGTCAAAACTTTCATGAATACATGTACTGTGACATTTTTTTCACTTTTCCCAATACTTTTTCACTTTGTCAGCATTTTTTTCAATACTTTCTGATTTTCACATTTTTTCGAACGTTAGTGACCTTAGACATTTTCTGTCAAAATTTCATGAATACATATACTCTGACATGTTACTAACTTTTCACATTTGATTAGCATCTGGAAGCATCTGGAAGTCTGCTTGAGGCCGGCTCTCAGCAGTTACTGTCCGGACTCTGCATCCCTGGCTAATTCCATTCAGTACAAGTCATCGGAGTAAGGTAATGACAAAAAAAATGTACAAAGTTGTATTGTGCAATATAGGTTGATGCAGTACTGCGAGGAACACCAGCATATACTGTACATATAAAAATGATTCTCAATATAATTGCTTTATGATTTTCACATTTTTTCTAACGTTAGTGACCTTTGACTTTTTTGGTCAAAATTTTCATGAATACATGTACTGTGATATTTTACTAATTTTTCACTTTTCCTAATATTTTTCACTTTGTCAACCTTTTTTTCAATACTATATGATTTTCACATTTTTTTGAATGTTAGTGACCTTTGACATTTTTGGTCAAAATTTTCATTAATACATATACTTTGACATTTTACAAACTTTTCACTTTTCCTAGTATTTTTCACTTTGTCTACCATTTTATCAATACTTTATGATTTTCATATTTTTTTCCGATATTAGTTAACTTAGACATTTTATGGTTAAAATCTTCGTGAATACACGTACTGTGACACTTTACTAACTTTTCACTGTTCCTAATATTTTTCACATGGTCAATCATTTTTTCAATACTTTATGATTTTCACTTTCCTTTGAACGTAAGTGACCTTAGACATTTTCGGTCAAAATTTTCATGAATCCATATACTGTGACATTTTACTAACTTTTCACTTTTCCTAATATTTTTCACTTTGTCAATCTTTTTTTTAATACTTTTAGATTTTCACTTTCCTTTGAACATAAGTGACCTTACACATTTTTGGTCAAAATTTTCATGAATACATGTACTGTGACATTTTACTAACTTTTCACTTTTCCTAATATTTTTCACTTTGTCAATCATTTTTTCAATACTTTAAGATTTTCATATTTTTTTCGATATTAGTTAACTTAGACATTTTTGGTTAAAATTTTCATGAATACACGTACTGTGACATTTTACAAACTTTTCACTTTTCCTAATAGTTTTCACTTTGTCAGCATTTTTTTCAATACTATATGATTTTCACATTTTTTCGAACGTTAGTGACCTTTGACATATTTGGTCAAAATTTTCATGAATTCATGTACTTTGATATTTTACTAATTTTTCACTTTTCCCAATATTTTTCACTTTGTCAACCATTTTTTCAATACTTTATGATTTTCACATTTTTTTGAACGTTAGTGACCGTAGACATTTTTGGTCAAAATTTTCATAAATACATGTACTGTGACATTTTACAAACTTTTCACTTTTCCTAATAGTTTTCACTTTGTCAGCATTTTTTTCAATACTATATGATTTTCACATTTTTTCGAACGTTAGTGACCTTTGACATATTTGGTCAAAATTTTCATGAATTCATGTACTTTGATATTTTACTAATTTTTCACTTTTCCCAATATTTTTCACTTTGTCAACCATTTTTTCAATACTTTATGATTTTCACATTTTTTGAACGTTAGTGACCTTAGACATTTTTGGTCAAATTTTCATGAATACATATACTCTGACATGTTACTAACTTTTCACTTTTCCTAATATTTTTCACTTTGTCAACCATTTTTTCAATACTTTATGATTTTCACATTCTTTTGAACGAAAGTGACCTTTGACATTTTTGGTCAAAACTTTCATGAATACATGTACTGTGACATTTTTTTCACTTTTCCCAATATTTTTTACTTTGTCAGCATTTTTTTCAATACTTTCTGATTTTCACATTTTTTCGAACGTTAGTGACCTTAGACATTTTCTGTCAAAATTTCATGAATACATATACTCTGACATGTTACTAACTTTTCACATTTGATTAATATCTGGAAGCATCTGGAAGTCTGCTTGAGGCCGGCTCTCAGCAGTTACTGTCCGGACTCTGCATCCCTGGCTAATTCCATTCAGTACAAGTCATCGGAGTAAGGTAATGACAAAAAAAATGTACAAAGTTGTATTGTGCAATATAGGTTGATGCAGTACTGCGAGGAACACCAGCATATACTGTACATATAAAAATGATTCTCAATATAATTGCTTTATGATTTTCACATTTTTTCTAACGTTAGTGACCTTTGACTTTTTTGGTCAAAATTTTCATGAATACATGTACTGTGATATTTTACTAATTTTTCACTTTTCCTAATATTTTTCACTTTGTCAACCATTTTTTCAATACTATATGATTTTCACATTTTTTTGAACGTTAGTGACCTTTGACATTTTTGGTCAAAATTTTCTTTAATACATATACTTTGACATTTTACAAACTTTTCACTTTTCCTAGTATTTTTCACTTTGTCTACCATTTTATCAATACTTTATGATTTTCATATTTTTTTCCGATATTAGTTAACTTAGACATCTTATGGTTAAAATCTTCGTGAATACACGTACTGTGACACTTTACTAACTTTTCACTGTTCCTAATATTTTTCACATGGTCAATCATTTTTTCAATACTTTATGATTTTCACTTTCCTTTGAACGTAAGTGACCTTAGACATTTTCGGTCAAAATTTTCATGAATCCATATACTGTGACATTTTACTAACTTTTCACTTTTCCTAATATTTTTCACTTTGTCAATCTTTTTTTTAATACTTTTAGATTTTCACTTTCCTTTGAACGTAAGTGACCTTACACATTTTTGGTCAAAATTTTCATGAATACATGTACTGTGACATTTTACTAACTTTTCACTTTTCCTAATATTTTTCACTTTGTCAATCATTTTTTCAATACTTTAAGATTTTCATATTATTTCCGATATTAGTTAACTTAGACATTTTTGGTTAAAATTTTCATGAATACACGTACTGTGAAACTTTACTAACTTTTCCCTTTTCCTAATATTTTACACTTTGTCAATCATTTTTTCAATAATTTATGATTTTCACATTTTTTTGAACGTTAGTGACCTTAGACATTTTTGGTCAAAATTTTCATGAATTCATGTACTTTGATATTTTACTAATTTTTCACTTTTCCCAATATTTTTAACTTTTTCAACCATTTTTTCAATACTTTATGATTTTCACATTTTTTGAACGTTAGTGACCTTAGACATTTATGGTCAAATTTTCATGAATACATATACTCTGACATGTTACTAACTTTTCACTTTTCCTAATATTTTTCACTTTGTCAACCATTTTTTCAATACTTTATGATTTTCACATTCTTTTGAACGAAAGTGACCTTTGACATTTTTGGTCAAAACTTTCATGAATACATGTACTGTGACATTTTTTTCACTTTTCCCAATATTTTTCACTTTGTCAGCATTTTTTTCAATACTTTATGATTTTCACATTTTTTCGAACGTTAGTGACCTTAGACATTTTCTGTCAAAATTTCATGAATACATATACTCTGACATGTTACTAACTTTTCACATTTGATTAACATCTGGAAGCATGTGGAAGTCTGCTTGAGGCCGGCTCTCAGCAGTTACTGTCCGGACTCTGCATCCCTGGCTAATTCCATTCAGTACAAGTCATCGGAGTAAGGTAATGACAAAAAAAATGTACAAAGTTGTATTGTGCAATATAGGTTGATGCAGTACTGCGAGGAACACCAGCATATACTGTACATATAAAAATGATTCTCAATATAATTGTTTTATGATTTTCACATTTTTTCTAACGTTAGTGACCTTTGACTTTTTTGGTCAAAATTTTCATGAATACATGTACTGTGATATTTTACTAATTTTTCACTTTTCCCAATATGTTTCACTTTGTCAGCAATTTTTTCAATACTTTATGATTTTCACATTTTTTTGAACGTTACTGACCTTAGACATTTTTGGTCAAAATTTTCCTTAATACATTTACTTTGACATTTAACAAACTTTTCACTTTTCCTAATATTTTTCACTTTGTCAACCATTTTTTCAATACTATATGATTTTCACATTTTTTTGAACGTTAGTGACCTTTGACATTTTTGGTCAAAATTTTCATTGATACATATACTTTGACATTTTACAAACTTTTCACTTTTCCTAATAGTTTTCACTTTGTCAGCATTTTTTTCAATACTATATGATTTTCACATTTTTTCGAACGTTAGTGACCTTAGACATTTTCTGTCAAAATTTCATGAATACATATACTCTGACATGTTACTAACTTTTCACATTTGATTAGCATCTGGAAGCATCTGGAAGTCTGCTTGAGGCCGGCTCTCAGCAGTTACTGTCCGGACTCTGCATCCCTGGCTAATTCCATTCAGTACAAGTCATCGGAGTAAGGTAATGACAAAAAAAATGTACAAAGTTGTATTGTGCAATATAGGTTGATGCAGTACTGCGAGGAACACCAGCATATACTGTACATATAAAAATGATTCTCAATATAATTGTTTTATGATTTTCACATTTTTTCTAACGTTAGTGACCTTTGACTTTTTTGGTCAAAATTTTCATGAATACATGTACTGTGATATTTTACTAATTTTTCACTTTTCCCAATATGTTTCACTTTGTCAGCAATTTTTTCAATACTTTATGATTTTCACATTTTTTTGAACGTTACTGACCTTAGACATTTTTGGTCAAAATTTTCCTTAATACATTTACTTTGACATTTAACAAACTTTTCACTTTTCCTAATATTTTTCACTTTGTCAACCATTTTTTCAATACTATATGATTTTCACATTTTTTTGAACGTTAGTGACCTTTGACATTTTTGGTCAAAATTTTCATTGATACATATACTTTGACATTTTACAAACTTTTCACTTTTCCTAATAGTTTTCACTTTGTCAGCATTTTTTTCAATACTATATGATTTTCACATTTTTTCGAACGTTAGTGACCTTAGACATTTTCTGTCAAAATTTCATGAATACATATACTCTGACATGTTACTAACTTTTCACATTTGATTAGCATCTGGAAGCATCTGGAAGTCTGCTTGAGGCCGGCTCTCAGCAGTTACTGTCCGGACTCTGCATCCCTGGCTAATTCCATTCAGTACAAGTCATCGGAGTAAGGTAATGACAAAAAAAATGTACAAAGTTGTATTGTGCAATATAGGTTGATGCAGTACTGCGAGGAACACCAGCATATACTGTACATATAAAAATGATTCTCAATATAATTGCTTTATGATTTTCACATTTTTTCTAACGTTAGTGACCTTTGACTTTTTTGGTCAAAATTTTCATGAATACATGTACTGTGATATTTTACTAATTTTTCACTTTTCCTAATATTTTTCACTTTGTCAACCATTTTTTCAATACTATATGATTTTCACATTTTTTTGAATGTTAGTGACCTTTGACATTTTTGGTCAAAATTTTCATTAATACATATACTTTGACATTTTACAAACTTTTCACTTTTCCTAGTATTTTTCACTTTGTCTACCATTTTATCAATACTTTATGATTTTCATATTTTTTTCCGATATTAGTTAACTTAGACATTTTATGGTTAAAATCTTCGTGAATACACGTACTGTGACACTTTACTAACTTTTCACTGTTCCTAATATTTTTCACATGGTCAATCATTTTTTCAATACTTTATGATTTTCACTTTCCTTTGAACGTAAGTGACCTTAGACATTTTCGGTCAAAATTTTCATGAATCCATATACTGTGACATTTTACTAACTTTTCACTTTTCCTAATATTTTTCACTTTGTCAATCATTTTTTCAATACTTTAAGATTTTCATATTTTTTTCGATATTAGTTAACTTAGACATTTTTGGTTAAAATTTTCATGAATACACGTACTGTGACATTTTACAAACTTTTCACTTTTCCTAATAGTTTTCACTTTGTCAGCATTTTTTTCAATACTATATGATTTTCACATTTTTTCGAACGTTAGTGACCTTTGACATATTTGGTCAAAATTTTCATGAATTCATGTACTTTGATATTTTACTAATTTTTCACTTTTCCCAATATTTTTCACTTTGTCAACCATTTTTTCAATACTTTATGATTTTCACATTTTTTTGAACGTTAGTGACCGTAGACATTTTTGGTCAAAATTTTCATAAATACATGTACTGTGACATTTTACAAACTTTTCACTTTTCCTAATAGTTTTCACTTTGTCAGCATTTTTTTCAATACTATATGATTTTCACATTTTTTCGAACGTTAGTGACCTTTGACATATTTGGTCAAAATTTTCATGAATTCATGTACTTTGATATTTTACTAATTTTTCACTTTTCCCAATATTTTTCACTTTGTCAACCATTTTTTCAATACTTTATGATTTTCACATTTTTTGAACGTTAGTGACCTTAGACATTTTTGGTCAAATTTTCATGAATACATATACTCTGACATGTTACTAACTTTTCACTTTTCCTAATATTTTTCACTTTGTCAACCATTTTTTCAATACTTTATGATTTTCACATTCTTTTGAACGAAAGTGACCTTTGACATTTTTGGTCAAAACTTTCATGAATACATGTACTGTGACATTTTTTTCACTTTTCCCAATATTTTTTACTTTGTCAGCATTTTTTTCAATACTTTCTGATTTTCACATTTTTTCGAACGTTAGTGACCTTAGACATTTTCTGTCAAAATTTCATGAATACATATACTCTGACATGTTACTAACTTTTCACATTTGATTAATATCTGGAAGCATCTGGAAGTCTGCTTGAGGCCGGCTCTCAGCAGTTACTGTCCGGACTCTGCATCCCTGGCTAATTCCATTCAGTACAAGTCATCGGAGTAAGGTAATGACAAAAAAAATGTACAAAGTTGTATTGTGCAATATAGGTTGATGCAGTACTGCGAGGAACACCAGCATATACTGTACATATAAAAATGATTCTCAATATAATTGTTTTATGATTTTCACATTTTTTCTAACGTTAGTGACCTTTGACTTTTTTGGTCAAAATTTTCATGAATACATGTACTGTGATATTTTACTAATTTTTCACTTTTCCCAATATGTTTCACTTTGTCAGCAATTTTTTCAATACTTTATGATTTTCACATTTTTTTGAACGTTACTGACCTTAGACATTTTTGGTCAAAATTTTCCTTAATACATTTACTTTGACATTTAACAAACTTTTCACTTTTCCTAATATTTTTCACTTTGTCAACCATTTTTTCAATACTATATGATTTTCACATTTTTTTGAACGTTAGTGACCTTTGACATTTTTGGTCAAAATTTTCATTGATACATATACTTTGACATTTTACAAACTTTTCACTTTTCCTAATAGTTTTCACTTTGTCAGCATTTTTTTCAATACTATATGATTTTCACATTTTTTCGAACGTTAGTGACCTTAGACATTTTCTGTCAAAATTTCATGAATACATATACTCTGACATGTTACTAACTTTTCACATTTGATTAGCATCTGGAAGCATCTGGAAGTCTGCTTGAGGCCGGCTCTCAGCAGTTACTGTCCGGACTCTGCATCCCTGGCTAATTCCATTCAGTACAAGTCATCGGAGTAAGGTAATGACAAAAAAAATGTACAAAGTTGTATTGTGCAATATAGGTTGATGCAGTACTGCGAGGAACACCAGCATATACTGTACATATAAAAATGATTCTCAATATAATTGTTTTATGATTTTCACATTTTTTCTAACGTTAGTGACCTTTGACTTTTTTGGTCAAAATTTTCATGAATACATGTACTGTGATATTTTACTAATTTTTCACTTTTCCCAATATGTTTCACTTTGTCAGCAATTTTTTCAATACTTTATGATTTTCACATTTTTTTGAACGTTACTGACCTTAGACATTTTTGGTCAAAATTTTCCTTAATACATTTACTTTGACATTTAACAAACTTTTCACTTTTCCTAATATTTTTCACTTTGTCAACCATTTTTTCAATACTATATGATTTTCACATTTTTTTGAACGTTAGTGACCTTTGACATTTTTGGTCAAAATTTTCATTGATACATATACTTTGACATTTTACAAACTTTTCACTTTTCCTAATAGTTTTCACTTTGTCAGCATTTTTTTCAATACTATATGATTTTCACATTTTTTCGAACGTTAGTGACCTTAGACATTTTCTGTCAAAATTTCATGAATACATATACTCTGACATGTTACTAACTTTTCACATTTGATTAGCATCTGGAAGCATCTGGAAGTCTGCTTGAGGCCGGCTCTCAGCAGTTACTGTCCGGACTCTGCATCCCTGGCTAATTCCATTCAGTACAAGTCATCGGAGTAAGGTAATGACAAAAAAAATGTACAAAGTTGTATTGTGCAATATAGGTTGATGCAGTACTGCGAGGAACACCAGCATATACTGTACATATAAAAATGATTCTCAATATAATTGCTTTATGATTTTCACATTTTTTCTAACGTTAGTGACCTTTGACTTTTTTGGTCAAAATTTTCATGAATACATGTACTGTGATATTTTACTAATTTTTCACTTTTCCTAATATTTTTCACTTTGTCAACCATTTTTTCAATACTATATGATTTTCACATTTTTTTGAATGTTAGTGACCTTTGACATTTTTGGTCAAAATTTTCATTAATACATATACTTTGACATTTTACAAACTTTTCACTTTTCCTAGTATTTTTCACTTTGTCTACCATTTTATCAATACTTTATGATTTTCATATTTTTTTCCGATATTAGTTAACTTAGACATTTTATGGTTAAAATCTTCGTGAATACACGTACTGTGACACTTTACTAACTTTTCACTGTTCCTAATATTTTTCACATGGTCAATCATTTTTTCAATACTTTATGATTTTCACTTTCCTTTGAACGTAAGTGACCTTAGACATTTTCGGTCAAAATTTTCATGAATCCATATACTGTGACATTTTACTAACTTTTCACTTTTCCTAATATTTTTCACTTTGTCAATCATTTTTTCAATACTTTAAGATTTTCATATTTTTTTCGATATTAGTTAACTTAGACATTTTTGGTTAAAATTTTCATGAATACACGTACTGTGACATTTTACAAACTTTTCACTTTTCCTAATAGTTTTCACTTTGTCAGCATTTTTTTCAATACTATATGATTTTCACATTTTTTCGAACGTTAGTGACCTTTGACATATTTGGTCAAAATTTTCATGAATTCATGTACTTTGATATTTTACTAATTTTTCACTTTTCCCAATATTTTTCACTTTGTCAACCATTTTTTCAATACTTTATGATTTTCACATTTTTTTGAACGTTAGTGACCGTAGACATTTTTGGTCAAAATTTTCATAAATACATGTACTGTGACATTTTACAAACTTTTCACTTTTCCTAATAGTTTTCACTTTGTCAGCATTTTTTTCAATACTATATGATTTTCACATTTTTTCGAACGTTAGTGACCTTTGACATATTTGGTCAAAATTTTCATGAATTCATGTACTTTGATATTTTACTAATTTTTCACTTTTCCCAATATTTTTCACTTTGTCAACCATTTTTTCAATACTTTATGATTTTCACATTTTTTGAACGTTAGTGACCTTAGACATTTTTGGTCAAATTTTCATGAATACATATACTCTGACATGTTACTAACTTTTCACTTTTCCTAATATTTTTCACTTTGTCAACCATTTTTTCAATACTTTATGATTTTCACATTCTTTTGAACGAAAGTGACCTTTGACATTTTTGGTCAAAACTTTCATGAATACATGTACTGTGACATTTTTTTCACTTTTCCCAATATTTTTTACTTTGTCAGCATTTTTTTTCAATACTTTCTGATTTTCACATTTTTTCGAACGTTAGTGACCTTAGACATTTTCTGTCAAAATTTCATGAATACATATACTCTGACATGTTACTAACTTTTCACATTTGATTAATATCTGGAAGCATCTGGAAGTCTGCTTGAGGCCGGCTCTCAGCAGTTACTGTCCGGACTCTGCATCCCTGGCTAATTCCATTCAGTACAAGTCATCGGAGTAAGGTAATGACAAAAAAAATGTACAAAGTTGTATTGTGCAATATAGGTTGATGCAGTACTGCGAGGAACACCAGCATATACTGTACATATAAAAATGATTCTCAATATAATTGCTTTATGATTTTCACATTTTTTCTAACGTTAGTGACCTTTGACTTTTTTGGTCAAAATTTTCATGAATACATGTACTGTGATATTTTACTAATTTTTCACTTTTCCTAATATTTTTCACTTTGTCAACCATTTTTTCAATACTATATGATTTTCACATTTTTTTGAACGTTAGTGACCTTTGACATTTTTGGTCAAAATTTTCTTTAATACATATACTTTGACATTTTACAAACTTTTCACTTTTCCTAGTATTTTTCACTTTGTCTACCATTTTATCAATACTTTATGATTTTCATATTTTTTTCCGATATTAGTTAACTTAGACATCTTATGGTTAAAATCTTCGTGAATACACGTACTGTGACACTTTACTAACTTTTCACTGTTCCTAATATTTTTCACATGGTCAATCATTTTTTCAATACTTTATGATTTTCACTTTCCTTTGAACGTAAGTGACCTTAGACATTTTCGGTCAAAATTTTCATGAATCCATATACTGTGACATTTTACTAACTTTTCACTTTTCCTAATATTTTTCACTTTGTCAATCTTTTTTTTAATACTTTTAGATTTTCACTTTCCTTTGAACATAAGTGACCTTACACATTTTTGGTCAAAATTTTCATGAATACATGTACTGTGACATTTTACTAACTTTTCACTTTTCCTAATATTTTTCACTTTGTCAATCATTTTTTCAATACTTTAAGATTTTCATATTTTTTTCGATATTAGTTAACTTAGACATTTTTGGTTAAAATTTTCATGAATACACGTACTGTGACATTTTACAAACTTTTCACTTTTCCTAATAGTTTTCACTTTGTCAGCATTTTTTTCAATACTATATGATTTTCACATTTTTTCGAACGTTAGTGACCTTTGACATATTTGGTCAAAATTTTCATGAATTCATGTACTTTGATATTTTACTAATTTTTCACTTTTCCCAATATTTTTCACTTTGTCAACCATTTTTTCAATACTTTATGATTTTCACATTTTTTTGAACGTTAGTGACCTTAGACATTTTTGGTCAAAATTTTCATAAATACATGTACTGTGACATTTTACAAACTTTTCACTTTTCCTAATAGTTTTCACTTTGTCAGCATTTTTTTCAATACTATATGATTTTCACATTTTTTCGAACGTTAGTGACCTTTGACATATTTGGTCAAAATTTTCATGAATTCATGTACTTTGATATTTTACTAATTTTTCACTTTTCCCAATATTTTTCACTTTGTCAACCATTTTTTCAATACTTTATGATTTTCACATTTTTTGAACGTTAGTGACCTTAGACATTTTTGGTCAAATTTTCATGAATACATATACTCTGACATGTTACTAACTTTTCACTTTTCCTAATATTTTTCACTTTGTCAACCATTTTTTCAATACTTTATGATTTTCACATTCTTTTGAACGAAAGTGACCTTTGACATTTTTGGTCAAAACTTTCATGAATACATGTACTGTGACATTTTTTTCACTTTTCCCAATATTTTTTACTTTGTCAGCATTTTTTTCAATACTTTCTGATTTTCATATTTTTTCGAACGTTAGTGACCTTAGACATTTTCTGTCAAAATTTCATGAATACATATACTCTGACATGTTACTAACTTTTCACATTTGATTAATATCTGGAAGCATCTGGAAGTCTGCTTGAGGCCGGCTCTCAGCAGTTACTGTCCGGACTCTGCATTCCTGGCTAATTCCATTCAGTACAAGTCATCGGAGTAAGCTAATGACAAAAAAAATGTACAAAGTTGTATTGTGCAATATAGGTTGATGCAGTACTGCGAGGAACACCAGCATATACTGTACATATAAAAATGATTCTCAATATAATTGTTTTATGATTTTCACATTTTTTCTAACGTTAGTGACCTTTGACTTTTTTGGTCAAAATTTTCATGAATACATGTACTGTGATATTTTACTAATTTTTCACTTTTCCCAATATGTTTCACTTTGTCAGCAATTTTTTCAATACTTTATGATTTTCACATTTTTTTGAACGTTACTGACCTTAGACATTTTTGGTCAAAATTTTCCTTAATACATTTACTTTGACATTTAACAAACTTTTCACTTTTCCTAATATTTTTCACTTTGTCAACCATTTTTTCAATACTATATGATTTTCACATTTTTTTGAACGTTAGTGACCTTTGACATTTTTGGTCAAAATTTTCATTGATACATATACTTTGACATTTTACAAACTTTTCACTTTTCCTAATAGTTTTCACTTTGTCAGCATTTTTTTCAATACTATATGATTTTCACATTTTTTCGAACGTTAGTGACCTTAGACATTTTCTGTCAAAATTTCATGAATACATATACTCTGACATGTTACTAACTTTTCACATTTGATTAACATCTGGAAGCATCTGGAAGTCTGCTTGAGGCCGGCTCTCAGCAGTTACTGTCCGGACTCTGCATTCCTGGCTAATTCCATTCAGTACAAGTCATCGGAGTAAGGTAATGACAAAAAAAATGTACAAAGTTGTATTGTGCAATATAGGTTGATGCAGTACTGCGAGGAACACCAGCATATACTGTACATATAAAAATGATTCTCAATATAATTGCTTTATGATTTTCACATTTTTTCTAACGTAAGTGACCTTTGACTTTTTTGGTCAAAATTTTCATGAATACATGTACTGTGATATTTTACTAATTTTTCACTTTTCCTAATATTTTTCACTTTGTCAACCATTTTTTCAATACTATATGATTTTCACATTTTTTTGAATGTTAGTGACCTTTGACATTTTTGGTCAAAATTTTCATTAATACATATACTTTGACATTTTACAAACTTTTCACTTTTCCTAGTATTTTTCACTTTGTCTACCATTTTATCAATACTTTATGATTTTCATATTTTTTTCCGATATTAGTTAACTTAGACATTTTATGGTTAAAATCTTCGTGAATACACGTACTGTGACACTTTACTAACTTTTCACTGTTCCTAATATTTTTCACATGGTCAATCATTTTTTCAATACTTTATGATTTTCACTTTCCTTTGAACGTAAGTGACCTTAGACATTTTCGGTCAAAATTTTCATGAATCCATATACTGTGACATTTTACTAACTTTTCACTTTTCCTAATATTTTTCACTTTGTCAATCTTTTTTTTAATACTTTTAGATTTTCACTTTCCTTTGAACGTAAGTGACCTTACACATTTTTGGTCAAAATTTTCATGAATACATGTACTGTGACATTTTACTAACTTTTCACTTTTCCTAATATTTTTCACTTTGTCAATCATTTTTTCAATACTTTAAGATTTTCATATTATTTCCGATATTAGTTAACTTAGACATTTTTGGTTAAAATTTTCATGAATACACGTACTGTGAAACTTTACTAAACTTTTCCCTTTTCCTAATATTTTACACTTTGTCAATCATTTTTTCAATAATTTATGATTTTCACATTTTTTTGAACGTTAGTGACCTTAGACATTTTTGGTCAAAATTTTCATAAATACATGTACTGTGACATTTTACAAACTTTTCACTTTTCCGAATAGTTTTCACTTTGTCAGCATTTTTTTCATACTATATGATTTTCACATTTTTTCGAACGTTAGTGACCTTTGACATATTTGGTCAAAATTTTCATGAATTCATGTACTTTGTTTTTTTACTAATTTTTCACTTTTCCCAATATTTTTCACTTTGTCAACCATTTGTTCAATACTTTATGATTTTCACATTTTTTTTGAACGTTAGTGACCTCAGACATTTTTGGTCAAAATTTTCATAAATACATGTACTGTGACATTTTACAAACTTTTCACTTTTCCTAATAGTTTTCACTTTGTCAGCATTTTTTTCAATACTATATGATTTTCACATTTTTTCGAACGTTAGTGACCTTTGACATATTTGGTCAAAATTTTCATGAATTCATGTACTTTGATATTTTACTAATTTTTCACTTTTCCCAATATTTTTCACTTTTTCAACCATTTTTTCAATACTTTATGATTTTCACATTTTTTTTGAACGTTAGTGACCTCAGACATTTTTGGTCAAAACTTTCATGAATACATGTACTGTGACATTTTTTTCACTTTTCCCAATATTTTTCACTTTGTCAGCATTTTTTTCAATACTTTATGATTTTCACATTTTTTCGAACGTTAGTGACCTTAGACATTTTCTGTCAAAATTTCATGAATACATATACTCTGACATGTTACTAACTTTTCACATTTGATTAACATCTGGAAGCATCTGGAAGTCTGCTTGAGGCCGGCTCTCAGCAGTTACTGTCCGGACTCTGCATCCCTGGCTAATTCCATTCAGTACAAGTCATCGGAGTAAGGTAATGACAAAAAAAATGTACAAAGTTGTATTGTGCAATATAGGTTGATGCAGTACTGCGAGGAACACCAGCATATACTGTACATATAAAAATGATTCTCAATATAATTGTTTTATGATTTTCACATTTTTTCTAACGTTAGTGACCTTTGACTTTTTTGCTCAAAATTTTAATGAATACATGTACTGTGATATTTTACTAATTTTTCACTTTTCCCAATATGTTTCACTTTGTCAGCAATTTTTTCAATACTTTATGATTTTCACATTTTTTTGAACGTTACTGACCTTAGACATTTTTGGTC
This sequence comes from Fistularia commersonii, assembly GCF_037954325.1. Taxonomy (NCBI): domain Eukaryota; kingdom Metazoa; phylum Chordata; class Actinopteri; order Syngnathiformes; family Fistulariidae; genus Fistularia; species Fistularia commersonii. The sequence goes on from NC_141307.1 coordinate 14,331,135, forward strand.
AAAATTTTCCTTAATACATTTACTTTGACATTTTACAAACTTTTCACTTTTCCTAATATTTTTCACTTTGTCAACCATTTTTTCAATACTATATGATTTTCACATTTTTTTGAACGTTAGTGACCTTTGACATTTTTGGTCAAAATTTTCATTAATACATATACTTTGACATTTTACAAACTTTTCACTTTTCCTAGTAGTTTTCACTTTGTCTACCATTTTATCAATACTTTATGATTTTCATATTTTTTTCCGATATTAGTTAACTTAGACATTTTATGGTTAAAATCTTCGTGAATACACGTACTGTGACACTTTACTAACTTTTCACTGTTCCTAATATTTTTCACATGGTCAATCATTTTTTCAATACTTTATGATTTTCACTTTCCTTTGAACGTAAGTGACCTTAGACATTTTCGGTCAAAATTTTCATGAATCCATATACTGTGACATTTTACAAACTTTTCACTTTTCCGAATAGTTTTCACTTTGTCAGCATTTTTTTCAATACTATATGATTTTCACATTTTTTCGAACGTTAGTGACCTTTGACATATTTGGTCAAAATTTTCATGAATTCATGTACTTTGTTTTTTTACTAATTTTTCACTTTTCCCAATATTTTTCACTTTGTCAACCATTTGTTCAATACTTTATGATTTTCACATTTTTTTTGAACGTTAGTGACCTCAGACATTTTTGGTCAAAATTTTCATAAATACATGTACTGTGACATTTTACAAACTTTTCACTTTTCCTAATAGTTTTCACTTTGTCAGCATTTTTTTCAATACTATATGATTTTCACATTTTTTCGAACGTTAGTGACCTTTGACATATTTGGTCAAAATTTTCATGAATTCATGTACTTTGATATTTTACTAATTTTTCACTTTTCCCAATATTTTTCACTTTTTCAACCATTTTTTCAATACTTTATGATTTTCACATTTTTTTTGAACGTTAGTGACCTCAGACATTTTTGGTCAAAACTTTCATGAATACATGTACTGTGACATTTTTTTCACTTTTCCCAATATTTTTCACTTTGTCAGCATTTTTTTCAATACTTTATGATTTTCACATTTTTTCGAACGTTAGTGACCTTAGACATTTTCTGTCAAAATTTCATGAATACATATACTCTGACATGTTACTAACTTTTCACATTTGATTAACATCTGGAAGCATCTGGAAGTCTGCTTGAGGCCGGCTCTCAGCAGTTACTGTCCGGACTCTGCATCCCTGGCTAATTCCATTCAGTACAAGTCATCGGAGTAAGGTAATGACAAAAAAAATGTACAAAGTTGTATTGTGCAATATAGGTTGATGCAGTACTGCGAGGAACACCAGCATATACTGTACATATAAAAATGATTCTCAATATAATTGTTTTATGATTTTCACATTTTTTCTAACGTTAGTGACCTTTGACTTTTTTGCTCAAAATTTTAATGAATACATGTACTGTGATATTTTACTAATTTTTCACTTTTCCCAATATGTTTCACTTTGTCAGCAATTTTTTCAATACTTTATGATTTTCACATTTTTTTGAACGTTACTGACCTTAGACATTTTTGGTCAAAATTTTCCTTAATACATTTACTTTGACATTTTACAAACTTTTCACTTTTCCTAATATTTTTCACTTTGTCAACCATTTTTTCAATACTATATGATTTTCACATTTTTTTGAACGTTAGTGACCTTTGACATTTTTGGTCAAAATTTTCATTAATACATATACTTTGACATTTTACAAACTTTTCACTTTTCCTAGTAGTTTTCACTTTGTCTACCATTTTATCAATACTTTATGATTTTCATATTTTTTTCCGATATTAGTTAACTTAGACATTTTATGGTTAAAATCTTCGTGAATACACGTACTGTGACACTTTACTAACTTTTCACTGTTCCTAATATTTTTCACATGGTCAATCATTTTTTCAATACTTTATGATTTTCACTTTCCTTTGAACGTAAGTGACCTTAGACATTTTCGGTCAAAATTTTCATGAATCCATATACTGTGACATTTTACTAACTTTTCACTTTTCCTAATATTTTTCACTTTCTCAATCTTTTTTTTAATACTTTTAGATTTTCACTCTCCTTTGAACGTAAGTGACCTTACACATTTTTGGTCAAAATTTTCATGAATACATGTACTGTGACATTTTACTAACTTTTCACTTTTCCTAATATTTTTCACTTTGTCAATCATTTTTTCAATACTTTAAGATTTTCATATTTTTTCCGATATTAGTTAACTTAGACATTTTTGGTTAAAATTTTCATGAATACACGTACTGTGAAACTTTACTAACTTTTCCCTTTTCCTAATATTTTACACTTTGTCAATCATTTTTTCAATAATTTATGATTTTCACATTTTTTTGAACGTTAGTGACCTTAGACATTTTTGGTCAAAATTTTCATAAATACATGTACTGTGACATTTTACAAACTTTTCACTTTTCCTAATAGTTGTCACTTTGTCAGCATTTTTTTCAATACTATGTGATTTTCAAATTTTTTCGAACGTTAGTGACCTTTGACATATTTGGTCAAAATTTTCATGAATTCATGTACTTTGATATTTTACTAATTTTTCACTTTTCCTAATAGTTTTCACTTTGTCAACCATTTTTTCAATACTTTATGATTTTCACATTTTTTTGAACGTTAGTGACCTTAGACATTTTTGGTCAAAATTTTCATAAATACATGTACTGTGACATTTTACAAACTTTTCACTTTTCCTAATAGTTTTCACTTTGTCAGCATTTTTTTCAATACTATATGATTTTCACATTTTTTCGAACGTTAGTGACCTTTGACATATTTGGTCAAAATTTTCATGAATTCATATACTTTGATATTTTACTAATTTTTCACTTTTCCCAATATTTTTCACTTTGTCAACCATTTTTTCAATACTTTATGATTTTCACATTTTTTGAACGTTTTTGACCTTAGACATTTTTGGTCAAATTTTCATGAATACATATACTCTGACATGTTACTAACTTTTCACTTTTCCTAATATTTTTCACTTTGTCAACCATTTTTTCAATACTTTATGATTTTCACATTCTTTTGAACGAAAGTGACCTTTGACATTTTTGGTCAAAACTTTCATGAATACATGTACTGTGACATTTTTTTCACTTTTCCCAATATTTTTCACTTTGTCAGCATTTTTTTCAATCCTTTATGATTTTCACATTTTTTCGAACGTTAGTGACCTTAGACATTTTCTGTCAAAATTTCATGAATACATATACTCTGACATGTTACTAACTTTTCACATTTGATTAACATCTGGAAGTCTGCTTGAGGCCGGCTCTCAGCAGTTACTGTCCGGACTCTGCATTCCTGGCTAATTCCATTCAGTACAAGTCATCGGAGTAAGCTAATGACAAAAAAAATGTACAAAGTTGTATTGTGCAATATAGGTTGATGCAGTACTGCGAGGAACACCAGCATATACTGTACATATAAAAATGATTCTCAATATAATTGTTTTATGATTTTCACATTTTTTCTAACGTTAGTGACCTTTGACTTTTTTGGTCAAAATTTTCATGAATACATGTACTGTGATATTTTACTAATTTTTCACTTTTCCCAATATGTTTCACTTTGTCAGCAATTTTTTCAATACTTTATGATTTTCACATTTTTTTGAACGTTACTGACCTTAGACATTTTTGGTCAAAATTTTCCTTAATACATTTACTTTGACATTTTACAAACTTTTCACTTTTCCTAATATTTTTCACTTTGTCAACCATTTTTTCAATACTATATGATTTTCACATTTTTTTGAACGTTAGTGACCTTTGACATTTTTGGTCAAAATTTTCATTAATACATATACTTTGACATTTTACAAACTTTTCACTTTTCCTAGTAGTTTTCACTTTGTCTACCATTTTATCAATACTTTATGATTTTCATATTTTTTTCCGATATTAGTTAACTTAGACATTTTATGGTTAAAATCTTCGTGAATACACGTACTGTGACACTTTACTAACTTTTCACTGTTCCTAATATTTTTCACATGGTCAATCATTTTTTCAATACTTTATGATTTTCACTTTCCTTTGAACGTAAGTGACCTTAGACATTTTCGGTCAAAATTTTCATGAATCCATATACTGTGACATTTTACTAACTTTTCACTTTTCCTAATATTTTTCACTTTGTCAATCTTTTTTTTAATACTTTTAGATTTTCACTCTCCTCTGAACGTAAGTGACCTTACACATTTTTGGTCAAAATTTTCATGAATACATGTACTGTGACATTTTACCAACTTTTCACTTTTCCTAATATTTTTCACTTTGTCAATCATTTTTTCAATACTTTAAGATTTTCATATTTTTTCCGATATTAGTTAACTTAGACATTTTTGGTTAAAATTTTCATGAATACACGTACTGTGAAACTTTACTAACTTTTCCCTTTTCCTAATATTTTACACTTTGTCAATCATTTTTTCAATAATTTATGATTTTCACATTTTTTTGAACGTTAGTGACCTTTGACATTTTTGGTCAAAATTTTCATTAATACATATACTTTGACATTTTACAAACTTTTCACTTTTCCTAGTAGTTTTCACTTTGTCTACCATTTTATCAATACTTTATGATTTTCATATTTTTTTTCCGATATTAGTTAACTTAGACATTTTATGGTTAAAATCTTCGTGAATACACGTACTGTGACACTTTACTAACTTTTCACTGTTCCTAATATTTTTCACATGGTCAATCATTTTTTCAATACTTTATGATTTTCACTTTCCTTTGAACGTAAGTGACTTTAGACATTTTCGGTCAAAATTTTCATGAATCCATATACTGTGACATTTTACTAACTTTTCACTTTTCCTAATATTTTTCACTTTCTCAATCTTTTTTTTAATACTTTTAGATTTTCACTTTCCTTTGAACGTAAGTGACCTTACACATTTTTGGTCAAAATTTTCATGAATACATGTACTGTGACATTTTACTAACTTTTCACTTTTCCTAATATTTTTCACTTTGTCAATCATTTTTTCAATACTTTAAGATTTTCATATTATTTCCGATATTAGTTAACTTAGACATTTTTGGTTAAAATTTTCATGAATACACGTACTGTGAAACTTTACTAACTTTTCCCTTTTCCTAATATTTTACACTTTGTCAATCATTTTTTCAATAATTTATGATTTTCACATTTTTTTGAACGTTAGTGACCTTAGACATTTTTGGTCAAAATTTTCATAAATACATGTACTGTGACATTTTACAAACTTTTCACTTTTCCGAATAGTTTTCACTTTGTCAGCATTTTTTTCAATACTATATGATTTTCACATTTTTTCGAACGTTAGTGACCTTTGACATATTTGGTCAAAATTTTCATGAATTCATGTACTTTGTTTTTTTACTAATTTTTCACTTTTCCCAATATTTTTCACTTTGTCAACCATTTGTTCAATACTTTATGATTTTCACATTTTTTTTGAACGTTAGTGACCTCAGACATTTTTGGTCAAAATTTTCATAAATACATGTACTGTGACATTTTACAAACTTTTCACTTTTCCTAATAGTTTTCACTTTGTCAGCATTTTTTTCAATACTATATGATTTTCACATTTTTTCGAACGTTAGTGACCTTTGACATATTTGGTCAAAATTTTCATGAATTCATGTACTTTGATATTTTACTAATTTTTCACTTTTCCCAATATTTTTCACTTTTTCAACCATTTTTTCAATACTTTATGATTTTCACATTTTTTTTGAACGTTAGTGACCTCAGACATTTTTGGTCAAAACTTTCATGAATACATGTACTGTGACATTTTTTTCACTTTTCCCAATATTTTTCACTTTGTCAGCATTTTTTTCAATACTTTATGATTTTCACATTTTTTCGAACGTTAGTGACCTTAGACATTTTCTGTCAAAATTTCATGAATACATATACTCTGACATGTTACTAACTTTTCACATTTGATTAACATCTGGAAGCATCTGGAAGTCTGCTTGAGGCCGGCTCTCAGCAGTTACTGTCCGGACTCTGCATCCCTGGCTAATTCCATTCAGTACAAGTCATCGGAGTAAGGTAATGACAAAAAAAATGTACAAAGTTGTATTGTGCAATATAGGTTGATGCAGTACTGCGAGGAACACCAGCATATACTGTACATATAAAAATGATTCTCAATATAATTGTTTTATGATTTTCACATTTTTTCTAACGTTAGTGACCTTTGACTTTTTTGCTCAAAATTTTAATGAATACATGTACTGTGATATTTTACTAATTTTTCACTTTTCCCAATATGTTTCACTTTGTCAGCAATTTTTTCAATACTTTATGATTTTCACATTTTTTTGAACGTTACTGACCTTAGACATTTTTGGTCAAAATTTTCCTTAATACATTTACTTTGACATTTTACAAACTTTTCACTTTTCCTAATATTTTTCACTTTGTCAACCATTTTTTCAATACTATATGATTTTCACATTTTTTTGAATGTTAGTGACCTTTGACATTTTTGGTCAAAATTTTCATTAATACATATACTTTGACATTTTACAAACTTTTCACTTTTCCTAGTATTTTTCACTTTGTCTACCATTTTATCAATACTTTATGATTTTCATATTTTTTTCCGATATTAGTTAACTTAGACATTTTATGGTTAAAATCTTCGTGAATACACGTACTGTGACACTTTACTAACTTTTCACTGTTCCTAATATTTTTCACATGGTCAATCATTTTTTCAATACTTTATGATTTTCACTTTCCTTTGAACGTAAGTGACCTTAGACATTTTCGGTCAAAATTTTCATGAATCCATATACTGTGACATTTTACTAACTTTTCACTTTTCCTAATATTTTTCACTTTGTCAATCTTTTTTTTAATACTTTTAGATTTTCACTTTCCTTTGAACGTAAGTGACCTTACACATTTTTGGTCAAAATTTTCATGAATACATGTACTGTGACATTTTACTAACTTTTCACTTTTCCTAATATTTTTCACTTTGTCAATCATTTTTTCAATACTTTAAGATTTTCATATTATTTCCGATATTAGTTAACTTAGACATTTTTGGTTAAAATTTTCATGAATACACGTACTGTGAAACTTTACTAACTTTTCCCTTTTCCTAATATTTTACACTTTGTCAATCATTTTTTCAATAATTTATGATTTTCACATTTTTTTGAACGTTAGTGACCTTAGACATTTTTGGTCAAAATTTTCATAAATACATGTACTGTGACATTTTACAAACTTTTCACTTTTCCGAATAGTTTTCACTTTGTCAGCATTTTTTTCAATACTATATGATTTTCACATTTTTTCGAACGTTAGTGACCTTTGACATATTTGGTCAAAATTTTCATGAATTCATGTACTTTGTTTTTTTACTAATTTTTCACTTTTCCCAATATTTTTCACTTTGTCAACCATTTGTTCAATACTTTATGATTTTCACATTTTTTTTGAACGTTAGTGACCTCAGACATTTTTGGTCAAAATTTTCATAAATACATGTACTGTGACATTTTACAAACTTTTCACTTTTCCTAATAGTTTTCACTTTGTCAGCATTTTTTTCAATACTATATGATTTTCACATTTTTTCGAACGTTAGTGACCTTTGACATATTTGGTCAAAATTTTCATGAATTCATGTACTTTGATATTTTACTAATTTTTCACTTTTCCCAATATTTTTCACTTTTTCAACCATTTTTTCAATACTTTATGATTTTCACATTTTTTTTGAACGTTAGTGACCTCAGACATTTTTGGTCAAAACTTTCATGAATACATGTACTGTGACATTTTTTTCACTTTTCCCAATATTTTTCACTTTGTCAGCATTTTTTTCAATACTTTATGATTTTCACATTTTTTCGAACGTTAGTGACCTTAGACATTTTCTGTCAAAATTTCATGAATACATATACTCTGACATGTTACTAACTTTTCACATTTGATTAACATCTGGAAGCATCTGGAAGTCTGCTTGAGGCCGGCTCTCAGCAGTTACTGTCCGGACTCTGCATCCCTGGCTAATTCCATTCAGTACAAGTCATCGGAGTAAGGTAATGACAAAAAAAATGTACAAAGTTGTATTGTGCAATATAGGTTGATGCAGTACTGCGAGGAACACCAGCATATACTGTACATATAAAAATGATTCTCAATATAATTGTTTTATGATTTTCACATTTTTTCTAACGTTAGTGACCTTTGACTTTTTTGCTCAAAATTTTAATGAATACATGTACTGTGATATTTTACTAATTTTTCACTTTTCCCAATATGTTTCACTTTGTCAGCAATTTTTTCAATACTTTATGATTTTCACATTTTTTTGAACGTTACTGACCTTAGACATTTTTGGTCAAAATTTTCCTTAATACATTTACTTTGACATTTTACAAACTTTTCACTTTTCCTAATATTTTTCACTTTGTCAACCATTTTTTCAATACTATATGATTTTCACATTTTTTTGAACGTTAGTGACCTTTGACATTTTTGGTCAAAATTTTCATTAATACATATACTTTGACATTTTACAAACTTTTCACTTTTCCTAGTAGTTTTCACTTTGTCTACCATTTTATCAATACTTTATGATTTTCATATTTTTTTCCGATATTAGTTAACTTAGACATTTTATGGTTAAAATCTTCGTGAATACACGTACTGTGACACTTTACTAACTTTTCACTGTTCCTAATATTTTTCACATGGTCAATCATTTTTTCAATACTTTATGATTTTCACTTTCCTTTGAACGTAAGTGACCTTAGACATTTTCGGTCAAAATTTTCATGAATCCATATACTGTGACATTTTACTAACTTTTCACTTTTCCTAATATTTTTCACTTTCTCAATCTTTTTTTTAATACTTTTAGATTTTCACTCTCCTTTGAACGTAAGTGACCTTACACATTTTTGGTCAAAATTTTCATGAATACATGTACTGTGACATTTTACTAACTTTTCACTTTTCCTAATATTTTTCACTTTGTCAATCATTTTTTCAATACTTTAAGATTTTCATATTTTTTCCGATATTAGTTAACTTAGACATTTTTGGTTAAAATTTTCATGAATACACGTACTGTGAAACTTTACTAACTTTTCCCTTTTCCTAATATTTTACACTTTGTCAATCATTTTTTCAATAATTTATGATTTTCACATTTTTTTGAACGTTAGTGACCTTAGACATTTTTGGTCAAAATTTTCATAAATACATGTACTGTGACATTTTACAAACTTTTCACTTTTCCTAATAGTTGTCACTTTGTCAGCATTTTTTTCAATACTATGTGATTTTCAAATTTTTTCGAACGTTAGTGACCTTTGACATATTTGGTCAAAATTTTCATGAATTCATGTACTTTGATATTTTACTAATTTTTCACTTTTCCTAATAGTTTTCACTTTGTCAACCATTTTTTCAATACTTTATGATTTTCACATTTTTTTGAACGTTAGTGACCTTAGACATTTTTGGTCAAAATTTTCATAAATACATGTACTGTGACATTTTACAAACTTTTCACTTTTCCTAATAGTTTTCACTTTGTCAGCATTTTTTTCAATACTATATGATTTTCACATTTTTTCGAACGTTAGTGACCTTTGACATATTTGGTCAAAATTTTCATGAATTCATATACTTTGATATTTTACTAATTTTTCACTTTTCCCAATATTTTTCACTTTGTCAACCATTTTTTCAATACTTTATGATTTTCACATTTTTTGAACGTTTTTGACCTTAGACATTTTTGGTCAAATTTTCATGAATACATATACTCTGACATGTTACTAACTTTTCACTTTTCCTAATATTTTTCACTTTGTCAACCATTTTTTCAATACTTTATGATTTTCACATTCTTTTGAACGAAAGTGACCTTTGACATTTTTGGTCAAAACTTTCATGAATACATGTACTGTGACATTTTTTTCACTTTTCCCAATATTTTTCACTTTGTCAGCATTTTTTTCAATCCTTTATGATTTTCACATTTTTTCGAACGTTAGTGACCTTAGACATTTTCTGTCAAAATTTCATGAATACATATACTCTGACATGTTACTAACTTTTCACATTTGATTAACATCTGGAAGTCTGCTTGAGGCCGGCTCTCAGCAGTTACTGTCCGGACTCTGCATCCCTGGCTAATTCCATTCAGTACAAGTCATCAGAGTAAGCTAATGACAAAAAAAATGTACAAAGTTGTATTGTGCAATATAGGTTGATGCAGTACTGCGAGGAACACCAGCATATACTGTACATATAAAAATGATTCTCAATATAATTGTTTTATGATTTTCACATTTTTTCTAACGTTAGTGACCTTTGACTTTTTTGGTCAAAATTTTCATGAATACATGTACTGTGATATTTTACTAATTTTTCACTTTTCCCAATATGTTTCACTTTGTCAGCAATTTTTTCAATACTTTATGATTTTCACATTTTTTTGAACGTTACTGACCTTAGACATTTTTGGTCAAAATTTTCCTTAATACATTTACTTTGACATTTTACAAACTTTTCACTTTTCCTAATATTTTTCACTTTGTCAACCATTTTTTCAATACTATATGATTTTCACATTTTTTTGAACGTTAGTGACCTTTGACATTTTTGGTCAAAATTTTCATTAATACATATACTTTGACATTTTACAAACTTTTCACTTTTCCTAGTAGTTTTCACTTTGTCTACCATTTTATCAATACTTTATGATTTTCATATTTTTTTCCGATATTAGTTAACTTAGACATTTTATGGTTAAAATCTTCGTGAATACACGTACTGTGACACTTTACTAACTTTTCACTGTTCCTAATATTTTTCACATGGTCAATCATTTTTTCAATACTTTATGATTTTCACTTTCCTTTGAACGTAAGTGACCTTAGACATTTTCGGTCAAAATTTTCATGAATCCATATACTGTGACATTTTACTAACTTTTCACTTTTCCTAATATTTTTCACTTTGTCAATCTTTTTTTTAATACTTTTAGATTTTCACTCTCCTCTGAACGTAAGTGACCTTACACATTTTTGGTCAAAATTTTCATGAATACATGTACTGTGACATTTTACCAACTTTTCACTTTTCCTAATATTTTTCACTTTGTCAATCATTTTTTCAATACTTTAAGATTTTCATATTTTTTCCGATATTAGTTAACTTAGACATTTTTGGTTAAAATTTTCATGAATACACGTACTGTGAAACTTTACTAACTTTTCCCTTTTCCTAATATTTTACACTTTGTCAATCATTTTTTCAATAATTTATGATTTTCACATTTTTTTGAACGTTAGTGACCTTTGACATTTTTGGTCAAAATTTTCATTAATACATATACTTTGACATTTTACAAACTTTTCACTTTTCCTAGTAGTTTTCACTTTGTCTACCATTTTATCAATACTTTATGATTTTCATATTTTTTTTCCGATATTAGTTAACTTAGACATTTTATGGTTAAAATCTTCGTGAATACACGTACTGTGACACTTTACTAACTTTTCACTGTTCCTAATATTTTTCACATGGTCAATCATTTTTTCAATACTTTATGATTTTCACTTTCCTTTGAACGTAAGTGACTTTAGACATTTTCGGTCAAAATTTTCATGAATCCATATACTGTGACATTTTACTAACTTTTCACTTTTCCTAATATTTTTCACTTTCTCAATCTTTTTTTTAATACTTTTAGATTTTCACTCTCCTTTGAACGTAAGTGACCTTACACATTTTTGGTCAAAATTTTCATGAATACATGTACTGTGACATTTTACTAACTTTTCACTTTTCCTAATATTTTTCACTTTGTCAATCATTTTTTCAATACTTTAAGATTTTCATATTTTTTCCGATATTAGTTAACTTAGACATTTTTGGTTAAAATTTTCATGAATACACGTACTGTGAAACTTTACTAACTTTTCCCTTTTCCTAATATTTTACACTTTGTCAATCATTTTTTCAATAATTTATGATTTTCACATTTTTTTGAACGTTAGTGACCTTAGACATTTTTGGTCAAAATTTTCATAAATACATGTACTGTGACATTTTACAAACTTTTCACTTTTCCTAATAGTTGTCACTTTGTCAGCATTTTTTTCAATACTATGTGATTTTCACATTTTTTCGAACGTTAGTGACTTTTGACATATTTGGTCAAAATTTTCATGAATTCATGTACTTTGATATTTTACTAATTTTTCACTTTTCCCAATATTTTTCACTTTGTCAACCATTTTTTCAATACTTTATGATTTTCACATTTTTTTGAACGTTAGTGACCTTAGACATTTTTGGTCAAAATTTTCATAAATACATGTACTGTGACATTTTACAAACTTTTCACTTTTCCTAATAGTTTTCACTTTGTCAGCATTTTTTTCAATACTATATGATTTTCACATTTTTTCGAACGTTAGTGACCTTTGACATATTTGGTCAAAATTTTCATGAATTCATATACTTTGATATTTTACTAATTTTTCACTTTTCCCAATATTTTTCACTTTGTCAACCATTTTTTCAATACTTTATGATTTTCACATTTTTTGAACGTTTTTGACCTTAGACATTTTTGGTCAAATTTTCATGAATACATATACTCTGATATGTTACTAACTTTTCACTTTTCCTAATATTTTTCACTTTGTCAACCATTTTTTCAATACTTTATGATTTTCACATTCTTTTGAACGAAAGTGACCTTTGACATTTTTGGTCAAAACTTTCATGAATACATGTACTGTGACATTTTTTTCACTTTTCCCAATATTTTTCACTTTGTCAGCATTTTTTTCAATACTTTATGATTTTCACATTTTTTCGAACGTTAGTGACCTTAGACATTTTCTGTCAAAATTTCATGAATACATATACTCTGACATGTTACTAACTTTTCACATTTGATTAACATCTGGAAGTCTGCTTGAGGCCGGCTCTCAGCAGTTACTGTCCGGACTCTGCATCCCTGGCTAATTCCATTCAGTACAAGTCATCAGAGTAAGCTAATGACAAAAAAAATGTACAAAGTTGTATTGTGCAATATAGGTTGATGCAGTACTGCGAGGAACACCAGCATATACTGTACATATAAAAATGATTCTCAATATAATTGTTTTATGATTTTCACATTTTTTCTAACGTTAGTGACCTTTGACTTTTTTGGTCAAAATTTTCATGAATACATGTACTGTGATATTTTACTAATTTTTCACTTTTCCCAATATGTTTCACTTTGTCAGCAATTTTTTCAATACTTTATGATTTTCACATTTTTTTGAACATTACTGACCTTAGACATTTTTGGTCAAAATTTTCCTTAATACATTTACTTTGACATTTTACAAACTTTTCACTTTTCCTAATATTTTTCACTTTGTCAACCATTTTTTCAATACTATATGATTTTCACATTTTTTTGAACGTTAGTGACCTTTGACATTTTTGGTCAAAATTTTCATTAATACATATACTTTGACATTTTACAAACTTTTCACTTTTCCTAGTATTTTTCACTTTGTCTACCATTTTATCAATACTTTATGATTTTCATATTTTTTTCCGATATTAGTTAACTTAGACATTTTATGGTTAAAATCTTCGTGAATACACGTACTGTGACACTTTACTAACTTTTCACTGTTCCTAATATTTTTCACATGGTCAATCATTTTTTCAATACTATATGATTTTCACTTTCCTTTGAACGTAAGTGACCTTAGACATTTTCGGTCAAAATTTTCATGAATCCATATACTGTGACATTGTACTAACTTTTCACTTTTCCTAATATTTTTCACTTTGTCAATCATTTTTTTAATACTTTTAGATTTTCACTTTCCTTTGAACGTAAGTGACCTTACACATTTTTGGTCAAAATTTTCATTAATACATATACTGTGACATTTTACTAACTTTTCACTTTTCCTAATATTTTTCACTTTGTCAATCATTTTTTCCATTCTTTAAGATTTTCATATTTTTTCCGATATTAGTTAACTTAGACATTTTTGGTTAAAATTTTCATGAATACACGTACTGTGAAACTTTACTAACTTTTCCCTTTTCCCAAAATTTTTCACTTTGTCAACCATTTTTTCAATACTTTATGATTTTCACATTTTTTGAACGTTAGTGACCTTAGACATTTTTGGTCAAATTTTCATGAATACATATACTTTGACATTTTCCTAATATTTTTCACTTTGTCAACCATTTTTTCAATACTTTATGATTTTCACATTCTTTTGAACGAAAGTGACCTCAGACATTTTTGGTCAAAATTTCATTCACATATGTACTCTGACATTTTACTAACTTTTCACTTTTCCTAATATTTTTCACTTTGTCAATCTTTTTTTTAATACTTTTAGATTTTCACTTTCCTTTGAACGTAAGTGACCTTACACATTTTTGGTCAAAATGTTCATGAATACATATACTGTCACATTTTACTAACTTTTCACTTTTCCTAATATTTTTCACTTTGTCTACCATTTTTTCAATACTTTATGATTTTCAGATATTTTTCCGATATTAGTTAACTTAGACATTTTATGGTTAAAATCTTCGTGAATACACGTACTGTGACACTTTACTAACTTTTCACTGTTCCTAATATTTTTCACATGGTCAATCATTTTTTCAAAACTTTATGATTTTCACATTTTTTTGAACTTAAGTGACCTTAGACATTTTCGGTCAAAATTTTCATGAATCCATATACTGTGACATTTTACTAACTTTTCACTTTTCCTAATATTTTTCACTTTGTCAACCATTTTTTCAATACTTTATGATTTTCACATTTTTTCGAACGTTAGTGACCTTAGACATTTTCTGTCAAAATTTCATGAATACATATACTCTGACATGTTACTAACTTTTCACATTTAATTAACATCTGGAAGCATCTGGAAGTCTGCTTGAGGCCGGCTCTCAGCAGTTACTGTCCGGACTCTGCATTCCTGGCTAATTCCATTCAGTACAAGTCTTCGGAGTAAGCTAATGACAAAAAAAATGTACAAAGTTGTATTGTGCAATATAGGTTGATGCAGTACTGCGAGGAACACCAGCATATACTGTACATATAAAAATGATTCTCAATATAATTGTTTTATGATTTTCACATTTTTTCTAACGATAGTGACCTTTGACTTTTTTGGTCAAAATTTTCATGAATACATGTACTGTGATATTTTACTAATTTTTCACTTTTCCCAATATGTTTCACTTTGTTAGCAATTTTTTCAATACTTTATGATTTTCACATTTTTTTGAACGTTACTGACCTTAGACATTTTTGGTCAAAATTTTCCTTAATACATTTACTTTGACATTTTACAAACTTTTCACTTTTCCTAATATTTTCCACTTTGTCAACCATTTTTTCAATACTATATGATTTTCACATTTTTTTTAACGTTAGTGACCTTTGACATTTTTGGTCAAAATTTTCATTAATACATTTTTCAAACTTTTCACTTTTCCTAGTATTTTTCACTTTGTCTACCATTTTATCAATACTTTATGATTTTCAGATATTTTTCTGATATTAGTTAACTTAGACATTTTATGGTTAAAATCTTCGTGAATACACGTACTGTGACACTTTACTAACTTTTCACTGTTCCTAATATTTTTCACATGGTCAATCATTTTTTCAATACTTTATGATTTTCACTTTGCTTTGAACGTAAGTGACCTTAGACATTTTCGGTCAAAATTTTCATGAATCCATATACTGTGACATTTTACTAACTTTTCACTTTTCCTAATATTTTTCACTTTGTCAATCATTTTTTTAATACTTTAAGATTTTCACTTTCCTTTGAACGTAAGTGACCTTACACATTTTTGGTCAAAATTTTCATGAATACATATACTGTGACATTTTACTAACTTTTCACTTTTCCTAATATTTTTCACTTTGTCAACCATTTTTTCAAAACTTTATGATTTTCAAATTTTTTTGAACGTTAGTGACCTTAGACATTTTTGGTCAAAATTTTCATGAATAAATATACTGTGACATTTTACAAACTTTTCACTTTTCCTAATATTTTTCACTTTGTCAACCATTTTTTCAATACTTTATGATTTTCACATTTTTTCGAACGTTAGTGACCTTAGACATTTTCTGTCAAAATTTCATGAATACATATACTCTGACATGTTACTAACTTTTCACATTTAATTAACATCTGGAAGCATCTGGAAGTCTGCTTGAGGCCGGCTCTCAGCAGTTACTGTCTGGACTCTGCATCCCTGGCTAATTCCATTCAGTACAAGTTATCGGAGTAAGCTAATGACAAAAAAAATGTGCAAAGTTGTATTGTGCAATATAGGTTGATGCAGTACTGCGAGGAACACCAGCATATACTGTACATATAAAAATGATTCTCAATATAATTGTTTTATGATTTTCACATTTTTTCTAACGTTAGTGACCTTTGACTTTTTTGGTCAAAATTTTCATGAATACATGTACTGTGATATTTTACTAATTTTTCACTTTTCCCAATATGTTTCACTTTGTCAGCCATTTTTTCAATACTTTATGATTTTCACATTTTTTTGAACGTTACTGACCTTAGACATTTTTGGTCAAAATTTTCCTTAATACATTTACTTTGACATTTTACAAACTTTTCACTTTTCCTAGTATTTTTCACTTTGTCTACCATTTTATCAATACTTTATGATTTTCAGATATTTTTCCGATATTAGTTAACTTAGACATTTTATGGTTAAAATCTTCGTGAATACACGTACTGTGACACTTTACTAACTTTTCACTGTTCCTAATATTTTTCACATGGTCAATCATTTTTTCAATACTTTATGATTTTCACTTTGCTTTGAACGTAAGTGACCTTAGACATTTTCGGTCAAAATTTTCATGAATCCATATACTGTGACATTTTACCAACTTTTCACTTTTCCTAATATTTTTCACTTTGTCAATCATTTTTTTGATACTTTTAGATTTTCACTTTCCTTTGAACGTAAGTGACCTTACACATTTTTGGTCAAAATTTTCATGAATACATATACTGTGACATTTTACTAACTTTTCACTTTTCCTAATATTTTTCACTGTCAATCATTTTCTCAATACTTTAAGATTTTCAAATTTTTTCCGATATTAGTTAACTTAGACATTTTTGGTTAAAATTATCATGAATACACGTACTTTGAAACTTTACTAACTTTTCCCTTTTCCTAATATTTTTCACTTTGTCAATCATTTTTTCAATAATTTATGATTTTCACGTTTTTTTGAACGTTAGTGACCTTAGACATTTTTGGTCAAAATTTTCATAAATACATGTACTGTGACATTTTACAAACTTTTCACTTTTCCTAATAGTTTTCACTTTGTCAGCATTTTTTTCAATACTATATGATTTTCACATTTTTTCGAACGTTAGTCACCTTTGACATATTTGGTCAAAATTTTCATGAATTCATGTACTTTGATATTTTACTAATTTTTCACTTTTCCCAATATTTTTCACTTTGTCAACCATTTTTTCAATACTTTATGATTTTCACATTTTTTGAACGTTAGTGACCTTAGACATTTTTGGTCAAACTTTCATGAATACATATACTCTGACATGTTATTAACTTTTAACTTTTCCTAATATTTTTCACTTTGTCAACCATTTTTTCAATACTTTATGATTTTCATATTTTTTCCGATATTAGTTAACTTAGACATTTTTAGTTAAAATTTTCGTGAATACACGTACTGTGACATTTTACTAACTTTTCACTTTTCCTAATATTTTACACTTTGTCAATCATTTTTTCAATACTTTGATTTTCACTTTCCTTTGAACGTAAGTGACCTTTGACATTTTTGGTCAAAATTTCATGAACACATGTACTGTGACATTTTAGTAACTTTTCACTTTTCATAATATTTTTCACTTTGTCAATCGTTTTTTCTATACTATATGATTTTCACATTTTTTTTGAACGTTAGTGACCTTTGACATTTTTGGTCAAAATTTTCATTAACACATATACTTTGACATTTTACAAACTTTTCATTTTTCCTAATATTTTTTACTTTGTCAACCATTTTTTCAAAACTTCATTATTTTCACTTTACTTTGAACGTAAGTGACCTTGGACATTTTTGGTCAAAATTTTAATGAATACATATACTGTGACATTTTACTGAATTTTCACATTGTCAATCATTTTTTCAATATTTTATGATTTTCACTTTCTTTTGAACGTAAGTGACCTTATACATTTTTGGTCAAAATTTTCCTGAACACATGTACTGTGACATTTTACTAACTTTTCATTTTTCCCAATATTTTTCACTTTGTCAACCATTTTTTCAATACTTTATGATTTTCACATTTCTTGAACGTTCGTGACCTTAGACATTTTCGGTCAAAATTTCATGAACACATGTACTTTGACATTTCACTAACTTTTTACTTTTCATAATATTTTTCACTTTGTCCACCATTTTTTCAATACTTTATGATTTTCACATTTTTTGAACGTTTTCTGACCTTAGACAATTTCGCTCAAAATTTTCATGAATACATATACTGTGACATTTTACAAACTTTTCACTTTGTCAATCATTTTTTCAATATTTTATGATTTTCACTTTACTTTGAACGTAAGTGACCTTGGTCATTTTTGGTCAAAATTTTCATGGACACATGTGATTTGACATTTTACAAACTTTTCACTTTTCGTAATATTTTTCACTTTGTCAATCATTTTTTCAATACTTTATGATTTTCACTTTCTTTTGAACGTAAGTGACCTTATACATTTTTGGTCAAAATTTTCATGAACACATGTACTGTGACATTTTACTAACTTTTCATTTTTCCCAATATTTTTCACTTTGTCAACCATTTTTTCAATACTATATGATTTTCATATTTTTTCCGATATTAGTGACCTTGACATTTTCGGTCAAAATTTTAATGAATACATATACTGTGACATTTTACTAGCTTTTCACTTTTCCTAATATTTTTCACTTTTTTGATCATTTTTTCAATACTTTATGATTTTCACTTTCTTTTGAACGTAAGTGACCTTATACATTTTTGGTCAAAATTTTAATGAACACATGTAATGTGACATTTTACTAACTTTTCACTTTTCCTAAACTTTTCCCTTTGGTCAATCATTTTTTCAATACTATATGATATTCACATTTTTTTGAACGTTAGTGACCTTTGACATTTTTGGTCAAAATTTTCATGAATACATATACTTTGACATTTTACAAACTTTTCATTTTTCCTAATATTTTTCACTTTGTCAATCATTTTTTCAAAACTTGATGATTTTCACTTTCTTTTGAACGTAAGTGACCTCATACTTTTTTGGCCAAAATTTTCATGAACACATGTACTGTGACATTTTACTAACTTTTCATTTTTCCCAATATTTTTCACTTTGTCAACTATTTTTTCAATATTTTATAATTTTCACTTTACTTTGAACATAAGTGACCTTGGACATTTTTGGACAAAATTTTCATGGACACATGTACTGTGACATTTTACAAACTTTTCACTTTTCCTAATATTTTTCACTTTTTCAATCATTTTTTCAATAGTTTATGATTTTCACTTTCTTTTGAACGCAAATGACCTTAGACATTTTTGGTCAAAATTTTAATGAACACATGTAATGTGACATTTTACTAACTTTTCACTTTTCCTAAACTTTTCCCTTTGGTCAATCATTTTTTCAATACTTTATGATTTTCACATTTTTTTGAACGTTAGTGACCTTTGACATTTTTGGTCAAAATTTTCATGAATACATATACTTTGACATTTTACAAACTTTTCATTTTTCCTAATATTTTTCACTTTGTCAATCATTTTTTCGATACTTCATGATTTTCAGGTTTTTTTTAACGTAAGTGACCTTAGACATTGTTGGACAAAATTTTCATGAACATATTTACTGTAACATTTTACTAACTTTTCCCAATATTTTTCACTTTTTCAACCATTTTTTAAATACTTTATGATTTTAACATTTTTTGAACGTTAGTGAAAAGTCAACCATTTTTTCAATACTATATGATTTTCACATTTTTTGAACGTTCGTGACCTTAGACATTTTCGGTCAAAATTTTCATTAATACATATACTTTGACATTTTACAAACTTTTCATTTTTCCTAATATTTTTCACTTTGTCAATCCTTTTTTCAATACTTTATGATTTTCACTTTCTTTTGAACGTACATGACCTTAGACATTTTTGGTCAAAATTTTAATGAACACATGTAATGTGACATTTTACTAACTTTTCACTTTTCCTAAACTTTTCCCTTTGGTCAATCATTTTTTCAATACTATATGATTTTCACATTTTTTTGAACGTTAGTGACCTTTGACATTTTTGGTCAAAATTTTCATGAATACATATACTTTGACATTTTACAAACTTTTCATTTTTCCTAATATTTTTCACTTTGTCAAACATTTTTTCAATACTTGATGATTTTCACATTTCTTTGAACGTAAGTGACATTCGACATTTTTGGTCAAAATTGTCATTAATACATATACTTTGACATTTTACAAACTTTTCATTTTTCCTAATATTTTTCACTTTGTCAATCATTTTTTCGATACTTTATGATTTTCACTTTCCTTTGAACGTAAGTGACCTTACACATTTTTGGTCAAAATTTTCATGAATACATATACTGTGACATTTTACTAACTTTTCACTTTTCCTAATATTTTTCACTTTGTCAATCATTTTTTCCATTCTTTAAGATTTTCATATTTTTTCCGATATTAGTTAACTTAGACATTTTTGGTTAAAATTTTCATGAATACACGTACTGTGAAACTTTACTAACTTTTCCCTTTTCCTAATATTTTACACTTTGTCAATCATTTTTTCAATAATTTATGATTTTCACATTTTTTCGAACGTTAGTCACCTTAGACATTTTTGGTCAAAATTTTCATAAATACATGTACTGTGAAATTTTACAAACTTTTCACTTTTCCTAATATTTTTCACTTTGTCAGCATTTTTTTCAATACTTTATGATTTTCACATTTTTTTGAACGTTAGTGACCTTAGACATTTTTGGTCAAAATTTTCATAAATACATGTACTGTGACATTTTACAAACTTTTCACTTTTCCTAATAGTTTTCACTTTGTCAGCATTTTTTTCAATACTATATGATTTTCACATTTTTTCGAACGTTAGTGACCTTTGACATATTTGGTCAAAATTTTCATGAATTCATATACTTTGATATTTTACTAATTTTTCACTTTTCCCAAAATTTTTCACTTTGTCAACCATTTTTTCAATACTTTATGATTTTCACATTTTTTGAACGTTAGTGACCTTAGACATTTTTGGTCAAATTTTCATGAATACATATACTCTGACATGTTACTAACTTTTCACTTTTCCTAATATTTTTCACTTTGTCAACCATTTTTTCAATACTTTATGATTTTCACATTCTTTTGAACGAAAGTGACCTCAGACATTTTTGGTCAAAATTTCATTCACATATGTACTCTGACATTTTACTAACTTTTAACTTTCCCAATATTTTTCACTTTGTCAACCATTTTTTCAAAACTTTATGATTTTCAAATTTTTTTGAACGTTAGTGACCTTAGACATTTTTGGCCAAAATTTTCATGAATAAATATACTGTGACATTTTACCAACTTTTCACTTTTCCTAATATTTTTCACTTTGTCAACCATTTTTTCAATACTTTATGATTTTCACATTTTTTCAAACGTTAGTGACCTTAGACATTTTCTGTCAAAATTTCATGAATACATATACTCTGACATGTTACTAACTTTTCACATTTAATTAACATCTGGAAGCATCTGGAAGTCTGCTTGAGGCCGGCTCTCAGCAGTTACTGTCCGGACTCTGCATCCCTGGCTAATTCCATTCAGTACAAGTCATCGGAGTAAGCTAATGACAAAAAAAATGTACAAAGTTGTATTGTGCAATATAGGTTGATGCAGTACTGCGAGGAACACCAGCATATACTGTACATATAAAAATGATTCTCAATATAATTGTTTTATGATTTTCACATTTTTTCTAACGTTAGTGACCTTTGACTTTTTTGGTCAAAATTTTCATGAATGCATGTACTGTGATATTTTACTAATTTTTCACTTTTCCCAATATGTTTCACTTTGTCAGCAATTTTTTCAATACTTTATGATTTTCAGTTTTTTTTTAACGTAAGTGACCTTAGACATTTTTTGGACAAAATTTTCATGAACATATTTACTGTGACATTTTACTAACTTTTCCCAATATTTTTCACTTTTTCAACCATTTTTTCAATACTATATGATTTTCACATTTTTTGAACGTTAGTGAAAAGTCAACCATTTTTTCAATACTATATGATTTTCACATTTTTTGAACGTTCGTGACCTTAGACATTTTCGGTCAAAATTTTCATGAATACATATACTTTGACATTTTCCCAATATTTTTCACTTTGTCAATCATTTTTTCAATATTTTATGATTTTCACATTACTTTGAACGTAAGTGATCTTGGACATTTTTGGTCATCATTTTCATGGACACATGTACTGTGACATTTTACAAACTTTTCACTTTTCCTAATATTTTTCACTTTGTCAACCATTTTTTTAATACTTTATGATTTTCATATTTTCCGATATTTGTTAACTCAGACATTTTTGGTTAAAATTTTCGTGAATACACGTACTTTGACACTTTACTAACTTTTCACTTTTCCCAATATTTTTCACTTTGTCAACCATTTTTTCAATACTTTATGATTTTCACATTTTTTGAACGTTAGTGACCTTCGACATTTTCGGTAAAAATTTTCATGAATACTTATACTTTGACATTTTACTAACTTTTCCCTTTTCCTAATGTTTTTCACTTTGTCAATCATTTTTTCAATACTTTATTATTTTCACTTTCTTTTGAACGTAATTGACCTCAGACATTTTTGGTCAAAATTTCATGAACACATTTACTGTGATATTTTACTAACTTTTCACTTTTTGTAATATTTTTCACTTTGTCAATCATTTTTTCAATACTTTATGATTTTCACTTTCCTTTGAACCGAAGTGACCTTAGACATTTTGGGTCAAAATTTTAATGAACACATGTACTGTAACATTTTACTAACTTTTCATTTTTCCCAATATTTTTCACTTTGTCAACCATTTTTTCAATACTTTATGATTTTCACTTTCCTTTGAACGTAGGTGACCTTAGACATTTTTGGTCAAAATTTTCATGAATACATATACTGTGACATTTTACTAACTTTTCACTTTTCCTAAACTTTTCCCCTTGGTCAATCATTTTTTCAATAATATATGATTTTATCATTTTTTTTAACGTTAGTGACCTTTGACCTTTTTGGTCAAAATTTTCATTAATAAATATACTTTGACATTTTACAAACTTTTCATTTTTCCTAATATTTTTCACTTTGTCAATCATTTTTTCAATACTTTATGATTTTCATATTTTTTCCGATATTTTTTAACTTAGACATTTTTGGTTAAAATTTTCGTGAATACATATACTGTGACATTTTACTAGCTTTTCACTTTTCCTAATATTTTTCACTTTTTCAATCATTTTTTCAATACTTTATGATTTTCACTTTCCTTTGAACGTAAGTGACCTTAAACATTTTTGTCAAAATTTCATGAACACATTTACTGTGACATTTTACTAACTTTTCACTTTTCCTAAACTTTTCCCTTTGGTCAATCATTTTTTCAATACTATATGATTTTCACATTTTTTTGAACATTAGTGACCTTTGACATTTTTGGTCAAAATTTTCATGAATACATATACTTTGACATTTTACAAACTTTTCATTTTTCCTAATATTTTTCACTTTGTCAAACATTTTTTCAATACTTGATGATTTTCACATTTCTTTGAACGTAAGTGACATTCGACATTTTTGGTCAAAATTTTCATTAATACATATACTTTGACATTTTACAAACTTTTCATTTTTCCTAATATTTTTCACTTTGTCAATCATTTTTTCGATACTTTATGATTTTCAGTTTTTTTTGAACGTAAGTGACCTTAGACATTTATGGACAAAATTTTCATGAACATATTTACTGTGACATTTTACTAACTTTTCCCAATATTTTTCACTTTTTCAACCATTTTTTCAATACTTTATGATTTTCACATTTTTTGAACGTCAGTGAAAAGTCAACCATTTTTTCAATACTATATGATTTTCACATTTTTTGAACGTTCGTGACCTTAGACATTTTCGGTAAAAATTTTCATGAATACTTATACTTTGACATTTTACTAACTTTTCACTTTTCCTAATGTTTTTCACTTTGTCAATCATTTTTTCAATACTTTATTATTTTCACTTTCTTTTGAACGTAATTGACCTCAGACATTTTTGGTCAAAATTTCATGAACACATGTACTGTGACATTTTACTAACTTTTCACTTTTCGTAATATTTTTCACTTTGTCAATCATTTTTTCAATACTTTATGATTTTCACTTTCCTTTGAACCTAAGTGACCTTAGACATTTTGGGTCAAAATTTTAATGAACACATGTACTGGAACATTTTACAAACTTTTCACTTTTCCTATTTTTTACTTTGTCAACCATTTTTTCAATACTTTATGATTTTCATATTTTTTCCGATATTTGTTAACTTAGACATTTTTGGTTAAAATTTTCGTGAATACATATACTGTGACATTTTACTAGCTTTTCACTTTTCCTAATATTTTTCACTTTTTCAATCATTTTTTCAATACTTTATGATTTTCACTTTCTTTTGAACGTAAATGACCTTAGACATTTTTGGTCAAAATTTTAATGAACACATGTAATGTGACATTTTACAAACTTTTCATTTTTCCTAAACTTTTCCCTTTGGTCAATCATTTTTTCAATACTATATGATTTTCACATTTTTTGAACGTTCGTGACCTTAGACATTTTCGGTCAAAATTTTCATGAATACATATACTTTGACATTTTCCCAATATTTTTCACTTTGTCAATCATTTTTTCAATATTTTATGATTTTCACATTACTTTGAACGTAAGTGATCTTGGACATTTTTGGTCAAAATTTTCATGGACACATGTACTGTGACATTTTACAAACTTTTCACTTTTCCTAATATTTTTCACTTTGTCAACCATTTTTTTAATACTTTATGATTTTCATATTTTTTCCGATATTTGTTAACTCAGACATTTTTGGTAAAAATTTTCGTGAATACACGTACTTTAACACTTTACTAACTTTTCACTTTTCCCAATATTTTTCACTTTGTCAACCATTTTTTCAATACTTTATGATTTTCACATTTTTTGAACGTTAGTGACCTTAGACATTTTCGGTAAAAATTTCATGAACACATGTAATGTGACATTTTACTAACTTTTCACTTTTCGTAATATTTTTCACTTTGTCAATCATTTTTTCAATACTTTATGATTTTCACTTTCCTTTGAACCGAAGTGACCTTAGACATTTTGGGTCAAAATTTCATGAAAACATGTACTGTGACATTTTACTTACTTTTCACTTTTCGTAATATTTTTCACTTTGTCAACCATTTTTTCAATACTTTATGATTTTCACATTTTTTGAACGTCAGTGACCTTAGACATTTTCGGTCAAAATTTTCATTAATACATATACTTTGACATTTTACAAACTTTTCATTTTTCCTAATATTTTTCACTTTGTCAATCATTTTTTCAATACTTTATGATTTCACTTTCCTTTGAACCTAAGTGACCTTAGACATTCTGGGTCAAAATTTTAATGAACACATGTAATGTGACCTTTTACTAACTTTTTACTTTTCCTAAACTTTTCCCCTTGGTCAATCATTTTTTCAATACTTTATGATTTTCACATTTTTTTGAACGTTAGTGACCTTTGACATTTTTGGTCAAAATTTTCATGAATACATATACTTTGACATTTTACAAACTTTTCATTTTTCCTAATATTTTTCACTTTGTCAATCATTTTTTCAAAACTTGATGATTTTCACTTTCTTTTGAACGTAAGTGACCTCATATTTTTTTGGCCAAAATTTTCATGAACACATGTACTGTGACATTTTACTAACTTTTCACTTATCCCAATATTTTTCACTTTGTGAACCATTTTTTCAATATTTTATGATTTTGACTTTGCTTTGAACATAAGTGACCTTGGACATTTTTGGTCAAAATTTTCATGGACACATGTATTTTGACATTTTACAAACTTTTCACTTTTCCTAATATTTTTCACTTTGTCAACCATTTTTTCAATACTTTATGATTTTCATATTTTTTCCGATATTTGTTAACTTAGACATTTTTGGTTAAAATTTTCGTGAATACATATTCTGTGACATTTTACTAGCTTTTCACTTTTCCTAATATTTTTCACTTTTTCAATCATTTTTTCAATACTTTATGATTTTCACTTTCCTTTGAACGTAAGTGACCTTAAACACTTTTGGTCAAAATTTCATGAACACATTTACTGTGACATTTTACTAACTTTTCACTTTTCGTAATATTTTTCACCTTGTCAATCATTTTTTCAATACTTTATGATTTTCACTTTCTTTTGAACGTAAGTGACCTTAGACATTTTTGGTCAAAATTTTCATGAATATATATACTTTGACATTTTACAAACTTTTCATTTTTCCTAATATTTTTCACTTTGTCAAACATTTTTTCAATACTTGATGATTTTCACATTTCTTTGAACGTAAGTGACATCCGACATTTTTGGTCAAAATTTTCATTAATACATATACTTTGACATTTTACAAACTTTTCATTTTTCCTAATATTTTTCACTTAGTCAATCATTTTTTCAAAACTTGATGATTTTCACTTTCTTTTGAATGTAAGTGACCTTATACTTTTTTGGCCAAAATTTTCATGAACACATGTACTGTGACATTTTACTGACTTTTCATTTTTCCCAATATTTTTCACTTTGTCAACCATTTTTTCAATACTTTATGATTTTCACTTTCCTTTGAACGTAGGTGACCTTAGACATTTTGGGTCAAAATTTTCATGAATACATGTACTGTGACATTTTACTAACTTTTCACTTTTCCTAAACTTTTCCCCTTGGTCAATCATTTTTTCAATAGTATATGATTTTATCATTTTTTTTAACGTTTGTGACCTTTGACATTTTTGGTCAAAATTTTCATTAATAAATATACTTTGACATTTTACAAACTTTTCATTTTTCCTAATATTTTTCACTTTGTCAATCATTTTTTCAATATTTTATGATTTTCACTTTACTTTGAACGTAAGTGATCTGGGACATTTTTGGTCAAAATTTTCATGGACACATGTACTGTGACATTTTACAAACTTTTCACTTTTCCTAATATTTTTCACTTTGTCAACCATTTTTTTAATACTTTATGATTTTAATATTTTTTCCGATATTTGTTAACTCAGACATTTTTGGTTAAAATTTTCGTGAATACATGTACTGTGACATTTTACAAACTTTTCACTTTTCCCAATATTTTTCACTTTTTTCAACCATTTTTTCAATACTTTATGATTTTCACTTTCCTTTGAACGTAGGTGACCTTAGACATTTTTGGTCAAAATTTCATGAACACATGTACTGTGATATTTTAGTAACTTTTCATTTTTCCCAATATTTTTCACTTTGTCAACCATTTTTTCAATACTTTATGATTTTCACATTTTTTGAACGTTAGTGAAAAGTCAACCATTTTTTCAATACTATATGATTTTCACATTTTATGAACGTTCGTGACCTTAGACATTTTCGGTCAAAATTTTCATGAATACATATACTTTGACATTTTCCTAATATTTTTCACTTCGTCAATCATTTTTTCAATATTTTATGATTTTCACTTTACTTTGAACGTAAGTGATCTTATACATTTTTGGTCAAAATTTCATGAACACATGTACTGTGACATTTTACTAACTTTTCATTTTTCCTAATATTTTTCACTTTGTCAATCATTTTTTCAATATTTTATGATTTTCACTTTCCTTTGAACGTAAGTGACCTTAGACATTTTTGGTCAAAATTTCATGAACACATGTACTGTGACATTTCACTAACTTTTTACTTTTCGGGATATTTTTCACTTTGTCAATCATTTTTTCAATATTTTATGATTTTCACTTTCCTTTGAACGTTCGTGACCTTAGACATTTTCGGTCAAAATTTTAATGAATACATATACTGTGACATTTTACTAACTTTTCACTTTTCCTAAACTTTTCCCCTTGGTCAATCATTTTTTCAATAGTATGTGATTTTATCATTTTTTTTAACGTTAGTGATCTTTGACATTTTTAGTCAAAATTTTCATTAATAAATATACTTTGACATTTTACAAACTTTTCATTTTTCCTAATATTTTTCACTTTGTCAATCATTTTTTCAATTTTTTATGATTTTCACTTTACTTTGAACGTAAGTGATCTTGGACATTTTTGGTCAAAATTTTCATGGACACATGTATTGTGACATTTTACAAACTTTTCACTTTTCCTAATATTTTTCACTTTGTCAACCATTTTTTTAATACTTTATGATTTTCATATTTTTTCCGATATTTGTTAACTCAGACATTTTTGGTTAAAATTTTCGTGAATACACGTACTTTAACACTTTACTAACTTTTCACTTTTCCCAATATTTATCACTTTGTCAACCATTTTTTCAATACTTTATGATTTTCACATTTTTTGAACGTTAGTGACCTTCGACATTTTTGGTCAAAATTTTCATGAACACATGGACTATGACATTTTACTAACTTTTTACTTTTCCCAATATTTTTCACTGTCAACCATTTTTTCAATACTTTATGATTTTCACATTTTTTGAACGTCAGTGACCTTAGACATTTTTGGTCAAAATTTTCATGAACACATGTACTGTGACATTTTACTAACTTTTCAAATTGTCAATCATTTTTTCAATATTTTATGATTTTCACTTTACTTTGAACGTCAGTGACCTTAGACATTTTCGGTAAAAATTTTCATGAATACTTATACTGTGACATTTTACTAACTTTTCACTTTTCCTAATATTTTTCACTTTGTCAATCATTTTTTCAATACTTTATGATTTTCACTTTCCTCTGAACGTAAGTGACCTTAGATATTTTATGTCAAAATTTCATGAACACATGTACTGTGACATTTCACTAACGTTTTTACTTTTCGGAATATTTTTCACTTTGTCAATCATTTTTTAAATACTTTATGATTTTCACTTTCTTTTGAACGTAAGTGACCTCAGACATTTTTGGTCAAAATTTTCATGAACACATGTACTGTGACATTTTACTAACTTTTTACTTTTCGTAATATTTTTCACTTTGTCCACCATTTTTTCAATACTTTATGATTTTCACATTTTTTGATCGTTCGTGACCTTAGACATTTTCGGTCAAAATTTTCATGAATATATATACTGATACATTTTTCTAACTTTTCATTTTTCCCAATATTTTTCACTTTGTCAACCATTTTTTCAATATTTTATGATTTTCACTTTCCTTTGAACGTAAGTGACCTTAGACATTTTTGGTCAAAATTTCATGAACACATGTACTGTGACATTTCACTAACTTTTCACTTTTCGTAATATTTTTCACATTTTTTGAACGTTAGTGACCTATGACATTTTTGGTCAAAATTTTCATGAATATGTATACAGTGACATTTTACTAACTTTTCACTTTTCCCAATATTTTTCACTTCGTCAACCATTTTTTCAATACTTTATGATTTTCATATTTTTTCCGATATTAGTTAACTTAGACATTTTTGGTTAAAATTTTCGTGAATACACGTACTGTGACACTTTACTAACTTTTCACTTTTCCCAATATTTTTCACTTTGTCCACAATTTTTTCAATACTTTATGATTTTCACATTTTTTTGAACTTTTAGTTACCTTTGACATTTTTGGTCAAAATTTTCATTAATACATATACTTTGACATTTTACAAACTTTTCATTTTTCCTAATATTTTTCACTTTGTCAATCATGTTTTCAATACTTTATGATTTTCACATTTTTTTGAACGTTAGTGACCTTAGACATTATTGGTCAAAATTTTCGTAAATACATGTACTATGATATTTTACAAACTTTTCACTTTTCCCAATATTTTTCACTTTGTCAACCATTTTTTCAATACTTAATGATTTTCATATTTTTTCCGATATTAGTTAAGTTCGACATTTTTGGTTAAAATTTTCGTGAGTACATATACTGTGACAATTTACTAATTTTTCACTTTTCCCAATATTTTTCACTTCATCAACCACTTTTTCAATACTTTATGATTTTCACAGTTTTTCCAATATAAGTCACCTTACACATTTTTTTTCAAAATTTTCATGAATATACATGTATTATCACATTTTGCCATTTTTTTAGCTTTTCCAATAGTTTTTACATTTTCAATATTTTTCCAAAATTCATGTTTTTTACATTTTATTCCAATATAAGTGAACTTAGACATTTTTGGTTGAAATTTTTATGAATACATGTTCTGTGACATTTTACTGACTTTTCATTTTGCCCAATATTTCTCAGTTTGTCAACAATTTTTTCAATACTTAAAGATTTTCACATTTTTTCCAATATTAGTGACCTTAG
The DNA here is from genome assembly GCF_037954325.1 of Fistularia commersonii. Classification (NCBI taxonomy): domain Eukaryota; kingdom Metazoa; phylum Chordata; class Actinopteri; order Syngnathiformes; family Fistulariidae; genus Fistularia; species Fistularia commersonii. The sequence goes on from NC_141307.1 coordinate 14,362,029, forward strand.
ACATTTTTGGTCAAAATTTTCATGACTATACATATTTTTCACATTCTGCCAATCTTTAAACTTTTCCCAATATTTTAACTTTGTCTACAATTTTCGTCATACCTTTCAATTTTTTTTTCCAATTTGATGCCCTTTGACAATTTTTTTCAAAATTTTCATGAATATTTTCATGAATATACATGAATAAACTATAAAGTATGTCAAAAGTTCAAAAAATGTCAAAGGTCACTAACATTGGAAAAAATGTGAAAATCATAAAGTATTGCTCCCGACAGAGAGCTGCGTTCCTCCAATACAAACCTACTAGCAGTACCTATAGCTCGCTCTAAGCGATCTCAGGCAAAACTGTTCTCAGTTCTACTACCTCAGTGGTGGAACAAACTTCTGGAAGCAACAAGACTAGCATCATCTATCTCAACCTTCAAGATACAGGTAAAAACTCTTCTCTTTCAGGACTTTTTACTGCGCTGATGCCCCAGATCAGGTCAGGCAGCAAGTTAGGCTATACAGTTTGTGTTTGTGTGTGTGTGCGTGTGTGTGTGTGTGTGTTTGTGTGTGTGTACGTTTGTGTATGTCTTTGTCAAAAAAAAAAAAAAAAAAAAAAATTACTAACCCAAGCTTACTGTTCTGTATATTTTCTGTACATCGTCTATTTGCAAGTGTATTTGCAGTCCCTATGTCCTCTATTGTAAGTCGCTTTGGATAAAAGCGTCTGCGTAATGTAATGTAATGTAATATTGAAAAAATTGTTGATAAAGTCAAAAATATTTGGAAAAGTGAAAAATTGGCAAAATATTACAATATAGATATCCATAATTTTTTTTTTTTTTAAAGTCGAATGTCAGTAAAATTGGAAACAAATGTGAAAACCATAAAGTTTGGAAAAAAATATTGAAAATGTAAAAAGTATTGGAAAACTAAAAAATTGGTAAACTGTGACAATATGGATATTCATAAATTAAAAAAAATGTCAAAAGTCATCAAATTGGAAAAAAAAAAGAAAATGACAAAAATTGTAGACAGAGTGAAAAATAATGGGAAAAGTTTAAAAATTGGCAGAATGTGAAAAATAAATGTAGTTATGAAAATTTTGACAAAAATGTTAAAGGTCACTAACAATGTAAAAAATGTGAAAATCATAAAGTACTGAAAAAATTGTTGACAAAGTGAAAAATATTTGAAAAAGTAAAAAAAATGTCAACATTGGCATATTCATAAAAATTTTGACAAAAATGTCAAAGGCCAGCTTCTTCTTCTTTCGGCTTTTCCCGGCAGGGGTCGCCACAGCGAGTCAACTTTCTCCATCTAACCCTATTCTCTGGATCCTCCTCTCTCACACCAACTACCTTCATATCCTCTCTCACTACGTCCATAAATTTTCTCTCTGGTCTTCCTCGAGACCTTTTGCCTAGCAACTCCAATTCCAGCGTCCGTCTACCAATATATTCTCCATCTGCCTCCTCTGCCCATGACCAAACCATCTCAGTCTGGCTTCTCCGATCTTCTCTCCAAAACATCTAACATGTGCTGTTCCTTTGATAGACTCATGTCTGATCCTCTCCATCCTGGTCCCTCCCAAAGAGAACCTCAACATCTTCATCTCTGCAAGCTCTAGTTCTGCCTGCTGTCTTTTGGTCATTGTAACAGTTTCTAGTGCAAACATCATCGCTGGTCTCACCACTGTCTTGCACACCTATCCTTTTATTCTGGCCGAAAGTCTTCTATCACATAGTACCCCTGACACTTTTCTCCACCCATTCCAACCTGCTTGGACCCGTCTCTTCACCTCTTTTTCACACTCTCCGTTGCTCTGGACTGTTGACCCTAAGTACCTGAAATCCTCCAGCTTCTTGAACTCCACTTCCTGTAGCATCACCGTTCCTCCCGAGTTCCTCTCATTCACACACATATATTCTGTCTTGCTGCGACTAACTTTCATTCCTCTCCTTTCCAGAGCATACTTCCACCTCTCTGGATTTTCCTCTACTTGTTGTCTGCTCTCACTACAGATCACAATGTCATCCGCAAACATCATGGTCCATGGGGATTCCTGTCTAACCTCATCTGTCATCACCATTGCGAACAAGAAGGGGCTCAGAGCTGAGCCCATGATGGAGTCCCACCTCCACCTTGAACTTCTCAGTTACCCCTACAGCACACCGTACCAGTGTCTCACAGCTAGCATACATGTCCTGCACCAGTCTAACATACTTCTCTGCCACTCCAGACTTCCTCATACAATACCAGAGCTAATACAAAGCTACAATACAATCGGTTCTGCAAATGAACTCTGTTTGAGAAAGAAGAGAGGATGGATTTTGTCTACAAATGATCCTAAATAATACTGCAGGTTTATCAGGTTATTATTGGCGTTTTTCATGTCTCGCAGCTGTTTGCTAGAAAGGCATTTATTGTGGCTACTGTCCGTTTGTGTGGCCAAGGGACCGGACTTTTGTTGTCCCGGTGTGTTCAGGAACTGATCAAGCAAGAATGGTTTATTCAAAGTCAGGAAATACACTTAGGAGATATCCCGGGCTAGAATGAATGTCACCCCGAGAGGATGGTTCACCCTCTGCACACCCTCTGAGACACGTCCAGCGGATGTGCAGGTGAGTAGGTTCTGGCCCCGAGCCGAGGAGGCGCCGTCATTTTATACCATCGCCTCAACGCTCAAGTTTATTTCCAAATAAGGACTTGTTTTACACACTCATGGAATTTGGGCACTTGGGGTGCCGGGCCGCGTCCCGGATAAAGCCGCGGGGTTCGCCATCGATTACGCTTTGGGGGTGTCAATGGAAGAGAACACAGTTGGGCATCCCTTTGTCGTCACGTGATGCTCTCGTGGGCGAATTTTAACACTACATGAGTTATCTATCTGCAATGCACCCCTCTTTATACTGCATTAGATGTTTGTTTTTTTTTATAGCCATATACTAATTATTGGGGGGTGGATTGATTCGGAGCACTACTGAAGGCCTCGGTGTAAAATGCACGGCCCGCCACTGAGAATCCGCCTGAATCCGGTCACCATCAGGGGTACAGAAGTGGACATTGTGGACACCTACAAATACCTGGGTGTCCACTTGGACAATAAACTGGACTGTAAACACCAACGCCATCTTCAAGAAGGGTCAGAGCCGCCTGTCTTCACAGCTGGAGTCTGTGGTGCAGGTGTCAGAGAAGCTCCTCAGCATCATGGACAACGTCCATCACCCCCTGCATGGACACTGACGTCCTGTCAGAGCTCTTTCAGTCATAGATTGATACCACCAAGGAGCTCCACTGAACGCCACAGGAGGTCTTTCCTACCTGAGGCTATCAGACTTTTTAATTCCCCTTCCTTCTGCCAAAGGGAATCTTATAATCTTTGTACTTTTTAAGACCTTAAAACACTTGATAGCCTTAACCTTGACAATTGATATTTTATTGTTTTTCGTATTCTCCCTCCTCCCTACTATTGTCTATTACTCTTATGTTTTTGCTTGACACTCTGGCACAGCAATTTCCTTCGGGATAAATAAAGTTGTTCTCATCATCTCATCTCTCTCATATATATATATATATATATATATATATATATATATATATACTTTTTTTTATTTTTTGACGTAACTATTACACTGCTGTGAAAAAGGAATTTCCCCTATGGAGATGGATACTTGATTGGTAATTCCAAGCAGCTGAGAGCGTTTAGTAAATGCTAACTGGTTGCGGTCTGCTATTGGTCCCTGCCAGGGCGCTGGCCGTGACGCAACTTCCGGATGACGTCAGAACTCTGGAGAGCCAGCTGAGCGCTGCACGTCTCTTGACGGGAGAATTGCTTTTGTGAGGGGAGGCACAATTTCGTCTTGTCTTTCAGATCCAACGCGTTTGGAGCGCGCTTTTGGTCTTGTGTTTTGCTTTTTTTTTTCTTCTCCATTTTTCTGTGATATAATTCTGCTTAGTGATGGGACGATGAAACCTCAAGGAGTGTGTTGACACACTAGACCAGGGGTCGGCAACCCGTGCGGCTCTTCCATCTTTACACTGCGGCTCCGAGTGGCTTGGTAAAATATATCATAAATATTTAATTGAAGAATATGTCATTCGTGTTAATTCCGTTATTGTGATCTTAAAATATTAAATAAAATTATATTGTTTTTCGCCGCTCAAAATAACGTCACACCGGCGGAAGCCGGTAGACCCGCCAGCCGGTAAAGTCCCGATTTGCAGATGCTGTGCGCAGGAGTTCAGGAGCAGAAGTCCTATGAACCAGGTAAAATAAATATTAAGATATGTTGCAAATATTTATTTTTTGTTTACTGACAGTGTTTTTTTTTGCCCCCGATTTATTTTTACTTTTACCAATAGATGACGCTACTGCTCTATCATCATGCCACTTCTGCTCGGACGTGTCCAGTGAAGAACGGACATTCTGCGAGGATATGCCTTTAACCTTTAATGAAAATTGTGACAAAAATGTCAAAGTTCACTAACATTGGAAAAATGATGAAAATCCTAAAGTATTGAAAAAATTGTTGTTAACAAAGTGAAAAATATTGGGAATAGTGAAAAATTGGAAAAATGTCAAAATATGTATGTTCATAAAAATTTCTACAAAAAATATCAAAGTAAGTAAATTTGGAAAAAATGTGAAAACCATAATGTATTGAAATAATTGTTGACAAAGTGAAAAACATTCCGAAAAGTTAAATATTGGCAAAATGTGACAATATAGATATTCATGAACATTTTGACAAAAAATGTCAAACATCATTAACATTGGGAAATAAGTGAAAATTGCAAAGTATGATGTAAATTGTTGATAAAGTGAAAAATGTTTGGAAAATTGAAAATTGGAAAAAATTCAATAATACTTATATTCATGAAAATTTTGACAAAAAATGTCAAAGGTCAGTAAAATTGGAAAAAAAAGTGAAAACCATAAAGTATTGAAAATATTGTTGACAAAGTGAAAAATATCGGGAAAAGTGAAACATTGGTAAAATATTACCATAGAGATATTCATGAACATTTTGACAAAATATACCAAAAGTCAGTTAATTGGAAGAAATGTGAAAATGATCAAGTATGGTTGTTTCTTCAGAGGTGGGTGAGTAACACACCTTCCAGATTTTGTTGGAAATCGAATGTATAATCCCGCTGCACCGAGGACGAGTCGTGACGACACCACGCAGACGGAGAGAGAACAAGGAGTTGATACGCTGCTGATTTTTCAGCTTTTCCCACTTGCAAAGCATGTAGAGGTCTAATTTTTATCACGGGTACTCCTTTAACCGTGAGTGACGGAATCCAAAAGAAAAATCCAGAAAAAGACATTGTATGATTCGAAGTAATTCATTTGCATTTTATTGCAAGACACCAGAAAAACAAAAGTTAATATTTGTTCCAGAGAGCTTTATTGGCAATGACAGAGATCATAAGTTTCCTGTAGTTCTTGAGCAGGTTTGCACACACTGCAGCAGGGATTCTGGCCCATTCCTCCATCCAGACCTTCTCCAGATCCTTCAGGTTTCGGGGCAGTCGCTGGGCAATATGGACTTTCAGCTCCTGATGTCCTTTCACAGCTCTCTGGTCTTGGCCATTGTGGAGAGGTTAGAATTTGTTTGATTGAGTGTGTCCAGGTGTGCTCTATACAGGTAACGAGTTCAAGCTGGTGCCGTGAAGCCAGGTCATGAGTGGAGAACAGGAGGGCCTCTCAAAGAAGAACTCATAGATCTATGAGAGCCACAATTCTCACTGGCTGGTAGGTGATCAAATACTTATTTCATGCAGTAAAATGCAGACCTTCTTCTTTCGGCTTTTCCCTTCAGGTGTCGCCACAGCGAGTCGGCTTTCTCCATCTAACCCTATTCTCTGGATCCTCCTCTCTCACACCAACTACCTTCATATCCTCTCTCACTACGTCCATAAATCTTATCTTTGGTCTTCCTCCAGACCTCTTGCCTGGCAGCTCCAATTCCAGCATCCGTCAGAATCAGAATCAGAATCATTTATTAATGGCCACACAACAGCGTTGGTGGAATTAGTTTTGGGTACAGCGCATAATGCTCACATCTCTCCTGTGTCAGTTCCATTGTCAACAATACATACAGAAAATCATGATCAGCAGACACGATACATCAAGACATTGATTGATTCAGAGTCCGTATAGCGATTGGGAAAAAGCTGTTTTTGAATCTGACAGATTTGGTTGTGAGACCTGTAGCGCGTCCCGGAGGGCATGAGTGTGAACAGGTGACGTGCAGGGTGTGTGTGGTCTGAAGTGAGTTTGACTGAACGTTGTGTGATGCGTCTTTGATACAGAGTGTGTGTGGAAGGGAGAGTGTGAGCCATGATTCTAGATGATTTATTGATGATGCGTGAGCGACTATCCAAGTTACCATACCAGACCATTATTGATGAGGTCAGGATACTTTCAATTATGGCTGTGTAGAGCTGGCGGAGGGTATTGTGTCTCACATTGGATTTTTTTTAGTTGTCTGAGGAAAAAACTGTCTTTTGTTGGCTTTTTTGTAAACTTCCTCTGAGTGCTGTTTGAATCTTAGTGTATTATTGATGTGTGTCCCAAGAAATTTGAATGAGTGTGTGATGGCTGTAGGATCAGAGTTGATGGAGATGGGTGTTTTGGGTGGGCGAGCGGGAGAAATCAATGATCGGTTCTTTTGTTTTTGATGCGTTTAGCTGCAGGTTGTTGTTCTGGCACCAGGTGACTGCCTGGGTGACCTGCTCTCCATAGTGTTTCTCATTATTTTCAGTGACGAGTCCAATTATTGTGGCGTCGTCTGCATATTTGAGGATGGATACTGAACTGTGTGAGGATGTGAGCGTGTTTGCGTACAAAGAACACAACCAGAGTACAAACAAATAAAATCATATTGAAATCTACTGGGATAAAATCCCTTCTACAACAATAATGGTAGTGAAATGTGTTGTGTTTGTATCAGTTCGGACACATCGACTGCTTACTTTGAGGTTTTCACTGTGAATTTGATACAAGAGCTGCAAACAGTTGTGTCCACAAGAAAGTTAATGTTCCTTGGTCTTTTATTCTGTGAAAAACTTGAAAAGGGTTATTTGGTTATTACTTACTTCATAAATAGTGTTATTTATTTCATGAATAATGTTATTTGTTTTCTGATTTTTTTTTTTTTTTCTCCCTGTCAAGATCCCAGAAAGGGTTAATTTTGGCTATGTGTGGCTTTCTGGAAAACAATAAATGTTTACGTTTCGACACCTCTGCGATCGTCACACTTTTTGTTACAAACAGGCCCGGCCCCCCGTCAGAGAAGGGAAAAGTTATTTGGCCCTCGCAGGAAAAAGTTTGGTCTAGAGGAAGACCAAAGAGAACATTGATGAACATAGCGCGAAGATATGAAGGTAGTTGGTGTGTGAGAGGAGGATGCAGTCGATTCCCTGTGGCGACTCCTGAAGGGAAAAGCCCAGAGGGGGGAGAAGAAGAAGAATGTAGATATCTATCCATATGTATGTGTATATGCATATGTTTGTGTGTATGTATATATATATATATATATATATAAATAAACACAAACACACAGATGTATGTGTTTATATATGTATGTAAATATGTATACATGTGAATTTATGTATGTGTATATACATTTGTATATGTGAGTATGTCAATATGTATGTGTGTATGCATGCACGTATGTGTGCATGAATGCATGCGTGCATGGAGGCGTGTATGAATGTGTGCATGTTCGTATGCAAGTCTGCATGCATCAATGCATGAGTGCAAAAGTGCATGCATATGTGTGCGCATGCGTGTGTGCGCTTGTGCGTGCGTTTTTGTGTGAGTGCATGCGTGCAGACACACATTCACTCATGCAGGCATGTTTGAATGAAATATGTGTTTATAATTATGCGTGTGTGTGTGGGGGGGGTGTATTTATGTGATGTTTTAATATGTATGTATTTATATAGGTGTGTATGCAAATGTGTTTGTATACATTTGTGTGTGTCAATGTATGTACGTATGAATGTAAGTGTGTTTGCATACATGTATCGATGAATGTGAGTTTAGAGAAGTATATACATGTATGTCTGTATATATATGTATGTGTTCACAGATGTATGTATGTATGTATGTATGTGCTCATACATGTATGTATGGGAACTGTGCACTGACTAAGGGAGCAGTTGAAGATGTTAGTGAATATTGGGCCTCGCTGGTGTGCACAATGATTCAGGACTACCGAACTGCATGTTTTGTTTTGTCTTTCCTTATTGCAGCCCTAAGTTGGTATTTGGCTGCCCTGTGTTGCCCCATGTCTCCCTCAGTGAAGGCACCGCATGTTTTCCTGCGTAATGCCTGAATGTCCTTTGTAAACCACGGCTTGTTATTGCCATGGATTTTCGCAGGTTTGATGGGAATGCACGTCCCGACGCAGAAGTTGATGTATGACATCACTGTGTCTGTCAGCTCGTCCAAACTGTCCGCAGCTGTGCGAAATACGTCCCAATCAGTCCATTCGAGGCAGCCTCTGAGCGTGTCGATAGCCGCTCTCGACCAGCACTGGACAACTTTGGATTGTACGCAGTGGGATTTAAGTTTTTGCCTGTATTTTGGGACGAGCAGCAGCGTGGCGTGGTCCGACCTGCCCAGCGGTGCCCTCGGAAAACACCGGTACGCATCGCTTATGGCAGGGGTGCCCAGTGCGTCGAACGCGATCGACCGGTCGATCGCATGGCATTGAAAAAATAAGGATGATGATTTTCCGGACTTCCTCATTACCGCTGTATTATACACCAACAAGCATTATGTGCATACATGCTCAACATGAAAGAGATAATGGATGTGGCAACAAAGATCGCCTGTTCTATTCGGGCCAGATCTGTTCAAAGACGGCAGTTCCGTGCACAACTGGAGAAGGCTGAGTGCGACCACTCAGAGTCGCTGTTGCACACCGACGTGAGATGGCTAAGTCGGGGGAAATTCCTGCAAAGATTTCGAGAGCTGTTGCCGGAGATCGAGGAGTTTTTTTTTCCGTGAAGGTAATGCCGTGCAGATAATGGCCAACTAAATGAGCATCAGTGGCTGCTGGACTTGGCATTTTGAACCGATCTGACCAACATGCTGAATGACCTTAATCTCGAGCTGCAAGGAAAGGACAAAACTGTGATCAATATGACCAGCTCAGTTAATGCTTTCAAACAGGACCGTGCACGCTACATAAAGCAAATTGACAGTTGTCCGTCAGAGTTCGACAGACACTTTCAAGACTTTGCTGTACTCGAGCCGGTCGCTACATTCATGTGCTACCCTTGCCAGGAAGATGCTGAGGTTGTTTCACTGGCGTCAAAAGTTGCAACCCTGTTTCACCTGAACTCCTCTGGAGTGGAGGATGAGATTCTGACACTTCAAGTCGACGTTCAGCTGAAGGCCAGAGCTCATGGACAATTCTGGAACTTACTCACAGAGGACAAGCACCCCAACATCAGAAAATGTGCTTCCTTCTTGACTGCATTATTTGGCTCCACTTATTTATGTGAGTCAGCTTTTTCCCACAGGAAGATCATGAAGTCAAAGTACCGTTCCACCATGACTGATGAGCATCTGGAAGTCTGCTTGAGGCCGGCTCTCGGCAGTTACTGTCCGGAGTCTGCATCCCTGGCTAATTCCATTCAGTGCAAGTCATCGGAGTAAGGTAATGACAAAAAAAATGTACAAAGTTGTATTGTGCAATATAGGTTGATGCAGTACTGCGAGGAACACCAGCATATACTGTACATATAAAAATGATTCTCAATATATTCATAAATAATGTGTTTTGCATTTTTAGTGGGCGGTAGATCATTTTGACCCCTGGCTTATGGGAACGTAGCAGTGCTCGAGGATGTTGGCGCCTCTGCTTGGACAGGTAACTTGCTGGATATCGTTTGGAAGCTCTTTCGACAGACTGGCATGGTTGAAGTCGCCTACCACAATGACAGCCGTGTCGGGATTGGAGTTCTCAACTGAGGAGATGTAGGTTGCTAGCTCTGTTGTGGCTACGTTAGCATTTGCCGATGGTGGGCTTTAAACACCAATCAGAACAACAGAAGCAAACTCCCTGGGAAGATAGTGTGGTCTGCATTTCACAGCATTGTATTCCAGATTAGGACTGCAGAAGCTGTTAAGCACTGCGGTGTTACTGCACCATCTGCCGTGGCGTCTACCAATATATTCTCTATCCCTCCTCTGTCCATGACCCAACCATCTCAGTCTGGCTTCTCTGACCTTCTCTCCAAAACATCAAACATGTGCTGTTCCTCTGATAGACTCATTCCTGGTCCTCTCCATCCTGGTCACTCCCAAAGGGAACCTCAACATCTTCATCTCTGCAAGCTCTAGTTCTGCCTGCTGTCTTTTGGGCATTGTAGCAGTTTCTAGTCCATACATCATCGCTGGTCTCACCACTGTCTTGTACACCTTTCCCTTTATTCTGGCTGAAAGTCTTCTATCACATAGTACCCCTGACACTTTTCTCCACCCATTCCAACCTGCTTGGACCCGTCTCTTCACCTCTTTTCTCTTCTACCTGTCTCCCTGATAACACTAGCTGTAGTTGTCCAATCACCTGGAAGCTGAGCCTGACCACCCAGACCCTTTCTCAACTCCTCCCTGAAAACCATGCAACACTCCTCCCTTTTCAGCTTCCACCACTTTGTCCTCTGCTCTGCCTTTGTCCTCTTCATCTCTCTTTCAGGTTACCTCGTCTATACAAGATGTAGTCTACCTGCGTGCTCCTACCTCCGCTCTTATAAGTTACCCTATGTTCCTGTTTTTTCTGGAAAAAGGTGTTCACTACAGCCATTTCCATCGTATTTGCAAATTCTACCACCATCTGTCCCTCTGCATTCCTATCATGGATACCAAATCTCCCAATCACTTCTTCAAAAAAAAAGGTATTTGGTCGTCGCAGGACAAAGTTTGGTCTAGAGGAAGACCAAAGAGAATATTTACGAACATAGTGCAAAGATATGAAGGTAGTTGGTGTGAGAAAGGAGGATGCAGCGAATCCTTGTCTTTGATAGAGAAGGTAGATTCCCTGTGGCGACTCCTGAAAGGAAAAGCCCAAATAAAATATTGAAAGGAAATATCCCAATATTTTTCTATAAGTCAACCATTTTTTCAAAACTTTATGATTTTTCACATTCTTTTGAACGAAAGTGACCTTAGACATTTTTGGTCAAAATTTCATGAACACATGTACTGTGACATTTTACTAACTTTTAACTTTCCCAATATTTTTCATTTTGTCAACCATTTTTTCAAAACTTTATGATTTTCAAATTTTTTTGAACGTTAGTGACCTTAGACATTTTCGGTCAAAATTTTCATGAATAAATATACTGTGACATTTTACTAACTTTTCACTTTTCCTAATATTTTTCACTTTGTCAACCATTTTTTCAATACTTTATGATTTTCACATTTTTTCGAACGTTAGTGACCTTTGACATTTTTGGTCAAAACTTTCATGAATACATGTACTGTGACATTTTTTTCACTTTTCCCAATACTTTTTCACTTTGTCAGCATTTTTTTCAATACTTTATGATTTTCACATTTTTTCGAACGTTAGTGACCTTAGACATTTTCTGTCAAAATTTCAGGAATACATATACTCTGACATGTTACTAACTTTTCACATTTGATTAGCATCTGGAAGCATCTGGAAGTCTGCTTGAGGCCGGCTCTCAGCAGTTACTGTCCGGACTCTGCATCCCTGGCTAATTCCATTCAGTACAAGTCATCGGAGTAAGGTAATGACAAAAAAAATGTACAAAGTTGTATTGTGCAATATAGGTTGATGCAGTACTGCGAGGAACACCAGCATATACTGTACATATAAAAATGATTCTCAATATAATTGCTTTATGATTTTCACATTTTTTCTAACGTTAGTGACCTTTGACTTTTTTGGTCAAAATTTTCATGAATACATGTACTGTGATATTTTACTAATTTTTCACTTTTCCTAATATTTTTCACTTTGTCAACCATTTTTTCAATACTATATGATTTTCACTTTTTTTTGAATGTTAGTGACCTTTGACATTTTTGGTCAAAATTTTCATTAATACATATACTTTGACATTTTACAAACTTTTCACTTTTCCTAGTATTTTTCACTTTGTCTACCATTTTATCAATACTTTATGATTTTCATATTTTTTTCCGATATTAGTTAACTTAGACATTTTATGGTTAAAATCTTCGTGAATACACGTACTGTGACACTTTACTAACTTTTCACTGTTCCTAATATTTTTCACATGGTCAATCATTTTTTCAATACTTTATGATTTTCACTTTCCTTTGAACGTAAGTGACCTTAGACATTTTCGGTCAAAATTTTCATGAATCCATATACTGTGACATTTTACTAACTTTTCACTTTTCCTAATATTTTTCACTTTGTCAATCTTTTTTTTAATACTTTTAGATTTTCACTTTCCTTTGAACGTAAGTGACCTTACACATTTTTGGTCAAAATTTTCATGAATACATGTACTGTGACATTTTACTAACTTTTCACTTTTCCTAATATTTTTCACTTTGTCAATCATTTTTTCAATACTTTAAGATTTTCATATTTTTTCCGATATTAGTTAACTTAGACATTTTTGGTTAAAATTTTCATGAATACACGTACTGTGACATTTTACAAACTTTTCACTTTTCCTAATAGTTTTCACTTTGTCAGCATTTTTTTCAATACTATATGATTTTCACATTTTTTCGAACGTTAGTGACCTTTGACATATTTGGTCAAAATTTTCATGAATTCATGTACTTTGATATTTTACTAATTTTTCACTTTTCCCAATATTTTTCACTTTGTCAACCATTTTTTCAATACTTTATGATTTTCACATTTTTTTGAACGTTAGTGACCTTAGACATTTTTGGTCAAAATTTTCATAAATACATGTACTGTGACATTTTACAAACTTTTCACTTTTCCTAATAGTTTTCACTTTGTCAGCATTTTTTTCAATACTATATGATTTTCACATTTTTTCGAACGTTAGTGACCTTTGACATATTTGGTCAAAATTTTCATGAATTCATGTACTTTGATATTTTACTAATTTTTCACTTTTCCCAATATTTTTCACTTTTTCAACCATTTTTTGAATACTTTATGATTTTCACATTTTTTGAACGTTAGTGACCTTAGACATTTTTGGTCAAATTTTCATGAATACATATACTCTGACATGTTACTAACTTTTCACTTTTCCTAATATTTTTCACTTTGTCAACCATTTTTTCAATACTTTATGATTTTCACATTTTTTTGAACGAAAGTGACCTTTGACATTTTTGGTCAAAACTTTCATGAATACATGTACTGTGACATTTTTTTCACTTTTCCCAATATTTTTCACTTTGTCAGCATTTTTTTCAATACTTTATGATTTTCACATTTTTTCGAACGTTAGTGACCTTAGACATTTTCTGTCAAAATTTCATGAATACATATACTCTGACATGTTACTAACTTTTCACATTTGATTAACATCTGGAAGCATCTGGAAGTCTGCTTGAGGCCGGCTCTCAGCAGTTACTGTCCGGACTCTGCATCCCTGGCTAATTCCATTCAGTACAAGTCATCGGAGTAAGGTAATGACAAAAAAAATGTACAAAGTTGTATTGTGCAATATAGGTTGATGCAGTACTGCGAGGAACACCAGCATATACGGTACATATAAAAATGATTCTCAATATAATTGTTTTATGATTTTCACATTTTTTCTAACGTTAGTGACCTTTGACTTTTTTGGTCAAAATTTTCATGAATACATGTACTGTGATATTTTACTAATTTTTCACTTTTCCCAATATGTTTCACTTTGTCAGCAATTTTTTCAATACTTTATGATTTTCACATTTTTTTGAACGTTACTGACCTTAGACATTTTTGGTCAAAATTTTCCTTAATACATTTACTTTGACATTTTACAAACTTTTCACTTTTCCTAATATTTTTCACTTTGTCAACCATTTTTTCAATACTATATGATTTTCACATTTTTTTGAACGTTAGTGACCTTTGACATTTTTGGTCAAAATTTTCATTGATACATATACTTTGACATTTTACAAACTTTTCACTTTTCCTAATAGTTTTCACTTTGTCAGCATTTTTTTCAATACTATATGATTTTCACATTTTTTCGAACGTTAGTGACCTTAGACATTTTCTGTCAAAATTTCATGAATACATATACTCTGACATGTTACTAACTTTTCACATTTGATTAGCATCTGGAAGCATCTGGAAGTCTGCTTGAGGCCGGCTCTCAGCAGTTACTGTCCGGACTCTGCATCCCTGGCTAATTCCATTCAGTACAAGTCATCGGAGTAAGGTAATGACAAAAAAAATGTACAAAGTTGTATTGTGCAATATAGGTTGATGCAGTACTGCGAGGAACACCAGCATATACTGTACATATAAAAATGATTCTCAATATAATTGCTTTATGATTTTCACATTTTTTCTAACGTTAGTGACCTTTGACTTTTTTGGTCAAAATTTTCATGAATACATGTACTGTGATATTTTACTAATTTTTCACTTTTCCTAATATTTTTCACTTTGTCAACCATTTTTTCAATACTATATGATTTTCACATTTTTTTGAATGTTAGTGACCTTTGACATTTTTGGTCAAAATTTTCATTAATACATATACTTTGACATTTTACAAACTTTTCACTTTTCCTAGTATTTTTCACTTTGTCTACCATTTTATCAATACTTTATGATTTTCATATTTTTTTCCGATATTAGTTAACTTAGACATTTTATGGTTAAAATCTTCGTGAATACACGTACTGTGACACTTTACTAACTTTTCACTGTTCCTAATATTTTTCACATGGTCAATCATTTTTTCAATACTTTATGATTTTCACTTTCCTTTGAACGTAAGTGACCTTAGACATTTTCGGTCAAAATTTTCATGAATCCATATACTGTGACATTTTACTAACTTTTCACTTTTCCTAATATTTTTCACTTTGTCAATCTTTTTTTTAATACTTTTAGATTTTCACTTTCCTTTGAACGTAAGTGACCTTACACATTTTTGGTCAAAATTTTCATGAATACATGTACTGTGACATTTTACTAACTTTTCACTTTTCCTAATATTTTTCACTTTGTCAATCATTTTTTCAATACTTTAAGATTTTCATATTTTTTCCGATATTAGTTAACTTAGACATTTTTGGTTAAAATTTTCATGAATACACGTACTGTGAAACTTTACTAACTTTTCCCTTTTCCTAATATTTTACACTTTGTCAATCATTTTTTCAATAATTTATGATTTTCACATTTTTTTGAACGTTAGTGACCTTAGACATTTTTGGTCAAAATTTTCATAAATACATGTACTGTGACATTTTACAAACTTTTCACTTTTCCTAATAGTTGTCACTTTGTCAGCATTTTTTTCAATACTATGTGATTTTCACATTTTTTCGAACGTTAGTGACCTTTGACATATTTGGTCAAAATTTTCATGAATTCATGTACTTTGATATTTTACTAA
The DNA here is from genome assembly GCF_037954325.1 of Fistularia commersonii. Classification (NCBI taxonomy): domain Eukaryota; kingdom Metazoa; phylum Chordata; class Actinopteri; order Syngnathiformes; family Fistulariidae; genus Fistularia; species Fistularia commersonii. The sequence goes on from NC_141307.1 coordinate 14,377,602, forward strand.
TTTTTCACTTTTCCCAATATTTTTCACTTTGTCAACCATTTTTTCAATACTTTATGATTTTCACATTTTTTTGAACGTTAGTGACCTTAGACATATTTGTTCAAAATTTTCATAAATACATGTACTGTGACATTTTACAAACTTTTCACTTTTCCTAATAGTTTTCACTTTGTCAGCATTTTTTTCAATACTATATGATTTTCACATTTTTTCGAACGTTAGTGACCTTTGACATATTTGGTCAAAATTTTCATGAATTCATGTACTTTGATATTTTACTAATTTTTTACATTTCCCAATATTTTTCACTTTGTCAACCATTTTTTCAATACTTTATGATTTTCACATTTTTTGAACGTTAGTGACCTTAGACATTTTTGGTCAAATTTTCATGAATACATATACTCTGACATGTTACTAACTTTTCACTTTTCCTAGTATTTTTCACTTTGTCTACCATTTTATCAATACTTTATGATTTTCATATTTTTTTCCGATATTAGTTAACTTAGACATCTTATGGTTAAAATCTTCGTGAATACACGTACTGTGACACTTTACTAACTTTTCACTGTTCCTAATATTTTTCACATGGTCAATCATTTTTTCAATACTTTATGATTTTCACTTTCCTTTGAACGTAAGTGACCTTAGACATTTTCGGTCAAAATTTTCATGAATCCATATACTGTGACATTTTACTAACTTTTCACTTTTCCTAATATTTTTCACTTTGTCAATCTTTTTTTTAATTCTTTTAGATTTTCACTTTCCTTTGAACGTAAGTGACCTTACACATTTTTGGTCAAAATTTTCATGAATACATGTACTGTGACATTTTACTAACTTTTCACTTTTCCTAATATTTTTCACTTTGTCAATCATTTTTTCAATACTTTAAGATTTTCATATTTTTTCCGATATTAGTTAACTTAGACATTTTTGGTTAAAATTTTCATGAATACACGTACTGTGAAACTTTACTAACTTTTCCCTTTTCCTAATATTTTACACTTTGTCAATCATTTTTTCAATAATTTATGATTTTCACATTTTTTTGAACGTTAGTGACCTTAGACATTTTTGGTCAAAATTTTCATAAATACATGTACTGTGACATTTTACAAACTTTTCACTTTTCCTAATAGTTTTCACTTTGTCAACCATTTTTTCAATACTTTATGATTTTCACATTCTTTTGAACGAAAGTGACCTTTGACATTTTTGGTCAAAACTTTCATGAATACATGTACTGTGACATTTTTTTCACTTTTCCCAATATTTTTCACTTTGTCAGCATTTTTTTCAATACTTTATGATTTTCACATTTTTTCGAACGTTAGTGACCTTAGACATTTTCTGTCAAAATTTCATGAATACATATACTCTGACATGTTACTAACTTTTCACATTTGATTAGCATCTGGAAGCATCTGGAAGTCTGCTTGAGGCCGGCTCTCAGCAGTTACTGTCCGGACTCTGCATCCCTGGCTAATTCCATTCAGTACAAGTCATCGGAGTAAGGTAATGACAAAAAAAATGTACAAAGTTGTATTGTGCAATATAGGTTGATGCATTACTGCGAGGAACACCAGCATATACTGTACATATAAAAATGATTCTCAATATAATTGCTTTATGATTTTCACATTTTTTCTAACGTTAGTGACCTTTGACTTTTTTGGTCAAAATTTTCATGAATACATGTACTGTGATATTTTACTAATTTTTCACTTTTCCTAATATTTTTCACTTTGTCAACCATTTTTTCAATACTATATGATTTTCACATTTTTTTGAACGTTAGTGACCTTTGACATTTTTGGTCAAAACTTTCATGAATACATGTACTGTGACATTTTTTTCACTTTTCCCAATATTTTTCACTTTGTCAATCTTTTTTTTAATTCTTTTAGATTTTCACTTTTCCTAATATTTTTCACTTTGTCAATCATTTTTTCAATACTTTAAGATTTTCATATTTTTTCCGATATTAGTTAACTTAGACATTTTTGGTTAAAATTTTCATGAATACACGTAATGTGAAACTTTACTAACTTTTCCCTTTTCCTAATATTTTACACTTTGTCAATCATTTTTTTAATAATTTATGATTTTCATATTTTTTCGAACGTTAGTGACCTTAGACATTTTTGGTCAAAATTTTCATAAATACATGTACTGTGAAATTTTACAAACTTTTCACTTTTCCTAATATTTTTCACTTTGTCAGCATTTTTTTCAATACTATATGATTTTCACATTTTTTCGAACGTTAGTGACCTTTGACATATTTGGTCAAAATTTTCATGAATTCATGTACTTTGATATTTTACTAATTTTTCACTTTTCCCAATATTTTTCACTTTGTCAACCATTTTTTCAATACTTTATGATTTTCACATTTTTTTGAACGTTAGTGACCTTAGACATTTTTGGTCAAAATTTTCATAAATACATGTACTGTGACATTTTACAAACTTTTCACTTTTCCTAATAGTTTTCACTTTGTCAGCATTTTTTTCAATACTATATGATTTTCACATTTTTTCGAACGTTAGTGACCTTTGACATATTTGGTCAAAATTTTCATGAATTCATATACTTTGATATTTTACTAATTTTTCACTTTTCCCAATATTTTTCACTTTGTCAACCATTTTTTCAATACTTTATGATTTTCACATTTTTTGAACGTTAGTGACCTTAGACATTTTTGGTCAAATTTTCATGAATACATATACTCTGACATGTTACTAACTTTTCACTTTTCCTAATATTTTTCACTTTGTCAACCATTTTTTCAATACTTTATGATTTTCACATTCTTTTGAACGAAAGTGACCTTTGACATTTTTGGTCAAAACTTTTATGAATACATGTACTGTGACATTTTTTTCACTTTTCCCAATATTTTTCACTTTGTCAGCTTTTTTTTCAATACTTTATGATTTTCACATTTTTTCGAACGTTAGTGACCTTAGACATTTTCTGTCAAAATTTCATGAATACATATACTCTGACATGTTACTAACTTTTCACATTTGATTAACATCTGGAAGCATCTGGAAGTCTGCTTGAGGCCGGCTCTCAGCAGTTACTGTCCGGACTCTGCATCCCTGGCTAATTCCATTCAGTACAAGTCATCGGATTAAGCTAATGACAAAAAAAATGTACAAAGTTGTATTGTGCAATATAGGTTGATGCAGTACTGCGAGGAACACCAGCATATACTGTACATATAAAAATGATTCTCAATATAATTGTTTTATGATTTTCACATTTTTCTAACGTTAGTGACCTTTGACTTTTTTGGTCAAAATTTTCATGAATACATGTACTGTGATATTTTACTAATTTTTCACTTTTCCCAATATGTTTCACTTTGTCAGCAATTTTTTCAATACTTTATGATTTTCACATTTTTTTGAACGTTACTGACCTTAGACATTTTTGGTCAAAATTTTCCTTAATACATTTACTTTGACATTTTACAAACTTTTCACTTTTCCTAGTATTTTTCACTTTGTCAACCATTTTATCAATACTTTATGATTTTCATATTTTTTTCCGATATTAGTTAACTTAGACATTTTATGGTTAAAATCTTCGTGAATACACGTACTGTGACACTTTACTAACTTTTCACTGTTCCTAATATTTTTCACATGGTCAATCATTTTTTCAATACTATATGATTTTCACTTTCCTTTGAACTTAAGTGACCTTAGACATTTTCGGTCAAAATTTTCATGAATCCATATACTGTGACATTTTACTAACTTTTCACTTTTCCTAATATTTTTCACTTTGTCAATCATTTTTTTAATACTTTTAGATTTTCACTTTCCTTTGAACGTAAGTGACCTTACACATTTTTGGTCAAAATTTTCATGAATACATATACTGTGACATTTTACTAACTTTTCACTTTTCCTAATATTTTTCACTTTGTCAATCATTTTTTCCATTCTTTAAGATTTTCATATTTTTTCCGATATTAGTTAACTTAGACATTTTTGGTTAAAATTTTCATGAATACACGTACTGTGAAACTTTACTAACTTTTCCCTTTTCCTAATATTTTACACTTTGTCAATCATTTTTTCAATAATTTATGATTTTCACATTTTTTCGAACGTTAGTGACCTTAGACATTTTTGGTCAAAATTTTCATAAATACATGTACTGTGAAATTTTACAAACTTTTCACTTTTCCTAATATTTTTCACTTTGTCAGCATTTTTTTCAATACTTTATGATTTTCACATTTTTTTGAACGTTAGTGACCTTAGACATTTTTGGTCAAAATTTTCATAAATACATGTACTGTGACATTTTACAAACTTTTCACTTTTCCTAATAGTTTTCACTTTGTCAGCATTTTTTTCAATACTATATGATTTTCACATTTTTTCGAACGATAGTGACCTTTGACATATTTGGTCAAAATTTTCATGAATTCATATACTTTGATATTTTACTAATTTTTCCCTTTTCCTAATATTTTTCACTTTGTCAACCATTTTTTCAATACTTTATGATTTTCACATTTTTTCGAACGTTAGTGACCTTAGACATTTTCTGTCAAAATTTCATGAATACATATACTCTGACATGTTACTAACTTTTCACATTTAATTAACATCTGGAAGCATCTGGAAGTCTGCTTGAGGCCGGCTCTCAGCAATTACTGTCCGGACTCTGCATCCCTGGCTAATTCCATTCAGTACAAGTCATCGGAGTAAGCTAATGACAAAAAAAATGTACAAAGTTGTATTGTGCAATATAGGTTGATGCAGTACTGCGAGGAACACCAGCATATACTGTACATATAAAAATGATTCTCAATATAATTGTTTTATGATTTTCACATTTTTTCTAACGTTAGTGACCTTTGACTTTTTTGGTCAAAATTTTCATGAATACATGTACTGTGATATTTTACTAATTTTTCACTTTTCCCAATATGTTTCACTTTGTCAGCAATTTTTTCAATACTTTATGATTTTCACATTTTTTTGAACGTTACTGACCTTTGACATTTTTGGTCAAAATTTTCCTTAATACATTTACTTTGACATTTTACAAACTTTTCACCTTTCCTAATATTTTTCACTTTGTCAACCATTTTTTCAATACTATATGATTTTCACATTTTTTTGAACGTTAGTGACCTTTGACATTTTTGGTCAAAATTTTCATTAATACATATACTTTGACATTTTACAAACTTTTCACTTTTCCTAGTATTTTTCACTTTGTCTACCATTTTATCAATACTTTATGATTTTCAGATATTTTTCCGATATTAGTTAACTTAGACATTTTATGGTTAAAATCTTCGTGAATACACGTACTGTGACACTTTACTAACTTTTCACTGTTCCTAATATTTTTCACATGGTCAATCATTTTTTCAATACTTTATGATTTTCACTTTGCTTTGAACGTAAGTGACCTTAGACATTTTTGGTCAAAATTTTCATAAATACATGTACTGTGACATTTTACAAACTTTTCACTTTTCCTAATAGTTTTCACTTTGTCAGCATTTTTTTCAATACTATATGATTTTCACATTTTTTCGAACGTTAGTGACCTTTGACATATTTGGTCAAAATTTTCATGAATTCATATACTTTGATATTTTACTAATTTTTCACTTTTCCCAATATTTTTCACTTTGTCAACCATTTTTTCAATACTTTATGATTTTCACATTTTTTGAACGTTAGTGACCTTAGACATTTTTGGTCAAATTTTCATGAATACATATACTCTGACATGTTACTAACTTTTCACTTTTCCTAATATTTTTCACTTTGTCAACCATTTTTTCAATACTTTATGATTTTCACATTCTTTTGAACGAAAGTGACCTTTGACATTTTTGGTCAAAACTTTCATGAATACATGTACTGTGACATTTTTTTCACTTTTCCCAATATTTTTCACTTTGTCAGCTTTTTTTTCAATACTTTATGATTTTCACATTTTTTCGAACGTTAGTGACCTTAGACATTTTCTGTCAAAATTTCATGAATACATATACTCTGACATGTTACTAACTTTTCACATTTGATTAACATCTGGAAGCATCTGGAAGTCTGCTTGAGGCCGGCTCTCAGCAGTTACTGTCCGGACTCTGCATCCCTGGCTAATTCCATTCAGTACAAGTCATCGGATTAAGCTAATGACAAAAAAAATGTACAAAGTTGTATTGTGCAATATAGGTTGATGCAGTACTGCGAGGAACACCAGCATATACTGTACATATAAAAATGATTCTCAATATAATTGTTTTATGATTTTCACATTTTTTCTAACGTTAGTGACCTTTGACTTTTTTGGTCAAAATTTTCATGAATACATGTACTGTGATATTTTACTAATTTTTCACTTTTCCCAATATGTTTCACTTTGTCAGCAATTTTTTCAATACTTTATGATTTTCACATTTTTTTGAACGTTACTGACCTTAGACATTTTTGGTCAAAATTTTCCTTAATACATTTACTTTGACATTTTACAAACTTTTCACTTTTCCTAGTATTTTTCACTTTGTCAACCATTTTATCAATACTTTATGATTTTCATATTTTTTTCCGATATTAGTTAACTTAGACATTTTATGGTTAAAATCTTCGTGAATACACGTACTGTGACACTTTACTAACTTTTCACTGTTCCTAATATTTTTCACATGGTCAATCATTTTTTCAATACTATATGATTTTCACTTTCCTTTGAACTTAAGTGACCTTAGACATTTTCGGTCAAAATTTTCATGAATCCATATACTGTGACATTTTACTAACTTTTCACTTTTCCTAATATTTTTCACTTTGTCAATCATTTTTTTAATACTTTTAGATTTTCACTTTCCTTTGAACGTAAGTGACCTTACACATTTTTGGTCAAAATTTTCATGAATACATATACTGTGACATTTTACTAACTTTTCACTTTTCCTAATATTTTTCACTTTGTCAATCATTTTTTCCATTCTTTAAGATTTTCATATTTTTTCCGATATTAGTTAACTTAGACATTTTTGGTTAAAATTTTCATGAATACACGTACTGTGAAACTTTACTAACTTTTCCCTTTTCCCAAAATTTTTCACTTTGTCAACCATTTTTTCAATACTTTATGATTTTCACATTTTTTGAACGTTAGTGACCTTAGACATTTTTGGTCAAATTTTCATGAATACATATACTTTGACATTTTCCTAATATTTTTCACTTTGTCAACCATTTTTTCAATACTTTATGATTTTCACATTCTTTTGAACGAAAGTGACCTCAGACATTTTTGGTCAAAATTTCATTCACATATGTACTCTGACATTTTACTAACTTTTCACTTTTCCTAATATTTTTCACTTTGTCAATCTTTTTTCAATACTTTTAGATTTTCACTTTCCTTTGAACGTAAGTGACCTTACACATTTTTGGTCAAAATGTTCATGAATACATATACTGTCACATTTTACTAACTTTTCACTTTTCCTAATATTTTTCACTTTGTCTACCATTTTTTCAATACTTTATGATTTTCAGATATTTTTCCGATATTAGTTAACTTAGACATTTTATGGTTAAAATCTTCGTGAATACACGTACTGTGACACTTTACTAACTTTTCACTGTTCCTAATATTTTTCACATGGTCAATCATTTTTTCAAAACTTTATGATTTTCACATTTTTTTGAACTTAAGTGACCTTAGACATTTTCGGTCAAAATTTTCATGAATCCATATACTGTGACATTTTACTAACTTTTCACTTTTCCTAATATTTTTCACTTTGTCAACCATTTTTTCAATACTTTATGATTTTCACATTTTTTCGAACGTTAGTGACCTTAGACATTTTCTGTCAAAATTTCATGAATACATATACTCTGACATGTTACTAACTTTTCACATTTAATTAACATCTGGAAGCATCTGGAAGTCTGCTTGAGGCCGGCTCTCAGCAGTTACTGTCCGGACTCTGCATTCCTGGCTAATTCCATTCAGTACAAGTCTTCGGAGTAAGCTAATGACAAAAAAAATGTACAAAGTTGTATTGTGCAATATAGGTTGATGCAGTACTGCGAGGAACACCAGCATATACTGTACATATAAAAATGATTCTCAATATAATTGTTTTATGATTTTCACATTTTTTCTAACGATAGTGACCTTTGACTTTTTTGGTCAAAATTTTCATGAATACATGTACTGTGATATTTTACTAATTTTTCACTTTTCCCAATATGTTTCACTTTGTTAGCAATTTTTTCAATACTTTATGATTTTCACATTTTTTTGAACGTTACTGACCTTAGACATTTTTGGTCAAAATTTTCCTTAATACATTTACTTTGACATTTTACAAACTTTTCACTTTTCCTAATATTTTCCACTTTGTCAACCATTTTTTCAATACTATATGATTTTCACATTTTTTTTAACGTTAGTGACCTTTGACATTTTTGGTCAAAATTTTCATTAATACATTTTTCAAACTTTTCACTTTTCCTAGTATTTTTCACTTTGTCTACCATTTTATCAATACTTTATGATTTTCAGATATTTTTCTGATATTAGTTAACTTAGACATTTTATGGTTAAAATCTTCGTGAATACACGTACTGTGACACTTTACTAACTTTTCACTGTTCCTAATATTTTTCACATGGTCAATCATTTTTTCAATACTTTATGATTTTCACTTTGCTTTGAACGTAAGTGACCTTAGACATTTTCGGTCAAAATTTTCATGAATCCATATACTGTGACATTTTACTAACTTTTCACTTTTCCTAATATTTTTCACTTTGTCAATCATTTTTTCAATACTTTAAGATTTTCACTTTCCTTTGAACGTAAGTGACCTTACACATTTTTGGTCAAAATTTTCATGAATACATATACTGTGACATTTTACTAACTTTTCACTTTTCCTAATATTTTTCACTTTGTCAACCATTTTTTCAAAACTTTATGATTTTCAAATTTTTTTGAACGTTAGTGACCTTAGACATTTTTGGTCAAAATTTTCATGAATAAATATACTGTGACATTTTACAAACTTTTCACTTTTCCTAATATTTTTCACTTTGTCAACCATTTTTTCAATACTTTATGATTTTCACATTTTTTCGAACGTTAGTGACCTTAGACATTTTCTGTCAAAATTTCATGAATACATATACTCTGACATGTTACTAACTTTTCACATTTAATTAACATCTGGAAGCATCTGGAAGTCTGCTTGAGGCCGGCTCTCAGCAGTTACTGTCTGGACTCTGCATCCCTGGCTAATTCCATTCAGTACAAGTCATCGGAGTAAGCTAATGACAAAAAAAATGTGCAAAGTTGTATTGTGCAATATAGGTTGATGCAGTACTGCGAGGAACACCAGCATATACTGTACATATAAAAATGATTCTCAATATAATTGTTTTATGATTTTCACATTTTTTCTAACGTTAGTGACCTTTGACTTTTTTGGTCAAAATTTTCATGAATACATGTACTGTGATATTTTACTAATTTTTCACTTTTCCCAATATGTTTCACTTTGTCAGCCATTTTTTCAATACTTTATGATTTTCACATTTTTTTGAACGTTACTGACCTTAGACATTTTTGGTTAAAATTTTCATGAATACACGTACTGTGAAACTTTACTAACTTTTCCCTTTTCCTAATATTTTACACTTTGTCAATCATTTTTTCAATAATTTATGATTTTCACATTTTTTCGAACGTTAGTGACCTTAGACATTTTTGGTCAAAATTTTCATAAATACATGTACTGTGAAATTTTACAAACTTTTCACTTTTCCTAATATTTTTCACTTTGTCAGCATTTTTTTCAATACTTTATGATTTTCACATTTTTTTGAACGTTAGTGACCTTAGACATTTTTGGTCAAAATTTTCATAAATACATGTACTGTGACATTTTACAAACTTTTCACTTTTCCTAATAGTTTTCACTTTGTCAGCATTTTTTTCAATACTATATGATTTTCACATTTTTTCGAACGATAGTGACCTTTGACATATTTGGTCAAAATTTTCATGAATTCATATACTTTGATATTTTACTAATTTTTCCCTTTTCCTAATATTTTTCACTTTGTCAACCATTTTTTCAATACTTTATGATTTTCACATTTTTTCGAACGTTAGTGACCTTAGACATTTTCTGTCAAAATTTCATGAATACATATACTCTGACATGTTACTAACTTTTCACATTTAATTAACATCTGGAAGCATCTGGAAGTCTGCTTGAGGCCGGCTCTCAGCAATTACTGTCCGGACTCTGCATCCCTGGCTAATTCCATTCAGTACAAGTCATCGGAGTAAGCTAATGACAAAAAAAATGTACAAAGTTGTATTGTGCAATATAGGTTGATGCAGTACTGCGAGGAACACCAGCATATACTGTACATATAAAAATGATTCTCAATATAATTGTTTTATGATTTTCACATTTTTTCTAACGTTAGTGACCTTTGACTTTTTTGGTCAAAATTTTCATGAATACATGTACTGTGATATTTTACTAATTTTTCACTTTTCCCAATATGTTTCACTTTGTCAGCAATTTTTTCAATACTTTATGATTTTCACATTTTTTTGAACGTTACTGACCTTTGACATTTTTGGTCAAAATTTTCCTTAATACATTTACTTTGACATTTTACAAACTTTTCACCTTTCCTAATATTTTTCACTTTGTCAACCATTTTTTCAATACTATATGATTTTCACATTTTTTTGAACGTTAGTGACCTTTGACATTTTTGGTCAAAATTTTCATTAATACATATACTTTGACATTTTACAAACTTTTCACTTTTCCTAGTATTTTTCACTTTGTCTACCATTTTATCAATACTTTATGATTTTCAGATATTTTTCCGATATTAGTTAACTTAGACATTTTATGGTTAAAATCTTCGTGAATACACGTACTGTGACACTTTACTAACTTTTCACTGTTCCTAATATTTTTCACATGGTCAATCATTTTTTCAATACTTTATGATTTTCACTTTGCTTTGAACGTAAGTGACCTTAGACATTTTCGGTCAAAATTTTCATGAATCCATATACTGTGACATTTTACTAACTTTTCACTTTTCCTAATATTTTCCACTTTGTCAACCATTTTTTCAATACTATATGATTTTCACATTTTTTTGAACGTTAGTGACCTTTGACATTTTTGGTCAAAATTTTCATTAATACATATACTTTGACATTTTACAAACTTTTCACTTTTCCTAGTATTTTTCACTTTGTCTACCATTTTATCAATACTTTATGATTTTCAGATATTTTTCCGATATTAGTTAACTTAGACATTTTATGGTTAAAATCTTCGTGAATACACGTACTGTGACACTTTACTAACTTTTCACTGTTCCTAATATTTTTCACATGGTCAATCATTTTTTCAATACTTTATGATTTTCACTTTGCTTTGAACGTAAGTGACCTTAGACATTTTCGGTCAAAATTTTCATGAATCCATATACTGTGACATTTTACTAACTTTTCACTTTTCCTAATATTTTTCACTTTGTCAATCATTTTTTTAATACTTTTAGATTTTCAATTTCCTTTGAACGTAAGTGACCTTACACATTTTTGGTCAAAATTTTCATGAATCCATATACTGTGACATTTTACTAACTTTTCACTTTTCCTAATATTTTTCACTTTGTCAACCATTTTTTCAAAACTTTATGATTTTCACATTTTTTCGAACGTTAGTGACCTTAGACATTTTTGGTCAAAATTTTCATGAATAAATATACTGTGACATTTTACTAACTTTTCACTTTTCCTAATATTTTTCACTTTGTCAACCATTTTTTCAATACTTTATGATTTTCACATTTTTTCGAACGTTAGTGACCTTAGACATTTTCTGTCAAAATTTCATGAATACATATACTCTGACATGTTACTAACTTTTCACATTTAATTAACATCTGGAAGCATCTGGAAGTCTGCTTGAGGCCGGCTCTCAGCAGTTACTGTCTGGACTCTGCATCCCTGGCTAATTCCATTCAGTACAAGTCATCGGAGTAAGCTAATGACAAAAAAAATGTGCAAAGTTGTATTGTGCAATATAGGTTGATGCAGTACTGCGAGGAACACCAGCATATACTGTACATATAAAAATGATTCTCAATATAATTGTTTTATGATTTTCACATTTTTTCTAACGTTAGTGACCTTTGACTTTTTTGGTCAAAATTTTCATGAATACATGTACTGTGATATTTTACTAATTTTTCACTTTTCCCAATATGTTTCACTTTGTCTACCATTTTATCAATACTTTATGATTTTCAGATATTTTTCCGATATTAGTTAACTTAGACATTTTATGGTTAAAATCTTCGTGAATACACGTACTGTGACACTTTACTAACTTTTCACTGTTCCTAATATTTTTCACATGGTCAATCATTTTTTCAATACTTTATGATTTTCACTTTGCTTTGAACGTAAGTGACCTTAGACATTTTCGGTCAAAATTTTCATGAATCCATATACTGTGACATTTTACCAACTTTTCACTTTTCCTAATATTTTTCACTTTGTCAATCATTTTTTCAATACTTTAAGATTTTCACATTTTTTCCGATATTAGTTAACTTAGACATTTTTGGTTAAAATTTTCATGAATACACGTACTGTGAAACTTTACTAACTTTTCCCTTTTCCTAATATTTTTCACTTTGTCAATCATTTTTTCAATAATTTATGATTTTCACATTTTTTTGAACGTTAGTGACCTTAGACATTTTTGGTCAAAATTTTCATGAATACATATACTCTGACATGTTATTAACTTTTAACTTTTCCTAATATTTTTCACTTTGTCAACCATTTTTTCAATACTTTATGATTTTCATATTTTTTCCGATATTAGTTAACTTAGACATTTTTAGTTAAAATTTTCGTGAATACACGTACTGTGACATTTTACTAACTTTTCACTTTTCCTAATATTTTTCACTTTGTCAATCATTTTTTCAATACTTTGATTTTCACTTTCCTTTGAACGTAAGTGACCTTTGACATTTTTGGTCAAAATTTCATGAACACATGTACTGTGACATTTTAGTAACTTTTCACTTTTCATAATATTTTTCACTTTGTCAATCGTTTTTTCAATACTATATGATTTTCACATTTTTTTGAACGTTAGTGACCTTTGACATTTTTGGTCAAAATTTTCATTAACACATAATTTTTCCTAATATTTTTTTACTTTGTCAACCATTTTTTCAAAACTTCAGTATTTTCACTTTACTTTGAACGTAAGTGACCTTGGACATTTTTGGTCAAAATTTTAATGAATACATATACTGTGACATTTTACTGAATTTTCACATTGTCAATCATTTTTTCAATATTTTATGATTTTTACTTTACTTTGATCATAAGTGACCTTGGAAATTTTTGGTCCAAATTTTCATGGACACATGTACTGTGACATTTTACTAACTTTTCACTTTTCCTAATATTTTTCACTTTGTCAACCATTTTTTCAATACTTTATGATTTTCACTTTCCTTTGAACGTAGGTGACCTTAGACATCTTTGGTCAAAATTTTAATGAATGCATATACTGTGACATTTTACTAACTTTTCACTTTTCCTAATATTTTTCACTTTGTCAATCATTTTTTCAGTATTTTATGATTTTCAAATTCTTTTGAACGTAAGTGACCTTAGACATTTTTGGTCAAAATTTTCATGAACACATGTACTGTGACATTTTACAAACTTTTCATTTTTCCCAATATTTTTACTTTGTCAACCATTTTTTCAATACTTTATGATTTTCACATTTTCTGAACGTTCGTGACCTTAGACATTTTCGGTCAAAATTTTCATGAATACATATACTGTGACATTTTACTAAATTTTCACATTGTCAATCATTTTTTCAATATTTTATGATTTTTACTTTACTTAATCATAAGTGACCTTGGACATTTTTGGTCCAAATTTTCATGGACACATGTACTGTGACATTTTACTAACTTTTCACTTTTCCTAATATTTTTCACTTTGTCAACCATTTTTTCAATACTTTATGATTTTCACTTTCCTTTGAACGTAGGTGACCTTAGACATTTTCGGTCAAAATTTTAATGAATACATATACTGTGACGTTTTACTAACTTTTCACTTTTCCTAATATTTTTCACTTTGTCAATCATTTTTTCAATACTTTATGATTTTCACTTTCTTTTGAACATAAGTGACCACATACATTTTTGGTCAAAATTTTCATGAACACATGTACTGTGACATTTTACTAACTTTTCATTTTTCCCAATATTTTTCACTTTGTCAACCATTTTTTTAAATGTTTTATGATTTTCACTTTACTTTGAACGTTCGTGACCTTAGACATTTTCGGTCAAAATTTCATGAACACATGTACTTTGACATTTCACTAACTTTTTACTTTTCATAATATTTTTCACTTTGTCCACCATTTTTTCAATACTTTATGATTTTCACATTTTTTGAACGTTTTCTGACCTTAGACAATTTCGCTCAAAATTTTCATGAATACATATACTGTGACATTTTACTAACTTTTCACTTTGTCAATCATTTTTTCAATATTTTATGATTTTCACTTTACTTTGAACGTAAGTGACCTTGGTCATTTTTGGTCAAAATTTTCATGGACACATGTGATTTGACATTTTACAAACTTTTCACTTTTCGTAATATTTTTCACTTTGTCAATCATTTTTTCAATACTTTATGATTTTCACTTTCTTTTGAACGTAAGTGACCTTATACATTTTTGGTCAAAATTTTCATGAACACATGTACTGTGACATTTTACTAACTTTTCATTTTTCCCAATATTTTTCACTTTGTCAACCATTTTTTCAATATTATATGATTTTCACATTTTTTGAACGTTCGTGACCTTAGACATTTTCGGTCAAAATTTCATGAACCGATGTACTGTGACATTTCACTAACTTTTTACTTTTCGTAATATTTTTCACTTTGTCCACCATTTTTTCAATACTTTATGATTTTCACATTTTTTGAACGTTTTCTGACCTTAGACAATTTAGCTCAAAATTTTCATGAATACATATACTGTGACATTTTACTAACTTTTCACTTTGTCAATCATTTTTTCAATATTTTATGATTTTCACTTTACTTTGAACGTAAGTGACCTTGGACATTTTTGGTCAAAATTTTCATTGACACATGTACTGTGACATTTTACAAACTTTTCACTTTTCCTAATATTTTTCACTTTGTCAACCATTTTTTCAATACTTTATGATTTTCACATTTTTTTGAACGTTACTGACCTTAGACATTTTTGGTCAAAATTTTCCTTAATACATTTACTTTGACATTTTACAAACTTTTCACTTTTCCTAGTATTTTTCACTTTGTCAACCATTTTATCAATACTTTATGATTTTCATATTTTTTTCCGATATTAGTTAACTTAGACATTTTATGGTTAAAATCTTCGTGAATACACGTACTGTGACACTTTACTAACTTTTCACTGTTCCTAATATTTTTCACATGGTCAATCATTTTTTCAATACTATATGATTTTCACTTTCCTTTGAACGTAAGTGACCTTAGACATTTTCGGTCAAAATTTTCATGAATCCATATACTGTGACATTTTACTAACTTTTTACTTTTCGTAATATTTTTCACTTTGTCCACCATTTTTTCAATACTTTATGATTTTCAAATTTTTTAACGTTTTCTGACCTTAGACAATTTCGCTCAAAATTTTCATGAATACATATACTGTGACATTTTACTAACTTTTCACTTTGTCAATCATTTTTTCAATATTTTATGATTTTCACTTTACTTTGAACGTAAGTGACCTTGGACATTTTTGGTCAAAATTTTCATTGACACATGTACTGTGACATTTTACAAACTTTTCACTTTTCCTAATATTTTTCACTTTGTCAACCATTTTTTCAATACTTTATGATTTTCACATTTTTTGAACGTTAGTGAAAAGTCAACCATTTTTTCAATACTATATGATTTTCACATTTTTTGAACGTTCGTGACCTTAGACATTTTCGGTCAAAATTTTCATGAATACATATACTTTGACATTTTCCTAATATTTTTCACTTTGTCAATCATTTTTTCAATTTGTCAATCATTTTTTCAATACTTTATGATTTTCACTTTACTTTGAACGTAAGTGATCTTGGACATTTTTGGTCAAAATTTTCATGGACACATATACTGTGACATTTTACTAACTTTTCATTTTTCCCAATATTTTTCACTTTGTCAACCATTTTTTTAATACTATATGATTTTCACATTTTTTGAACATTCGTGACCTTAGACATTTTCGGTCAAAATTTCATGAACACATGTACTGTGACATTTCACTAACTTTTTACTTTTCATAATATTTTTCACTTTGTCCACCATTTTTTCAATACTTTATGATTTTCACATTTTTTGAACGTTTTCTGACCTTAGACAATTTCGCTCAAAATTTTCATGAATACATATACTGTGACATTTTACTAACTTTTCACTTTTCCCAATATTTTTCACTTTGTAAACCATTTTTTCAATACTATATGATTTTCACATTTTTTGAACGTTCGTGACCTTTGACATTTTCGGTCAAAATTTTCATGAATACATATGCTGTGACATTTTACTAACTTTTCACTTTGTCAATCATTTTTTCAATATTTTATGATTTTCACTTTACTTTGAACGTAAGTGACCTTGGTCATTTTTGGTCAAAATTTTCATGGACACATGTAATTTGACATTTTACAAACTTTTCACTTTTCGTAATATTTTTCACTATGTCAATCATTTTTTCAATACTTTATGATTTTCACTTTCTTTTGAACGTAAGTGACCTTATACATTTTTGGTCAAAATTTTCATGAACACATGTACTGTGACATTTTACTAACTTTTCATTTTTCCCAATATTTTTCACTTTGTCAACCATTTTTTCAATACTATATGATTTTCACATTTTTTGAACGTTCGTGACCTTAGACATTTTCGGTCAAAATTTCATGAACACATGTACTGTGACATTTCACTAACTTTTTATTTTTCATAATATTTTTCACTTTGTCCACCATTTTTTCAATACTTTATGATTTTCACATTTTTTGAACGTTTTCTGACCTTAGACAATTTCGCTCAAAATTTTCATGAATACATATACTGTGACATTTTACTAACTTTTCACTTTGTCAATCATTTTTTCAATATTTTATGATTTTCACTTTACTGTGAACGTAAGTGACCTTGGTCATTTTTGGTCAAAATTTTCATGGACACATGTGATTTGAAATTTTACAAACTTTTCACTTTTCGTAATATTTTTCACTTTGTCAATCATTTTTTCAATAGTTTATGATTTTCACTTTCTTTTGAACGTAAGTGACCTTATACATTTTTGGTCAAAATTTTCATGAACACATGTACTCTGACATTTTACTAACTTTTCATTTTTCCCAATATTTTTCACTTTGTCAACCATTTTTTCAATACTACATGATTTTCACATTTTTTGAACGTTCGTGACCTTAGACATTTTCGGTCAAAATTTCATGAACACATGTACTGTGACATTTCACTAACTTTTTACTTTTCGTAATATTTTTCACTTTGTCCACCATTTTTTCAATACTTTATGATTTTCACATTTTTTGAACGTTTTCTGACCTTAGACAATTTCGCTCAAAATTTTCATGAATACATATACTGTGACATTTTACTAACTTTTCACTTTGTCAATCATTTTTTCAATATTTTATGATTTTCACTTTACTTTGAACGTAAGTGACCTTGGACATTTTTGGTCAAAATTTTCATTGACACATGTACTGTGACATTTTACAAACTTTTCACTTTTCCTAATATTTTTCACTTTGTCAACCATTTTTTCAATACTTTATGATTTTCACTTTCCTTTGAACGTAAGTGACCTTAGACATTTTTGGTCAAAATTTCATGAACACATTTACTGTGACATTTAACTACCTTTTCCCAATATTTTTCACTTTGTCAACCATTTTTTCAATACTTTATGATTTTCACATTTTTTGAACGTTAGTGAAAAGTCAACCATTTTTTCAATACTATATGATTTTCACATTTTTTGAACGTTCGTGACCTTAGACATTTTCGGTCAAAATTTTCATGAATACATATACTTTGACATTTTCCTAATATTTTTCACTTTGTCAATCATTTTTTCAATATTTTATGATTTTCACATTACTTTGAACGTAAGTGATCTTGGACATTTTTGGTCATCATTTTCATGGACACATGTACTGTGACATTTTACAAACTTTTCACTTTTCCTAATATTTTTCACTTTGTCAACCATTTTTTTAATACTTTATGATTTTCATATTTTTTCCGATATTTGTTAACTCAGACATTTTTGGTTAAAATTTTCGTGAATACACGTACTTTGACACTTTACTAACTTTTCACTTTTCCCAATATTTTTCACTTTGTCAACCATTTTTTCAATACTTTATGATTTTCACATTTTTTGAACGTTAGTGACCTTAGACATTTTCGGTAAAAATTTTCATGAATACTTATACTTTGACATTTTACTAACTTTTCCCTTTTCCTAATGTTTTTCACTTTGTCAATCATTTTTTCAATACTTTATTATTTTCACTTTCTTTTGAACGTAATTGACCTCAGACATTTTTGGTCAAAATTTCATGAACACATGTACTGTGACATTTTACTAACTTTTCACTTTTTGTAATATTTTTCACTTTGTCAATCATTTTTTCAATACTTTATGATTTTCACTTTCCTTTGAACCGAAGTGACCTTAGACATTTTGGGTCAAAATTTTAATGAACACATGTACTGTGACATTTTACTAACTTTTCACTTTTTGTAATATTTTTCACTTTGTCAACCATTTTTTCAATACTTTATGATTTTCACATTTTTTGAACGTTAGTGACCTTAGACATTTTCGGTCAAAATTTTCATTAATACATATACTTTGACATTTTACAAACTTTTCATTTTTCCCAATATTTTTCACTTTGTCAATCATTTTTTCAATACTTTATGATTTTCACTTTCCTTTGAACCTAAGTGACCTTAGACATTTTGGGTCAAAATTTTAATGAACACATGTACTGTAACATTTTACTAACTTTTCATTTTTCCCAATATTTTTCACTTTGTCAACCATTTTTTCAATACTTTATGATTTTCACTTTCCTTTGAACGTAGGTGACCTTAGACATTTTTGGTCAAAATTTTCATGAATACATGTACTGTGACATTTTACTAACTTTTCACTTTTCCTAAACTTTTCCCCTTGGTCAATCATTTTTTCAATAATATATGATTTTATCATTTTTTTTAACGTTAGTGACCTTTGACATTTTTGGTCAAAATTTTCATTAATAAATATACTTTGACATTTTACAAACTTTTCATTTTTCCTAATATTTTTCACTTTTCAATCATTTTTTCAATATTTTATGATTCTCACTTTACTTTGAACGTAAGTGATCTTGGACATTTTTGGTCAAAATTTTCATGGACACATGTACTGTGACATTTTACAAACTTTTCACTTTTCCTAATATTTTTCACTTTGTCAACCATTTTTTTAATACTTTATGATTTTCATATTTTTTCCGATATTTGTTAACTCTGACATTTTTGGTTAAAATTTTCGTGAATACACGTACTTTAACACTTTACTAACTTTTCACTTTTCCCAATATTTTTCACTTTGTCAACCATTTTTTCAATACTTTATGATTTTCACATTTTTTGAACGTTAGTGACCTTAGACATTTTCGGTCAAAATTTTCATTAATACATATACTTTGACATTTTACAAACTTTTCATTTTTCCTAATATTTTTCACTTTGTCAATCATTTTTTCAAAACTTGATGATTTTCACTATCTTTTGAACATAAGTGACCTCATACTTTTTTGGCCAAAATTTTCATGAACACATGTACTGTGACATTTTACTAACTTTTCATTTTTCCCAAGATTTTTCACTTTGTCAACCATTTTTTCAATATTTTATGATTTTCACTTTACTTTGAACATAAGTGACCTTGGACATTTTTGGTCAAAATTTTCATGGACACATGTACTGTGACATTTTACAAACTTTTCACTTTTCCTAATATTTTTCACTTTGTCAACCATTTTTTCAATACTTTATGATTTTCATATTTTTTCCGATATTTGTTAACTTAGACATTTTTGGTTAAAATTTTCGTGAATACATATACTGTGACATTTTACTAGCTTTTCACTTTTCCCAATATTTTTCACTTTGTCAACCATTTTTTCAATACTTTATGATTTTCACATTTTTTGAACGTTAGTGACCTTAGAAATTTTCGGTAAAAATTTTCATGAATACTTATACTTTGACATTTTACTAACTTTTCACTTTTCCTAATGTTTTTCACTTTGTCAATCATTTTTTCAATACTTTATTATTTTCACTTTCTTTTGAACGTAATTGACCTCAGACATTTTTGGTCAAAATTTCATGAACACATGTACTGTGACATTTTACTAACTTTTCACTTTTCGTAATATTTTTCACTTTTTCAATCATTTTTTCAATACTTTATGATTTTCACTTTCCTTTGAACCGAAATGACCTTAGACATTTTGGGTCAAAATTTCATGAACACATGTACTGTGACATTTTACTTACTTTTCACTTTTCGTAATATTTTTCACTTTGTCAACCATTTTTTCAATACTTTATGATTTTCACATTTTTTGAACGTTAGTGACCTTAGACATTTTCGGTCAAAATTTTGCTTAATAAATATACTTTGACAGTTTACAAACTTTTCATTTTTCCTAATATTTTTCACTTTGTCAATCATTTTGTCAATACTTTATGATTTTCACTTTCCTTTTAACCTAAGTGACCTTAGACATTTTGGGTCAAAATTTTAATGAACACATGTACTGTAACATTTTACTAACTTTTCATTTTTCCCAATATTTTTCACTTCGTCAAACATTTTTTCAATACTTTATGATTTTCACTTTCCTTTGAACGTTCGTGACCTTAGACATTTTCGGTCAAAATTTTAATGAATACATATACTGTGACATTTTACTAACTTTTCACTTTGTCAATCATTTTTTCAATTTTTTATGATTTTCACTTTACTTTGAACGTAAGTGACCTTGGATATTTTTGGTCGAAATTTTCATGGACACATGTACTGTGACATTTTACAAACTTTTCACTTTTCCTAATATTTTTCACTTTGTCAAACATTTTTTCAATTATTTATGATTTTCATATTTTTTCCGATATTAGTGACCTTAGACATTTTCGGTCAAAATTTTAATGAATACATATACTGTGACATTTTACTAGCTTTTCACTTTTCGTAATATTTTTCACTTTGTCAATCATTTTTTCAATACTTTATGATTTTCACTTTCTTTTGAACGTAAATGACCTTAGACATTTTTGGTCAAAATTTTAATGAACACATGTAATGTGACATTTTACTAACTTTTCACTTTTCCTAAACTTTTCCCTTTGGTCAATCATTTTTTCAATACTATATGATTTTCACATTTTTTTGAACGTTAGTGACCTTTGACATTTTTGGTCAAAATTTTCATGAATACATATACTTTGACATTTTACAAACTTTTCATTTTTCCTAATATTTTTCACTTTGTCAACCATTTTTTTAATACTTTATGATTTTCATATTTTTTCCGATATTTGTTAACTCAGACATTTTTGGTTAAAATTTTCGTGAATACACGTACTTTAACACTTTACTAACTTTTCACTTTTCCCAATATTTTTCACTTTGTCAACCATTTTTTCAATACTATATGTTTTTCACATTTTTTGAACGTTAGTGACCTTAGACATTTTCGGTCAAAATTTTCATTAATACATATACTTTGACATTTTACAAACTTTTCATTTTTCCTAATATTTTTCACTTTGTCAATCATTTTTTCAAAACTTGATGATTTTCACTTTGTTTTGAACATAAGTGACCTCATACTTTTTTGGCCAAAATTTTCATGAACACATGTACTGTGACATTTTACTAACTTTTCATTTTTCCCAATATTTTTCACTTTGTCAACCATTTTTTCAATATTTTATGA
This sequence comes from Fistularia commersonii, assembly GCF_037954325.1. NCBI lineage: Eukaryota > Metazoa > Chordata > Actinopteri > Syngnathiformes > Fistulariidae > Fistularia > Fistularia commersonii. The sequence continues at coordinate 14,399,858 of NC_141307.1, forward strand.
TTTTCACTTTACTTTGAACATAAGTGACCTTGGACATTCATGGACACATGTACTGTGACATTTTAAGAACTTTTCACTTTTCCTAATATTTTTCACTTTTTCAATCATTTTTTCAATACTTTATGATTTTAACTGTCTTTTGAACGTAAATGACCTTAGACATTTTTGGTCAAAATTTTAATGAACACATGTAATATGACATTTTACTAACTTTTCATTTTTCCTAAACTTTTCCCTTTGGTCAATCATTTTTTCAATACTATATGATTTTCACATTTTTTTGAACGTTAGTGACCTTTGACATTTTTGGTCAAAATTTTCATGAATACTTATACTTTGACATTTTACAAACTTTTCATTTTTCCTAATATTTTTCACTTTGTCAAACATTTTTTCAATACTTGATGATTTTCACATTTCTTTGAATGTAAGTGACATTCGACATTTTTGGTCAAAATTTTAATTAATACATATAATTTGACATTTTACAAAGTTTTCATTTTTCCTAATATTTTTCACTTTTCAATCATTTTTTCAATACTTGATGATTTTCACATTTTTTGAACTTTCGTGACCTTTGACATTTTCGGTCAAAATTTTCATTAATACATATACTTTGACAATTTACAAACTTTTCATTTTTCCTAATATTTTTCACTTTGTCAACCATTTTTTCAATACTTTATGATTTTCACTTTCTTTTGAACGTAAGTGACCTCAGACATTTTTGGTCAAAATTTTCATGAACACATGTACTGTGACATTTCACTAACTTTTTACTTTTCGTAATGTTTTTCACTTTGTCCACCATTTTTTCAATACTTTATGATTTTCACTTTCTTTTGAACGTAAGTGACCTTATACATTTTTGGTCAAAATTTTCATGGACACATGTACTGTGACATTTTACTAACTTTTCATTTTTCCCAATATTTTTCACTTTGTCCACCATTTTTTAAATACTTTATGATTTTCACTTTACTTTGAACGTAAGTGACCTTGGACATTTTTGGTCAAAATTTTCATGGACACATGTACTGTGACATTTTACAAACTTTTCACTTTTCCTAATATTTTTCAATTTGTCCACCATTTTTTCAATACTTTATGATTTTCATATTTTTTCCGATATTTGTTAACTTAGACATTTTTGGTTAAAATTTTCGTGAATACACGTACTGTGACACTTTACTAACTTTTCACTTTTCCTAATATTTTTCACTTTGTCAACCATTTTTTCAATACTTCATGATTTTCATATTTTTTCCAATATTTGTTAACTTAGACATTTTCGGTCAAAATTTTCATGAATATATATACTGTGACATTTTACTTACTTTTCACTTTGTCAATCATTTTTTCAATATTTTATGATTTTCACATTTTTTGAACGTTAGTGACCTTAGACATTTTTGGTCAAAATTTTCATGAACACATGTACTGTGAAATTTTACTAACTTTTCATTTTTCCCAATATTTTTCACTTAGTCAACCATTTTTTCAATACTATATGATTTTCACATTTTTTGAACGTTCGCGACCTTAGACATTTTCGGTCAAAATTTCATGAACACATGTACTTTGACATTTCACTAACTTTTTACTTTTCGTAATATTTTTCACTTTGTCCACCATTTTTTCAATACTTTATGATTTTCACATTTTTTGAACGTTAGTGACCTTCGACATTTTTGGTCAAAATTTTCATGAACACATGGACTATGACATTTTACTAACTTTTTACTTTTCCCAATATTTTTCACTGTCAACCATTTTTTCAATACTTTATGATTTTCACATTTTTTGAACGTCAGTGACCTTAGACATTTTTGGTCAAAATTTTCATGAACACATGTACTGTGACATTTTACTAACTTTTCAAATTGTCAATCATTTTTTCAATATTTTATGATTTTCACTTTACTTTGAACGTCAGTGACCTTAGACATTTTCGGTAAAAATTTTCATGAACACATGTACTGTGATATTTTACTAACTTTTCACTTTTCCTTATATTTTTCACTTTGTCAATCATTTTTTCAATACTTTATGATTTTCACTTTCCTCTGAACGTAAGTGACCTTAGATATTTTATGTCAAAATTTCATGAACACATGTACTGTGACATTTCACTAACGTTTTACTTTTCGGAATATTTTTCACTTTGTCAATCATTTTTTAAATACTTTATGATTTTCACTTTCTTTTGAACGTAAGTGACCTCAGACATTTTTGGTCAAAATTTTCATGAACACATGTACTGTGACATTTTACTAACTTTTTACTTTTCGTAATATTTTTCACTTTGTCCACCATTTTTTCAATACTTTATGATTTTCACATTTTTTGATCGTTCGTGACCTTAGACATTTTCGGTCAAAATTTTCATGAATATATATACTGATACATTTTACTAACTTTTCATTTTTCCCAATATTTTTCACTTTGTCAACCATTTTTTCAATATTTTATGATTTTCACTTTCCTTTGAACGTAAGTGACCTTAGACATTTTTGGTCAAAATTTCATGAACACATGTACTGTGACATTTCACTAACTTTTCACTTTTCGTAATATTTTTCACATTTTTTGAACGTTAGTGACCTATGACATTTTTGGTCAAAATTTTCATGAATATGTATACAGTGACATTTTACTAACTTTTCACTTTTCCCAATATTTTTCACTTCGTCAACCATTTTTTCAATACTTTATGATTTTCATATTTTTTCCGATATTAGTTGACTTAGACATTTTTGGTTAAAATTTTCGTGAATACACGTACTGTGACACTTTACTAACTTTTCACTTTTCCCAATATTTTTCACTTTGTCCACAATTTTTTCAATACTTTATGATTTTCACATTTTTTTGAACTTTTAGTTACCTTTGACATTTTTGGTCAAAATTTTCATTAATACATATACTTTGACATTTTACAAACTTTTCATTTTTCCTAATATTTTTCACTTTGTCAATCATGTTTTCAATACTTTATGATTTTCACATTTTTTTGAACGTTAGTGACCTTAGACATTTTTGGTCAAAATTTTCGTAAATACATGTACTATGATATTTTACAAACTTTTCACTTTTCCTAATATTTTTCACTTTGTCAATCATGTTTTCAATACTTTATGATTTTCACATTTTTTTGAACGTTAGTGACCTTAGACATTTTTGGTCAAAATTTTCGTAAATACATGTACTATGATATTTTACAAACTTTTCACTTTTCCTAATATTTTTCACTTTGTCAACCATTTTTTCAATACTTAATGATTTTCATATTTTTTCCGATATTAGTTAAGTTCGACATTTTTGGTTAAAATTTTCGTGAGTACATATACTGTGACAATTTACTAATTTTTCACTTTTCCCAATATTTTTCACTTCATCAACCACTTTTTCAATACTTTATGATTTTCACAGTTTTTCCAATATAAGTCACCTTACACATTTTTTTTCAAAATTTTCATGAATATACATGTATTATCACATTTTGCCATTTTTTTAGCTTTTCCAATAGTTTTTACATTTTCAATATTTTTCCAAAATTCATGTTTTTTACATTTTATTCCAATATAAGTGAACTTAGACATTTTTGGTTGAAATTTTTATGAATACATGTTCTGTGACATTTTACTGACTTTTCATTTTGCCCAATATTTCTCAGTTTGTCAACAATTTTTTCAATACTTAAAGATTTTCACATTTTTTCCAATATTAGTGACCTTAGACATTTTTGGTCAAAATTTTCATGACTTTACATATTTTTCACATTCTGCCAATCTTTAAACTTTTCCCAATATTTTAACTTTGTCTACAATTTTCGTCATACCTTTCAATTTTTTTTTCCAATTTGATGCCCTTTGACAATTTTTTTCAAAATTTTCATGAATATTTTCATGAATATACATGAATAAACTATAAAGTATGTCAAAAGTTCAAAAAATGTCAAAGGTCACTAACATTGGAAAAAATGTGAAAATCATAAAGTATTGCTCCCGACAGAGAGCTGCGTTCCTCCAATACAAACCTACTAGCAGTACCTATAGCTCGCTCTAAGCGATCTCAGGCAAAACTGTTCTCAGTTCTACTACCTCAGTGGTGGAACAAACTTCTGGAAGCAACAAGACTAGCATCATCTATCTCAACCTTCAAGATACAGGTAAAAACTCTTCTCTTTCAGGACTTTTTACTGCGCTGATGCCCCAGATCAGGTCAGGCAGCAAGTTAGGCTATACAGTTTGTGTTTGTGTGTGTGTGCGTGTGCGTGTGCGTGTGCGTGTGCGTGTGTGTGTGTGTGTGTGTTTGTGTGTGTGTACGTTTGTGTATGTCTTTGTCAAAAAAAAAAAAAAAAAAAAAATTACTAACCCAAGCTTACTGTTCTGTATATTTTCTGTACATCGTCTATTTGCAAGTGTATTTGCAGTCCCTATGTCCTCTATTGTAAGTCGCTTTGGATAAAAGCGTCTGCGTAATGTAATGTAATGTAATATTGAAAAAATTGTTGATAAAGTCAAAAATATTTGGAAAAGTGAAAAATTGGCAAAATATTACAATATAGATATCCATAATTTTTTTTTTTTAAAAGTCGAATGTCAGTAAAATTGGAAACAAATGTGAAAACCATAAAGTTTGGAAAAAAATATTGAAAATGTAAAAAGTATTGGAAAACTAAAAAATTGGTAAACTGTGACAATATGGATATTCATAAATTAAAAAAAATGTCAAAAGTCATCAAATTGGAAAAAAAAAATGAAAATGACAAAAATTGTAGACAGAGTGAAAAATAATGGGAAAAGTTTAAAAATTGGCAGAATGTGAAAAATAAATGTAGTTATGAAAATTTTGACAAAAATGTTAAAGGTCACTAACAATGTAAAAAATGTGAAAATCATAAAGTACTGAAAAAATTGTTGACAAAGTGAAAAATATTTGAAAAAGTAAAAAAAATGTCAACATTGGCATATTCATAAAAATTTTGACAAAAATGTCAAAGGCCAGCTTCTTCTTCTTCTTTCGGCTTTTCCCGGCAGGGGTCGCCACAGCGAGTCAACTTTCTCCATCTAACCCTATTCTCTGGATCCTCCTCTCTCACACCAACTACCTTCATATCCTCTCTCACTACGTCCATAAATTTTCTCTCTGGTCTTCCTCGAGACCTTTTGCCTAGCAACTCCAATTCCAGCGTCCGTCTACCAATATATTCTCCATCTGCCTCCTCTGCCCATGACCAAACCATCTCAGTCTGGCTTCTCCGATCTTCTCTCCAAAACATCTAACATGTGCTGTTCCTTTGATAGACTCATGTCTGATCCTCTCCATCCTGGTCCCTCCCAAAGAGAACCTCAACATCTTCATCTCTGCAAGCTCTAGTTCTGCCTGCTGTCTTTTGGTCATTGTAACAGTTTCTAGTGCAAACATCATCGCTGGTCTCACTACTGTCTTGCACACCTATCCTTTTATTCTGGCCGAAAATCTTCTATCACATAGTACCCCTGACACTTTTCTCCACCCATTCCAACCTGCTTGGACCCGTCTCTTCACCTCTTTTTCACACTCTCCGTTGCTCTGGACTGTTGACCCTAAGTACCTGAAATCCTCCAGCTTCTTGAACTCCACTTCCTGTAGCATCACCGTTCCTCCCGAGTTCCTCTCATTCACACACATATATTCTGTCTTGCTGCGACTAACTTTCATTCCTCTCCTTTCCAGAGCATACTTCCACCTCTCTGGATTTTCCTCTACTTGTTGTCTGCTCTCACTACAGATCACAATGTCATCCGCAAACATCATGGTCCATGGGGATTCCTGTCTAACCTCATCTGTCATCACCATTGCGAACAAGAAGGGGCTCAGAGCTGAGCCCATGATGGAGTCCCACCTCCACCTTGAACTTCTCAGTTACCCCTACAGCACACCGTACCAGTGTCTCACAGCTAGCATACATGTCCTGCACCAGTCTAACATACTTCTCTGCCACTCCAGACTTCCTCATACAATACCAGAGCTAATACAAAGCTACAATACAATCGGTTCTGCAAATGAACTCTGTTTGAGAAAGAAAAGAGGATGGATTTTGTCTACAAATGATCCTAAATAATACTGCAGGTTTATCAGGTTATTATTGGCGTTTTTCATGTCTCGCAGCTGTTTGCTAGAAAGGCATTTATTGTGGCTACTGTCCGTTTGTGTGGCCAAGGGACCGGACTTTTGTTGTCCCGGTGTGTTCAGGAACTGATCAAGCAAGAATGGTTTATTCAAAGTCAGGAAATACACTTAGGAGATATCCCGGGCTAGAATGAATGTCACCCCGAGAGGATGGTTCACCCTCTGCACACCCTCTGAGACACGTCCAGCGGATGTGCAGGTGAGTAGGTTCTGGCCCCGAGCCGAGGAGGCGCCGTCATTTTATACCATCGCCTCAACGCTCAAGTTTATTTCCAAATAAGGACTTGTTTTACACACTCATGGAATTTGGGCACTTGGGGTGCCGGGCCGCGTCCCGGATAAAGCCGCGGGGTTCGCCATCGATTACGCTTTGGGGGTGTCAATGGAAGAGAACACAGTTGGGCATCCCTTTGTCGTCACGTGATGCTCTCGTGGGCGAATTTTAACACTACATGAGTTATCTATCTGCAATGCACCCCTCTTTATACTGCATTAGATGTTTTTTTTTTTTTTTATAGCCATATACTAATTATTGGGGGGTGGATTGATTCGGAGCACTACTGAAGGCCTCGGTGTAAAATGCACGGCCCGCCACTGAGAATCCGCCTGAATCCGGTCACCATCAGGGGTACAGAAGTGGACATTGTGGACACCTACAAATACCTGGGTGTCCACTTGGACAATAAACTGGACTGTAAACACCAACGCCATCTTCAAGAAGGGTCAGAGCCGCCTGTCTTCACAGCTGGAGTCTGTGGTGCAGGTGTCAGAGAAGCTCCTCAGCATCATGGACAACGTCCATCACCCCCTGCATGGACACTGACGTCCTGTCAGAGCTCTTTCAGTCATAGATTGATACCACCAAGGAGCTCCACTGAACGCCACAGGAGGTCTTTCCTACCTGAGGCTATCAGACTTTTTAATTCCCCTTCCTTCTGCCAAAGGGAATCTTATAATCTTTGTACTTTTTAAGACCTTAAAACACTTGATAGCCTTAACCTTGACAATTGATATTTTATTGTTTTTCGTATTCTCCCTCCTCCCTACTATTATCTATTACTCTTATGTTTTTGCTTGACACTCTGGCACAGCAATTTCCTTCGGGATAAATAAAGTTGTTCTCATCATCTCATCTCTCTCATATATATATATATATATATATATATATATATATATATATATACTTTTTTTTATTTTTTGACGTAACTATTACACTGCTGTGAAAAAGGAATTTCCCCTATGGAGATGGATACTTGATTGGTAATTCCAAGCAGCTGAGAGCGTTTAGTAAATGCTAACTGGTTGCGGTCTGCTATTGGTCCCTGCCAGGGCGCTGGCCGTGACGCAACTTCCGGATGACGTCAGAACTCTGGAGAGCCAGCTGAGCGCTGCACGTCTCTTGACGGGAGAATTGCTTTTGTGAGGGGAGGCACAATTTCGTCTTGTCTTTCAGATCCAACGCGTTTGGAGCGCGCTTTTGGTCTTGTGTTTTGCTTTTTTTTTTCTTCTCCATTTTTCTGTGATATAATTCTGCTTAGTGATGGGACGATGAAACCTCAAGGAGTGTGTTGACACACTAGACCAGGGGTCGGCAACCCGTGCGGCTCTTCCATCTTTACACTGCGGCTCCGAGTGGCTTGGTAAAATATATCATAAATATTTAATTGAAGAATATGTCATTCGTGTTAATTCCATTATTGTGATCTTAAAATATTAAATAAAATTATATTGTTTTTCGCCGCTCAAAATAACGTCACACCGGCGGAAGCCGGTAGACCCGCCAGCCGGTAAAGTCCCGATTTGCAGATGCTGTGCGCAGGAGTTCAGGAGCAGAAGTCCTATGAACCAGGTAAAATAAATATTAAGATATGTTGCAAATATTTATTTTTTGTTTACTGACAGTGTTTTTTTTTGCCCCCGATTTATTTTTAAAATTCAGGTCAAGGCTCCGCTCAACGCTCTGAAAGCCCAAAGCTCAAAATGACTTCATTACATAAATAAAATTTAATTTTCTCCGTAATACTTTGTGATTTTCAGAAGCAGCACACTTGTTTATACAAAGTATAGAGCGCGATTTCAGTGAAAGAAACCTAAAGATAGGACTAGTCAATGAAATCTTTGTGAGTGAAGCTCCAGCTGTATTTCCGGCTTTAGTTTCATCGGGGAGAAGACTTGTTTCAGGTGTGGAAGTTAAAATCAGGCTTTTTGTTTCAAGCTCGCTTACGTGCTGAAAGTCGCAAAACGGTGAGTTTTGAACTTAAGAGCGGGAATTGTGTGAACTCAGCAAATGTCTACCATCTGTGCTTGTCTTTTTGTCCCTGTCCATAAAAGGGTATCGACAGTTCCCGCTGAGATTTCCAGCTTTGTTACACCCCCGACTGTTTGGGCTTAGAATGCTCTTGCCACGTTCCGACACTGGATGTGCAAAGTTGGAGCCTCTCTGACCTTGAACTTTGCCAAATGAGTTCGGTAAAGCCACCGTCGCTTGGGTAAGAGTGTCTGTTTTTGAAGGAACAAATAAATGGATGTCTACACTTGACTCACACACTCTAGCTTCTTTTCTGCAGCTGAGGATTTGCAAGAAGAATCCCTGGAATCACCATGAGGCAGAATGGCGTGCCTCACTTGGGCGCTCTTTGCAGCTGTTTTATGATCGCTCAGCACAAGAAACTAATTCCCAACATGCAGTGGTTGCCAAAAACACTGTACATTCCAAATTAATAGTGCTTAAACATTTTAATAGTGACATAGAATTAAATGAAATCACTGATAAGTATAACCCTTTAATTCCTTTTTTTCCATTTTAGATTTTTCTCCAAGATTGCCAAGTGAGCCATAGCCTCGACTGCCTCCAAGGACTACACGTCACTGGTGTGTGTATACATACTACATGTATATACATATGTGTGTGTGTGTGTATATGTAGGTATGCAAGGAAAAAGGAAAAGCCCAAAGGATGGAGATGTTTCCATATACATAAAGTGTGGGTGCACTTCTTGCTCATCTTCATAACAAACAGGACACATATGTATGTATGTATGTATACACATGACCATCTCAGCCACCACGCCTGAGGAGACACCAACCTGTGGAGGAGCAAAAGGCCGTCTGACTGCGACTCAACATTTCCTTTGCAGTGTTCACAAGTCAACTGTTAACTGAAATAAAGTGAGACTGAATATAAAACAAAATGTGTTTTCTTTATAGAATGAGTCATGACTTGTGAGGGATACTCATGTTCAAGACAAACATCCAAAGTAATCACTGGAACTGAAATAAGTTCATCACTTTATTTTACAACACTAGTAAGAGCTCAGGTCAGGACACACATATGCACATATACACTGCTCGGAAAAAAAAGGGAACACTCAAATAACATGTCATAGATCAGAATGAAAGAGCTATTGCTATGAAATGAATTTAACTGAATTTGAAGAATTCCTCTTCCCTCAGCCGCAGGGAATCTTCAAATCTTTGTACTTAAGACCTTCAAACACTTGATAGCCTTAACCTTGACACTTTATATTTCATTGTATTTCTTATTCTCCCTCCTTCCTACTATTATCTATTACTGTTATGTTTTTGCTTGAAACTCTGGCACAACAATTTCCTTCGGTATAAATAAAGTTGTTCTCATCTCAAATACTTTATTCTTTACATAGTTCAAAGTGCTGAGAACAAAGTCACACCACGATATCGTATATGTCAAATATAACATCCGCACAAATCACAGTCGGGCGGCTCGGTGGCGCAGCGGTTAGAGCTGTCGCCTCACAGCAAAGCAACCCGGGTTCAAGCCCCACATCAACCACTGTGTGTGGTTGCCTCTGTGTGGAGTTGGCATGTTCTCCCCGTGTCCGCGTGGGTTCTCTCCTTCCTCCCACTGGCCAAAAGCATGCATTTAAGTTCATCGGCAACTCTAAAGTCTCCCTACGCATGAATGTTGTGTGACTGGCCCTGCTACAATGCAGGGCGGCCCTATAGGCTGAGAGATGGGCGCCAGCCACCCCGAGCCACCCGCCCAGGCGGGACGCTCACGTGTGACTGTGGCCCCGATACAAAAGGAAACATTTACTTTTTACAACTAAAATACACATCACACACGCAACAAAAATACCAAAAACAAACTTTATTCAACATTTTACATACATTACATTTCAATCATTTCATCATTGAAATTATCTTTAAACTTCAGACACCAAACACGAAAAACAACATATTTTACTTGCAATCCTACCCTCAGTAACCCTGAGTAATGCTTGCTACTCTATCACTCTCAACTTTGACATACATATTGCTGGGAAAAAAAAAAAAAAAACAATAACCCACAACCCTCCAGACACACCAACAAAATGACTAACTTCACACCGTCACACCAACATTTACATAAACTGTCTCTTTCACAGCTCCGATTGATGAGAAACAATGATTTCCCACCACTCAATGCCAAGTGCTGGGGAGATAAACTTGCCCACTTTACCATTTCAAACTTTACCGCACTTTCGGTCCTCCTTCAATCCATCCATAAATATCCTCTTCCAAACCCTACATTGCTCTGCACTGTTGACAAGCGTACTTAGAATCCTTCTCACTGTCATTCACACACACATGTATTCTGTCTTTTGACAGCAAACCTTCACACTTCTGCTTGTTCCCTGGTCCCACTACACATCACAACCTAATCTGGGATTGTGTTGTCAAAATGCACACTCACATGCAAATACCTTGGAAACGTTTTGGCTACACACTGCTCCACAACGTCACTTCAGCACTTGCAGCATTTACATTCAATTGTCATCGATCCTTTTAGAATTGAACGTCAACAAGTCTGTCCTGAACTGACCACAGATAGCGAAGAAGCTCGATGCTAATGCTACTAGCCTCTCATCTGCTGTCCGCCGACGTCTCACCTTTGAAAGAAACAAAATTACGGTTACAAATTTCACTACCTCTCTCTGAGAGTTTGCTTTGTGTATCCGTTCATCGAACTGTAGCAATTTCATCAGGAAACACGTTGAAACGTGTTCGTCTCACGCGGGCGTTCCGTTCCACTGCTACTGCTAGCTCGCTCGGCTCCACTTCCGGTCCACGCGCTGGCCGCGCCCCTTATTTATAGGCTCGGTCGGAATAAATGCGTCATTTCCCGTGCCGAATTATTTGGACAAATGTTTGTTTGTATGTTTAAATTCCAAAGTGAAATGGAAAAAGTAGACATTGAATTGAGCTCATTCATTGTGACGAGGCAAATGTTCTGCTCGGTCAATTATTTTGAACAATTAAACGAAGGTTTAACTCATGGACACGTTTTGCAAATAGTATTATAGGAACCAACAAAATGGGATAACTTAGCAGCCACAGTCATAGTTGAGGATAAAGAACTTTCTTTTACTTCATAGACAGTGAGGAAATATGTATGTAGCTATGACTGAACCAGGAGTTATGACGGTCCTACATGAACGGTAAGAGTCAGACTGCCTGCCTGTCGGAACGAATGAACCACAAAAAGCATTTTCTCCTGTCTGATCAATAACAATGCGTTGTTCAGATTAACACTTAAACCCTGTTTGATGGTTTTAAAATGAAAACACAATATATGGAAAGACTGACCGGATTTCAATACATGTATGTAGGTATTCATGTGTGTATATATGTCTGTGTGTGTATACATGTATGATAATATATATATGTAGGTATATATGTGTCTATATATGTAAGAATGTTTCTTTAAATACACTGCTCAAAAAAATAAAGGGAACACTTAAAAAAACACATCCTAGATCTAAATGAATGAAATAGTCTTCTGAAATACTTTGCTCTTTACACAGTTGAATGTGCTGACAACAAAATCACACAAAAATGATCAATGGAAATCAATTGTATCAACCATGGAGGTCTGGATTAGGAATCACACTCAAAATTAAAGTGTAAAAACAAACTCCAGGCTGATCCAACTTTGATGTAATGTCCTTAAAACAAGTCCAAATGAATCTGTGTTGCCTCCTGAGTGGACACTATGATTTCACACAAGTGTGATTGACTTGGAGTTACATTGTGTTGTTCAAGTGTTCCCTTTATTTTTTTGAGCAGTATATGTACGTATATATACACAAACATGTACGTACGTGCTCCTCTTTTTCAGACTCATCTTCTGCTGGCGGGGAAGAAACCCGTGGTGTCGGCTTGGGCCGCAAACTCCTCCTCCTTCCTCGTTCGACCAACGGTTCCCTGCATCTTGTTGTAAATGGGCAGTACTTTTACCAATAGATGACGCTACTGCTCTATCATCATGCCACTTCTGCTCGGACGTGTCCAGTGAAGAACGGACATTCTGCGAGGATATGCCTTTAACCTTTAATGAAAATTGTGACAAAAATGTCAAAGTTCACTAACATTGGAAAAATGATGAAAATCCTAAAGTATTGAAAAAATTGTTGTTAACAAAGTGAAAAATATTGGGAATAGTGAAAAATTGGAAAAATGTCAAAATATGTATGTTCATAAAAATTTCTACAAAAAATATCAAAGTAAGTAAATTTGGAAAAAATGTGAAAACCATAATGTATTGAAATAATTGTTGACAAAGTGAAAAACATTCCGAAAAGTTAAATATTGGCAAAATGTGACAATATAGATATTCATGAACATTTTGACAAAAAATGTCAAACATCATTAACATTGGGAAATAAGTGAAAATTGCAAAGTATGATGTAAATTGTTGATAAAGTGAAAAATGTTTGGAAAATTGAAAATTGGAAAAAATTCAATAATACTTATATTCATGAAAATTTTGACAAAAAATGTCAAAGGTCAGTAAAATTGGAAAAAAAAGTGAAAACCATAAAGTATTGAAAATATTGTTGACAAAGTGAAAAATATCGGGAAAAGTGAAACATTGGTAAAATATTACCATAGAGATATTCATGAACATTTTGACAAAATATACCAAAAGTCAGTTAATTGGAAGAAATGTGAAAATGATCAAGTATGGTTGTTTCTTCAGAGGTGGGTGAGTAACACACCTTCCAGATTTTGTTGGAAATCGAATGTATAATCCCGCTGCACCGAGGACGAGTCGTGACGACACCACGCAGACGGAGAGAGAACAAGGAGTTGATACGCTGCTGATTTTTCAGCTTTTCCCACTTGCAAAGCATGTAGAGGTCTAATTTTTATCACGGGTACTCCTTTAACCGTGAGTGACGGAATCCAAAAGAAAAATCCAGAAAAAGACATTGTATGATTCGAAGTAATTCATTTGCATTTTATTGCAAGACACCAGAAAAACAAAAGTTAATATTTGTTCCAGAGAGCTTTATTGGCAATGACAGAGATCATAAGTTTCCTGTAGTTCTTGAGCAGGTTTGCACACACTGCAGCAGGGATTCTGGCCCATTCCTCCATCCAGACCTTCTCCAGATCCTTCAGGTTTCGGGGCAGTCGCTGGGCAATATGGACTTTCAGCTCCTGATGTCCTTTCACAGCTCTCTGGTCTTGGCCATTGTGGAGAGGTTAGAATTTGTTTGATTGAGTGTGTCCAGGTGTGCTCTATACAGGTAACGAGTTCAAGCTGGTGCCGTGAAGCCAGGTCATGAGTGGAGAACAGGAGGGCCTCTCAAAGAAGAACTCATAGATCTATGAGAGCCACAATTCTCACTGGCTGGTAGGTGATCAAATACTTATTTCATGCAGTAAAATGCAGAGCTTCTTCTTTCGGCTTTTCCCTTCAGGTGTCGCCACAGCGAGTCGGCTTTCTCCATCTAACCCTATTCTCTGGATCCTCCTCTCTCACACCAACTACCTTCATATCCTCTCTCACTACGTCCATAAATCTTCTCTTTGGTCTTCCTCCAGACCTCTTGCCTGGCAGCTCCAATTCCAGCATCCGTCAGAATCAGAATCAGAATCATTTATTAATGGCCACACAACAGCGTTGGTGGAATTAGTTTTGGGTACAGCGCATAATGCTCACATCTCTCCTGTGTCAGTTCCATTGTCAACAATACATACAGAAAATCATGATCAGCAGACACGATACATCAAGACATTGATTGATTCAGAGTCCGTATAGCGATTGGGAAAAAGCTGTTTTTGAATCTGACAGATTTGGTTGTGAGACCTGTAGCGCGTCCCGGAGGGCATGAGTGTGAACAGGTGACGTGCAGGGTGTGTGTGGTCTGAAGTGAGTTTGACTGAACGTTGTGTGATGCGTCTTTGATACAGAGTGTGTGTGGAAGGGAGAGTGTGAGCCATGATTCTAGATGATTTATTGATGATGCGTGAGCGACTATCCAAGTTACCATACCAGACCATTATTGATGAGGTCAGGATACTTTCAATTATGGCTGTGTAGAGCTGGCGGAGGGTATTGTGTCTCACATTGGATTTTTTTTAGTTGTCTGAGGAAAAAACTGTCTTTTGTTGGCTTTTTTGTAAACTTCCTCTGAGTGCTGTTTGAATCTTAGTGTATTATTGATGTGTGTCCCAAGAAATTTGAATGAGTGTGTGATGGCTGTAGGATCAGAGTTGATGGAGATGGGTGTTTTGGGTGGGCGAGCGGGAGAAATCAATGATCGGTTCTTTTGTTTTTGATGCGTTTAGCTGCAGGTTGTTGTTCTGGCACCAGGTGACTGCCTGGGTGACCTGCTCTCCATAGTGTTTCTCATTATTTTCAGTGACGAGTCCAATTATTGTGGCGTCGTCTGCATATTTGAGGATGGATACTGAACTGTGTGAGGATGTGAGCGTGTTTGCGTACAAAGAAAACAACCAGAGTACAAACAAATAAAATCATATTGAAATCTACTGGGATAAAATCCCTTCTACAACAATAATGGTAGTGAAATGTGTTGTGTTTGTATCAGTTCGGACACATCGACTGCTTACTTTGAGGTTTTCACTGTGAATTTGATACAAGAGCTGCAAACAGTTGTGTCCACAAGAAAGTTAATGTTCCTTGGTCTTTTATTCTGTGAAAAACTTGAAAAGGGTTATTTGGTTATTACTTACTTCATAAATAGTGTTATTTATTTCATGAATAATGTTATTTGTTTTCTGATTTTTTTTTTTTTTTCTCCCTGTCAAGATCCCAGAAAGGGTTAATTTTGGCTATGTGTGGCTTTCTGGAAAACAATAAATGTTTACGTTTCGACACCTCTGCGATCGTCACACTTTTTGTTACAAACAGGCCCGGCCCCCCGTCAGAGAAGGGAAAAGTTATTTGGCCCTCGCAGGAAAAAGTTTGGTCTAGAGGAAGACCAAAGAGAACATTGATGAACATAGCGCGAAGATATGAAGGTAGTTGGTGTGTGAGAGGAGGATGCAGTCGATTCCCTGTGGCGACTCCTGAAGGGAAAAGCCCAGAGGGGGGAGAAGAAGAAGAATGTAGATATCTATCCATATGTATGTGTATATGCATATGTTTGTGTGTATGTATATATATATATATATATAAATAAACACAAACACACAGATGTATGTGTTTATATATGTATGTAAATATGTATACATGTGAATTTATGTATGTGTATATACATTTGTATATGTGAGTATGTCAATATGTATGTGTGTATGCATGCACGTATGTGTGCATGAATGCATGCGTGCATGGAGGCGTGTATGAATGTGTGCATGTTCGTATGCAAGTCTGCATGCATCAATGCATGAGTGCAAAAGTGCATGCATATGTGTGCGCATGCGTGTGTGCGCTTGTGCGTGCGTTTTTGTGTGAGTGCATGCGTGCAGACACACATTCACTCATGCAGGCATGTTTGAATGAAATATGTGTTTATAATTATGCGTGTGTGTGTGGGGGGGGTGTATTTATGTGATGTTTTAATATGTATGTATTTATATAGGTGTGTATGCAAATGTGTTTGTATACATTTGTGTGTGTCAATGTATGTACGTATGAATGTAAGTGTGTTTGCATACATGTATCGATGAATGTGAGTTTAGAGAAGTATATACATGTATGTCTGTATATATATGTATGTGTTCACAGATGTATGTATGTATGTGCTCATACATGTATGTATGGGAACTGTGCACTGACTAAGGGAGCAGTTGAAGATGTTAGTGAATATTGGGCCTCGCTGGTGTGCACAATGATTCAGGACTACCGAACTGCATGTTTTGTTTTGTCTTTCCTTATTGCAGCCCTAAGTTGGTATTTGGCTGCCCTGTGTTGCCCCATGTCTCCCTCAGTGAAGGCACCGCATGTTTTCCTGCGTAATGCCTGAATGTCCTTTGTAAACCACGGCTTGTTATTGCCATGGATTTTCGCAGGTTTGATGGGAATGCACGTCCCGACGCAGAAGTTGATGTATGACATCACTGTGTCTGTCAGCTCGTCCAAACTGTCCGCAGCTGTGCGAAATACGTCCCAATCAGTCCATTCGAGGCAGCCTCTGAGCGTGTCGATAGCCGCTCTCGACCAGCACTGGACAACTTTGGATTGTACGCAGTGGGATTTAAGTTTTTGCCTGTATTTTGGGACGAGCAGCAGCGTGGCGTGGTCCGACCTGCCCAGCGGTGCCCTCGGAAAACACCGGTACGCATCGCTTATGGCAGGGGTGCCCAGTGCGTCGAACGCGATCGACCGGTCGATCGCATGGCATTGAAAAAATAAGGATGATGATTTTCCGGACTTCCTCATTACCGCTGTATTATACACCAACAAGCATTATGTGCATACATGCTCAACATGAAAGAGATAATGGATGTGGCAACAAAGATCGCCTGTTCTATTCGGGCCAGATCTGTTCAAAGACGGCAGTTCCGTGCACAACTGGAGAAGGCTGAGTGCGACCACTCAGTCGCTGTTGCACACCGACGTGAGATGGCTAAGTCGGGGGAAATTCCTGCAAAGATTTCGAGAGCTGTTGCCGGAGATCGAGGAGTTTTTTTTTCCGTGAAGGTAATGCCGTGCAGATAATGGCCAACTAAATGAGCATCAGTGGCTGCTGGACTTGGCATTTTGAACCGATCTGACCAACATGCTGAATGACCTTAATCTCGAGCTGCAAGGAAAGGACAAAACTGTGATCAATATGACCAGCTCAGTTAATGCTTTCAAACAGGACCGTGCACGCTACATAAAGCAAATTGACAGTTGTCCGTCAGAGTTCGACAGACACTTTCAAGACTTTGCTGTACTCGAGCCGGTCGCTACATTCATGTGCTACCCTTGCCAGGAAGATGCTGAGGTTGTTTCACTGGCGTCAAAAGTTGCAACCCTGTTTCACCTGAACTCCTCTGGAGTGGAGGATGAGATTCTGACACTTCAAGTCGACGTTCAGCTGAAGGCCAGAGCTCATGGACAATTCTGGAACTTACTCACAGAGGACAAGCACCCCAACATCAGAAAATGTGCTTCCTTCTTGACTGCATTATTTGGCTCCACTTATTTATGTGAGTCAGCTTTTTCCCACAGGAAGATCATGAAGTCAAAGTACCGTTCCACCATGACTGATGAGCATCTGGAAGTCTGCTTGAGGCCGGCTCTCGGCAGTTACTGTCCGGAGTCTGCATCCCTGGCTAATTCCATTCAGTGCAAGTCATCGGAGTAAGGTAATGACAAAAAAAATGTACAAAGTTGTATTGTGCAATATAGGTTGATGCAGTACTGCGAGGAACACCAGCATATACTGTACATATAAAAATGATTCTCAATATATTCATAAATAATGTGTTTTGCATTTTTAGTGGGCGGTAGATCATTTTGACCCCTGGCTTATGGGAACGTAGCAGTGCTCGAGGATGTTGGCGCCTCTGCTTGGACAGGTAACTTGCTGGATATCGTTTGGAAGCTCTTTCGACAGACTGGCATGGTTGAAGTCGCCTACCACAATGACAGCCGTGTCGGGATTGGAGTTCTCAACTGAGGAGATGTAGGTTGCTAGCTCTGTTGTGGCTACGTTAGCATTTGCCGATGGTGGGCTTTAAACACCAATCAGAACAACAGAAGCAAACTCCCTGGGAAGATAGTGTGGTCTGCATTTCACAGCATTGTATTCCAGATTAGGACTGCAGAAGCTGTTAAGCACTGCGGTGTTACTGCACCATCTGCCGTGGCGTCTACCAATATATTCTCTATCCCTCCTCTGTCCATGACCCAACCATCTCAGTCTGGCTTCTCTGACCTTCTCTCCAAAACATCAAACATGTGCTGTTCCTCTGATAGACTCATTCCTGGTCCTCTCCATCCTGGTCACTCCCAAAGGGAACCTCAACATCTTCATCTCTGCAAGCTCTAGTTCTGCCTGCTGTCTTTTGGGCATTGTAGCAGTTTCTAGTCCATACATCATCGCTGGTCTCACCACTGTCTTGTACACCTTTCCCTTTATTCTGGCTGAAAGTCTTCTATCACATAGTACCCCTGACACTTTTCTCCACCCATTCCAACCTGCTTGGACCCGTCTCTTCACCTCTTTTCTCTTCTACCTGTCTCCCTGATAACACTAGCTGTAGTTGTCCAATCACCTGGAAGCTGAGCCTGACCACCCAGACCCTTTCTCAACTCCTCCCTGAAAACCATGCAACACTCCTCCCTTTTCAGCTTCCACCACTTTGTCCTCTGCTCTGCCTTTGTCCTCTTCATCTCTCTTTCAGGTTACCTCGTCTATACAAGATGTAGTCTACCTGCGTGCTCCTACCTCCGCTCTTATAAGTTACCCTATGTTCCTGTTTTTTCTGGAAAAAGGTGTTCACTACAGCCATTTCCATCGTATTTGCAAATTCTACCACCATCTGTCCCTCTGCATTCCTATCATGGATACCAAATCTCCCAATCACTTCTTCAAAAAAAAAGGTATTTGGTCGTCGCAGGACAAAGTTTGGTCTAGAGGAAGACCAAAGAGAATATTTACGAACATAGTGCAAAGATATGAAGGTAGTTGGTGTGAGAAAGGAGGATGCAGCGAATCCTTGTCTTTGATAGAGAAGGTAGATTCCCTGTGGCGACTCCTGAAAGGAAAAGCCCAAATAAAATATTGAAAGGAAATATCCCAATATTTTTCTATAAGTCAACCATTTTTTCAAAACTTTATGATTTTTCACATTCTTTTGAACGAAAGTGACCTTAGACATTTTTGGTCAAAATTTCATGAACACATGTACTGTGACATTTTACTAACTTTTAACTTTCCCAATATTTTTCATTTTGTCAACCATTTTTTCAAAACTTTATGATTTTCAAATTTTTTTGAACGTTAGTGACCTTAGACATTTTCGGTCAAAATTTTCATGAATAAATATACTGTGACATTTTACTAACTTTTCACTTTTCCTAATATTTTTCACTTTGTCAACCATTTTTTCAATACTTTATGATTTTCACATTTTTTCGAACGTTAGTGACCTTAGACATTTTCTGTCAAAATTTCAGGAATACATATACTCTGACATGTTACTAACTTTTCACATTTGATTAGCATCTGGAAGCATCTGGAAGTCTGCTTGAGGCCGGCTCTCAGCAGTTACTGTCCGGACTCTGCATCCCTGGCTAATTCCATTCAGTACAAGTCATCGGAGTAAGGTAATGACAAAAAAAATGTACAAAGTTGTATTGTGCAATATAGGTTGATGCAGTACTGCGAGGAACACCAGCATATACTGTACATATAAAAATGATTCTCAATATAATTGCTTTATGATTTTCACATTTTTTCTAACGTTAGTGACCTTTGACTTTTTTGGTCAAAATTTTCATGAATACATGTACTGTGATATTTTACTAATTTTTCACTTTTCCTAATATTTTTCACTTTGTCAACCATTTTTTCAATACTATATGATTTTCACTTTTTTTTGAATGTTAGTGACCTTTGACATTTTTGGTCAAAATTTTCATTAATACATATACTTTGACATTTTACAAACTTTTCACTTTTCCTAGTATTTTTCACTTTGTCTACCATTTTATCAATACTTTATGATTTTCATATTTTTTTCCGATATTAGTTAACTTAGACATTTTATGGTTAAAATCTTCGTGAATACACGTACTGTGACGTTTTACTAACTTTTCACTGTTCCTAATATTTTTCACATGGTCAATCATTTTTTCAATACTTTATGATTTTCACTTTCCTTTGAACGTAAGTGACCTTAGACATTTTCGGTCAAAATTTTCATGAATCCATATACTGTGACATTTTACTAACTTTTCACTTTTCCTAATATTTTTCACTTTGTCAATCTTTTTTTTAATACTTTTAGATTTTCACTTTCCTTTGAACGTAAGTGACCTTACACATTTTTGGTCAAAATTTTCATGAATACATGTACTGTGACATTTTACTAACTTTTCACTTTTCCTAATATTTTTCACTTTGTCAATCATTTTTTCAATACTTTAAGATTTTCATATTTTTTCCGATATTAGTTAACTTAGACATTTTTGGTTAAAATTTTCATGAATACACGTACTGTGACATTTTACAAACTTTTCACTTTTCCTAATAGTTTTCACTTTGTCAGCATTTTTTTCAATACTATATGATTTTCACATTTTTTCGAACGTTAGTGACCTTTGACATATTTGGTCAAAATTTTCATGAATTCATGTACTTTGATATTTTACTAATTTTTCACTTTTCCCAATATTTTTCACTTTGTCAACCATTTTTTCAATACTTTATGATTTTCACATTTTTTTGAACGTTAGTGACCTTAGACATTTTTGGTCAAAATTTTCATAAATACATGTACTGTGACATTTTACAAACTTTTCACTTTTCCTAATAGTTTTCACTTTGTCAGCATTTTTTTCAATACTATATGATTTTCACATTTTTTCGAACGTTAGTGACCTTTGACATATTTGGTCAAAATTTTCATGAATTCATGTACTTTGATATTTTACTAATTTTTCACTTTTCCCAATATTTTTCACTTTTTCAACCATTTTTTCAATACTTTATGATTTTCACATTTTTTGAACGTTAGTGACCTTAGACATTTTTGGTCAAATTTTCATGAATACATATACTCTGACATGTTACTAACTTTTCACTTTTCCTAATATTTTTCACTTTGTCAACCATTTTTTCAATACTTTATGATTTTCACATTTTTTTGAACGAAAGTGACCTTTGACATTTTTGGTCAAAACTTTCATGAATACATGTACTGTGACATTTTTTTCACTTTTCCCAATATTTTTCACTTTGTCAGCATTTTTTTCAATACTTTATGATTTTCACATTTTTTCGAACGTTAGTGACCTTAGACATTTTCTGTCAAAATTTCATGAATACATATACTCTGACATGTTACTAACTTTTCACATTTGATTAACATCTGGAAGCATCTGGAAGTCTGCTTGAGGCCGGCTCTCAGCAGTTACTGTCCGGACTCTGCATCCCTGGCTAATTCCATTCAGTACAAGTCATCGGAGTAAGGTAATGACAAAAAAAATGTACAAAGTTGTATTGTGCAATATAGGTTGATGCAGTACTGCGAGGAACACCAGCATATACGGTACATATAAAAATGATTCTCAATATAATTGTTTTATGATTTTCACATTTTTTCTAACGTTAGTGACCTTTGACTTTTTTGGTCAAAATTTTCATGAATACATGTACTGTGATATTTTACTAATTTTTCACTTTTCCCAATATGTTTCACTTTGTCAGCAATTTTTTCAATACTTTATGATTTTCACATTTTTTTGAACGTTACTGACCTTAGACATTTTTGGTCAAAATTTTCCTTAATACATTTACTTTGACATTTTACAAACTTTTCACTTTTCCTAATATTTTTCACTTTGTCAACCATTTTTTCAATACTATATGATTTTCACATTTTTTTGAACGTTAGTGACCTTTGACATTTTTGGTCAAAATTTTCATTGATACATATACTTTGACATTTTACAAACTTTTCACTTTTCCTAATAGTTTTCACTTTGTCAGCATTTTTTTCAATACTATATGATTTTCACATTTTTTCGAACGTTAGTGACCTTAGACATTTTCTGTCAAAATTTCATGAATACATATACTCTGACATGTTACTAACTTTTCACATTTGATTAGCATCTGGAAGCATCTGGAAGTCTGCTTGAGGCCGGCTCTCAGCAGTTACTGTCCGGACTCTGCATCCCTGGCTAATTCCTTTCAGTACAAGTCATCGGAGTAAGGTAATGACAAAAAAAATGTACAAAGTTGTATTGTGCAATATAGGTTGATGCAGTACTGCGAGGAACACCAGCATATACTGTACATATAAAAATGATTCTCAATATAATTGCTTTATGATTTTCACATTTTTTCTAACGTTAGTGACCTTTGACTTTTTTGGTCAAAATTTTCATGAATACATGTACTGTGATATTTTACTAATTTTTCACTTTTCCTAATATTTTTCACTTTGTCAACCATTTTTTCAATACTATATGATTTTCACATTTTTTTGAATGTTATTGACCTTTGACATTTTTGGTCAAAATTTTCATTAATACATATACTTTGACATTTTACAAACTTTTCACTTTTCCTAGTATTTTTCACTTTGTCTACCAATTTATTAATACTTTATGATTTTCATATTTTTTTCCGATATTAGTTAACTTAGACATTTTATGGTTAAAATCTTCGTGAATACACGTACTGTGACACTTTACTAACTTTTCACTGTTCCTAATATTTTTCACATGGTCAATCATTTTTTCAATACTTTATGATTTTCACTTTCCTTTGAACGTAAGTGACCTTAGACATTTTCGGTCAAAATTTTCATGAATCCATATACTGTGACATTTTACTAACTTTTCACTTTTCCTAATATTTTTCACTTTGTCAATCATTTTTTCAATACTTTAAGATTTTCATATTTTTTCCGATATTAGTTAACTTAGACATTTTTGGTTAAAATTTTCATGAATACACGTACTGTGACATTTTACAAACTTTTCACTTTTCCTAATAGTTTTCACTTTGTCAGCATTTTTTTCAATACTATATGATTTTCACATTTTTTCGAACGTTAGTGACCTTTGACATATTTGGTCAAAATTTTCATGAATTCATGTACTTTGATATTTTACTAATTTTTCACTTTTCCCAATATTTTTCACTTTGTCAACCATTTTTTCAATACTTTATGATTTTCACATTTTTTTGAACGTTAGTGACCTTAGACATTTTTGGTCAAAATTTTCATAAATACATGTACTGTGACATTTTACAAACTTTTCACTTTTCCTAATAGTTTTCACTTTGTCAGCATTTTTTTCAATACTATATGATTTTCACATTTTTTCGAACGTTAGTGACCTTTGACATATTTGGTCAAAATTTTCATGAATTCATGTACTTTGATATTTTACTAATTTTTCACTTTTCCCAATATTTTTCACTTTTTCAACCATTTTTTCAATACTTTATGATTTTCACATTTTTTGAACGTTAGTGACCTTAGACATTTTTGGTCAAATTTTCATGAATACATATACTCTGACATGTTACTAACTTTTCACTTTTCCTAATATTTTTCACTTTGTCAACCATTTTTTCAATACTTTATGATTTTCACATTTTTTTGAACGAAAGTGACCTTTGACATTTTTGGTCAAAACTTTCATGAATACATGTACTGTGACATTTTTTTCACTTTTCCCAATATTTTTCACTTTGTCAGCATTTTTTTCAATACTTTATGATTTTCACATTTTTTCGAACGTTAGTGACCTTAGACATTTTCTGTCAAAATTTCATGAATACATATACTCTGACATGTTACTAACTTTTCACATTTGATTAACATCTGGAAGCATCTGGAAGTCTGCTTGAGGCCGGCTCTCAGCAGTTACTGTCCGGACTCTGCATCCCTGGCTAATTCCATTCAGTACAAGTCATCGGAGTAAGGTAATGACAAAAAAAATGTACAAAGTTGTATTGTGCAATATAGGTTGATGCAGTACTGCGAGGAACACCAGCATATACGGTACATATAAAAATGATTCTCAATATAATTGTTTTATGATTTTCACATTTTTTCTAACGTTAGTGACCTTTGACTTTTTTGGTCAAAATTTTCATGAATACATGTACTGTGATATTTTACTAATTTTTCACTTTTCCCAATATGTTTCACTTTGTCAGCAATTTTTTCAATACTTTATGATTTTCACATTTTTTTGAATGTTATTGACCTTAGACATTTTTGGTCAAAATTTTCCTTAATACATTTACTTTGACATTTTACAAACTTTTCACTTTTCCTAATATTTTTCACTTTGTCAACCATTTTTTCAATACTATATGATTTTCACATTTTTTTGAACGTTAGTGACCTTTGACATTTTTGGTCAAAATTTTCATTGATACATATACTTTGACATTTTACAAACTTTTCACTTTTCCTAATAGTTTTCACTTTGTCAGCATTTTTTTCAATACTATATGATTTTCACATTTTTTCGAACGTTAGTGACCTTAGACATTTTCTGTCAAAATTTCATGAATACATATACTCTGACATGTTACTAACTTTTCACATTTGATTAGCATCTGGAAGCATCTGGAAGTCTGCTTGAGGCCGGCTCTCAGCAGTTACTGTCCGGACTCTGCATCCCTGGCTAATTCCATTCAGTACAAGTCATCGGAGTAAGGTAATGACAAAAAAAATGTACAAAGTTGTATTGTGCAATATAGGTTGATGCAGTACTGCGAGGAACACCAGCATATACTGTACATATAAAAATGATTCTCAATATAATTGTTTTATGATTTTCACATTTTTTCTAACGTTAGTGACCTTTGACTTTTTTGGTCAAAATTTTCATGAATACATGTACTGTGATATTTTACTAATTTTTCACTTTTCCTAATATTTTTCACTTTGTCAACCATTTTTTCAATACTATATGATTTTCACATTTTTTTGAATGTTAGTGACCTTTGACATTTTTGGTCAAAATTTTCATTAATACATATACTTTGACATTTTACAAACTTTTCACTTTTCCTAGTATTTTTCACTTTGTCTACCATTTTATCAATACTTTATGATTTTCATATTTTTTTCCGATATTAGTTAACTTAGACATTTTATGGTTAAAATCTTCGTGAATACACGTACTGTGACACTTTACTAACTTTTCACTGTTCCTAATATTTTTCACATGGTCAATCATTTTTTCAATACTTTATGATTTTCACTTTCCTTTGAACGTAAGTGACCTTAGACATTTTCGGTCAAAATTTTCATGAATCCATATACTGTGACATTTTACTAACTTTTCACTTTTCCTAATATTTTTCACTTTGTCAATCATTTTTTCAATACTTTAAGATTTTCATATTTTTTCCGATATTAGTTAACTTAGACATTTTTGGTTAAAATTTTCATGAATACACGTACTGTGACATTTTACTAACTTTTCCCTTTTCCTAATATTTTACACTTTGTCAATCATTTTTTCAATAATTTATGATTTTCACATTTTTTTGAACGTTAGTGACCTTAGACATTTTTGGTCAAAATTTTCATAAATACATGTACTGTGACATTTTACAAACTTTTCACTTTTCCTAATAGTTTTCACTTTGTCAGCATTTTTTTCAATACTATGTGATTTTCACATTTTTTCGAACGTTAGTGACCTTTGACATATTTGGTCAAAATTTTCATGAATTCATGTACTTTGATA
The DNA here is from genome assembly GCF_037954325.1 of Fistularia commersonii. Lineage (NCBI taxonomy): Eukaryota > Metazoa > Chordata > Actinopteri > Syngnathiformes > Fistulariidae > Fistularia > Fistularia commersonii. Next base: position 14,425,695 of record NC_141307.1, read on the forward strand.
TTTTACTAATTTTTCACTTTTCCCAATATTTTTCACTTTGTCAACCATTTTTTCAATACTTTATGATTTTCACATTTTTTTGAACGTTAGTGACCTTAGACATATTTGTTCAAAATTTTCATAAATACATGTACTGTGACATTTTACAAACTTTTCACTTTTCCTAATAGTTTTCACTTTGTCAGCATTTTTTTCAATACTATATGATTTTCACATTTTTTCGAACGTTAGTGACCTTTGACATATTTGGTCAAAATTTTCATGAATTCATGTACTTTGATATTTTACTAATTTTTCACTTCTCCCAATATTTTTCACTTTGTCAATCATTTTTTCAATACTTTAAGATTTTCATATTTTTTCCGATATTAGTTAACTTAGACATTTTTGGTTAAAATTTTCATGAATACACGTACTGTGACATTTTACAAACTTTTCACTTTTCCTAATAGTTTTCACTTTGTCAGCATTTTTTTCAATACTATATGATTTTCACATTTTTTCGAACGTTAGTGACCTTTGACATATTTGGTCAAAATTTTCATGAATTCATGTACTTTGATATTTTACTAATTTTTCACTTTTCCCAATATTTTTCACTTTGTCAACCATTTTTTCAATACTTTATGATTTTCACATTTTTTTGAACGTTAGTGACCTTAGACATTTTTGGTCAAAATTTTCATAAATACATGTACTGTGACATTTTACAAACTTTTCACTTTTCCTAATAGTTTTCACTTTGTCAGCATTTTTTTCAATACTATATGATTTTCACATTTTTTCGAACGTTAGTGACCTTTGACATATTTGGTCAAAATTTTCATGAATTCATGTACTTTGATATTTTACTAATTTTTCACTTTTCCCAATATTTTTCACTTTTTCAACCATTTTTTCAATACTTTATGATTTTCACATTTTTTGAACGTTAGTGACCTTAGACATTTTTGGTCAAATTTTCATGAATACATATACTCTGACATGTTACTAACTTTTCACTTTTCCTAATATTTTTCACTTTGTCAACCATTTTTTCAATACTTTATGATTTTCACATTTTTTTGAACGAAAGTGACCTTTGACATTTTTGGTCAAAACTTTCATGAATACATGTACTGTGACATTTTTTTCACTTTTCCCAATATTTTTCACTTTGTCAGCATTTTTTTCAATACTTTATGATTTTCACATTTTTTCGAACGTTAGTGACCTTAGACATTTTCTGTCAAAATTTCATGAATACATATACTCTGACATGTTACTAACTTTTCACATTTGATTAACATCTGGAAGCATCTGGAAGTCTGCTTGAGGCCGGCTCTCAGCAGTTACTGTCCGGACTCTGCATCCCTGGCTAATTCCATTCAGTACAAGTCATCGGAGTAAGGTAATGACAAAAAAAATGTACAAAGTTGTATTGTGCAATATAGGTTGATGCAGTACTGCGAGGAACACCAGCATATACGGTACATATAAAAATGATTCTCAATATAATTGTTTTATGATTTTCACATTTTTTCTAACGTTAGTGACCTTTGACTTTTTTGGTCAAAATTTTAATGAATACATGTACTGTGATATTTTACTAATTTTTCACTTTTCCCAATATGTTTCACTTTGTCAGCAATTTTTTCAATACTTTATGATTTTCACATTTTTTTGAACGTTACTGACCTTAGACATTTTTGGTCAAAATTTTCCTTAATACATTTACTTTGACATTTTACAAACTTTTCACTTTTCCTAATATTTTTCACTTTGTCAACCATTTTTTCAATACTATATGATTTTCACATTTTTTTGAACGTCAGTGACCTTTGACATTTTTGGTCAAAATTTTCATTAATACATATACTTTGACATTTTACAAACTTTTCACTTTTCCTAGTAGTTTTCACTTTGTCTACCATTTTATCAATACTTTATGATTTTCATATTTTTTTCCGATATTAGTTAACTTAGACATTTTATGGTTAAAATCTTCGTGAATACACGTACTGTGACACTTTACTAACTTTTCACTGTTCCTAATATTTTTCACATGGTCAATCATTTTTTCAATACTTTATGATTTTCACTTTCCTTTGAACGTAAGTGACCTTAGACATTTTCGGTCAAAATTTTCATGAATCCATATACTGTGACATTTTACTAACTTTTCACTTTTCCTAATATTTTTCACTTTGTCAATCTTTTTTTTAATACTTTTAGATTTTCACTTTCCTTTGAACGTAAGTGACCTTACACATTTTTGGTCAAAATTTTCATGAATACATGTACTGTGACATTTTACTAACTTTTCACTTTTCCTAATATTTTTCACTTTGTCAATCATTTTTTCAATACTTTAAGATTTTCATATTTTTTCCGATATTAGCTAACTTAGACATTTTTGGTTAAAATTTTCATGAATACACGTACTGTGAAACTTTACTAACTTTTCCCTTTTCCTAATATTTTACACTTTGTCAATCATTTTTTCAATAATTTATGATTTTCACATTTTTTTGAACGTTAGTGACCTTAGATATTTTTGGTCAAAATTTTCATAAATACATGTACTGTGACATTTTACAAACTTTTCACTTTTCCTAATAGTTTTCACTTTGTCAGCATTTTTTTCAATACTATATGATTTTCACATTTTTTCGAACGTTAGTGACCTTTGACATATTTGGTCAAAATTTTCATGAATTCATGTACTTTGATATTTTACTAATTTTTCACTTTTCCCAATATTTTTCACTTTGTCAACCATTTTTTCAATACTTTATGATTTTCACATTTTTTTGAACGTTAGTGACCTTAGACATATTTGTTCAAAATTTTCATAAATACATGTACTGTGACATTTTACAAACTTTTCACTTTTCCTAATAGTTTTCACTTTGTCAGCATTTTTTTCAATACTATATGATTTTCACATTTTTTCGAACGTTAGTGACCTTTGACATATTTGGTCAAAATTTTCATGAATTCATGTACTTTGATATTTTACTAACTTTTCACTTTTCCCAATATTTTTCACTTTGTCAACCATTTTTTCAATACTTTATGATTTTCACATTTTTTGAACGTTAGTGACCTTAGACATTTTTGGTCAAATTTTCATGAATACATATACTCTGACATGTTACTAACTTTTCACTTTTCCTAATATTTTTCACTTTGTCAACCATTTTTTCAATACTTTATGATTTTCACATTCTTTTGAACGAAAGTGACCTTTGACATTTTTGGTCAAAACTTTCATGAATACATGTACTGTGACATTTTTTTCACTTTTCCCAATATTTTTCACTTTGTCAGCATTTTTTTCAATACTTTATGATTTTCACATTTTTTCGAACGTTAGTGACCTTAGACATTTTCTGTCAAAATTTCATGAATACATATACTCTGACATGTTACTAACTTTTCACATTTGATTAACATCTGGAAGCATCTGGAAGTCTGCTTGAGGCCGGCTCTCAGCAGTTACTGTCCGGACTCTGCATCCCTGGCTAATTCCATTCAGTACAAGTCATCGGAGTAAGCTAATGACAAAAAAAATATACAAAGTTGTATTGTGCATATAGGTTGATGCAGTACTGCGAGGAACACCAGCATATACTGTACATATAAAAATGATTCTCAATATAATTGTTTTATGATTTTCACATTTTTTCTAACGTTAGTGACCTTTGACTTTTTTGGTCAAAATTTTCATGAATACATGTACTGTGATATTTTACTAATTTTTCACTTTTCCCAATATGTTTCACTTTGTCAGCAATTTTTTCAATACTTTATGATTTTCACATTTTTTTGAACGTTACTGACCTTAGACATTTTTGGTCAAAATTTTCCTTAATACATTTACTTTGACATTTTACAAACTTTTCACTTTTCCTAATATTTTTCACTTTGTCAACCATTTTTTCAATACTATATGATTTTCACATTTTTTTGAACGTTAGTGACCTTTGACATTTTTGGTCAAAATTTTCATTAATACATATACTTTGACATTTTACAAACTTTTCACTTTTCCTAATAGTTTTCACTTTGTCAGCATTTTTTTCAATACTTTATGATTTTCACATTTTTTCGAACGTTAGTGACCTTAGACATTTTCTGTCAAAATTTCATGAATACATATACTCTGACATGTTACTAACTTTTCATATTTGATTAGCATTTGGAAGCATCTGGAAGTCTGCTTGAGGCCGGCTCTCAGCAGTTACTTTCCAGACTCTGCATCCCTGGCTAATTCCATTCAGTACAAGTCATCGGAGTAAGGTAATGACAAAAAAAATGTACAAAGTTGTATTGTGCAATATAGGTTGATGCAGTACTGCGAGGAACACCAGCATATACTGTACATATAAAAATGATTCTCAATATAATTGCTTTATGATTTTCACATTTTTTCTAACGTTAGTGACCTTTGACTTTTTTGGTCAAAATTTTCATGAATACATGTACTGTGATATTTTACTAATTTTTCACTTTTCCTAATATTTTTCACTTTGTCAACCATTTTTTCAATACTATATGATTTTCACATTTTTTTGAACGTTAGTGACCTTTGACATTTTTGGTTAAAATCTTCGTGAATACACGTACTGTGACACTTTACTAACTTTTCACTGTTCCTAATATTTTTCACATGGTCAATCATTTTTTCAATACTTTATGATTTTCACTTTCCTTTGAACGTAAGTGACCTTAGACATTTTCGGTCAAAATTTTCATGAATCCATATACTGTGACATTTTACTAACTTTTCACTTTTCCTAATATTTTTCACTTTGTCAATCTTTTTTTTAATACTTTTAGATTTTCACTTTCCTTTGAACGTAAGTGACCTTACACATTTTTGGTCAAAATTTTCATGAATACATGTACTGTGACATTTTACTAACTTTTCACTTTTCCTAATATTTTTCACTTTGTCAATCATTTTTTCAATACTTTAAGATTTTCATATTTTTTCCGATATTAGTTAACTTAGACATTTTTGGTTAAAATTTTCATGAATACACGTACTGTGAAACTTTACTAACTTTTCCCTTTTCCTAATATTTTACACTTTGTCAATCATTTTTTCAATAATTTATGATTTTCACATTTTTTTGAACGTCAGTGACCTTAGACATTTTTGGTCAAAATTTTCATAAATACATGTACTGTGACATTTTACAAACTTTTCACTTTTCCTAATAGTTTTCACTTTGTCAGCATTTTTTTCAATACTATATGATTTTCACATTTTTTCGAACGTTAGTGACCTTTGACATATTTGGTCAAAATTTTCATGAATTCATGTACTTTGATATTTTACTAATTTTTCACTTTTCCCAATATTTTTCACTTTGTCAACCATTTTTTCAATACTTTATGATTTTCACATTTTTTTTGAACGTTAGTGACCTTAGACATTTTTTGGTCAAAATTTTCATAAATACATGTACTGTGACATTTTACAAACTTTTCACTTTTCCTAATAGTTTTCACTTTGTCAGCATTTTTTTCAATACTATATGATTTTCACATTTTTTCGAACGTTAGTGACCTTTGACATATTTGGTCAAAATTTTCATGAATTCATGTACTGTGATATTTTACTAATTTTTCACTTTTCCCAATATTTTTCACTTTTTCAACCATTTTTTCAATACTTTATGATTTTCACATTTTTTGAACGTTAGTGACCTTAGACATTTTTGGTCAAATTTTCATGAATACATATACTCTGACATGTTACTAACTTTTCACTTTTCCTAATATTTTTCACTTTGTCAACCATTTTTTCAATACTTTATGATTTTCACATTCTTTTGAACGAAAGTGACCTTTGACATTTTTGGTCAAAACTTTCATGAATACATGTACTGTGACATTTTTTTCACTTTTCCCAATATTTTTCACTTTGTCAGCATTTTTTTCAATACTTTATGATTTTCACATTTTTTCGAACGTTAGTGACCTTAGACATTTTCTGTCAAAATTTCATGAATACATATACTCTGACATGTTACTAACTTTTCACATTTGATTAACATCTGGAAGTCTGCTTGAGGCCGGCTCTCAGCAGTTACTGTCCGGACTCTGCATCCCTGGCTAATTCCATTCAGTACAAGTCATCAGAGTAAGCTAATGACAAAAAAAATGTACAAAGTTGTATTGTGCAATATAGGTTGATGCAGTACTGCGAGGAACACCAGCATATACTGTACATATAAAAATGATTCTCAATATAATTGTTTTATGATTTTCACATTTTTTTCTAACGTTAGTTACCTTTGACTTTTTTGGTCAAAATTTTCATGAATACATGTACTGTGATATTTTACTAATTTTTCACTTTTCCCAATATGTTTCACTTTGTCAGCAATTTTTTCAATACTTTATGATTTTCACATTTTTTTGAACGTTACTGACCTTAGACATTTTTGGTCAAAATTTTCCTTAATACATTTACTTTGACATTTTACAAACTTTTCACTTTTCCTAATATTTTTCACTTTGTCAACCATTTTTTCAATACTATATGATTTTCACATTTTTTTGAACGTTAGAGACCTTTGACATTTTTGGTCAAAATTTTCATTAATACATATACTTTGACATTTTACAAACTTTTCACTTTTCCTAGTATTTTTCACTTTGTCTACCATTTTATCAATACTTTATGATTTTCATATTTTTTTCCGATATTAGTTAACTTAGACATTTTATGGTTAAAATCTTCGTGAATACACGTACTGTGACACTTTACTAACTTTTCACTGTTCCTAATATTTTTCACATGGTCAATCATTTTTTCAATACTTTATGATTTTCACTTTCCTTTGAACGTAAGTGACCTTAGACATTTTCGGTCAAAATTTTCATGAATCCATATACTGTGACATTTTACTAACTTTTCACTTTTCCTAATATTTTTAACTTTGTCAATCATTTTTTCAATACTTTAAGATTTTCATATTTTTTCCGATATTAGTTAACTTAGACATTTTTGGTTAAAATTTTCATGAATACACGTAATGTGAAACTTTACTAACTTTTCCCTTTTCCTAATGTTTTACACTTTGTCAGCATTTTTTTCAATACTATATGATTTTCACATTTTTTCGAACGTTAGTGACCTTTGACATATTTGGTCAAAATTTTCATGAATTCATGTACTTTGATATTTTACTAATTTTTCACTTTCCCAATATTTTTCACTTTGTCAACCATTTTTTCAATACTTTATGATTTTCACATTTTTTTGAACGTTAGTGACCTTAGACATTTTTGGTCAAAATTTTCATAAATACATGTACTGTGACATTTTACAAACTTTTCACTTTTCCTAATAGTTTTCACTTTGTCAGCATTTTTTTCAATACTATATGATTTTCACATTTTTTCGAACGTTAGTGACCTTTGACATATTTGGTCAAAATTTTCATGAATTCATATACTTTGATATTTTACTAATTTTTCACTTTTCCCAATATTTTTCACTTTGTCAACCATTTTTTCAATACTTTATGATTTTCACATTTTTTGAACGTTAGTGACCTTAGACATTTTTGGTCAAATTTTCATGAATACATATACTCTGACATGTTACTAACTTTTCACTTTTCCTAATATTTTTCACTTTGTCAACCATTTTTTCAATACTTTATGATTTTCACATTCTTTTGAACGAAAGTGACCTTTGACATTTTTGGTCAAAACTTTCATGAATACATGTACTGTGACATTTTTTTCACTTTTCCCAATATTTTTCACTTTGTCAGCATTTTTTTCAATACTTTATGATTTTCACATTTTTTCGAACGTTAGTGACCTTAGACATTTTCTGTCAAAATTTCATGAATACATATACTCTGACATGTTACTAACTTTTCACATTTGATTAACATCTGGAAGTCTGCTTGAGGCCGGCTCTCAGCAGTTACTGTCCGGACTCTGCATTCCTGGCTAATTCCATTCAGTACAAGTCATCAGAGTAAGCTAATGACAAAAAAAATGTACAAAGTTGTATTGTGCAATATAGGTTGATGCAGTACTGCGAGGAACACCAGCATATACTGTACATATAAAAATGATTCTCAATATAATTGTTTTATAATTTTCACATTTTTTCTAACGTTAGTGACCTTTGACTTTTTTGGTCAAAATTTTCATGAATACATGTACTGTGATATTTTACTAATTTTTCACTTTTCCCAATATGTTTCACTTTGTCAGCAATTTTTTCAATACTTTATGATTTTCACATTTTTTTGAACGTTACTGACCTTAGACATTTTTGGTCAAAATTTTCCTTAATACATTTACTTTGACATTTTACAAACTTTTCACTTTTCCTAATATTTTTCACTTTGTCAACCATTTTTTCAATACTATATGATTTTCACATTTTTTTGAACGTTAGTGACCTTTGACATTTTTGGTCAAAATTTTCATTAATACATATACTTTGACATTTTACAAACTTTTCACTTTTCCTAGTATTTTTCACTTTGTCTACCATTTTATCAATACTTTATGATTTTCATATTTTTTTCCGATATTAGTTAACTTAGACATTTTATGGTTAAAATCTTCGTGAATACACGTACTGTGACACTTTACTAACTTTTCACTGTTCCTAATATTTTTCACATGGTCAATCATTTTTTCAATACTATATGATTTTCACTTTCCTTTGAACGTAAGTGACCTTAGACATTTTCGGTCAAAATTTTCATGAATCCATATACTGTGACATTTTACTAACTTTTCACTTTTCCTAATATTTTTCACTTTGTCAATCATTTTTTTAATACTTTTAGATTTTCACTTTCCTTTGAACGTAAGTGACCTTACACATTTTTGGTCAAAATTTTCATGAATACATATACTGTGACATTTTACTAACTTTTCACTTTTCCTAATATTTTTCACTTTGTCAATCATTTTTTCCATTCTTTAAGATTTTCATATTTTTTCCGATATTAGTTAACTTAGACATTTTTGGTTAAAATTTTCATGAATACACGTACTGTGAAACTTTACTAACTTTTCCCTTTTTCCTAATATTTTACACTTTGTCAATCATTTTTTCAATAATTTATGATTTTCACATTTTTTCGAACGTTAGTGACCTTAGATATTTTTGGTCAAAATTTTCATAAATACATGTACTGTGAAATTTTACAAACTTTTCACTTTTCCTAATATTGTTCACTTTGTCAGCATTTTTTTCAATACTTTATGATTTTCACATTTTTTTGAACGTTAGTGACCTTAGACATTTTTGGTCAAAATTTTCATAAATACATGTACTGTGACATTTTACAAACTTTTCACTTTTCCTAATAGTTTTCACTTTGTCAGCATTTTTTTCAATACTATATGATTTTCACATTTTTTCGAACGTTAGTGACCTTTGACATATTTGGTCAAAATTTTCATGAATTCATATACTTTGATATTTTACTAATTTTTCACTTTTCCCAAAATTTTTCACTTTGTCAACCATTTTTTCAATACTTTATGATTTTCACATTTTTTGAACGTTAGTGACCTTTGACATTTTTGGTCAAAATTTTCATTAATACATATACTTTGACATTTTACAAACTTTTCACTTTTCCTAGTATTTTTCACTTTGTCTACCATTTTATCAATACTTTATGATTTTCATATTTTTTTCCGATATTAGTTAACTTAGACATTTTATGGTTAAAATCTTCGTGAATACACGTACTGTGACACTTTACTAACTTTTCACTGTTCCTAATATTTTTCACATGGTCAATCATTTTTTCAATACTATATGATTTTCACTTTCCTTTGAACGTAAGTGACCTTAGACATTTTCGGTCAAAATTTTCATGAATCCATATACTGTGACATTTTACTAACTTTTCACTTTTCCTAATATTTTTCACTTTGTCAATCATTTTTTTAATACTTTTAGATTTTCACTTTCCTTTGAACGTAAGTGACCTTACACATTTTTGGTCAAAATTTTCATGAATACATATACTGTGACATTTTACTAACTTTTCACTTTTCCTAATATTTTTCACTTTGTCAATCATTTTTTCCATTCTTTAAGATTTTCATATTTTTCCGATATTAGTTAACTTAGACATTTTTGGTTAAAATTTTCATGAATACACGTACTGTGAAACTTTACTAACTTTTCCCTTTTTCCTAATATTTTACACTTTGTCAATCATTTTTTCAATAATTTATGATTTTCACATTTTTTCGAACGTTAGTGACCTTAGATATTTTTGGTAAAAAATTTTCATAAATACATGTACTGTGAAATTTTACAAACTTTTCACTTTTCCTAATATTGTTCACTTTGTCAGCATTTTTTTCAATACTTTATGATTTTCACATTTTTTTGAACGTTAGTGACCTTAGACATTTTTGGTCAAAATTTTCATAAATACATGTACTGTGACATTTTACAAACTTTTCACTTTTCCTAATAGTTTTCACTTTGTCAGCATTTTTTTCAATACTATATGATTTTCACATTTTTTCGAACGTTAGTGACCTTTGACATATTTGGTAAAAATTTTCATGAATTCATATACTTTGATATTTTACTAATTTTTCACTTTTCCCAAAATTTTTCACTTTGTCAACCATTTTTTCAATACTTTATGATTTTCACATTTTTTGAACGTTAGTGACCTTAGACATTTTTGGTCAAATTTTCATGAATACATATACTCTGACATGTTACTAACTTTTCACTTTTCCTAACATTTTTCACTTTGTCAACCATTTTTTCAATACTTTATGATTTTCACATTCTTTTGAACGAAAGTGACCTCAGACATTTTTGGTCAAAATTTCATTCACATATGTACTCTGACATTTTACTAACTTTTAACTTTCCCAATATTTTTCACTTTGTCAACCATTTTTTCAAAACTTTATGATTTTCAAATTTTTTTGAACGTTAGTGACCTTTGACATTTTTGGCCAAAATTTTCATGAATAAATATACTGTGACATTTTACCAACTTTTCACTTTTCCTAATATTTTTCACTTTGTCAACCATTTTTTTAATACTTTATGATTTTCACATTTTTTCGAACGTTAGTGACCTTAGACATTTTCTGTCAAAATTTCATGAATACATATACTCTGACATGTTACTAACTTTTCACATTTAATTAACATCTGGAAGCATCTGGAAGTCGCTTGAGGCCGGCTCTCAGCAGTTACTGTCCGGACTCTGCATCCCTGGCTAATTCCATTCAGTACAAGTCATCGGAGTAAACTAATGACAAAAAAAATGTACAAAGTTGTATTGTGCAATATAGGTTGATGCAGTACTGCGAGGAACACCAGCATATACTGTACATATAAAAATGATTCTCAATATAATTGTTTTATGATTTTCACATTTTTTCTAACGTTAGTGACCTTTGACTTTTTTGGTCAAAATTTTCATGAATACATGTACTGTGATATTTTACTAATTTTTCACTTTTCCCAATATGTTTCACTTTGTCAGCAATTTTTTCAATACTTTATGATTTTCACATTTTTTTGAACGTTACTGACCTTAGACATTTTTGGTCAAAATTTTCCTTAATACATTTACTTTGACATTTTACAAACTTTTCACCTTTCCTAATATTTTTCACTTTGTCAACCATTTTTTCAATACTATATGATTTTCACATTTTTTTGAACGTTACTGACCTTTGACATTTTTGGTCAAAATTTTCATTAATACATATACTTTGACATTTTAAAAACTTTTCACTTTTCCTAGTATTTTTCACTTTGTCTACCATTTTATCAATACTTTATGATTTTCATATTTTTTTCCGATATTAGTTAACTTAGACATTTTATGGTTAAAATCTTCGTGAATACACGTACTGTGACACTTTACTAACTTTTCACTGTTCCTAATATTTTTCACA